>NC_136063.1:1632187151-1632826873 GCF_964261635.1 Lissotriton helveticus
TCTCTCTCTTTAAGACATACAATTTGCCTAGTGCAGATGTTTATTATGTGACATTCTCTGGGGATAAAGCTGACTTTTAAAAGACTGGATTATCTTTAATCTGAACATCAGACATGGCGGAATTAGCCTCAGGTTTCACTAAAATTGCCTCTTCAGAATCAAGGTGGCTTGGCGAGGATTCACAGAAGCTCTGAGATTCACTATGCTGGTTACTTAAAAACCCAACAGTTTGAGCCATATCAACTGGAAAATCTCTGTCAGGAATTGGATTCTTGACGTCGCTGACAGTAAGGAAGGGCATGGATACTCCATCACTAACTGATGGTATTAAATTACCAGTTTAATAAGAGGTTCCACCATATAATGTTTTAGACTTGTCTTGGCACTGGATCTTTGAGTTACCAACTTGAAAAGAGTTTCCTTAATGGCACCACTCTTAGAAGGACTATTCTGACTTTCTAAAGCTAATAGGGTTTGAATATATGATTCTAATCCTGTAGTTCAATTGCTGACTACAGGTGAGGGTCTGGATTACAGTTGGAATGAAAATCTAACATGGAAAGTCAGCCAACCAATAGGGAATAATATTCAGCACACAAATGTCCATATTCTTTCATAAATTGGTCTTTTATATCAAAGGACTTTCTATTATTGTGACTGCAGACAGCATCCATCATCAGGTGGATCGGGGTGGGAGGCGACCTTTATGGTGATGCTTGATTTGTCTGCAGCATTCAACACAGTAACCCCTGCACATATGATCCAGCGTCTACAGCAAATCGGTGTTGGTGGGTCCGTACTTAAGCTCCTCCATTCTTTACATGCCAACAGAGTTAAAATTGTTAGTTGCAGGAGTTTCAAGGTGAAGACTTTAGGCTCCCTTGTGGGGTATCTTAAGGCTCATCCCAGAGTCTGACCCTGTTTAACATGTATGTTGCTCTGCTGGCTGAATTGGTGTACTCCTTTGGGTTTCAGGTGCTGTTGTATGCAGATGACTCCTAGATCATCATGTATATTTCCAATGACCTGCCTTCTGTAGCTGAGAAGTTTAATCATTGTATGTCCAGCATTAGTAGGTGGATGAAAGACGACGTCCTAAAACTTAATGCTGGCAAAGCAGATGTATTGGTGTTCGGCAGTCAGGCGACTGTTTGGTCCAACATCTGGTCAAATCAGCCAAAAACCTGGGGGTCTTATTTGACAATATCTTGAGCTTCGATACTCAGGTCAGCCATACTACTAGCACCTGTTTTCGTAGCATCAGGACCCTGAGAAAGATCTTCCCTTATATCCCTGTGGAACTGCACCAATCAGTCACTATCGCACAAGTCACCTCGCAATTGGATTACTGCAACTCACTGTATCTTAATATGAATACTTCTGGTCTTAACAAACTTCAAGTGAGCCAGTAGGTTGCCTGTCTTAGCCTTAACTTCCCGAGGCATCTTTCGGTCCGAGACAGGATTCGATCTCTCCACTGGCTTACGATCAAAAGAGGATTATTTTTAAAGGTGATTTGCATGGTCTTTTTAGCCCTGCATGAGAAAGGTCCAGTCAACTAAACACTCTCTTCCACAGGCACACCCCCAGTAGGCTTCTCAGATCCTCCTCTGAAAGAAGAGGTTGGTTCTCAGATTCCGGAAGGCCAGATGATGAAGCTGTTCCACCTCAGTGCTGCTGCCAAACTGTGGAACTTACGCTACCTGTCCATATCTCGGAAGTTGATTCACTTGCTGTATTCAAAAACCTGTGGAAAGCATGTTTCTTTCCTCCCTTCTCCATTAGCCTTTGGGGCAATTTACCGAATGTGTCAATATCCCTACTACTAGCCCTTTGACACTCAGGGTATAGTGCGGTTTATAAATTCTTTTCATTTCATGAATTCTTTTCTTAGTATGCAGTAAGGTACTGTGCTGCTTTTGAAACAGTGCGTCGACCTACATACATAAACTTTCTTGATATAATTCTTAACATCTTGACAAGAATTTATTTTGTAGGGTTTGCACCCTTGGAATCAATGAAAATCAGGATAATCATATAACACACAATAAGACAAAAGGAAACAGTGGAAGTTAAACAGAAACAGGAACTAGGCTCAGGGAAAAGTTGAACTCAAATAAAGATCAGGGATAGGACTGGAATACAAAGAACTGTGAATATTGGAAATCTACACAATAAATAAGAGAGGACAGGAGTATGCAGTCAGAACAGGAGCATACAATACAAGACAAAGAATCTTCATGTATAAGACAGGTCTGGATCAGAACATGAAGATGGAATCTTACAACAATGAAAAGAGAAATCAAAACGCAAGCCTAGAATATAGAAGCAGGACCAAACAGAGCGCAAGCAGACCCAGCAGCAAGGTCAGTTGCTAAACGTTACACTCTGGGCTCACCAGGAAGGGTGTCTGGGGAGGCACATTGGTGCAGGGAGAGAGCTAGGTGCAAGGAGTCAACCAGGTGCAATCAGTCAGGGAAACATCAATGAAGGGAAGGCAGAACTTGGACTTGGAAAGGGGTAGAATAGGTAATAGAGTAAAGGTCAGCGTCAAGTGAATGAATAGTCCAGAAGGCATGTATAGAGAGGTCATAAATACCATGGGATTCAAGAATCAAGAGCAAGGATAGAGTAACACCACCATCAGGCCGTGACTGGGGCAGGGTTTGGTGACAGAAAGAACTAAAGGGACCATTTTATTTATTTATTTTATTTTGAAGGTTTTATATAGTGCAAACAAGAACCTTGCGGGTATCGGAGCGCTT
The DNA here is from genome assembly GCF_964261635.1 of Lissotriton helveticus. NCBI lineage: Eukaryota > Metazoa > Chordata > Amphibia > Caudata > Salamandridae > Lissotriton > Lissotriton helveticus. Next base: position 1,632,189,917 of record NC_136063.1, read on the forward strand.
TACAGAGCAGACGTTGGAAACAGGTACAAGCATAGAAAAATAGGAAATATAGGTGATTAAAATACAAAGTGATAACTAATACAAACTAGTAATTATATTATAGTGATAAGTAAGTAATTCAAGTAAATTTAGCCATGAAAATCGTTTTCACTTCTTTTTTGAAGGAGGCAGTTGAAGGGTTCAGTCATGTTCCTGCGGGCAAAGCATTCCAGATACTGGGAGCCATTTCTGAGAAGGTCCGGTTGTAAGTTTTCTTCTTGGCAAATTGTTGTGGTTTCAGAAGAAGATTCCTGAAGCTCCTGGAAGATCTATTACCACAAGAGAGTACCAGTTTCTGAGCTACATATCAGATGAATTCTAGCCTCGAACGGTAGGCAGTTGAGGACTCTACGGTCTGGGCAGATGTGACAGCTTCTTTTGGAGCCTGTGATGAGTCTAGCAGCTGAGTTGAATGAGGCTCTTAGAGAGGCCTCGTCGAAATGGGGAAGCCGCGTAGAGCGACACAACCATATTCCGCTCTTTAGATTACTAGGGCTTGAACTGCCTGTTTGAAGTCGTTTGCTGGCAGGGAGGGTTTCAGTCTTCTCAGGGTGTTCATGTGGAAATTTGCTCCTTTCGTAGAGGCGCTGATATGTTTCTGCATATTTAGGTTTCTGTCCAGTGTCACTCCCAGTGATTTTGCTGAGTCGACAATGAGAGGTTGCCCATTGAGTGCTGTTAGGTGATTCAGCCAGTCGAGGATGATGATCGATTGGCTGGGGGGCAATTAGAAGGAATTCAGTTTTGAGGGTGTTTAGTTTCAAATGGTTTTCGGCCAGCCAAGTTTGAGTTTTTGTAGCATTGAGTTGAGAGATTTGATGTCCTCAAGTGAGTGGATCTTTATGTAGAGTTGGGTGTCATCTGCGTGCATGTGAAAGTGGACATTGGAGAGTCTGAGAAGTTCGGTGAGTGGTTCCATGAAAAGGTTGAAAAGTGTGGGTGAAAGGGAAGATCCCTGCAGTACTCATAAAGTGACTGGGATGGGGTTGGATAAGAATTAATTAAGCTTGAATCTTTGAGATCTGTTTTGGAGGAACGAGGTGAACCAGGTAAGCACAGATCCAGATAATCCCATTCTGTATTTCAGGCGCTCCACCAGGTTGTCGTGTTTGACGGTGTCAATTGCAGATGAAAGTTCAAGTAAGATTAGTAAACAGGCTTCGTTTTGGTCAAGGATTTTTAGTGCGTCGTCTATTATGTGGGTCATGGCTGATTTGTACTGTGACCTGCACGGAAGCCTGGTTAGTATTGGTTTAAAAGGTTGAATTTTTCAATGTGGTTGCTAAGCTCCATGTGAATACATTTTTCCAAGAGTTGGGCCAGAGAGGGGATGTTGGATATTGGGCGATAATTATTTAAATCCGATGGGTCGTCCGGTGGTTTCTTTAGGATAGGGGATACCTTATCACAACTTGCTCCCTGCGTTCCCTTGTCCACCATCAGGGGGCTGAACTGTGGGACTCTCCAGTGTCATAATAAGCTACTGGACCTTCCCCTTCATGCATATTCTAACTTCCAGCCATTTGGACACTATTGGGGAATTGACATCCATTCCCAATCCATGCCAGGTTTTGTGAAAGCCAACTTGCTCATGCTTGAAGCCAGACTGCTCATGTTTGACACTCCATTACCCAGAGTTCCCTGCTCACTGCTTCATCACCACCCCTGCAGGCCAAGGATGGGTGGAGGAATTCAGCTCACCTGTGGCTGGCTGCTGCTAGCCTGCTCACACCTGATGCATGTAATTACTGTGAGCTCTTTTAAGCCCCAGCTCCCTTCAGTCCAGGGTTGGTCATTGTAGCAGTATACCGGTGAGACCAATCCTTGATTCCACTGTTTCCTGAGCCTTTGATATCCTTGTTTCCAGTGATTCCTGAGCTATAGTTAATCCTCGATTCCTGAGCTATAGCTATTCCTTGTACCTGAATTGAATGAAATGAAAAAAATGAAAAGCACTGCCTGCAGTGCTACCTTGTTTCCTAAGTTCCTGAGCTATAGCTATTCCTTGTACCTGAATTAGCACTGCCTGCAGTGCTACCTTGTTTCCTGAGTTTATTTATTTATTTATAACGTTTTATATAGCGCAAACAAGATCCTGAAGGATATCAGAGCGCTTTACAATAAATTGGTAGAGAGGACAAAATGAAATAAACATAGTAATTGAGAAAAGGAGAAAAAAAATGCTAATCAGTAAACAATGGTACAAATATAAGGTATAATATTATGCAGAGGATGCAATCTGTTACTGTTAGTTGTGCCATGGAGCTAGGAACAAAGAGATAGACGCCTTATAGGTGCCTCATCCCCTTATGGCAAGAATTTGCTCATTAAGAATCTTTTGGCTTCCAATTATAAGGTATAATATTATGCAGAGGATGCAATCCGTAACTGTTAGTTGTGCCATGGAGCTAGGAACAAAGAGATGGTCGCCTTATAGGTGCCTCATCCCCTTATGGCAAGAATTTGCTCATTAAGAATATTTTTGCTTCAACTTTGAAGGCTGTCATCGAGGAGAGTATAAGTACATCCGGAGTAAGAGAGTTCCATATTTAAGGGTCAGCAGCAGAGAAGGCTTGGTGAAACGTTCTCTTTTTGCTGAGGATGATAGGTTTCAGGAAGAGAGTGGAGGCGATTCTAGATGCCCTCCCCCCACAGGGTAATTCAAGTTTTTGTGCCAGGTACGTGGGAGTATTGTAGTGGAGGGCTTTGTGCGTCAGGATTGCAATCTTTAGCTGAATTCATGCTTCACAGGGTATCCAGTTGAGAGATTTAAGGACTGGGGATATGTGCTCATTTCGTTTGGAGCCTGTAATCAGTCTTGCTGCAGAGTTTAGCGAGGCCCTAAGTGGAGCCAGGGCAAATTTAGGAAGCCACAGAGATGCACTGCCATAGTCTAACCTTAGTAATACAAGAGTTTGTACAACCTGCTTGAAATCCTTTTGTGGCAAGAAGGGTTTGATCATTCTGAGAGTCCTCATCAAGTGGTTCGCTCCCTTACAAACGTTGCTGATATGAGTCTTCATATTCAGGTGTTTGTCCACTGTGACTCCGAGCGATTTGGCTGAGTCTATGATGATCGGAGTGCAGTTGAGAGCCGTGAGGTGAGGCATCCAGAGGTCAATCTTGGGGGTGTGGTTTGGCGGGGAGATGAGCAAGAATTCCGTTTTGGAGGCGTTGAGCAGGAGATGGTTCTCCGTTAACCAATTTTGGGTCGACATCAGGATAGAATTTAGCGCGATGATGTTATCCGGGGATGAAATTTTCAAATAGAGTTGAGTGTCATCGGCATACATGTGGAAGAGAATGTTCATAGAGTGAAGTGAACTAGTGAGAGGTTCCAAGAAAAGGTTAAAGAGGATAGGTGAAAGGGCGGATCCTTGGGGGACCCCCATAAGTACTGGGGAGGGCTGAGAGAGAGAGTGGTTTGACTTGAATCTTTGAGATCTGTGGAGAAGGAAGGATGAGAACCAGAGGAGCACCTAATCCAAAAAAAGCATTCTGTTTTGTAAGATGGATAGGAGGATGTCATGATTGACCATATCGAATGCAGAGGAAAGGTCAAGGAGGATCAGGAGGCAGGATTTGTTTTTGTCAAGCATTTGTAGGATGTCATCAAAAGTGTGTTCAAGGGCCGATTCAGTGTTGTGACCCCTCCGGAAACCTGATTGATGATGGTCTAAGAGTTGGTAATTCTCAATGTGAGCACAGAGCTGGGATTGGACACATTTTTCAAGAAGTTTCGCAAGGGTGGAGATGTTGGAGATAGGTCGGAAGTTATTGAGATCCGATTTGTCAGCGTTGTTTTTTTAGAATAGGTGAGACCTGGGCTGCTTTTAGGCAGTCGGGATCAAGCCTTGAGATAAGGAGGTGTTTACAATCCTGGTCCAGGTGGGGATGAGAGCGCTCCTGATTTCCTTGAAGATGACGGGAGGCAGCGGGTCCCCGAAGTGGCTAGACGGGTTGATAGTCTGGAGAATTTTTTCACTAAAAGGGGAAATGGAGCCCCAAGAGGCATTATTCTTAGCATCGACAATGGTCGGGAAATGCTTTTCAAGGAAGTCGGAGTGCGAGGCTGCTAATGAAGGGGGCAATAGGGCCTTCTTAGAGGTGAGGTCAATGGAGATAAGTCGTGATTTCTCAGAGAAGAAAGCGTCAAATTCATCGCAAGAGGGTAGGTTGCCCTTCGAATCAGAGAGGCTTGGAGCGGTAACAGATTTCAGTTTGACCAGTTCGAAGAGTTTCTTGGGGCGATTTGCCGCTTGGTTTAGTTGTAATCTGAAGTAGTCAACCTTAGCTTTCCTGATCTGTTTGTTGTAAAGGCCTCTGACATCTCTCAGAAGTTTTAGTTGATCAGATGAAGGATTGGAACGCCAGGATCTTTCAGCTGCTCTAAGATTGCGATGTTCAGAGTTTAAGTTTTCGTTGCACCATGATTTGGAAATATTTGATGAGGTATTTTTAAGCTTGAGTGGGGCAATGTCGTCCATGATCTTGGCGATGCTCGAATTGTAGTGGTATGTGAGCGATTGAACCTCAACCAGATCAGCTTGGGAGGAAAGGACGGATTTACAATGAGTAGCTAGTTTGTCGTGGTTAATTGATCTGAGATCTTGTTTCAAAATCTTTGATTTACCAGGTTGAGCCTTCCTCAATATGACCTCCCTGTTAATAAAGAAAAGGATGCTGTGATGTCCGACCAATCACAAGGAGTTATGGAATCTAAGGAGATGGTCTGACCCTTGGAGATGATAAGGTCAAGGATTTCCCCCTTCGTGTGGGTTGGTTGGCCACAAAACTGTGATGAATCGTTATCATGTAGAAATGATTTCAGGCAGGATACCGCTGGGTCATTGTGATTGGACCAGTGCCGGTTGAAATCCCCTAGGAAGATTTGTGATACTGCAGAGTCGACATTGCTAGAGATGATATCCATTAAGTGCTCAATGAAAGGGAGATTATCTCCCGGTGGGTGGTAAAAGGTGTGAAGTTTACAGATTGGCAGGTTCTTACTTGAGATGTTGCGACAGAGATATTCGCAGGAGGAGGGGGAAGAGGACTCCACCTGAGAGATTGAGAGAGTATTCCTATAAATGCAGGCTAGACCACCACCCAGTTTCAGAATTCTGTCAAGCCTGACTATATCATGAGTGGGAGGTACTAGGGGGTCTAAAATAGGAGTAGATGCCGGATTTAGCCAAGTTTCGGTGAGGATGATAATATCTAAATCGTTGTGCTAGATGAGGTCAAAGATATCAGAGACTTGTTTAGTAGCTGATCTGCAATTTAATAGTACACACTTGAGACTAGGCGGATTCGCGGGGGAAGAAGTCTGGTTAATGTTCACCCTATTGAGGTTGTCAGAATTACTACATCTCCGGTTGCGGGAATTGTCTCTGTTCGGGTTAGGAATGATGGAGTGTATTTGCCTCGGAGGGCTCAGGTTAGCATTGGACCGAGGGGAGCAGGAAGAGAGATGGTTTTGAAGATCAGTAGCCACTAAGTCGGGCTTAGGGCTTCTGGGGCGGGGTGGTGAATTTGGGACGGGAATAGATTTCGATATGGTGGGGGCTAAAAATTGTTCAATGTGATCACCAAGACCTGTAGAGACTCTGGGCCAAATATTACTACTGAGCATGGTGAGAAGATCTTTTGAGAGGACCTTCACGTCATGTAGCTCTGACGAGAGATTTAACAGTTGTAGAGATATATCATCAAGGCGAGCCGCCAGAACTGAGTAAAGGTCGGGGGAGGAAGGGAGTACAGGAGAGACTGAGGGTGTTGGCAAGTCATGGAGAAGAACTGTGGGGTCCACTATGGTGGAGGCAGATTCTTGGCTAGGTGTTGGGTCAGAGAGTACTAGAGGACCATTTGGAGGTAAAATATGAAATATTGCAGATGGGGGGAGGTCATTGATTGGAGGGTTGGCTTGAATAGAGACCAAAGGGGAACGTTGCCCAGAAACAGGACTGGCTGGGGGCAGTGTTATAGGGGAAGAGGAAAGGGTATCAATGGAAGAGCACTGAGATAAAATGGGTTGAGGAATCAACCCCTCATGAGAGTCACCCAGAATTGGGCAGACAATCAACGGGGCAAAAGAGACCACAGATAGCTGAGGTGGTGAACTGGGAGGATGTCGCCGGCCAACCGAGGGTGATGCGGTTCTAAAGTTGCCAGACAGGGAGGGATTTAGTGAGGGAGAGGGACTCGCAATTGCTAATGGGGGGGAGCTAGCTGATCCTAACGGAGAGGTGGTGGCTGTGTAGGGGTCAGTGGATTTACAGTATACCAGTTTCTTAAGGGTGGGGTAGATCATGGCCAACTTAGCAAGGTATAGTTATTATTTATTCCAGTTCCTGAGCTTCAGCTATTTCTTGTTCCTGATTTGCATTGCTTGTAGTGCTCTCGAGTCCTTGTTTCCTGAGCTGAAGCTTTTTCCTGTTTCCTTGAACTAGCACTGCCTGCAGTGCTATCTTGGGTCCTGAGCTATAGTCATTTCCCTGTTCCTGAACTAGCACTGCCTGCAGTGCTACCTTGACTCCTGACTGCCTGCAGTGCTACCTTGACACCTGAACCTTAGCTCAATTATTGTTACTACCCCAACTCTGCATTCTATGCTACTTTGTTTGTTTGATTCCTGAACCTGCACTATTCTAGTATACCCTTGTAGCCTCCACTTCTGTATATCCTTCTGCAGTCCCTGCCTTTCTCGCAATTTCCTTGATTCCAGTTCTTGTTTGCTGTCTTTCTATTCTGCTGTCTTGCTTCTGTTACCTTGTGTGTGTGTTACCTGCTTTCTGCCAAGTGTGCCCAGTGATTTCCTTCCTTTCCTGTTAGGCACTCCTCCTTGCTAGCTCCATGTCTATTGTGCTTGTGTTTAGTTCTATCCCACTGCTGTTACTGCCTTGCGTGTTCCTGTTTGATCGCCAGGATCCGTGGGCACAGCAGACTACCTAGGTGGTGTTTCTTGTTCACTATGAGTATTGACTTTGAGTTGCATTTATAACATCAAGATAGGTATATGCTCCACAGACCCTGCTTTTGCATGCATATCCTATATGTGGGTATTTGCAGTCAGTATCTGTAACAACAATTGTGGGTGAGAAACTTACTGAGCTACAGTCTTACGGTGTGGAGCTCCTGAGTGCTTTACCCCATACTCCCCTTTATTGTTAATGTTGTATTATATATATATATATATATATATATATATATATATATATATATATATATATATATATATATATATATATATATATATATATATATATTCACTGAAAAAAACATAGGTTATAGACCATATATAGTTAGGAATTAGCATTTACAAAACCTTGAAAATTCACTGAAAAAACCATAGGTTATAGACCATATATAGTTAGGAATTAGCATTTAAAAAACCTTATTTTACTCACACAAAACCATTGAAATTCCATATATAGTTAGTTGCACTAACTATATATCGCGCACCCGCAATCCACTGCTGATCATGTCACATATTACATCATTCATGACATGGTCAGTGACATCACTGATGACATCACTGATGACATCTCAAATGACATCACTGATGACATCACTGATGACAACATCCAGTGACTGTATGTTTCTGTAAAGTTAAAATATGTCTTACATATTGAAGAATGAGTGGATGTATAAGTGTCTGGATGAAGGATTTAGTAGGTGCGTGACTGACTGTATGAGTGAGTGATTAAATGTGTCTCACTGAATGCATGGGTTAGTGACTAAACTGTCTTAATTTGTGCATCATTATGTCTGTTGTTCTGTAAACTGCTGCATGTGTTGATCATTAGCTATACGAGAGGCTATATGTGTTATTAATTGGTTGCCCAAGTATTTCTATGGGAGATTGAGTTTGTGTGGGGGTGGCTGGAAGGTGTGTGACTCTATGCATAGATGTGTGAGCAGTTTATTCACTAGGTGTATGAGTTCAAGAGTGCATGTGGAAACAGCTACATGGGCAGTTGACTGTGTGCATGAGTGTATTGATGAGTGAATGGATATCTCAATGCTACATGTCATAGTAAGTACATATGTAAAACACAGTACATGTGAGAGTTGGCATATATAAATAACTGTGCATGAGAGCCACTGAATGAGTGAGTGGTTGTATCGATCATTGTGAACTTGTATCAGGGATTGTATAAGAGAGTAAATATGTGTTAGTATATGTTTCAATAAGTAAGGTGTGTTTAACTGTATAGTTGAAGAAATGGAGGTGAGATTGTTTCTTTGCATGACTGACTGGGTGTGTGAGTAACTCCATGGATGAGTGACAGTGTGTGAGTGTCTGTATACACTGAGTGTATCTAAGGTTATATTAGAGTCTGAAGAGGTTTATCGTATTAGCACAAGAATGATGTCAAATGAGATGTCATCAGTGATGTCATCAGTGATGTCATTTGAGATGTCATCAGTGATGTCATCAGTGATGTCACTGACCATGTCATGAATGATGTAATATGTGACATGATCAGCAGTGGATTGCGGGTGCGCGATATATAGTTAGTGCAACTAACTATATATGGAATTTCAATGGTTTTGTGTGAGTAAAATAAGGTTTTTTAAATGCTAATTCCTAACTATATATGGTCTATAACCTATGGTTTTTTCAGTGAATTTTCAAGGTTTTGTAAATGCTAATTCCTAACTATATATGGTCTATAACCTATGGTTTTTTCAGTGAATTTCAATGGTTTTTTAATAGCAAATATCATAAGCTGTCGAATGTCAAGTACGTGGTAAGTGAAAACATTTTCGTGTTTATGCACACTGATCTGCTTTGAATGGTGCCCCCCCCCCCTCATTTCTATTAGGAGTACTCTCTCTTTGCAGATAGTGAAAGGTAGTTAACGCAGGCCTTTGCCCCCGTTGTAATCCGTCGTGCCTGCTTCTCTCTCCATTTGATTGATTGTTATCCAAGTATTTACTGTTTTAGAATTAGTTCTCTTTGGTTCATTCTCTATTTACAAACAAACACAGAGTCGCAATACTCTGTTTAGTCTTTGCAGATAACGAAAAATCGTGTAAAAAAAAAGAAAAGGAATCGAGCAAAATCAGTAGGCCACTAATGGGATCTCTTTTTGACCTCGCTAAAATAGAAACATTAGGAACAACCCCTCATGACAAATACAAAACTAGTGAGATGAACTGAACTCCACACAATGATGGCTGCAAAACAGCTCGGCTCCGCCACCCACCCCGCCCAAAATAACGATAAAGAACGGCTGCCATGATTGGTTGCGGAATGACCACGACGGAGCTACGAAATGGTGCTGCTCTCATGCTAACCCCAGCTTCAGTCTGAAACATCCAGAAACACTGTAGACTACCAATTCGATCAGTTCCGGTAGCTCCCCAATGTAACCCGGTAGAGAAGAACTAGCCTTCCCCTCTTTGACTGATGGTTCTTGTTGCCTGTCCCTTCTGTTGTCATTTAACAGAACTATTTAGCCTGCTGAAAGGGGTTGTGTTCCGACCGCTGGTTGGTGGAGACATTTTGACTATATTCTGTACCTGCGTTGTCGCGTAATGCGTCATATGACGCGCCGCGTTAGCGCATCCGGAAGTCATCCGGGGCGCGCAGCGCGTAACGTAAGCATAACAAGTCATGTGACTTGTTAATAAAACTTTTCATTGGTTCATTTTACTTTTCTTATTGTAATGATGAAAGGCTTGGTCATATGACCTAAAAATTACGCTTTTCATTACTTCCGAACATTATTTTTTCTTAAATATATGTTATAATGTTCCAGGCTAATGTACTTTCCCGGAAATTTTACAACTGTCCTGCAAGTAAAATATATTCTTTTTTCGAGAAAAAGAGCGTTTCTTCGTCCCATGACGGAGCCGTTGAGCAAAAGAGGGTCGACCTGCTGTCTTAGTCGCCGATACGCCTGAATATGAGATTCTTATCGATCACTTTATGTTGCAGGAATAGAAAACACAACAGCCCTTGACCATTTATCTTTACTGCGTTCCTTCGTATTATACCTTTTACCCTTCATGTAATTGGTCTGCTTTATTTCACTTGCCTTTTAATGATTCTAAAACAGTCACTATGATTAAAAACTTTACCAATGTATATACTACTACCATGTTTTCTTTTAAAAACCTTTATTGTGAAAATTTCATTATACAAATACGAGCCTATAACCACGTGGGCCTGCCACAGAGCAAACTGTAATCGTATATGATGAATAGACATTTACACTGTAGAGGAACGTAACGGGCGGGCCATTAGGTTGCAAGAACTAAGGTGTCTAACAGTTACGGAATCGGTGGACGTACATTTTATAATTAAAATACGACAGGGCCAGTTACAATAAAATTATCTAGATATACATTTGCGGGCAAGTACCATGGGTGACGTTAATTCGAACTTTCAACAGTACAGTAATCAATAACACATCAGAACTTAATATCAATAGGGATGTCGAAATATTCAATCAATTCTCGTCCCCGCCCGCCATGTGCTTCAAAACTGCATACGTATCTCGTGATTTCAAGGTTCTGCAACCAGTACACAACAAGGAGTTACGAGTCCCATTTATTCCGGCGCCATTTTGGGCGAGGACGGGCAGGTCCAGGATATAGTCAAAATGTCTCTACCAACCATCGACTATGATGATGTTCATATGCTGTATTTATTAGAGTAACACTCATCTGTCCACATGAAATTAATTTGCCACAATCTAAACATGTCATTTTAATCTTTCCAAAGTTCTTCTAAATATTTGGGACCATTTCCCTTGCCTCTGAAGCTCTCAGTGCCACTTCTTTGATGAATGTACTAGCAGGTCAGGGGTTCTCCTCCAAATCTCTCTTTTATGCAGCACTATAATTAATTGGTGCCACCTCTCCATATGACGATGCATGGTATAGTTACCACAACTATATATTTTTTCGGTTCCTCTGGAGAGTTCATCGTGGCAGATGAAGCGTGTAACGTACCGGGCATTTACCTTTTTTTGCATGTACAGGAAAGGAAAAAAAAATCGAGCGTCCGAGTTCTAAGGTGTCCCAGGGCCATTTTAGTGGACCAGGCCCAAATCCAAAGAACAGGCCGCCATTTTGAGAGTCCTCTTGCAGCCGCCTGTCGCTGTAGCATCAAGAGCAGCCGAAACTCAGCTGAATGGCAACTGAAACGGTAAAAGGGCGCCCCACTACAGCAGACGAGCCTCCACCTAGGAAGGCCCATTCACGCCGGCTCCCCCCCCCTTCGGGCACCCCACGCCGTTATTCGGAGCATTATTGTAGGATGGCCACACCAGTGCGGCAACTTGCTAGACATCACCTCGGTGGTAACCGAATCTCAACGCCTTGTGGTGTCTTCTATTCAAAAAACATTGTTATGCTGCCTTCGACCTATTCGCCGCAAGTGCGCACACAACTCAACTGCATAGCTTGCTAGACACCACCTCGGTGCCATCCGGATCTTGGAATGTCAGCACCTTTTGGTGTCTTCTCTTCAGAAAATATTGTTGCGCTGCCTTTGGCCCCATTCGCACATCAGTCCGCTACTGACGCCATCTCACAGGCTAATGGGGCGCCCCACGCCGACTTTCAGCATTGTAGAATGACCACACCAGTACAGCAACTTGCTAGACATCACCTCGGTGCCATCCGGATCTCGGCGCCCCACTGCAGATGAAGTGCCTCTCAACTATGAAACCACCACGGTGACATCCGGATCTTGGCGCGTTGTGCTGCCTTCGGCCTATTCGCACATCGGTCCGCTACTGACGCCATCTCACAGGCTAATGGGGCGACCCACGCCGAGTTTCAGCATTGTAGGATGACCACACCAGTACAGCAACTTGCTAGACATCACCTCGGTGCCATCCGAATCTTGGCATCTCAACGCCTAGTGGTATCTTCCATACAAAAAATATTGTTACGCTGCCTTTGGCCCCATTCGCACATCAGTCCGCAACTTAGACATCACCTCGGTGCCATCCGGATCTTGGCATCTCAGCGCCTTGTGGTGTCAGTCAGAAAATATTGTTGCGCTGCCTTTGGCCCCATTCGCACATCGGTCCGCTACTGACGCCATCTCACAGGCCAACGGGGCGCCCCACGCCGACTTTCAACATTGTAGGATGGCCACAGAAGTGCGACAACTTACTAGACACCACCTCGGTGCCATCCGGATCTTGGCGCGTTGTGCTGCCTTCGGCCTATTCGCACATCGGTCCGCTACTGACGCAAACTCACAGGCCAACGGGGCGCCCCACGCCGACTTTCAGCATTGTAGGATGGCCACACCAGTGCACCTTACTAGACACCACCTCGGTGCCATCCGGATCTTGGCGCGTTGTGCTGCCTTCGGCCTATTCGCACATCGGTCCGCTACTGACGCCATCTCACAGTCCAACGGGGCGCCCCACGCCGACTTTCAGCATTGTTGGATGGCCACACCAGTGCGGCAACTTACTAGACACCACCTCGGTGCCATCCGGATCTTGGCGCGTTGTGCTGCCTTCGGCCTATTCGCACATCGGTCCGCTACTGACGCAAACTCACAGGCCAACGGGGCGCCCCACGCCGACTTTCAGCATTGTAGGATGGCCACACCAGTGCTGCAACTTGCTGGACACCACCTCGGTGCCATCCGGATCTTGGCGCGTTGTATTGCCTTCGGCCTATTCGCACATCGGTCCGCTACTGACGCCGCCTCACGTGCCAACGTATTTTCTCCGCATTTTATACCCTATGCCGCATAACAGGTCATGTGACTTGTTTATAAAACTTTTCATTGGTTCATTTTACTTTTGGTTTCCTAATGATGGAAGGCTTGATCATATGACCTAAAAACAACACTTTTCATTGGATGAAAACTTTTTTTTTTCCCAAACGGTGAAAGCCCCACCTTGTTTCTGGATGTTTCAGACTAAACTGGCGTCAGCATGAGAGCACCACCATCTCGTAGCTCCGTCGTGGTCATTCCGCGAGCAATCATGGCAGCCGCTCCCCACCAGAAGCCTGCAGGAGTCGGGGCCCCCAAAACTTTTGATGAATTCTCAAGGCGGAGGGGACGCTTTCGAGAATGGGGTCCAAGACCTAGCAGACAAGCGTCCGATTTCCAAGGTGTCCCAGGGCCATTTCAGTGGACCAGGCCCAAAAAGGAAAGAGCCTGCCGCCATTTTGAGAGTCCTGTGACAGCCACCTATCGCTGCACCGCAAGAGTGGGCGCAACTCAGCTGAATTGCGGCTTTTGACACAGTGGACCAAAAACGGACGGAATGGCAACTGAAACGGTAAAGAGGCGCCCCACTACAACAGATGACACTCCACCTGGAGAGGCCCGTTCACGCCGCCTCCCCCGGGGCGCCCCACGCCGTTATTCGGAGCAGCATTGTAGGATACCAAAACCAGTGCGGCAACTTACTGGACATCACCTTGGTGCCATCGTTCTGCTGCCTTGGAACTATTCGCACAACAGTTTGCTACTGATGACCCACCCCCCGCGACGCCCCACGCCGTTATTTGCTGGGTGGCAACTTACTAGACATCACTTTCGTGTCATCTAGATTTCGGCGCGTTCTGCTGCCTTGGAACTATTCGCACAACAGTTTGCTACTGATGACCCACCCCCCGCGACGCCCCACGCCGGAAATCTGGACGTTGTGCTGCGTTGGGACTATTCGCACAGCCGACCGCTACTTCGTTGTTTTTCCCTAAAAATGTTTATATGTTATTACTATTTTTGTTTTCTTGTATATATTTATAAATTATTAAAGTTTTATAATCTTACTTCTTTGTCGGAGTGCTATATATTTTTAATGTGACACATAATTGTAAAAACTTTGATGTACAAAGAGTCATCCCTGGAATCTTCCGCTTCACGCTCGGTCCCCTCCCCAATCACAATACAGGATGGTTTTCAGATAATAGCAACGCTTCTGCTGTGACGGATCTCATCGAGTGTGGGCCTTGATCTACTATAACTCCTTTGAAGAGGGGTGATTCTTTACAGCTGTGGCCATAAACTACATCTGCAGGGCTAGCTGATAGCCTAGGACCGGCCTGGACAATCGGACACAGAGGAAAAGGAGTGTCAGAGGGTGCGGTAGTGAATAGGGCGAAAGGGAGGTGTCGGGCGGGCACAGGGTGTGATTCTCAGGGAAGAGCAGCGCAGATGGGGGGAGGTTTATTACCCATGCATAAGACAGAGAGCGGGGGTGACCACTGCCTGGGTGAGATGCTTGCGAGGGTGTGGGAGCCATGCTAAGGATCGACAGCGTGCACAGAGTGGGTCTGGTCAAGGCATCTAAAATGGCTGCCGTGCACGACAAAAGTGTGGCATTTGAAAAAAGACAAGATGGCGCAGACAATGTTTTTCAACACTTCCTGATTTCCTTCGAATCGAACGTTAACAGACGTTGGGGCATATTACCAAAGTTAAGCGATATTTATCCCTAACGATGCATTGCAAAGATTTTTTTACCGTCAGAAATTATCGCAGATAAACCTTGCTATTATCAAGGTTTATCGCAAATACGATAAAAAACGACCGCAATGCATTAATATCGCTGAAAACTCAGCGATATTCATGCATTACCGAGCTAATGCTCTTAGCCATGTTATCCACCTCCCATTGGATAACATGGCTAAGAACTGCTCAGGGCAGCTGTTACTTTTTGGAGATATTCGCGCTTATCTCGAATATTTCCAAAAGTTGATAATAGGAGATAGCGATGTTAGCGACTGTTTCCAGTCGCTAACATCTTGGCATGCCCACTTTGCATGTCATTAGTGATAAATATCACTCACATGCAAAGTGGGGCCCAAGATGGTCGCTATCTCCTACTAGCCGTCGCTAACTGGTGTTAGCAACAGCTAGGTAATACAGACATAATTTTATCTCCGCGAAGCGGAGCGCTGTTACAGATATATATCTTGTTTTTGAACGTTAATTTCTCAAAATGCACTGAAGCACATATATTGAGACCTAGCAAAGGCACATCGGGCTACCAGTCCCTAATATTTTACCAAGTTTCGTGCAAATCCATTCAGCCGTTCGATTATTATTATTATTATTTTTTTTTGCCCCGCGGGGCCCTTTTAAAACCTCCACATTAAACCTAGGGGGTCAGCGAGGATCTACTATTCCCCCTTATGGTCATTTGCCCCTTCGCTTTGGCCTCCTCTTGTCTCTCGATCCTACCGAGAGACAAGATGGCGGCCGCTACGGACTGTTTGGAATGTTGACAGACGCCGGAGAACCAATCAGCTTCGCTTCACAAAGCTCCGTTGCGCGAAAAGTACGCGTCCTGGAGCGCTGCCCGGTCCGCTGTTACAGATATATATCTTTTTTTAAACGTTAATTTCTCAAAATCCACTGTAGCACATATATTGAGACCTACAAAAGGCACATCGGGCTACCAGTCCCTACAATTTTGCCAAGTTTCGTGCAAATCCATTCAGCCGTTCGGGCTAAAAGTGAGGCCAACCGCCCTATGGAAAACTCAATGTTAAAAACACGTTTTGGGACCCCCCTTTTTTCTCGACCCCCCCTGGACGAACCCCCCTCCAATTTTCAGGGGCTGCTCAGAAACAAAATGTGCCATTTTCCTGAAAATTTCAGCCAATTCCGTCCACAAACGCCAAAGTTATTAGACATAGAATTTTCAAAAAACCCATAGAGAAAAAATCCTAACTATATATACCTACTGGCGACAGCCAGTAGGTAATATATATATATATATATATATATATATATATATATATATATATATATATATATATATATATATATATATATATATATATTGCACGTCTGTCCTGGGTGTAGTTAGTCTGAATGCTAAATTGCCTTGTGAGTGCCCTTCCTTTCTGAGTCTTAGCCATCTTGTACAGGCTTCCCGTTTGAATCCCTTTTTCTCCTCTGACTTCTTGTGTGATCCTGGGCAGCGCTGTACTACTCTTTCTGTGCATGGTACGTTTTCTACCCAGTCCAGAGTCCTTGCTGAAGCCCCTGACCGTGTTCCTGACATAGTCCCGGACAGTCCGTGGCATACCTGACCTGATTTAAGGATTTCTGGGATGGTTCCTTGAAGGACGGAGGTATTTATAATCTTGGTCCATTAAGGTACTAACTGTGGAATTAAGTCTTTTAAGTAGTCTGCTGGAAGAGGGTCCGTGAAGTGGCTGGTGGGATTCAAAGCCATTAGCGTTTTTAGTATAGTATCTTCACTGTAAGTGTTAAAGTAGGACCAGGATGCGTTGTTTTTAAGGTCGAATTTTGCTGAGCATATGAGTGGGCTCCTGTTGGGGGCATTGAAGAGTTCCTCTGAGTGTCAGTAAGGGATATACGGTCATTGAGCAGGTCGGTCTTTACAGTTTCTGTCTTCATAGTGAAAAAGGATGCAAATTCCTCACAATTAGGTAGTGTATCGGGGATAGCCTGGGGGTGGGTGGGTACACACTTTTTTTGGGCTTTGATTAGTTTGAATAGCTGTTTGGGACGGTTCTTGGCTTGGTCTAGTTGATTACTGAAGAAGTCGCCTTTAGATCGTCTGATCTTTCTAAAGTAGGTGTTTCACGTGGTTCTTAGTAGCTTGAGGAGGTCAGAGGATAGTGCAGATCTCCATCATCATTCTATTAATCTTAGTGATCGTCTGTCTTCATTTAGTCTACCATCATACCAGCGTTTTGAGTCTTTTGTGGTGACTCTTTTCAATTGTAAAGGAGCTATTTTGTCTAATACCATGTTCATGAAGTGGAAGAAATGGTTAGTCAGACCTTGTACATTGGCTAGGCCTTCAGGGGGAAGCAGGATGCTAGGGTTAGAGGTTGAGAGTAGGTCAGAACCGACATTTTTTAGATTCCTCTTCCAAAAAAGTTTTGTTCTCGTGGGTTGTGCAGAGAATAGTTTAACTGATTCCTTGACGTGAATTTGAATTTTAAAATATTTCTAAAGCGCTCTTATACCGAATCGGTTTCATGGCGCTAGATAGCCGAGGGTCAGTGGGAGACGGATTAAGCTGCAGCGGATCTGGAGAATAAGAAGGTCTTCAGTTGCTTACGGAATTCCAGATAGGAGGGAGACATCCTAAGAGCAGGGGGAAGTGAGTTCCAAAAGGATGGAGCCAGCACTGCAAATCTGGCCCCCCCGGCCTTCTGTTTCCTGAAGCGAGGAACTGACAGGAGGGCCAGGTGGGTGGAGCGAAGTTCTCTGGACGGGAGATAGGGAGAGATGGCTTCGCACAAGAAGACGGGGGCGGTCCCAGATCTAGCCTGGTATGTGATGCATCCCAGCTTGAAGAGCGCCCTCTCCCTCACAGGGAGCCAGTGGAGGGACTGCAGCAAGGGGGTCGTGCGATTAAACCTAGGGAGCCCGAAGATCAGGCGAGCCGCCTGATTTTGAATAAGTTGGAGTCGGCGGATAAGATATGCCGGTGCACCGTTGAAGATAACATTCCCATAGTCAAGGCGCGACAGCACCATGGCCATGAGAATGATTTTTAGTGCGGCAGCAGAAAAAAAACGTGAGACCCTCCGGATAATCCGGAGGGAAAAAAAACAAGCAGACACGACAGCACTGGTCTGAGTATGGAGGGTGAGCAGTGGATTAATGAAAATACCCAGAGTTTTGACTTTGGGAGCTGGAAGGGGGGGAGGACCAAGTGAGGAAGGCCAGAAGGAAGGGGACCAGGGACTGCAACCACCCCCCGTCAGGACCAGTTCGGTCTTGTCCGGGTTTAATTTGAGGTGCTTGCAGTTCATCCACCCTTGGATGAAGAGCATAACCTTCTGGAAGTTGGAAGACGATGAAGGGGAAGATGAAAGGTTGAAAATAAGTTGGAGGTCGTCGGCGTAATTAAACACCGAGACCTCCATCTGCTGTAAAGAAAAAATGAGGGGTGAGATGTATAAGTTAAATAATAAAGGGGAAAGGGAGGAGCCTTGTGGGACTCCACAGGTCACCCTCCTAGGAGGGGCCGTGAAATTGGCAAGTTGAACGGCCTGCTCCCTGTCGGACAGAAAGGAGCGGAGCCAAGCAAAGGCCGTGCCCCCAATGCCCGCCGCTTGGACACGGGTTAACAAGATGTCATGGTCCACCGTGTCAAACGCGGCGGACAGATCTAACAGGACTAGGGCCTGTGGTCGGCCGGTGTCAATCCCCTCCCTCAATTGATCCATCACCGACACCACTACCTTCTCGGTCGAATGCAGCGGACGGAAGCCCGCCTGTCGGGCAGAGAGACAGCCCGAGGATTCTACAAAGGAACTGAGAGACCTGGTGACATGAGCCTCTGAGACCTTCGCAAGAAAAGGGAGAAGGGAGATAGGGCGGTAGTTGGAAGGCAGGGAAGGGTCCGCCCCTGCCTTTTTCAAAATAGGGATGATAACTGCCGACTTATGAGCAGAGGGGACAGTGCCGATGCTGAGGGAGTGGTTAATAAGGGTGAGAGGAGGAGAATGGCAGTAGGAGAAGAGCTCTTTTAGAGCGAATGCAGGGCCAATGTCCTGGGGGGAGCCCGATTTGATCCGGGCCAGGAGGGGGAGCAGGGAATCTCGGGTAAGGAGGGGAAACTGAGTGAATACGGGAAACGGGAGAGTTGGAGAGGCAGGGGGAGGTGTCAAAGGTGAGGGGGGAATATTGGCCTTGATAAGAGCAATCTTCTCGAAAAAATAAGAATTGAGGGAATTGCAAAGGGTTTGAGACGGGGGGATTTTAGGGGTCGCCCTGTCGGAAGCAGCCAGCTCATGAACAGTGGCAAAGATCTCTTTTGGCTGGTTATCTGCAGTCAGGATTCTGCCTGAGAAGTACTCCATTTTAGCTTTTAGTATAGCATGTTTGTACTCTTTCAAGGACAGACAAAAGTTGGTTTTAAGAAGGGGACAGTAGGAACGACGCCAGGCGCGTTCGGCTCTGCTTGTGGCAAGCTTTTTGTCCTTTAAGGCAGGGGTAAACCATCCTTTGGCCGCATGGGCACGTTTAATGGTCACTCTCTTAAGGGGGACGGTGGAGTTGCACGCCTTTAACAGCCAGTTGTTAATGGCAGAGAGCTGAGTGGGGAGAGAAAGGTCGTTAAGCTCCGGACTGGTTGCCGCAAGGGAAGAGCAGACCGCGGGGAGGACCGCCTTATCCCACTTTCTAGCCCAGATGTTTTTGGGCAAAGGGGGTTTGGGCGGCCGTCCGAGGTCGGCCGTAAAGGAAATAAGGGAGTGATCTGACCAAGAGCACGGAGAAATAATTGGAAGATCCATGGGGATATTAAAGGACCAAATTTGGTCAAGTTGATGACCTTTGATGTGGGTGGCCGTACTGAGCTGAGGAAGGAAGTTTAGGCTGGTGAGCAGAGCCGTAAACTCCTTGGATCTTAAGTCTTCAGCTTGGTCATTCGGCCAATAGTTCAGGTCTCCGAGTAATAGAATAGCGGAGTTATTCACCACAAGAGTGGCCAAAAGGTCCTCAATGGCAGGTAAGAAGTCAGGGGTGGGCTGAGGCGGGCGATAAAGAAGTACACAGGTGAGAGGTACCCCAAAAGAAATGGAGCGGACTACTAAGCAGTCCACGGCCGGGATCACAGGGGACGGTAGGGTTTGGAAGAGAAGGTCCGTGCCGGTAATAAGGGCCACCCCCCCCCCGCCTTTTTCCCCCCTGAGTGGTCCCTCCTAATGGCCGAGTAAGTGGGGGGCAGTATGGACAACAGACTGGGTAACAAATCGTCCCTGAACCATGTTTCCGTAAGGAATAACAGGTCGGGCTGGCGTGAGTCGAGCAGATGGAAAAGCTCGTGTTGGTGCCCAACCGCAGACCTGGTATTAAGGAGGATCGCAGATGTGCCGGATTTAGGATTGTCAGGGGTGCGTTGGAAAGTGTTGTCAGATCTAGAAGGCGGCCTAGTAAGGGTAGAAGAGGTGTGATGAGGCTGTAGGGATAGAGTGCAAGGGCACGGGGGAACTGGGTTGGGATTGCATAAGCCAAGTAAGGCAATGCGTTCCAGTGCAGGGGTTGGCGGGAAGCGGGAATGCCGAAAAGAGTGGAGCGTCGCCGAAGAGTACCTGATGGAGAAATGAGCAAGGTGACCGGGCCCGGGCCCCGGACGGGCGCAGACGAGCTTAACTCTGGCGCGACTCCGGCGCGCCTACGTCGCGCCCGCTGCGCTGACGCGTGGTGGCCATTTAAATAGTGATGGGATCAGGGGGGAGTGGCTGAGATGTTCCAGGCCGACTGCCCAACCCAAAATGGCGCCCACAGTCGCCGGGGGTCGCCGTTAAGCGGCTAGCCCACGGTAGATTGCTGGCTTTAGGCAGGCTATCGGGAAGCGTGTGGCGGCTAGTGATCAGCAGGGCCACTGAAAGGATTAAAAAAGCAATTACCGCTGCTCGTGATCAGCAGGGTGGGGGGGGAGTGAAGATGCGGATAAAATGCTCGTAATCAGCAGGGTGATCCAAGGTATTAAAATCAAATGCTCGCGCTCCAGTAGATGCGCGTTAACCCGCTGCCACCGGGCTACTAGCTATCGCTGGTGCAAGGGCAGGGCGGATCCTAAATAGTGATGGGATCAGGGGGGAGTGGCTGAGATGTTCCAGGCCGACTGCCCAACCCAAAATGGCGCCCACAGTCGCCGGGGGTCGCCGTTAAGCGGCTAGCCCACGGTAGATTGCTGGCTTTAGGCAGGCTATCGGGAAGCGTGTGGCGGCTAGTGATCAGCAGGGCCACTGAAAGGATTAAAAAAGCAATTACCGCTGCTCGTGATCAGCAGGGTGGGGGGGGGTGAAGATGCGGATAAAATGCTCGTAATCAGCAGGGTGATCCAAGGTATTAAAATCAAATGCTCGCGCTCCAGTAGATGCGCGTTAACCCGCTGCCACCGGGCTACTAGCTATCGCTGGTGCAAGGGCAGGGCGGATCCTAAATAGTGATGGGATCAGGGGGGAGTGGCTGAGATGTTCCAGGCCGACTGCCCAACCCAAAATGGCGCCCACAGTCGCCGGGGGTCGCCGTTAAGCGGCTAGCCCACGGTAGATTGCTGGCTTTAGGCAGGCTATCGGGAAGCGTGTGGCGGCTAGTGATCAGCAGGGCCACTGAAAGGATTAAAAAAGCAATTACCGCTGCTCGTGATCAGCAGGGTGGGGGGGAGTGAAGGGAGTGAAGATGCGGATAAAATGCTCGTAATCAGCAGGGTGATCCAAGGTATTAAAATCAAATGCTCGCGCTCCAGTAGATGCGCGTTAACCCGCTTCCACCGGGCTACTAGCTATCGCTGGTGCAAGGGCAGGGCGGATCCTAAATAGTGATGGGATCAGGGGGGAGTGGCTGAGATGTTCCAGGCCGACTGCCTAACCCAAAATGGCGCCCACAGTCGCCGGGGGTCGCCGTTAAGCGGCTAGCCCACGGTAGATTGCTGGCTTTAGGCAGGCTATCGGGAAGCGTGTGGCGGCTAGTGATCAGCAGGGCCACTGAAAGGATAAAAAAAGCAATTATGTGGAATGTAATGATCTGATGGTCAGACCAGTCACAAAGGAGGATCAATTCAAACTGAGTGGAGTCAACTTTGGAGATTACTAGATCGAGGGTTGAGCCTTTATCGTGTGTGGGGCTGTTACAGATTTGGTTAAGGTTAGGGTCTGAGAAGAAAGCTTTGAGGCTCTTGACCCCTGGGTCGTTCTGGTCATCCCAATGGAGATTGAAGTCACCAAGGAATATTTGAATATTTTGTTGACCGTCATCTGTAGCTAGAATATCCATGAGGTGTTCCATGAAGGTGAGGTTATCCCCCGGTGGGTGGTAGAATGTGTGTAGTGAACATATTGATTTGTTATTACTAGAAATGTGTAAACGAAGGTATTCACAGGAGGATAGTGCAGGGGCATTGGAGCGGGTCACTGTTAGATTGCTCTGATGTATGCAAGTGATACCACCACCTGGCCTATCAATTCTGTCTAGTCTTGTGATGTCATAGATTGGGGGTACCAGTATGTCCAGGATGGGCGTAGATGATTCATTTAGCCATGTTTCCATCAGGATTAGTATGTCAGGATCATTAGCGAGTATAAGGTCGGCTATATCATTGCATGTCTTGATGCTAACCTACAGTTTAGGAGTATACATTTTAGCCGCGTCTTGTTGGGTGCTGTGTTGGGTTCGAGTATGAGCGGGATTCGTGTGAGGTTGTTTTCAACTATGCCTCTGGAATTGTGTCTTGAAGCTCTGTGGGTACTGATAGAGATAGATTGGATTAGTGAATGTATAAGTAAGTTATCTGGGTGCCCAGAATTAGGTGGGAGGTACTGTAGCTCATAAGAACGGAGTAGGGAGATTAAGTCTTCAGCTGATAGGGTTTTTTACATCCTGATCAGGGGAATAAAGCGTTGGGGTAGGGCACTGTTCCCCATCTTGGGGGCCCATGATTCTGGGAGCTTACATGTAGTTGTTGGGTGTGTTTCGAATTTTTGATGTGTGGGTATGTTCTGGATTCTAGTTCAAGGTGCACAAACTTGGGTTGTTGAAGAATCAGATCGTGTAGGGTATGGATGTCAGCTCTGACCTGTTGTAGTGATAGTAATATCTTGTCTAGTCTGGGGTCTGGAGTGAGAATTGCCATATTTAATGGATGAACTGCGGGTGAGGGAGGTGGAGTTGAGCCATGTTTGTAGTTTGAGGGGAAATCGTAATCAGGTTCCTTGTGTTGAACTCTTCCTGTGTGGTTATCTATGGAGCGGGGAGTGTAGAGGCCAGGAGTTATAGAGTCTGGATGTGGGTTATGTATGGGGCTGTTGTAGTAGATGTGAGGGGAGAAGGGATGGGTGGGACTGTGGGGTGAGGGGAAGTAGGGGTTTCGGGTGTGTTTGGGACAGTTTGAGTATTAGTGTTATTGGGGGAGGAGTAAGAGTAGGGGAGATGCGTGGCACCCTGAGGATGTGAGGAGGTTTGGATAAGGGGTGTGAGTGGGACAGTGGGAGTATTGGTTCGGGGAGAAGGGGGGTGGTAAGGCGGGATGAAAGGAGATAGGGGTGTGGGGTGTGATTGGTATCAGAAAGCTTGAGAGGGAGTCTGGACTGGAATAAGAAATGGATCTGTTAATACAAGGTGCACAAGTGTATATAATCACACTTAGGGTTAAAGGCAGCATCCCATAGAACCTTCATGACCGCCACCTAGTGGCTGGATGGTAAAATCCTAGCAATACCCTTTGAACCCCACAGAGACAGTGAGCACTGTTTGCTACCATTCTTAGTGTATATTTGCATTTTATGCGCTGGATTTATGGTAAAAGCAAAAAAAGAAATGCAAATCATTGGTGTTGGCTATTCTTTCGATATGCCCACGCTGTTTTGGATATGACTTGACGTGTTCTTTTGAAAGTGAAGGGTCCTCTTGCAATGTTATATACTAATATATATTTATTTTTGGGTGGAATAGTAAAAAATAAGCACCTCTGAATAACAATGTCTGTATTTATTTCTTGGAGGAAGTGCCTTCAGGCACCATACAATGTTTTAGGATATTTCCAGAATTTAACATTTGGTATGATAGTGATATTTGTTTATATTCTTGGGTACCCTGAGCAATGATTTTATTTTTTCACAAGGTGGAAGAGAGAATTCTATTTATGGAATGTTTGACCCCTCCACCCCATTGCCTTTGATACACAAATCGCATGTGGAATTCCTAGTGTGCTATAGACGTTGGTCACTAACCTCTCCATCTACTGAACAGTTGTAGGTGTGGGGTTTATCCCTGAACAGTGTTGTAAATCAAAATGACGAGGCCCTCATGCAAAATGTGGTAATACCACTTGTAGAGGACTGTGGAAACTTTCATTTCCCTGCCAGCCTAGACTGCCGGGAATACAAAAATTGGCTCTCTCAACAAAAGCACAGAACAACACTACTGGGTCGCTCAATATTTACTCTACACTATACGTATTGAATATTAGTATGCTGTTATTCTACTTAAAAGAAAGTGCACCTGGTTCACACAAAAAGGAGTAAATAGTAGAAGCACTACAACAAACATTTTGCCATTTTCAAACATTCCTAGTAGTACATATGGAAAACTGCTAGTCACGTGCGTACTGCTGGCACTGTCATGTGACCTTCTTACATGTTGCTAGTCCCTGCACAGTATGTTTCTGCACTGGGAAAAGGTAACCCCACTGTTAAACTGTACAATTTGTTTTTCCTTCACTAAAAAATATTTCCCTCCTGGATAAACCCCTTCTCGTACAACCCCAAGACGTTTAGGGGCGTCTGAAGCCCTTCACACCCTGGCACGGAGTGGTGGTCTCCAATTGCACACAAATTGATTTATAAGTGCTAGATATTTTTTTTTGTAGATACATGGTAAGCGTAAAATGCGTTTACAGACAAAAATGGCTGTGTGGAGTGTATCTAGTAACCTTACGCTATTTTCCTTGTTGTGAATAATGAGGTGTTGCCAGGTGGAGTTTGCCATACACGACGACCAGCCAATTTACCCACAACACAGCATGTTATAGTAACACAAACACTGTTGCTTAAAGGCACTTTTTAATTAAACTGGGCATTTTTGTTTCCAAGAGTTGGCAACTGTGATAATCACCTTAAGGGGGGAAAGCAGAAAAAAACAAGCGTGTTTGTTGCTTGTGGAGATGCGATCTGCCAATGTAATTGTGTTGGAGCAAGTCGGAATAAGAACACTGCTTCGGGAAGATTATATAAACACCATTAATCGACTCACTTTGGGTGAATATAACGTTTCCCTTAATTCGATGACCTCTGCACCTCAAAGCTTTTGGTTTCCCTCTTCAGTTAGTGCACTAGGTTCCTTTGATGCGTCTGTATTCTGGAACACTCGTTGATGGAAACCTTTTGAAAAGGGGCACGTAGCCTTCCAGAGTTAAGATTCACTTCCTGCCCTGTCCATCCTAGCATTTTATTTGAATGTCGTCATCAGCGGCGTCTTCAGAGCAGCGAAACCAAAGACTTGGCAGTTTGATTAATGTCTGAACCGGAGGAGGTTTCCTTAAAATTAGAGCCAAGTCATGAAATCAGTAGATGGAAGCAACCGACAGTGATCTGAAGAGAAAAACGTTGGAGTATATACATTTTATGAAGCAAGGGTACAACGTATTTATTTTGGTTGGAAACAGGGTGATAAACGCAGCAAAAATAATGCCATGGAATCAGTACAAACTGTGCGTTGAATTATTTCGTAAGTCAAAGTAAACTATTTCAATTATCTTTCTGAGTACAATGTATAACTATATTCAGGAGCACATCTTAGTACATATATTTGCGGGTGTGGCTCTCAAATTTCCCAACTAACATAGCGGAAGGCAGCATGGTCGAGGGGTGTGGGGACACTTCATTCATGAAAGAGAAGAGTTCTGTGGATGAAGCTTTCTGTTCTTATTAATTGGACACATGGCTTTTTATTCAATAAATATTTTTGGACAAATGTAATGTCAAATAAATCATTAAGCTCCAAATTTGCTTCTACTTGCACCAATTACAGCACCATGATGTGGTGTATATGTAGCCACGTACCACCATGTGGACAGGCATTGCTGAACACCATCTTGTAGTGTTAAGTGTCTTCAGACACATTGAAAAAACGAAATCAATGCTAATGTTATCAACACAAAAATCAGGTGAAATGCTGAATATCATTTCCCTGGAGTAAGGGGTCTATGGGGTAGCCCAGGCTGTCTTGCATGGCCATTGCGTGACACCGCATGAATTCACACAGACGCTGTGGTGGTGTGTATGTGTAACTGAAAACTGAGCATGTGTGATCTGTTTACCTTTATTTATCACCAACGCTGTGTTCAGAGTTAGGGGTGAGATGATGCGTATTCACATGTCATGTTACTTCCACGTTGCACATTAAAGCTGTAGTGTAGTTCCTATTTTCCCAATAGGCTCTGCGCATTGGAATAGTACCTACAGCAGTAAAGGCCTAGGCCAGACGTTAACTAGGTCTACTACTGTCGATACTAGACTTAATTTTTGGGTTTGCCAGCTAAGCTCAGAGTTCGCTAGAAACTTTCTCGAATGTTCAAGGAAGGATTAACTCCCCTGATTAGACAAGAAGGGATTTAGTTTCTGACAACCATAGAACATGACAACTTTGCTCTCCCCTAATCAAGAGTCAATCTCGAGAGTCGTGTGAGCACAAGGCAATTATTTTACTCAGTCAGTACGTGCATTCTTAGTCTCATCAGAATGTAGAGAAAAGGAAGAGACGGGCGTGTTCAATAAAAGATGTTATTTATTGATCAGTCTCTTTTCTCGTACAAGAGAAATGGATCGATATTATTGCAATACTTATAGTTAAGTAAAGTGCATACATTAGAAGCAATAGTATAAAATAATACTGTAAAAACATTGATATGGTTTCTGAGCCATATGATGTTTAAAATGATTAAAATATATTTACATACACATATACATTTTGACTAAACGTACTCAACTGGTGTTTCTAAATACGCCTACCCCGTGTACCTGACCTAAGTCTAATGCGTGGGCGGGAATAGAAAGTTACAGTTTAAGTTAAGTTTGTTTTTGCCAAGTGAATAACTAAAGAATTCTCTAGGAGGGGTTATTCAGTTCTGTACCTGGAATTTAGGATGAATGAGGAATGGTATCTCTTTCTCTGCTCTCGATATTCCAGGCTGCCTGCGAGGGCTGCCCAGAAGCGCCGGTGCTGGGTCTCTCGGCTTGAGATAGCAGCGCGTCTCTCAGCGCGTCAGGAAGGCGGGGCTGCTGCCTGCGGGGTCTGCTTCTGCTCTCGGCTTCGGCAAGTATGGCTGCTCCGTCTTGTCACCACGCGTGTGTTTGCATAGGGCAAGGTCGGCAATATTTATACCTTAAAGGTGACGAGATTGACGTAAGGATGGACATAGGTACGTCAATAAAGATGTCATACGACTTGCTCGTTAGCACATTCTTTACTAAAGTTCTCTGTGAAATCAAAACAATGGCCGCACGGATTATCCAGGTTGTCATAGGTTTGATTTGTTATGAGAACGTCGTATGCCTTATCAGGGGCTGGAGGAATGTCGCTTGTCTAATTAGATCTCAAGCGTTATGACCTAATCAGATAACACGTTCCTGTGCCGTAGTGTGACTGCGTCAGATAACGGTATCTGCATCATGGGGGTTTTCTTGCCTCATGGGCTGACTGTTAGTTAACTAGCTAGTAAGTTTAACCAGAATAGGGTCAGGAATAGGGGGATCGAATCAGAACCTATAGAAATACACGACACCCACTCCACGCTAACTATGGTCATATCTACTAATCTATGCATAGTATAACATAGTACAACATACTATAGAGTATAGTGTATACCTTACCACCCCAAAATACATAAATGCATTTCGAAATTTTCAAATATACTGAAAAATTGCAGTCATATATATTGTATGCACTTAAGCTATGAATTAAATGCAAAAGTAAACACGCATTGTTATGCATTATTGCTTGTTGGTATATGAGAAATACACATGAAATGGCTCTTAATATGGCTATACAGAAAAAAAGTCGAAACCATTTCATCACATAAAATCTATTGCGAACATACCAGCGGGCAGCTAAAGTCTATAAAGTCTATAAAGTATCTAAAATAGAAATCTTAGTTCTCTAGGAATAGTCTCTTACTTTAAGCAGAAAATCAGTGTCCCGGGAAAAAATATATAGAAAAATATTTTAGGGGCTTGCTGAAAAAAGTTGCTGTCCGTGAACTGGATTGTAATTGTTCATGTGACTTTATTTTTAAAGTTGAAGGCCGAATTCAGGGAACGCCGTGTGCGAGTTTACTCAAAAGTCTCTATTTCTGTTCCGGAGAGAACATCATATCATTCAGGCTTTCGAAAAAACTGTCAACAGCTTCATGGGAAAGTTCCTCTAAGTCGGAAATAGGGGTAACCATGCATTCATGCGCATGATTGTCTCCATTGACATTCTGATTTGCATTGCTGACAGAAGGTCGTACCTGTTCGATGCTGCTTTCATCTTGAACTTCACTACTCTTCAATCGCAGTGGTGAAGATTCCAGGAATGCCGTCATCAGAATTGGCAGCCTTTGAGGGCAGCACAGTGCGTGAACCTTGGTAGGAACCAACAGTGTATCTGCATCCACCGGCGCATCCGATTGTAGCGTCAGACAGGTGTCTAACACGCATTCTTCTCCGCATAGCAGACACCTTAGTACAGGTAAAACACACCTTTGCCACATTGGTCGAAATGATAGAAACCAAGTCATGTTTAGGTCTCTAAGCCGGGATAGTCCCAGGATTTTTGATATCCGGTCCCGGTATCCAATGGCTAGGATCGTATCTTCCATTGTCGCGAGAGTTTGATCTGTGACATGGGTTGCCATAACGAAAAATAAGGACTAGGAATAGGATTCCTGCAATTAGTCCCAGGATCAAGGGAAGTCCGCCAAAAATCGAATGGACGAAATCTGGAAAAATACCCAGTATGGCTTTGAATGGTGTTAATGCCATCGAAAATACTGTCTTAAATACCTTTGAGACCCCAGTGGTATCAGAAATATTTAAGATTTCGCTCAGGATTTCCGCGAAATGTACGGGGGAATTAGTTGATAATAATGTATGTATCTCTGCAGTCGTCCTTGCGACTTGTAGATCATACGTTTCTTTAGATGACGTGAGCCTTGTAGGCGTCTGAAGAAGCACTGTTTTCATTCTGCTTAAAGTGTCTATTCGAATAGAAGTAATTTTCAAACCGGGCCATGCCCTTGCCTCCCTGTCTGGAAAGGAGCTGGGAAACAAAGAACGTCCACAGCACTTGACCTTCGCCGTCGTAGTGACGAGATAAGGAGTCCCGGGCATAAGACTACAGCATCTGCGGTCTACAATAAGAATGTAACTCCCATTATAGAGTCTTTGAAAGAATGGTTCTATTTCAGTTGCAGGTGCGCCTTGCTGGTGACATGAAAGGTTGTATGAATTCCCTTCACAGGCTCCGTGCAAACTAATACCGTTACACAGAAGCGTGCCGCTTAGTGACATAGCACAATTGTTGCCACTAAGAAACACTTTCTGTCCTTTGTTACTGACACATGCATGTGAATAGGGCAGGTTCCATGTTGTTTTAAGGTACCCCTTTCCCAATTTCTCGTACATGCCAGCCTGTATATATTTTTGGCAGTATTGAAACCTGAAGGTTGAGATTGGAATATTTATGATTCCGTGGATTATCCATTCACTGACAGGTCGTTCTGACATTGTCAACGGTAATCTTTCTAGTTTTTCAATGCTCAAGATTGTATAATCAGCACCCTTCTGCGCCATACCGATTTGTCTATCAGTAAGGTTAAAGATTTGGAATAGTGACGTTGTGTTGATTAAACGCCAAGGCACATAGCCTGAACGCAGATTTTGTAACGTCCAGCCAAGCTGTACAATAGAACGCAATTGTGACTGACCATGTTGTAATAACAGTAAGTCTTGCGATAATATATCGATTGCTGAAGACACAATGCTGTCCAATGAAAAAATTCTGGAGGACAGAGTCATTAACCCATTGTCCACTACAGAAAGTGATTTTTCCAAATTAATACGGTCAATTTCCCGTATTCTCTCTGCTGTCTCAATTTGAGTAACCTTCCAGGCCTCATTGTATGCTGCATATACAGAGGCTGCTATGAAACGCTTTTGACGCTGTTTGCGTGGTCCCATTATGAAATCACGCAAGTCAGCACCATCAGTAAGTAAAGTTAGGTGTTGCTTAATTTCAGGCAGTGTGGAAGTTTGTAGCCATTGAAGGCATAATTTGCCCACACTGTAGGTTGTTATTATCCCTGGGTGATGTCTTTGAGGATATCTAGGGTCTGGCCTGGTCATTTTGAAACCCTGTGTTTTATTCAGGAATCTATCTTGACAGTTATTTGTATCTGTGGGCCAGATCAACCATTGTTTCCAATCAGGATGTGTTCTGTTTTGGTTAAGTATATGGTTTATGTCTATTTCTTCATCTGTTTCAGAGTTATTGCTAAACATTATTGGCTTTGGAATAGACAGGTTATTTAAATCTTTGATTTTGGCTAAGCCAAGACAGGTGGTTTGTTGAACGGTGTCATTTAAAAATATCATTTGTTCTGGGATCATGCAGGCTCTAAACAAAGCTTCTATACCCTGTACTTGCCATTCTTTTGTACCCCAAACACTTTTCAAATCAACATGTTTGTCCCAATAATCAAATCCAAAAGTATTCATTTTTTCAAAGAAAGAATCTGAATATATCAATTTTGTGTTGGTTATCATGGTTTTCATCCCTGTCTTGTTTGACAATTTGTAATAAAATGTTTCAGCATTAGTTATGTTAAAACCTGAAAAATATGAATATTTGCCATACACGGTTCTAGAGCTCCCTTTTGGAGGTGTAGCACAATGTTCCCATTGATTAAAATTTAAAACATTTCTAGGTTGTGCAGATTTATGCAAGAAATGGTTACCGTAATGGTTATAGCAGTACATGCTGTCATAATTTGTAGAACCCTGCAAATAATCATGTTTTGTAAATTTAGCAGACATTACTAAGTCAGACATCATATTGTTTATACTTTCAAAGTCCCAATCATCAGCAAATGAGTTTGGTTTTGCAAAGTCACTCAAGGAGATCTTGATTTGGTGTGGATATTTCAGGATCTCGACCGGACCATAAATTTCATAGTCAGTGTTGTCCCAGGCTACCCCACCAGATATTGGAATTGCTGTGAAGTTGGCTGAAGAAAGTTCTGAAGAAAGTTCTCTTTTCTCGACGTGTGAAGATGTGTGTGGTTTGAGGACCAAGTTGATGTTCTGACTTGCTGTGTCCATTTTAGCATATTTTCCCTCAATGAAGCGTCCCAAGGTAAATACCATGATGAGCCAAAGTATGAGGATAAATGCACCAAAACCCACCCAAAATTCAATCCATGGAGAAACTAGATATGTTTCTTTCAGTTGTTTCAAAAGTTCCTTAGCTTTGTCTTTAAAGGATTTTGATGATGGCTGTGTCTTTTGTTCGCTGAAGCCTTCAGAGGAATCATCGAAGTTGATGAAGTAACCGGATGCAGTTCTGTCAATTGTTCCAATTGGTTCAGGATTTTTGTTTCTCGCATTTTCACTTGGTACTTCTGTATAGATTGGTGTGTCTCTGCTAAATGTCTTTATTTGGGTTTTCAGAGGTCTAAGTTCTATTGCATTGTTGCATAGTCCTTGTTGTTCTTCTGTAGGCGGTTCGAATGTGATGAGCCTCTTTGATAGGACCTCTGTACTGGTAGCAAACCTTGGTGTTCTGCTACTTATTGGGAGTCCACTTGGCCTACTGTTGGTTATCGGCCACATGTTGTGGTTTTACCAGGTCGATGGATACAACTCGGTTCTCCTTTTTTCCAGCAAGTGGCGGTAGTACAACTGATCTTGTCCCGTTGACAGACAATACAGGAACTGCTTTTCTGTAAGAAGGCCCAAATTCCTTCTTTACCGCGATCTTCTCCCTGACTAGATCCCCGACTTTTGGAATCCAGACAGGTCTTGCTGGGACAGGTGGTGATTCTTCAGTGGTCGTTGGCTGTTCTTTCAACTGTATGTTGCTCAGGTCTTTTCTTGTTTTGTTTAAGTCCTGCAAAATAGCCAAACGGTCTTTGACATCAAAGCTTTTTTTCTGTTACCACTGAAGTCTGACTATCAAGGTCAGAGATCAACATCCTAGTTCCGAATAATAATTCGTACGGACTGAATCCCTTCAGAGAATTTCTTGGCAAGTTATTTAGACTACGTTGGACACTTATTAGATGTTTGACCCACCCAGCTCCCGAACCTAATATCCTTTCTATTATAGATTGCTTTCTGTCTTGGTTTTTTCTTTACACCATCCCATACCCTCAGGAAGGAAGTGAGAAGATTCCCGCTGGGCTGTGCTCATTTGGCCATTCTTTCCCCCCCCAGGCTGGATTGCCTGAGAAAAGGAAAAAAAAAATGGTCGAACGTAGCATGCTCTTAGCGTATATGCCAATTAGACTCGCAAATCTTGTATAACAGTCCGGACGTCAGCCGAGTGCTGTGGATCTACATTATAAGTGGGAACTAGCCTGTATATGTTAATCGCAAGCCATTCTTTTTAGTGGTGATGTTATCTGCCTTGATACGACGAGGTATTAAACTGCTTCTCTCCCCACTGCGATCTCTGTTGCAGTTTGGGCAGTTTTTTACAAACATGGTGTAGTGCAGGCTCATGCCTGGCCACCAGTACCGTGATTGTAATTCTTCCAGAGAATCTTTTAATTTAAGGTGTCTGAGACCCTCGCCCATGTGTGCGTCTGCGATTAACAAGTTTCTCCTGTCCATGTTTGGAATCACTCTATCCCCCACTCCAGGGATTCGAGCAAAAGGAATGGAGTTTGCATCTATGATGTATGTGTAATTGAGTGGATAGTTGATCGGTAACGCCGAGCAGTCGCCTTTTGATGACGTTTTTACTGCCAGCAATGTTTCGCCGTCAATGTATTTTAATGTACGCTTTTTTCGATCTACGGGAGCCGGTTTACTGGCTGCCGCTGCGGCTGTTTCAGCCAATGAATTCCCTACAACGTGAACGCCATCACGCTGATGACTCAGTGAGTGTGTCACGTGAGTCTTTGGTAGTTCTTTTTTCAAAAGAGCTACCTGTTCCCAGAGCAATCTCTGCTTTATTGGTGCATCTGTGTCATCTTTGTAACCGTTCTGAATCCATGTCTGCAAATCCTTGTTATATGCTTTGACGCAGAAATATGAATCTGACACTATAAGTGTCGGGAATTCGCGATCCGCATTATCTAGCGCCATTTTCAAAGCTATTATTTCAGTTTGTAGTTCTGAATTAGTTTCTACTGAGTGTGATTTTGTTAATAGAGGTCTTAGTTTACCTCCGTGCCACACTTCTTTTGTAATCTCACATGTGGGATTGTATGCATGTTCTCCCCAAACGGAGGGTTGAGCATGTCCGTCTGTATAGATTACACAGGCGTAATGTCGTAGAGGCAGAATGTCGATTGGCAGAGGATACGTTTTTTCATATTTTAGATTTTTTAATTCTTCTAGTTCTGGATCAAAGAAGTAATATACTTTGTCCGTTGTGATTGAATTTACCCATTGTAACCATTCTGGATCCAATGTTGTTGTTGGTAAATTACACGGTGTTGTTAATGCCTCAAAGGCTGATTCTGCTGTTCTGACTGTGATATGTCTACCGTCAGCTATGTCTTTTTCTCTAGCTATTGTGGTTTGAACTGCTTGAACAATTTTTCCTTTGTTGTTGAATCTCTGTTCAGCTTTTGTGTACAAATGTGATTCGAATGCAATTGGTACCTTATCTCCCTCATTAGAGGTTAGGTATGTGAATCCGTATCTCCCTGGGATGACTCGGATCACAAGGTTGCGTGTATTATCACGGGTTTCTAATTTTGTTTTAATTAGCATGTCTGTTTGTAAGGATCTCAAAATTTCTGTGTGTGCTTGAGTCCAACTGGATCTTTTAAAGTCTGGTTTAATTAGATCGTAAAGGGGTTTGACCCTTTCTGCGTAATTTGCAATATATGTTCTTCCGAAATTTAGGAAGCCTAGAATTGACTGTAGGTTTTTTAGTGTTTTAGGAGCTTGGATTACGGCACATTTCTCTAGGAAATTGTCTGCCAGGCTTTTGCCTTCACTTGATAACTCATATCCTAAGAATAGGACCGTCAGATGGGCAATTCTGGACTTTTCGAAGTTGAATTTGTAACCCTCTGCAGCGAAACCAAGTATTATGGTGTTCACTCTTTTCAAGTGAGTCTCCAAGTCATCATCTGTTAAGTAAATGTCATCGACATAAGATAATGCTTCATCATCATATTGTTGTAGTAATTCTGTTACTCTCGCTGAGAATACCCCCGGGCTATTCTTGTACCCCTGGGCTAACCGACAGAATTGTTTTTGAGTGCCATTTACTGAGAAAGCTGTTAAATATCTGCTCTCTGGTGCTATGTTTTGACAAAAGAATCCGTTGGAGATGTCCAAGGTAGTTTTGTATTTTTTGCGCACTATGTTATTCATTAGTGCAGCACTGTGTGAATTTTGCACTGCAAAAGTTTTGCAACATGTGTTAAGGTGTCGGTAATCCAAAACTAGACGATATGAATTGTCTGGTTTGGAGACCGGAAACAAAGGATTGTTCATTTGTGAGGTGCAAGTTTCAATCACCCCTTGGTATTCTAGCTGATCTAGTATTTCATTAACTTGTTTTTTAGCTTCTTGCTTAATTGGGTACCGCCTTTGTGCAGTAGGTTGTGATTTTAACTGGACTTTGTGAGGAGGAGAATCCTCATCCCATCCTACATGATTTTTATATAAAGCAGGTGCTAAGGCCACTGCCCACTTTCTAGCAAGTGTATATTTTTTATGAATCGGTATTTGATTCGAGAAGGCAGGCATAATTACTTCTTCGCCATGAGGGCACTCCCTGACAAACTCCGGTGGCCAGTCTTTTTCAGCTAGAAGGATGTCATAGCCCTTGGATAGGTTATCCCAAAATAGTCCCCTTATTTTCCTAGTCTTATCTCCCTCTATACGTAATGTTATCTCGTATATTTTGTGGGGCTTGCTAACTCTGGTATCTGCAGTTTCCACTTGAAGGTATTCATTCGTGTCCACTGTCTCCAGATGATTCATAAGGACTTTGCGAGCTATGCTCACCTCTGCTGCGCTGTCTAGCATTATCTGAGCCCATTCTCCGTTTTTCAGTTGTGTCCTCAGTATTCTCGGCATTGTTAACTACCTTGATACTGGCTACCTTCTTTTTTGGAAATTGTGATTTCTTTTTCAGTTGAGCAGGTTCCTTGTCTTTGGACTTGGCGTGCTCTTCTGATCGTCCTCTTCTTTCCGATTTCTGCGAGGAATTCTGAAAAGATTGAGAGGGACGTGTATCAATGTCTTGATATCTATCAGGTTTTTTAATATTATCCCTATTTCTAAGGTTATATCTATTCCCAGAGGGTTCACTCTGAGGTGACCTTTGTCTCGGGTTTGGAGATTTCTCTCTTCGCCTAGGAGACCTTCCTCTGGACTGGAATTTCTTTTCTTTAGGATTGGATTGTTTATTTCCATCCCAGTTCTTTTTTGGTGAATTATTATTAAAAAATATTTTTTCTGGACTTGTAGTCAGTTGCGGTTTTACTGGTATTCCACCTAGACTATCTCTGCCTAGTTCTTCATAGGATTTTTCTATGATTCTGGCAATTTCAGCTGGTTGGTCTGCTATATCTGTCTCTTTTAACCTCTGGCGGATCGCCACGTTTGCTGCTTCACCTTTTATGTTGGCTAGTAATATAGCCGAGACTTGCTTGAAGTCTTTCAGTAATTTCATACCAAGAGTTAAAGCAGGTTCTGGACCGTATTCATCTTGAATTTGTTTTAGCACATCTGGTATTACCGAAATGGATGGAACACCGTGCGTTTTTGTATAGATGGAAGCAAAGACTGTACCCCAAGTGTCACAGTCCTCAATGTGTGGTGCGATTCCCATTGGGAGACATATAGTCAGAATCCTGTGTTTTTCCAGCGGGGTGGTGTCAGGAAACACCGCCTCTATTTGGGTAATTTTCTGTGCCAACCAGAATGGTATTTGTTCCCGTTTAGCTGGAACTTTACCTAGGCAGGATTGGATGTTCTGTGGTGTAATTTTATTTGTGTTCCCCTGGTGAGGGGTCAGCTGTGGAAGTTTAATCGCTGGCTGAATTGTTGAAGTCCGCATTACATACTGAACTAATTGTCTGTGAATTTTTAGTAGTTGTTTTAGCTGTATTAACAGCTCTGCTGCAGGCATTCTTTCGATGTCTGGATGTGGTGTGTATCCGGCTAGGACCGGCCACGTTGCTCCTGGTCTTCCTAAAGGACCGAGCCTTGTAATGTGATTGTTATGTATTAGGGCGCCATCAAATAAGAGCAAATGCTCTTGGAATTTGAGTGGTACTTCCACCTCCTCGAAAGGAGTGTACGTTTCAGGAGGTTCCTCTACTTTGTAATAGTGGAAGTACTTTGTTACAGCATTTGCTGCTGGAAAATGTATCCATGTATAGTATACCTCTGTCTGCCGATATTCGTGTGCCTCAATTACGAATATGACTGTGCCACCTCTAGGTGTCAGTCCATTTTCTATAAGTTTTAAGGTTATAGATCTCCTTTTAATGACCGGAATAAGTATTATATCCGCGTCTGCTGCTTGCATGGTAGCATCAGCATCTGCTATTTCAGTAGCTAATCTAATTGCCTCTCTTTCTCCATCGCTGTCTCCCATTTTACTGACAGGATGGTATTATTTTTGTTTGCAGATCAGGTTTCTTTATGGAAACAGAGATTAGGTGCACAATATTCTGGAACTGTTTTATCCTTCAACGTTGACTAGACCAAGAACCATACATAGGAGTTCCCTCCTGCGAGGTTTTGGAGGATATTATAACCTTTCACCCACTCCAGACGTCTTTGGAGTATTTGGGAAAAGGGGTCTGAGTGAGAAAGCACGACTGAGTTACTCTAAATGTCTTACGTTAGTTTTATCGCCCTTTCCAAACGCGTTGGGCGCCATGTAGTGTAGTTCCTATTTTCCCAATAGGCTCTGCGCATTGGAATAGTACCTACAGCAGTAAAGGCCTAGGCCAGACGTTAACTAGGTCTACTACTGTCGATACTAGACTTAATTTTTGGGTTTGCCAGCTAAGCTCAGAGTTCGCTAGAAACTTTCTCGAATGTTCAAGGAAGGATTAACTCCCCTGATTAGACAAGAAGGGATTTAGTTTCTGACAACCATAGAACATGACAACTTTGCTCTCCCCTAATCAAGAGTCAATCTCGAGAGTCGTGTGAGCACAAGGCAATTATTTTACTCAGTCAGTACGTGCATTCTTAGTCTCATCAGAATGTAGAGAAAAGGAAGAGACGGGCGTGTTCAATAAAAGATGTTATTTATTGATCAGTCTCTTTTCTCGTACAAGAGAAATGGATCGATATTATTGCAATACTTATAGTTAAGTAAAGTGCATACATTAGAAGCAATAGTATAAAATAATACTGTAAAAACATTGATATGGTTTCTGAGCCATATGATGTTTAAAATGATTAAAATATATTTACATACACATATACATTTTGACTAAACGTACTCAACTGGTGTTTCTAAATACGCCTACCCCGTGTACCTGACCTAAGTCTAATGCGTGGGCGGGAATAGAAAGTTACAGTTTAAGTTAAGTTTGTTTTTGCCAAGTGAATAACTAAAGAATTCTCTAGGAGGGGTTATTCAGTTCTGTACCTGGAATTTAGGATGAATGAGGAATGGTATCTCTTTCTCTGCTCTCGATATTCCAGGCTGCCTGCGAGGGCTGCCCAGAAGCGCCGGTGCTGGGTCTCTCGGCTTGAGATAGCAGCGCGTCTCTCAGCGCGTCAGGAAGGCGGGGCTGCTGCCTGCGGGGTCTGCTTCTGCTCTCGGCTTCGGCAAGTATGGCTGCTCCGTCTTGTCACCACGCGTGTGTTTGCATAGGGCAAGGTCGGCAATATTTATACCTTAAAGGTGCCGAGATTGACGTAAGGATGGACATAGGTACGTCAATAAAGATGTCATACGACTTGCTCGTTAGCACATTCTTTACTAAAGTTCTCTGTGAAATCAAAACAATGGCCGCACGGATTATCCAGGTTGTCATAGGTTTGATTTGTTATGAGAACGTCGTATGCCTTATCAGGGGCTGGAGGAATGTCGCTTGTCTAATTAGATCTCAAGCGTTATGACCTAATCAGATAACACGTTCCTGTGCCGTAGTGTGACTGCGTCAGATAACGGTATCTGCATCATGGGGGTTTTCTTGCCTCATGGGCTGACTGTTAGTTAACTAGCTAGTAAGTTTAACCAGAATAGGGTCAGGAATAGGGGGATCGAATCAGAACCTATAGAAATACACGACAAAGCATCCACTCGGCTCTCTGGCTCTCCTCGAAATGCCAGTATTTGTGGGTCTGCCGCTCTGTTTCCACCTACAGAGCGAACAGCCAAACTAGAGTCACCTCCAATATATCAGCGATGCCTTTGTGTGATGATAGTATGTTTCCCTTCACTTAAGTGTTAACTTACTGGAGCCAGACAAGCCTTTCCAGGGTCTTGATGCACCTCTGAAGGCAACTGGCAAGTGCCATAACCGAAGTGTAATGCGATGAGGAAGTAGGCCTTAAGGAAGAGGTTGGGAAGTTAGTAGGGGAGACCAATAGACAGTGAGGTGGAGAGTGAAAGTCACAAACATCTAGATTCTCGCGGTCTGTGTCTTAGTCATCTGATGAGAGCATGCAGGGCTCACCTCTGGGAATACAGAAGCAGAGGAGTACTAAAAAAAAAATTTGCCCTGACTTGAACCAATTTCCAGAATGACTTCAAGTGTGCAAGCATGTTTCTCCATGTAAGGGTTAGCCTTTCATTTTTCCTATATTTCCCCCTCTCCCTAACCTTCCCTAACCTCCCCTATTTTCACTCTCTTCCCATTACCTGTGTCTTCATTCTCCGTTTGTCTTTCTCCTCCCATTGGCCTTCCCTCGCTCTCTCTTCACCTCTTTCTTGTCCAGCTCGCCCTTTTGTCTCTTTTCCTATGCCCGTCTCCTCTTGTCTCTGTACTCCTTTTGCCTCATCCTCTCTCTCTCTCTCTTTGTCTCTCTTATTGTCTGTCATTCCTCTTCCTATTCCATTTGTCTCTCCCTCTCTTTTCTCCTCTCAAACTACCCTGCTCATCTGTCTCATTCTCTCCCTCTCAACCCCTGCTTTTTTCACTTTCACCCGAGGGAGTTTGTACAGCCTTTATTGATTTCTCCACGGCGTTTGACAAGGTGGACCGCCAGACCCTGTGGAGAAAACTTGTCTCCCTTGGCATACCAAATCATCTTCTGGGTCTGATTATGGAATTGCATACAGACACCTGGGGCCAGGTTCTGATGGGAGGTTCGCGGGGTTAACATGTAAAATTAGAACGCATAATGGGCTTAAGCAGGGTTGTCTATTAGCACCACTTTTATTTTCTTTGTATATCGCTGATCTCCCTGGCGCTCTGAACTCTGTAAGAGGGGATGCCCCCAAAATTGGTACAATGTCCATTGGCTCTCTATTGTATACAGACGATGTTGCAATATTTGATCTAACACCCATTGGCCGCAACACCGTCTAAACGCTTTAAACAAATATGCAGAGGCTCACTTCTTGAAAATTAATATTGCAAAATGCAAGATTTGGGTTTTCCGTAAGAAGGGGCTCAGAATAAAGAGATGTTTTAGATGGATGCTTGGTTTTGAAAAACTGGAACTGGTTGACTCGTATGTAAATTTAGGTAAAGCTTTTTCCAAAACAGGTCGAGACTTGGAGCATACTAAACATTGTGTTAGAAAAGCTATCTCCCAGGCAAGTGCATTAAACAGATTTTTATAAAACGTGCGGGAGACGCCATTTTAGCCATGTCTTATCTGTTTTAAAGGTCAAAATCCCACCCTCGTTAATATATGCTGCCGAGGTGTTGGACATGAATTTTTGGCTCTTGTTTGATAAGGCGGAAGGACGAATTATGCGCCAAATTTGCAATTTAAACTCTTTGGCTGCCCCACATGTTCTGTGCCTTGAATTTGGATTAGTCCCATCCTTCATCTTAGCCCAGGCAGCAGTTCTCAGGTGGGGGTAACTTTCTCTTTTTGGGGGAAGAGGGTACACTTAAGGCAGCCCTGAGAATAGAAATCTTTGGCACACTAAAAGAACAATCAACGTTTTTTAGGTCTTTTTTATGTGCAAATGATACTTTCGGTCTTAGTTTAACTCCCGCTTCTCCTATGTCTAAATGTGGTTTGAAACAGTTCTTAAAGAAGTTTAGATCCCCTATCAGTTTGGCAAGAGAGGCCCAGTAACGTGGAGGTCAGTGGGAGTGCTCTGGGGAATAAACCACAGCCTTATTTAACTTGGAATATCCCTCACGGGATTAGAAGGTACTCCTACTGAGACTCAATCTGCTGCCCTTAAGAGATGTTACTGGCATCTGGGATAAAACACCAAGAGAGAAGAGAATTTGTGAATTGTGCCGGTTGCAAATCCAAGATCTAAATCATGTCCTATTTGTATGTTCAAAGTTGTAAAATGCCAGGCGAGTGTTTTTAAAACCAGTATTTCTCAGATTTAATATTCACTCTGCTCAGGACCCACGTTCTTTGGTCATGTCCCCTCCGAAGAAATGGATTGTTTTAAGATAAACCAATTTTTTAGAACATTTTTGCCTATTTATTAGAACATTGTCCAACAGTAGTACTCTGGTTTCGATTTAATACCAATTGGTTGGCTATCTGATTGTTTCATGTATTTATAGCACTATTTGCACAATTTTTAGTATGTTTGATATAAGCATTTTTATCGGTCAGTTATGTGAATGTTTTATGTATTATAGCATTATTTGCACATTTTTTAGTATGTCTGATATAATTTTATAGCAATGTATAAGGAAGGAATTTTGTATTGTATGTAATGTTTGTCCTTTTAATTGTTGGCGTGTTTTTGTGGACCTCCGTAGGAGTTCCAAAACAAAACAAATAAATACATTATAAAATTGTCCCTTTCCTTTCCACCCACCTTCCACTTCTCTTTTGCTCTCCAGTTCTCAGTTTCTCTCTCTTTTCTTCCTTCTTGCATCTGAACAGTTGACGTGTCCTGAACAAACTTGTTTTGGGAGTGTGTCGCTAGTTTGGACCACAACGATTATTAATTTTGCTACACGGGACCCTTCATTGGTTCCATTCCTTTTCAAATATGGAGTAAAAATTAATGCATTTGATTAAAAAAAGCTGTAATTTAGACAAAAAATGCCATGTTTGGTGGTCTTTTTTTGTGAGGCCCAATATAAGTATAAAAAGTTACATGGTTTTGGCTCCGGTTTTCACATGCAGCTCTCCGTTATGCCTTTTGCCTAGGTCATGGCGTAGTGATTTTGAAATGGTGGAAACCCTTGAATTTGCCAAAGTCACTAAATTCCGTCCCATTGAAAGGGGATCCACTGTCTGATTTCATAGTTGTGGGAATGCCATGCATTGAGAATAGCGTTTACAGCACGTATAACAACTTCAGCAGACCTACTTAACATAACGGGTTTGTAAGGTGCATGTTCACTCATCCCTTGAGACATGTTGGCACTGAAGAAAAAATGTTTATTGTTTTCCAACTCAATGGCACTCAGTTTATCAACTTCAGAAGGATAAAAGGCAGAGTAGATCCATCATGATTCAAGCTTGTGACATTATGGCCAAACACAAATCCCTACAGTTGATGCACCAAGCCACCTGTCCCAGTGTGGTACTTGATACAGGTAGAACTTAGAAAACCTGGAGTACTTGTCAATGATGACCAACAAACACTGACTAGTGTCAACCGGGCAAATGAAATTAATGGGTACCTTGTGCTTTCCAACTCAATGGCTACAATGCCCAATGCAACAGGGTAAACATGTGTAGCAGTTCAAGGAGCGCTGGCTTTACTTGTGCACTGAGGAAACAACCAAAATATAGAATCCAAAATATAGAATGGACAGAATATCGACACCAAAATATAGATAGGACAGAATATCAAATTATCAAAATATAGTTAGTCAGGATATCGAATTTGGGATAGGAAATATCGATTTCCATAATATCGAACTTAAAACATTAATTTCCATAATATCGATTTTTTTTTAGTGTTATGTATGGTACTAAAAATATGTTAAAAATATGTATTAATTTTGTAATGTATGTTTAATTTTTTCAAAGTAATGAATGTTATATAATTAAATTTTTGCGTAATTTAATTCTGTAGTGGGTTGTGGGTTTATAGGGGAATAGGGTGGTAAGTAATTTAATTATAGTGAATTAAATATAAAATTGTATTTATATGTATTGATAAATAATTGATTGATAAATGATTATTAATTGGTAATTAGTTTATATTAATTGATTAATTGATAATTATGTTAATTGTATTATTTATTTGGAGCGGGTTGTGGGTTTATAGGGGAATAGGGTGGGAAGTAATTTAATTGTAATAAAGTTAATATTTACTTTTATTTATATGTATTGATAATAGTTGCTTGATAATTAATTATTAATTGGTAATTA
This sequence comes from Lissotriton helveticus, assembly GCF_964261635.1. NCBI lineage: Eukaryota > Metazoa > Chordata > Amphibia > Caudata > Salamandridae > Lissotriton > Lissotriton helveticus. The sequence continues at coordinate 1,632,232,082 of NC_136063.1, forward strand.
TTTTGTATTAATTGGTAAATAATTTTTATTAATTGGTAATTCATTTTTATTAATTGATTCATTGATAATTATGGTAATTGTATTATTTATTATGTGGAGTGGGTTGTGGGTTTATAGGGGAATAGGGTGGGAAGTAATTTAATTGTAATAAAGTAAATATTTATTTTTATTTATATGTATTGATAATTAATTGATAATTAATTATTAATTGGTAAAGAATTTTTATTAATTGGTAATTAATTTTTTTAATTAGTAATGCATTTTTATTAATTGGTAAATATTTTTAATAATTTTTTTATTAGTATTGATAATTAATTACATTTTATTTTAATATTAAATCATTACTTTCCCTACTGTTGCACTCTTTGGAGTGGGTATAGTAATTTATACCCCTACGCTATCCAACCTTTTCCCTACTGTTGCACTCATTGGAGTGGGACTATTCATGTTTACCCCTCCGCTATCCAATGCTTTCCCTACTGTTGCAGTCTCTGGAGTGGGAATAGTAATTTTTACCCTCCCGCTATCCAACGCTTTCCCTACTTTTGCACTCTCTGTAGTGGGATTAGTAACGTTTACCGCTATGCTATCCAACGCTTTCCCTACTGTAGCACTCACTGGAGTGGGAATAGTAATTTTTACCCTCCCGCTATCGAACGCTTTCCCTACTGTTGTACTCTCTGGAGTGGGAATAGTAATTTTTACCCCTCCGCTATTCAACGCTTTCCCTACTGTTGCACTCTTTGGAGTGGGAAAAGTCATTTTTACCCCTACGCTATCCAACGTTTTCTCTACTGTTGCACTCACTGGAGTGGGAATAGTCATTTTTACCCCTACGCTATGCAACGCTTTCCCTACTGTTGCACTCACTGGAGTGGGAATTGTAATTTTTACCCCCCGCTATCCAACGCTTTCCCTACTGTTGCACTCTTTGGAGTGGGAATAGTCATTTTTACCCCTAGGCTATCCAACGCTTTCCCTACTATTGCACTCACTGGAGTGGGAATAGTAATTTTTACCCTCTCACTATCCAACAAATTCTCAACTTTTTTTTGCTTTACATTTATTATTTTTACATTTTAGGCTTTTTTACATTATTTTAAGTATGTTTTATTTAATTGTTTTTAATATTTAATTAATTGTATATTATTTTTAATACTTCGATATTTTGAAGTCGATATTTCGGGCATTCTATATTATGTCCCTCGATATTAAGTCACGGAACCATACACTGCCACATATCATTTGCAAAGTGTTTCCTCCACCAGTCGATTAATAAAACATATCAGTCTCTCCTGATGGCCACAAAACCACTGAGGGTCCCTTGAGCGGGATCAATTACATGCCTTCTCACAGATTTTGGTATAATGAAGCAGGTATCCCTGAGAAGACTGATGCTGAGATAGTGTAGCATGTATGTTACAAAACAAATCCGTTTCTGAAGATCACAGCGTTTTTTCACCCTCTTGACTATTCAGCTCTCGCCAGCATTGTAAATAATGAGTTTATCCACAGAAACAAGTGATGGTTCAGCAGAGGTGGCTTGGACAATGGCGTCCTCTTTCAGTGCCACAGGAAATGTTTGTTGAACAGTGTAGCTCACCTATTCTTCCTCTATGGATAATGCAGATGTGAAATGGATCAGGGAAAAATGTAATAAAGTGACCTCATGTGCAAGAAATCCTTTCCTGTGTGGTAACCCTTTAGTAAAACCACCTTTTTTGTCCCTTGCTGGACCTTATATTTTTTTGTCAGTCCAGCCTGTCAAATTAACCCTTTTTAACAGGAGAAACCCACACTTTTAAATATTAATTAGTCACCCCTATAAAAAGCCTTGGAGCCCAGAAAACGTGGTGCATGGTATTTAAAAGTAGGACACGTAGAAATGCTATGTTAGCATGGCTTTACAATTATTTGTATAGTGTCTTGTGTATTGTACAATGGAACCCTTTTGACTCCTAATAGACTTCAGAGAGCTGTGATGTAGCTGTCAGATGGTAATGCCATGAAAGCTTGTTTTAGAATGTTGAGTTTGCAGTTACACGCTGCAGAATAAGGACGTGTAATAACATGCTCCTTGTGAGGCGTGATCTTTCACGGGTACCGAGGCTGGGAAGACGCTGCAAATGGCAATGAGATAGGGAATAAGTAACCCAACCAACAATTTGCTCTCCCAGAGAGTTTGCCATGGTCCAAGGAAACTGCTCGTGCACGCCACGTGTGTCGCTATCAAAGAACCAAAGTGACGCTTCACGCATGTGGAATCAAACTACAACTACATCCGTTGTAAAGCAAATGAAGACAACAGACTTATTCCAAAGAATTTACACTTTGATGGTCAAGAACCTCCTGTTCAAGCCACACATAAAGGTACCACGCTGCCACGCAGGATAAAATTGTGCAATATACGGAGTTTTAACATTGAAAGCGGATTTAACCTGGTTTATGAAGTACAGCCCTGGTAATCTTAACTTGCAAAATAACACTGCAAACAGAAGCACTGCAATGTAGAGATCAACCAGATGTTACAAAATGCAAATTGGCATTTAGACGAAAAGAAATAAATGACTTACTGAATGCTCTGAAGAGAGTCATCGTACTACAGCACTCGGTGAAGGTGGCTCAAGGAGACCTGTTCAGGGTTGTGCTTACAGAGGATCCATGTCTGAAGCGATCCATTCACAAAGTTGCCGAGTGGGGCTTAAGAATAGTGAAATATTTCAGATGGCAGCAAAGAAAGTCACATTTCCAGCTCTCATTAAAGATGAGTCAGAGGCCAGCACGTCACAAGTTCTCACAGATGAGTTGCAAACACCAAGTCACAAGGAATCACCCATAGTGTCATCAAGTTCGACAGCAGCCTACAATGCTGCATTCCTGAAACCACCAACACCTTTTGATACCACCAAAAAGCTAAATATTGGCAATAGATGGGCTTCGCGAATCGAGACATCTGATGATTTAATTGATGCACTTGTAGAGACTGATAACAAAAAATTATCAAGTATCTCAAAAATCTTGCTAGAGATAGTGTGAAAGTAGTAATTAAAAAACGCTGCAAACTGACAGAGAAATTACATATTGTCAGATTAAAGAAACACTGAATCTAAAATGAAATCCAGTACCACACGTTGATTACAAAAGATACATTTTCAGTTAAGAACATCAAAAAGTTGAAATGAAAAAGGTGAAATCATTGATGAATGTGTGGAAAAACTTCATACACTCATCAAACACTGTAAGTTTAATTAATTAAATAAATAGGAAGCTATGAAGCTTTGAGTTATTGATGGATGCTCGTCAGATTTATTCAGACAACGAATGCTGAGAGAAACTCTTAGTCTGGAGCGAGTGTTGATGGCTGCCAGAGCTGAGGAGTGTGCTGAAAGACAACCTGGTGTCATGGAGGTCTGAGGTGCTCAGAGGGTTGTATGACGATCCGTCGATGTCAATGTCATCGCGGCACTTCAAATCGCGGGCATTACATCGCATCGGCCGTCTCACCGGCCATTATGGCATTGCAAGCAGTTGCGCCGCAAATGCAGCAATTTAATTGGATCGCGTATCACATCGCCGATTTAACATCGCGCGACATGACAACGCGAAGTTTGAGGCCACGACAATGCGATGTAAACAACGCGTGCTAGTCATTGGTGTTTCCTATCTGTACGGCCACCTGAAATTATACCTAAAAAGCAAGAGCAGAATCGGCATTTAATTTCAATACTTAAAAGCAAGCATGCAGGCTGGGTGATATGATCAAGGGCCATACTGTTTACAGAGACATTTCACATGAGCACATTGTTATTCCCCAGCACAATCTTGTATTGCTTCACATCAGATAGCTTATTGCGCTTGAACAGTAGGCATACTACCTACAACATTCTGATGGTATTAAGTTGTAGACATACTGCAATTCGGCACATTAAGATTATATTACTCATTGCAACACTTCACTTATCAAACAAGGCTGAGATTCACACTAAACTTCACAACTGTCTTGAAAGTCATCTATGGACTCTCCATGCCATATCAGTGGAATTCTGCACACCATTAAAATGCTAATAACATAACTTTAAATAATATAGGTGACAAGTGCAGATGGTGATTTCCTTTTCATTCGTCTGGATATTACCTTGCGGTTTAGTCACGAAGCAGTTCCTTCAAATGTGGTCGTACATGCGTTCCCATTTCCAGTTGACAGCTAATGTTACCACCACCAGAAGCACAGATCTCTGCTCTGGTGGTCAGTGCTTCTGCCAGTTTAGTAAAGTCTATTTACCCTATAATTTTTCTTTATCGTATGTCAGGGACCACAAGTGTATAAGACTACCACCCTGGTGTTCTGTCATCAATTTCAGACATGGTGAAACAGTTTCTGCCTATGGTAGGTCTATACATAAATTTTGATGCAGGATCACTCATCAAAAGTTATGCGTCTACCCACTTCAGAATGGAATCAGGCATTGCTTTCAATAACAGAGACAAATAGATCAATTGCATGCCCCTCTTTACACAGTTAGGGAGCAGTCTCTGTACACCTGGATGTCAGCCTTTAAGCAACAGAACTTGTGCCTCGGAATCCGGCTACCTTGCTCATAGACCAGACAAAAGTTTGTGAATGTGGCACTTTCTAATACAATAGGTTCCAGGGCTAAGGAGACTGTAAGTCGGTATTCCATGATCAATTACATTGGGAGACATGACATCACAATAAATAAATCGGGTGTAAGTTTACATCAGCAGTGTTTGCATCAGGATCGCCTTTTCTTTGCCTCATTTATGGTAAGTGTATTAGAAGTGTGTGTATGTGAAAGTGTGTGTATGTGTGAGTGCGCGTGCGTGAGTGTAAGTGCGTGCGTTCATGTGTATGTGTATTTATATTACATAGGTAAACCTTCTTATTGAGTGTTTGCCAGTGGTTTCGAAGCTAATATTTCACAGAAAAGAAGTCGAACTGTGAATTATTTCCATCTATCGCCATGTATTCATCCACCTATCCATGCATCCTTCCATACACCCATCCATGCATCCACCCATACACCCATCCATGCATCCATCCATCCACCCATGCATACATACACCCATCCATGCATCCACCCATACACCCATACACCCATACACCCATCCATGCATCCACCCATACACACACCCATCCATGCATCCACCCATACACCCATCCATGCATCCATCCACCCATCCACCCATCCATCCATCCACCCATCCATGCATCCATCCATACACCCATCCATGCACCCACCCACCCAGGCATACACCCATGCATCCATCTATCCGCCATGCATGCATCCACCAATACATCCATCCATCCACCCATCCATGCATCCATCCTTACAGGCATCCATGCATCCATCCATCTGCCATGTATTCATCCACCTATCCATGCATCCTTCCATACACCCATCCATGCATCCATCCAGTAATACAGTAATAAAAAGGTAATGTCGCGCTGTACTTTTAATCCCTGCATCCATCCGTAATACATTAATAAAAATGTAATTTAACGCTGCCCATTCAATGTCTCCGAGTTGATAGGAGGCTCGAACCCTTGTTGACCACACCTAAGTCGGCTAGGCCACATCCTCTCACTGTCATCGATGCGGCCATTCTAAGCTATATTTGTTAGTCTGTTTTTCGCAAAATGATCTTTTATTCTGTCCGCATTTTTTCCCATTGTAGCAGTGTAACTGTTTCCGTAGTTCATTTTAACGTCCAACTTTAGCTTTCTGACTAATTCCATTATTCCTGGGAAGCTTGTTTCCGGTCCAGGGAAGGCATGGCTTGGCAGTTCGGGCTGGACTGTTCCCATGAGGCACAGGGTCAGACTGATTTGCATGTCTGAACTGGGGTGGCAGAGTGGGCTAAAGAATGGTGATGGATTAAACCCAGATCAGTTGACTGGGGGTGAGTGCTTGTATTGTCAACGCTCCGTCCATCATTTCCTTTGGTTTTTCATTATTGAGTGTTCAACTGTCCGATGCCACTGGTTTCTCCCATAGTGGCAGTCCCCAAAAAGAATGAGAACGACATCCAGCTTTACATATTGCTGACTTAATAACGCAATTAAATGGTGCTATGGTTTGCTCTCGCCTTGATTTAAACAAAGGTTATCATCAAGTGATTTACAAGTAGAGACTGAGGCAACTACAATCACACTTACCACTTTTAGTGGATTATCCAAGAACAAAGCTTCTTTAATTCTAGTCCCTGCCTCATTACGCTATATGTGAGCTAGGACACTCATAGGTCTCGAGGCCAACACAGTTTCAAGCTTATACTCTGGTGTTATTATAATTGATCATACTTTGACAGTGCTACACACCAAGACAAGGTGCTGCAATACTATTAGCACACTACACCAGTGAAGCAATAGATCTGGTACTCTGGTAGAGCTATTGCACTTCTCTACATTTATTGGCCATCACGTCGCAACACTAAGAGTCTTTTACATTTTTCCGTCTACATGAACGTAATTACCCCAACAAGCCAAGAAGAAGTCTCTGTTGACGCCACAATTAGCACTCAAAAGCTATTTCCACTGTGGCAGGACTAGCTATCCTATCAAGACAACCAGAGTACAGATTAACATATCAATAATGTATCTGAGGTAATAGGACCAGCTAGAAAAATAGCTATACAGCTATTTTTTAATAGTTATTGAAATCCAATTCAATGATGAAGTCAGATATTTAATAAATATTTAGGAAAAGTAACATCTAAAAAGTTCGCTTTTCCTTGCCTGAAGTTCCTGGAGGCCACTTTGCAGTGATTCTCCAGCTTCTCCCAGCCAGTGATTGGCCTTGAGTAGGTGTGAAAAAGGGGTGAACCACCCCCCAAGAGCTAACAATTTAGTGACCTAAATGGAAAGAGATGACTCCTCTGAACTTCAAGGAATATGCCATGTAGAGACTGTGGACGTCCTTTTGGACCCTACAGTCAAATCCTGGTCGAGTGTCAAATCCTATTTGACAGGTCTGCTGCGTTCTCCTGTAATGCTTTGGATGCACTTGAAAGGGAGAAAACAGGATGCTAAGACAATTCTTGTGTATCCAATGTCGAGGTGAAGGACATGGCTTTTGTCCTTCCAGACCTCTGTCTCTGTTTTTTGTGTGGTTATAATACCTGCTCCAAATGGTATTTTAGTGTTCGATGTAGGAGGATACTAGGATTGCAATAGTACACTCCCAACACACACAGCAAGCACTCAGGGTCCAAGTTTAGTGTGACCGAAGTCTTTCCCCATGATGAAAATACCCTGACACATTGCATTTAGGGACTGTTTGCAGTAAGGCCTACTAAAAAAGGGGTTGGGCTGTCCATAGGAACTTTTACCCTATTGGATAGGGAAGTGCAAGGAGTCACCTCACTCATTAGTTGGTACCAGGCATAAATGTGGCGGCTTCAGGCACCTACTTTAGAACACTTTCTGGACCTGCAGGAGAACAGAAGAGGAATGGTCTGACTGTACATGACCTGAGAGGAGCGCTGAAGGACTAGACCTTCTTTCTCTTGTGTACAGGAGAGAAAAATGGACTTCAAGAGTCAGCTTACCTGCGTGACTACAAACAGCAACAAGTTGTAAGAGACCTTGGCCTGGAAATACCCAGCTGTTTGTGGCAACTGGACTTGGACTGTACCCTGCTGTTGGACTCTTCCTGACACCCTGAAAGTCTCTAAGTGCCTCCAATAAGGTCCTAGGGGGCTTTAGAAGTGTACTCCTGTAGTTGATTGGGAATTGGAAGCCTAAGGACCTGATTTAGAGTTTGGCAGATGGGTTACTCCGTCACAAACATAACTGATAGACGTTCCACCATATTGCAAGTTCATTATATCCAAAGGTACTTTTAATACGGTGGACAGGATACGCATCTTGTTTGTGCAGAGACACCCGTCTTCTGTACTCTAAATCAGATCCCAAGTCAGAAAGTAAAATCTCTGACCAGGATGAACCTAGTTTGTGTATCCGACCAGCCCTCCACTGTGATCAGCCTGAAATCATGTTCATAGATTGTCATTGGTGCCTAGAGCTTTTTGTTGCAATTTTAACTCAAAACTGTAAAAATCATATGGTTCCCCTTATTGGATGCTTGTCATTTGGGTGTCATTTTGTTCACTGAATTTTACTTTTTACCAGTTTGGGGTGTGTATGGTTTGACATTTTGATTTTATTACTGTTTTGATACTGCATAAATGCTTTACACATTGCACTCAGTAGTCTCTCTGCTCTGTGCCAAAGCAACTAGGGGATTGAGTTGGGGTTAATTTTTTGACTTTGAGGGTTCCCCCTGAAAAGGGTTGTGGCTGTTCCTTGATGTGGGTAGTCACCAACCATTAATAATGTGGCTTACAGCATGTTTTGATCCTGGGCAGGTTTGTACATATTTCTGAAGAGATTGTTTCTATGGGGAAGACCCCACCTCTCAATCCGGAGAAGAGTTTTTGCTTTTCATCACTAAAGATAGTGATGAAGGCATGAAATTCAGTAACTACTTTGTAGGTCTTGCCATGCAGGAATAGGTGGGAGTGTTCACAGGCCCATACTTTGCTCCTGGTGAACAAAGCATATCAGGTTACATGAGGCTGTCATAGGCGATGATCAATCACAAGAAGGGGGGGACAGGGAACAAGTAAACGTTGGGTTCCCATGCTCCCACTTTGAAATATCTCAACAAATAGAGGGTAGCTGCTCCTTTGAAGAAGAAGTGCAGATGGAATGCATGAAAAATAAATAGGGGATCTTCCTTTTTGGAAGATATTGCCCTCACACACCCATGTTGGTATCAGCTAATTCTAGCTGAACAAGACTGGTCACCAGAATTTGTCAGGAAGTGCCCACATGGCGAAGACATCATTATGCCTGCCTTCTCTAATCATATTCTAATACATTTAAAATATACTTATGCCAGGAAATGGGCAATTGCCCAAGCCCTAGCATTATATAAAAATCATGTAGGATGGGATGAGGACTCACCTCACCATAAAATCCAGTTGAAAAAGCAACCAACTGCACAAAGGCAGTGCCCAGTTAAGCAAGAAGCTAAAAAACAGGTCAGGGAGATCTTAGATCAACTTGAATATCTAGAGGTAATTGAAACATGCACCTCATCAATGAACAATCCTTTGTTACCTGTCTCCAAACCAGACAATACATATCGTCTATTTTTGGATTACAGACATCTAAACTCTTGTTGCAAAACATTTGCAGTGCAAAATGCACTCAGTACAGCATTAATTAATAACATTGTGCGTGAGAAATATAAAAGCACATTAGATATTTCAAATGGTTTCTTTTGTCAAAACATTGCAACAGAAAGTAGATATTTGACCGCTTTCTCAATAATGGGACACAGCGTCACTTCTGTCGTCTCCCTCAAGAATTCAAAAATAGTCCTGGGTAATTTTCAGCAAGGATAACAGAGTTGCTACAAACTTATGATGACGAGGCATTGTCTATGTCGATGATATATATCTGACAGACGATGACCTGGATAGGCACTTGAATAGGGTGAACACCATTGAACTGGGCTTCGCCTCTGAAGGGTAAAAAATTCAATTTAAAAAAATCGAGAATTGCCCATCTCAACGTCCTCTTTCTAGGATACGAACTATCAAGTGAAGGCAAAAGCCTGGCAGCCAACTTTTTAGAAAAGTGTGCGCTGCTCCAACCTCCAAAAACGCTGAACAACTTACAGTCGATTCTAGGTTGCCTGAATTTCGGAAGAACTTACATTCTAAACTACGCAGAAAAGGTTAAACCTCTCTACGAATTAATCAAACCAGATTTCAAAAGCATTAATTGGAAAAAAGAACACACAGAAATTTTGCATTCACTTCAAACAGACTTGTTAGCAACAAAACATTTACAAACACGCGTAAACATACGCAACTTAGTGATCCGAATCATTCCGGGTCAATGCGGATTCACCTACTTAACGTTTAATGAAGATGAGAAAGTACCAATAGCACACAAATCACATTTGAACACACAAGCAGAAATTAAATTCACTTCTACAGAAAAAATTCAGAAAGCTCTTCAAACCGCTCTAGCAAAAGAAAGAGCTCTAGCACAGGGGAAACACATTATGGTCATAACTCCTGTGCCTGCCTTAGAGGCAGTGACAAAAGCAAGCATCCCAAATGCAAAAGCTTTACATCCGAGATGGATACAATGGGTTAGTTTACTTGCTGCAACTGATGTTGAATACGTTTTTGATCCCTATTTAAAAACACAAGCATTTCTACAATACAAACAAGAATGTCCTCTGCCTACTGAAATTCTGCCTCTAGACCAGTATGAATGTATAATTTATACTGACGGATCAGCATAACCCGCTATGGGAGTAAACAAGCTTATAGTGCTGCATGCGCGATCGTTAAAGGTCGTATGCCCGATGGCAAATTCAGACCTATGGTGACAAAAAAGCAATCTCTAGGAGATTGTACAGCTCAGCGAGCTGAACTACAAGCATTCAAAATAGCACTTGAAAATACGGATCGCGATTTCCCCACACTCATAGTGTGCGATTCTTTCTATTGTGTCCAATCTTACAATGAATATTTACAGAATTGGCTTCAGAACGGTTTCAAAGATGCAAAAGGTGGCACAATCAAACATAAAACGCTATGGGAACAAGTAGTTCAGTTACGAGAAGGACTACAAGACACTCACGTGATACACACGCTGAGTCATCAACGTGATGGCGTTCACGTTGAAGGGAATTCATTGGCTGATGAAGTCGCGAAGGGGGCTGTGCAATCGGCTTCCGTAGCTGAAATCACTCGTTCAAAAACAAAAATAGACAGTGAAATAATGCTGGCTGTCAATGCTACAAGCAAAGGCAGTGGTAGTACGTTCCCTAAAGGGTTTCCACTCAAATACTCATATATAACTGATACAAACAATGTTCAGTTTGCTCGAATCCCTGGAGTAGGGGATAGGGTAATTCTAAACATGGAACATAGATTAGGACTAATCATAGCAGCACATGAAGGGATTGCCTCTGCTCATGCAGGTGTTTCCACCACAGTATCATTATTAAAACAACAATACTGGTGGCCGGGCATGAGGAAACATGCCAAACGAGGAAAGTCTCTACTGTGAAACGTCCTATGCAGACAACCCGGTTAATTTCACATAAACCATTAGATTGTTTTTACCTGGACCACTGCGGTCCCTCACAACGGGGTGGTAACTATAAATATATCATGGTCACAGTGGACTCGTGTTCAAGGTTCCTTTAGATGTGGCCTCAGTGATCGGCTGACGCTCAAACTGTTATAAAAGATTTGCGAGTCTTTATCGGCACATACGGAATAGGCAAGCTACATTCTGAACAGGGTCCTGCATTTAGCTCTCGAGCTTACAAAGAGGTCATGCCCAGTTTGGGCATTGCATTGCGATATTCTAGTCCATTCCATCCTGAGCGAAATTCGGTTGTGGAGAGAAAAAAACGGCACATAAAGCAATCTATAACAGCTAGGGTATTAGGTTCCGTTGACGGGTGGGTCAAACATCTAATAAGTGTCCAACGTAGTCTTAACAACTTGCCAAGAAGTTCTCCAAGGGGTATCACTCCGTATGCAGTCCTTTTTAGGATAAGAATGTTAGTCTCAGGCCTTGATTGTCAGAGATTGTTTGGCTGTTTTACAGGACTTAAAAGAACTAAGAATTAAACAAAGCAACGTGCTCCTGAAGCCAACCATCACTGGGGGAAAAACCAATCGTCCCAGCAAGGCCTGTCTGGATCCCAAAACTTGGTGATCTAATCAGAGAAAGGATCGCAGACAAGAAGGAATTTGGGCCTTCTTACAGACAGCCAGTACCTGTCCTAGCAATGCATGGATCAAGAACAGTTTTGCTGCAGCCCCTTGTTGGTAAAAAGGAGAACAGGTTTGTGTCTATCGACCTGATCAAACCACACCATGAGGCCGATACTAACCAGGCCATGTGGGCTCTGACCAAGTAGCAGACGCACTCCTCTAGCTACAATCCAAGAGGTTCAAAGTGAGAGACTCATCACCATTGAAGAATCTGCAGTGAGAAAAGAAGGACTATGCAGTAAAGCCATGGAACTCGTTCCTCTTGAGACCCAAATAACAGTTCGTCATGAAACACCTGTTCATAACGACGTAACAAGTGATCCAGTGGTTCCAGTGATTTCAACAAATCCAGATGCTATCCCAAAAATTGACAGAACTGCCTCTGGTTATTTCATTAACTTTGAGACATTTTCTGAGGATCCCAGCGAACCTGAAACAACACAAGCAATAAGTACTTTCAAAGAATAAGCAACTGAACTTTTTAATCACCTGGGAAAGACTTATTTGGTTTCACCATGGATTGAAGTTTGGATTTTGTTGGGCATATTTTTTCTTCTACTTCGGTTAATTCAAGTAATAACTCTGGGTATGCTGATAAATGGAAGATATGTAAATGGACACAGCAAGTAAGAACGTCAATGTACTCCTCAAGCCAAACAAATCATCCCATTGTGAACAAAGAGACTTGTCAGCCGTAAACATAAACAAAACAGAATATGACATTTTTGGCCTGTCAGAGCTGTTGAAGATTCTCCACCAATTCAAGATTTCATTGAGTGACTTTGTTTCATCTAGTACCTTTTCCGATGATTGGGACTTCAAGATTGTTAATAATATGATGTCAGATTTAGAAATGTTTGCAGTATTCACAAATCATGAATATTTGGAAGGTTCTTCAGATTATGAACAAATGTATTGTTATAACCATTATGGTCATCAGTTCTTCAACAAATCTGCAAATCCTAGAAATGTATTAATGTATAACCAATGGGAACATTGTCCTATGCCACAAAAGGGTAGCTCAAAAACATTTGCTATGAAATTTCCATACTTTTCAGGATTTAATGTATCCAATCCAGAAACATTTTACTTTAGAAATGTGAACAAAACAGGAAGGAAATTATGTTGACCAATACTAAACAGATTTATTCTGTAGCCTTTTTTGCCCAACTGTCTAGACTAGGTTTCGACTTTTGGAAAGACAACATTGAGACAAAAACTGTCTGGGGTACGAAAGATTAGCAGGTACAGGGTGTAGAAGCTATGTTTAGAGAGTGTATCAACCCTGAGCAAATTATGTTTTTTGAATGACACTGTCCAACAGACGTCTTGCATTGGGTTAGCTAAGATCAAAGACATGAACAATCCGACCATACCAACACCTACCCCTGAGAGTGATAACACTTCAGAGGGGGAGGTCGATGTACATACTATTTTGCATCACAACAGAACAGATCCAGATTGGAATAAATGGTTGATCTGGCCCACAGACACAAACAACTGTCACAATAGATTCCTGAACAAAACACAAGGGTTTAAAATCAATAGGCCAGACCAAAGATATGTTCAAAGGCAGCATCCTGGAATTGTAACAACATACAGTGTAGGGAAGCTCTGCCTTGATTGGCTACAAAGATGCACACTTAAGGATGTAAAGCAACACTTATCTTTACTTAAAGATGGTGCAGACCTTAGGGAATTCTTGCTAGGACCAAGAAAACTGTGTAAAATGTTTCATATATGCCGGTATATACGCTGCATATAACGAAATATGGAAGATTACGCAAGCAGAGACTGCAGAACGAATACGAGAAATTGATCATAATAATTTAGAGAAATCTCTCTCTGTGGTTGACAATGGGTTAACGACTCTGTCGTCCAGGATATATTCATTGGACAGCATAGTATCTTCTGCCATAGGCATCATGAAGCGGGACTTGGTCATGTTGCAACATGATCAGTCGTAACTACGTTCTATCATGCTATTAGGCTGGACGCTACAAAACCTTCGTTCAGGGTATGTGCCTTGGCTTTTAATCAATACCACATCACTGCTTTCAGAATTCAATCTCACTGATAAACGGATCAAATTGGCACAAAGGGGAGCAGACTATAAGGTGCTGAGCATTGAAAAACTGGATAGGTTACCATTTACAGTGGCAGAAAAAACAGCTGCTGAATGGATTACACATGGAACAATCTCTCTGCCCGTTACAATTTTCCATTTTCAGTATTGCCTAAAACACATACCAGCAGGCACATATGAAAGGTTGGGTAAAGAATACATCAAGACATCCTGGGAATTTCCATACACACACAGATGTTGGTAGTGGGGGGCGTGAGGTGTTTCTTAGCGGTTCAAACTGTGAAAATGCACTAAGCGGTTCTCTCCTTTGTCAGGGTATTCATTTACACGGGGCCTGTCATGGTTCCTCGAACAACTTATCCTGTCACTGGCAAGGTTCACCAGCTGCAGTGATTGATCCAATTTTTAGACAACTTTCGAATGGGAGTTACCTCAAGTTGAACGATCACAGCTGCTGTGGCATGTTGCCAGGTATACCATATCTAGTAACTGTGGCATCCAGGTTCACTTGCTGTATACAAGTATTGTTTCCACAAACCAAGACAGTCAGGGAGTCGCCTCTATGGCCTTCACTGAACATCTCTCCTATAGGTATTGATACTCTAAGCAAAATTAAAGCCATTCTTTTGCAAAAAGCTGTGCCACTGACCTCGGCCAAAGAAACCTATGATCTACAAGTTGCAAGACCTTTTGCCGAAATACATGCCCTTTTGAATACAAACTGCCCTATACATTTCTCAGAAATGTTAAGTCGTATCTTAAACATGTCTGATACGAGCGGTATTGTACATCTATTTAAGAACATATTTACGGACTGTTAGCACCTTTTCAAGCAGTTCTCTGAATATTTTCCAACTTCGTGCACTCTGTGTTTGGCGGACTGCCACTGCTTTTTGGACTTGTTGCAGGGATCCTATTTTTGCTCCTCCTGCTACGATATGGCAAGCCAAATCACCAGCGACACCCAGATTTCCATAGAGGCAACTCTATTGGCGATGAAGTGTCGTGAACGCATCGTTCAAATTTTGGGGTTACCTCGTCTACGAGAATTAAATACCACATGGTTTCTGTTATTCAGACCAATCTGGCAAGATTGCATCTTACCTGTTCTACGCTGCCTGCTATGCGGAGAAGAATGTGTGCTAGACACCTGTCTGACACTTCAATCAGTCATGCCAACGGAGGTTGATACTTTGCTGGACCCCATAACGGCCCATGCTCTGTGTTGTCCCCAGCGGCTACCAATTCTGATGACGGCATTCATTGAGATCTCACTGACGCAAAATGCTGATGCTGAAGTACGAGAGGAAATATTAGGCACGCAGGTACCACCCAATTCGAACATTGCTGATGCGACCAATGCTGAAGGCGATGCTTCACATCTATGTGCGATTAATCTTCTACACAAGGTAATCCAACTTTCACCTACAATGGTAGACAACTTTTTGTCTACAGACATAGAAGATTTCATGTTTTCTCCAAGCCCTAACACTGATATCTGATTTTGGCACACAGTGTTCCGAGAGACTTTGAATTTGACCATCATTTTTTAGAAAACAAAGAACCTTTTCATATGAATAATGTTTTTTCTCCAAATTTGTATTTTTCCTTTTTAGCACAAAGTAATCTGCTTATAGTAGAACTATTCATAGAGAAGAAGAATTCTTTGAATACTTCCAGAGACAATATATGACCTTGTCCACAAACAAACAGTTTTTTGTAATCTGCCATCAAATGGTTCCGGCCCTTTTTCTTCTGTATTCACGAGCCATTTCATGAATGTATATATTTTTTTATGATTCATTCATGTTTGTATTTCACAGTGTCGAAAATATGCTATGAAAGAATACTTGCTTTAATGTGTACAGCACCAATGCAATAGTTGAATACATTATTTACAATGTGTTTGTAACATGCTTTACGCACTTCGTGTGCAGATACATTTTTAGATATGTTATCATGTTTAGAATTTAGTAACGTTGTACATACGAAAGTGGAGTGGGTGTTGTGTATCGATTTAGATTCTGTATGAATTTCCCGATTCATGCCCATATAGAGGTACAATTCACATTGCCCTTATATAGGAATAGAAATCCAGTCCTTATTTAGGCACAGCCCATGCTACCCAAATATAGGCATGGTTACTTACATCCGTTCAACTACGTCACAACGATTTTTTGGAAAACCAGACTCTTAAGCCGTTAGGGACATCCCCTTGCTTGAATATTTATTTCTCCAAGAATCTCATTATTATGCATGAACATCTATTCCTTAGAGGTTCATTCATGACGTTCATATGCCCGACTCTTACGTCAATACTGGCATTCCTGAACACCTTCAAGGTATAAAAATACCTTCACTTGCTATGGCAAAGCACGATGTGGTTCGGTGAAGTTCGACTACCTACTTGCACGCACGTCACCACAGCAAGTACCGGAGGAAACCAACTCCCCAGCTGACGCACTGACCAGAAGCTGTCATCCTCCTGCCGAGAATCCAGCTCCAGTGTTTCTGACTCCCCTTGCGGGGTATTGGGAAATCGAGTCCCGGGAAAGAGATACCAACCTCTCTCATTCTAAGGTGTGGAGCTGATTAGAACCTAGAGAAACCTTTGGCAATTCTTGGCAAAACTAAAACCTATGCTAAACCAGCACCTACGTCTTCCCTCGTACTAGACCTAGGTTAGGTACACTGGGGTAGGCGTATTTTAGAAGCACCAGTTGAGTATTTTAGCCTGTGTTATTTATGTATGTATTTTTATATATGTCATAGCAACAACCATGCTATTACAGTATTATTTTATATTACTGTTTACGCTGTATGCATTATACTTCGCATTCTGTGCAACAATTGTAGCAGTTCATATCTCTTGCATTAGAAAGAAGACTGTTCAACAAACCCTTTTTATTGAAACGCCCATCTCTCTATTTCTGTGCAACTCTGTAGAAACAAAGCATGCACGATTGACTGAGTGAAACGGTTATCTATTGTTTCCACGACTCTGAAAATATTGTTCTGACTCTAAGTGAAACAAAGTTGTCATGTGTATGCGGTTGTCAGAGACTAATCCCTTCTTGTTCATTTGAGAAAGTTTCTAGTGACCTCTGAGTTAGCAGGCACACACAATTAAGTGTATATTATTCCAATGCCCAGAGCCTATTAGGGATATAGGAACTACACTACACAGGAAGAACTTTCAGTTACTTCAGGAGGCATTATATTATGAGGCTCGAGAATTGTCATACCTGAGAGTTCAAGACAAGAAGTCACTGAACTGGCACATGAGGGACATTGTGGATTTGTTGTGGTTCCCTTGTCTTGCTGAAAGAGTTGAAAAAGAATGAAGGGCCAGTCATTTGTGCAACTGCTTGCCTTCTAAAACAACCGCACATCCATTAAACATGTCTGATCTTCCAAATCATGCATGGGGGAAATTGCATCCAGTCGTTATGGATGAGTACTCCTGTTGTCCCTTCCTGAAAGATCTGTCATCCATAAATCTCATTCCAAGATTAGAAAGTATTTTTGCAAAATGGGGTGTTCCTTAGATTTTGAAATCCGACAATGGTCCACCTTTCCATAGTCGAGAATTGATATATTTTCTCACTCATTTGAATGTCAAGCATCAGAAAAGCACACCTCTTTGGCCACAGGCAAATTGTGTTGAGAGAGTTATGAGCACCCTCACGAAGGCCTTTCAGCATGCTGTGCTGGAAGGGCTTGAACTCAAATCCGGTCTTCAGTCTACAGTTCGCCCATACATGTCAACTCTCCACTTTAACACAGGTTAAAGCCCTGGCACCTTAATATTTGGGAGAGCCATAGGAACCAAAGTGCCACAATGGACCACTGAAAGACCTATTGACCTCGATCAGGGTTGCACTACTGATTCTTCTCACAAACTAAATGAAGACGTATGTTGATAGACACAGCTGTGCTCAGAGCACTGTGCTCAAGAGAGGTGACCCAGTCATTTTCAGGCAGAAATGGAAACACACGTCTGATGCTCCTTTTGATGCTCACACACTGAGGGTTGTGACCAGTAAAGGGAACATAGTCACTGCTTACCGTCCTTGAAAGTCCATTATGCAAGATTCTTCGTATTTCAAGCATCTGCCTCGACCTTCACTAGCTCCAGATGTCAGAAGTGAGACTGCTGATATTCCACCTGAGCATCCTGACAGCCCAATGACTGTACCAGTGTCTCTTCTCCTGTATCTCCGCAGCTTCACAGACGAGATCTGGGCAATTGATTTGAGCACCAAAACAAATTATTGAAGAGTTGTGATGTATATATGTATGATTTGTACTTTTTATTTAACAAAGAGGGAGATGAAGTGTCTTGTGAGTTAGAGATGACGGGACCCTTTTGGTCCCTGGTGGTCTCCAAAGAACACTCACGTAATTGCTTGGGTGTGGAAATAGAATTCATGCTGTAGAATCTTCCATTAATGGTTATACGCTGAGAATTATAGACGTATAATATCAAGCTCCGAGAGTGGCATGATCATTTGCATGTGCTCCGACTGGGGAGGATGCTCCTATACCCTCAGATTGATTTGTGGGAGCAATGCAAGTGCATCATGAAGAATATAGTAACTGCTACCTCCACATTAAATTAAATTGTTTATTTATTTGTTTATTTGTTAATTAAATATTTAACTATTTGCGTGGGGAATGATTGTTTTTGTATTTTTGTGTATTGTTTTGTGGTACAAAAAATCAAAAATGCTTAGGCCAGGGTCCCTAGCTCCGAGTAATGACTTAGTGATGGCCCCCAAATTCCAATAATCATTCAGTGGAGGTCCCCAGGTCCCAGTAATGATAACTGAGAAAAGTCCAAAAAGAAATAGTAAAATAGTCTGTATCAAAATTACAGTTTTGTTCTTTGTTTATAACTGACCATTCTAATTCTCCAATCAGCATTCACCAATGAAAAGAGTGGTTGAAGAGCCAATCAAATAAAAGGAGATGTTTCTTTGAGCTAAGTCTTATCCTGAAGGTGACCTGATCCGGCTCAATACTGTGAACATTATTATTTTCCTGCAAGTCTTTCTCACATAACACCAGGGCTTTGTAAGACGCAGCTCTGAATCAGCTCCCACTGAAGTCAAGTGCGGAGTGCCAAGCGATGCAGCGCGAGAGGCTTAAACATGCGCTAGAGGATGTGCAGCACGAGAGTCATTCGTTCGTGCGGCTCTCTGGAACTTGTACAGCAACATGTGTAGTAATAGGCAGGATATATAGATTGATGTCTGCAAGAGATCTGTGACAATCCGTACCAGGTCTTAACAACATCCCAAAAGATCCTTGATCCCGGCGCCCAACTACATTGTATCCTTTTTTTGTCACATAAATATTTGTAAGAATTTTACGGACCTTATAACTGATGTATTCCCGGAAGTAATACATCATATAAATTTTGAATCCTCCAAACGCCACAGTGCGAATATCCACAGCAGAAGTTCTACTTGATGCTATTCTTTGAAATACAATTGATCAGTCACAAAAGTGAATGATGAGCCAGAGCCATAAGAGACTTTAACATCCACCCCACTAATACCAATGATACATATAGGGTAGCCTTTTTTATTGATAATACCAATCTCTTAGCAATAGTATCTGCCTCCTACTCAGTATCAGAAACATTTCTTTGCTCTTTTTCCAGAACAACTTTTTGTACATTCTTACATGCTATGGCAAAATGTCACTTTCCCTACACTTAAGGCAAGTTTTACATAATGCAGGACACGATTAAGAGTTTGTTAGATAGCTCTTTAGAAGCACACCTGAAACAAACATTGAAAGGAGTATTAGTTGTTTTAACATTAGATCTATTATCATCCCTAACAGCAGTGAATTTTGAGGTGTGAAAAAAAAATGGGGCCCTACAGGGCCCCCTATTGCCTCTGGGCCCTTGGGTGCATGCAAGAGGGGCACATAGTGTGCCCCTCTGTGTGGAAGCACCCCGTTCCCTGCTCAGCATGGACTGAACAGTACTTGCCGTGCAGGAAAGGGCTTTGGTATTCCCATTGTGGTGCCTTTTTCAAAGGAACTGCAGTGGGAGCGCCAAAGGACCACCCGCCAGACCAGAAGAAAACTCCTAATCGGGCTGGCAGGCGGCTGTTAAGTTTGGTCGTGCCGGCGGTGGCATGCCACCCCACTCCCATACCGCCAAATTTGGAATCTGGCATCAAGAACTACAATTTCGACATCAAGAGTATTGTATCAAAAATATGGTCTACACAAATATGGAGTTTACATACTGTGTATGTAAACTGCCAAAATAGTGTGTCAAAAAAATTGAAAAATAGAATATTATCCAAAAAAGCTAAGTTTATCAAAATAGTATCATCTATAGCTTATTAAGTAATGTATTTCAAATTTTAGACAAAAATATAATAATATAGTTAATGACAAATAGTTTTAATATGTAATGTAAAGAGAGACCATACCGCATATCTTGTATGGGGCACCAGTACCCATACATCTATCTGAGCCAACCAGGGTTGTGTTCCGCTAGAGAGCTGCGCTATGTTGAAAAGGCTGGGACTGCAAACTTACACTGGAGACCCCCTTCTGTGTGGGCCAATGGTTGGAGCAAGTGGCTGGTCTCTAGGATTCCGTGGGAGGGACCGCATTATCATCTCAAATCTGGGAGGTGTGTGGGACAGAGATCATATTCGCTCCTTTCAAGAGTAACAGACTGAGTTCTGCATGCATAAATCCCCAGTTCTTCCATTACTTACAGCTCAGGTATGCCCTCACTGCATATCATGATGCCCTTGGGAAGGTCCCACAATAGTCCGCTCCAGGCTCGGTGCTGATGGACCCAATAGGGAAAGGAGGGATTTCACAAATATACAAGACCCTGGTTCAGTAGGACATCCTGAAGGGCTGATTGGAGGAATTAGAGGGTTCGCTGGATGAGATGGACTAATGGACGCCTGTATGGCCCCTTGCATCTTGGCAATTTTGGCATAACTCTGGCTTATCCAGTTTAGGTACCTACACCAGGCATATCTCACACCATATCGCCTCCAGAGCACCCGGGTGTGACCATCACTTGTGTCTCTATGCTGACCGGAGCCCAGAGGTGACTTCTATCATATGTGTGGGCTTGCCCTGTTATACAGCAGTACTGGTCACGTATACTCTCCATACTATCTAGGGTGATGGGACATGAAATCGGGGCAAACCCTGGCCTGCATTATTGGGTATCTTTGAGGACATGGGAGGATACAGGGAGGGCAGGATGTTGGTGGGGAGAGGACACTATGAGCCAAGAGAGACATAGCCAAACACTAGAGGTATTTTACCACACCCCCTCTGTTGGCCTGGTGGAAGGGTATGGATTGGTGATCAAAGCTGGAATAGACAATTTGCACGCCAAGTGGGTGCCCCCGGAAGTATGACAGAGTCTGGGGCAAATGGTTGGCCTATGACGGTCTGGAAGGGAATGGTTGAATTAGGTAGTGGTACTTATTTCATGTATGACATTTGGGGGACTATATGGGGAGGTGGGCGTATGGGTAAAGTTTTGTAACTGATGTGTTGGTCCTGTGAGAGCAATACTTGTATTGAAAAGCAATAACAATGGTCTTAGAAAAAAATAAGTAATGTAGATAATATATATAGATGAATATATATTCTTTAACAAATATGGAAACAATAAAAAAATATATAAAACAATAAAACACATACATACGTATACAGATATATTTATAAAACATACATGTAATCTAATTCAAATATTAATATTAGTAGAAAAATAGTTTTACTTAATACTGTGAACTTAAAGGGTATATTTATGACATTTGTGGCACAGGGCAGCGCATCAAGTCACCTTGCTGTGCTGCCCTGCATCATAGGACAAGGGGAGAAATGCGCTGTATTTATATAGGCACATTCCTGTCCTTTTCCCTTGCGCTGGTGCCGTGTTGGCAGCCTAGCGCCAACGCAGGCACGCTTGCACCATGGTGCAAGGGTGCCTGTGTTGTAGGCAGGATTGTTTTTGTACAGGAAGGGGCACCTTTCTGCAAAAAACAATCCTCTAAGGCTTTTTCCACTTTCTATGTGTGCTGCAAAATGCAGTACACATAGAAAGAGGAAAAACTGAGGAGAAAACATATATTTCTCCTCGTTGCGCCTCTCCTGGGG
Source organism: Lissotriton helveticus (assembly GCF_964261635.1). Lineage (NCBI taxonomy): Eukaryota > Metazoa > Chordata > Amphibia > Caudata > Salamandridae > Lissotriton > Lissotriton helveticus. The sequence continues at coordinate 1,632,254,166 of NC_136063.1, forward strand.
AGGCATATCTTTTTGGCGCATTCCCAGGTTTACCAGGTTTGGTAAATCTGGAAAAACATCACGAACCATGAAAGTTGCATGGGAACACCCACCTCCCTTGCGCAGGGTAATGCAACTATTTGCACTGCGTTGTGTGGAAACTTGGCAGAGATTACTGTTAGCATGAGCTGAAGCCATTTTGTTTTTAGCATCCACTTTTAGTTAAGCCATGTGTTTGCCATGTGCTTCCCCGTCTTCGCTGTTGCCTGCTTCTCTATTACGCCTGAGTCATCATCTATAATTAGCTCCTGCAGCACTGAGCCTGAGTACTGCACATGCTCAGAGAGTATAGAAATATCCCCAAAAATAATGATGTGAAAAATATCAATGTACAAAATATAGTTTTTTTATTTATATAAAAATAATTTTAAATATATTAAATAATAAAATGAACTTCAAAATAATTATTTAGATTTAATATACATTAAAAAATATAAGAAATAAATGTAATCAAAAAGTAAACATACATATATAACATGTAATATATATCTATTTACTTTAAAACAATTAATAAACTATTAATTTTAATTTATTTTATAATTTTATAAATATATAAAACTGTACAAACAAATATATATATAAACATACACATATAACATAAAAGCTAATAAAAAACATTTTATTATAAATTAAAACATTAGAATATTTATTGATCTTTAAACTTACATTTTGCACTCCATTGAGTGCAACAGTAGGGAAAGTGTTGGATAGCGGAGGGTTAAAAAATACTATTCCCACTCCAGTGAGTGCAACAGTAGGGAAAGTATTGGATAACACAGGGGTAAAAATTACTATTCCCAATCCTGTTAGTGCAAAAACAGGGAAAGTGTTGGATAGCGTAGAGGTAAAAATTACTATTCCAAATCCTGTTAGTGCAAAAACAGGGAAAGTGTTGGATAGCGGAGAGGTAAAAAATACTATTCCCACTCCAATTAGTGCAACAATAAGGAAAGTACTGGATAGCAGAGGAGTACAAATTAATATTCCCACTGGAGTCAGTTCAAAACTAAAAACAAACAAAATATCAACAACAACACAAAAGTTTTTAAAACCAAAAAAAGAAAACATATATATAAATATTAAAAATTACAAAAGATAGAAACAGATTATAATGTTAAAAAGATCTAACAAATACCTAGAAAGATTATTTTTAAATGTTTTAAAATAATTTACGAACAAATAACTATTTTTTAATAGAAATTATTTATAAACAAAAACATTCATTATTACATACATTTCATCTTTTTTATTTCCTACCCTATAACACCACACAATTCACAACACACATCTACATTTTTTAAAAATGTACCTCCATAATTAACATAATAAATGATCAATGAAAGAAATATTGTTAATTAAAAAACAAATTAAAACAAATAAAAATTAATGTACTCCCTAACCTTACCACTATAAAACCAAAACCCACACACAAGATAAAAATAAACAATTACCATAAATATTTATCAATTGATGAATTTGTATTAATAATCAACTAATTAATAATTAATTAAAGATAAATTAATTGTCCACCCTCTACCCCCAAATTTTACATTAATGAATTAATAACAATTAACAACTTATGAATTAATTTAAAAGAATTCACTCCTCACCCTTTACCACTATAAACCCCACAACTTTCATCTAAAATGAATTAGACAATTGTCATATTTGAATTTTTATTAATTAATTAGCATGAATTAGCAAATAATTATTTCATTATAAATAAATAAATTACTTCCCACCATATTCCCCTATAAACCTCACCACCCACTCCTACAAAAATGACACAAATAACATAATTAATTACCAATTAATTAATAATAATTAACAACCAATTAATAAATAATTAATAAGTTAATTCCCACAATTAACACAATAAAAACTAAATGTAATACATATTAATACATAAAACATATTAATACATTTATAATATAGAAATTACTTCCCAACACTAGTCCCCTATAAACCTATAACCCGCTCTGAAAAAAACCGACATAATTAACATAATTACCAATTAATAATAATTAACAACCAATTAATAATTAATTAATATTACAATAATTCCCACAATTAAAACTATAAAATCTAAATTAAATAAATACTAATAAATAAAAAATAATGATTAATTTATTATAATTAAATTACTTCCCACCCTATTCCCGTATAAACCCACAACCCACTACAGAACTAAAAAACGCAACATGCAATTAAAATAAAATTAATAACTATTAAAAATTTAACACATATATTAAAAAACAAAAGCAATACTTATACAAAAAAATAGATAAATAGTACGTATTCTAAACATACTTTTAAAATACATACTAAAATACATAACACTAATTAAAACATCGATATTTTAAACAACTTTATTTTTGCTAACTATATTACTGATTTTGATCTTTTCAAATACCATATTTCTTACCTGCAAGTCGATATTCTTGACCACAATATTCTTACTGTTGATATTTCTGTATCACAATATTTCCAACTCGATATTTGTGTATGTCAACATTTCAAACTTGTTATTCTGTCTGTGCACCCTCCCTTTTTAATTGAGAATGTTCTGCTCTCAGGAAGTGGAATGTTTTAACAGCCTTATCTCCCTTTTGCCTCAGACTATATTGATTAGTAAAGACCCTCTCACTCTTTATAGGCCCTAACCTGTGGCTCAGGACTATAACTCGTGTTCAGGGCCTTTAGCAAGTGGGCAAGCCCTTGACAGCGGTCCATAGGGCTATATTGAAAAAAAAAAATAATACAAAAAAAGTAACAAATAAAAACCAAAATATATTTTAAATAAATATAATTCCCTCCATACTAACGCAAACAAAACTTCAAACTTGAATAAAATGTAAAATAAATTTTAAATAAAATAATAAAACATTACAATTGTAATTATATATTTTTTTAAATTAAAAACCAATATAAATAAAAAATGTCTTTTACAAAACGTATTATTAAACACACCTACCAATACAGTACCAATTAATAAAATACAACCTATAATTCACATAACAAATAATCAATCACATAATTTACATAATTAATTACAAAGTATAACTATAATTGACATAAAAAATCATTAAAAAACATTTATAATTTAAATAACTTTCCACCCTATTTTGTTCCAAACTCAATAACGCACTAAGTTACAAATTAGTAATATAACAATACAAAAAATAATGTATACTTTAAACAAGACAAAAACACTTAAATCATTAAAATAATATTTAATCAATTATACAATTTACATAATTACCAATTAAATATTTAGTTAACATAAAATCTTAATTTTCGCTGGAGTGGACCTTCAGAAAGTTACTTGCAGTGACACACTTGTGGCAGTTCTTTTCTGATCATAGCTGGTGTTGCTTCATGTGTGCTGGGGTGATGCTATGTGCTGAGTACGCAGCTGGCGTATGCCCTCCAAACCCCTGGCGGATGCTGTGTGTCGGGACACATTGGCAAATTCCCTCACCTAGGGCCCCATTATGATGGCGGGAAGATTGCCACCGCCGGGCCGGCGGTGGCGATCCACCCGCCATTACAACCACATTTACCCCCGCCATATTACCATGGCGGGGGGTACTGCAGCGGCTGGAAAGTCCATCCGCCTCTTTTACGCTGGTTGGCAATCGTCACTATTGCGGACCTGGCAGAACTCGGACACAATGGAACCGCCATCCATATTATGATAACTGGCGGTTAAGGCCTTTCCATTGCTGCACTTATTGCCATGCACAAGGTGGCGTGCACTGTGCGGTGCCTGTCACGTTGTGCATGGCAATACACAACCTGCCTCTTTGGCATTGAGGTGGGTGCTGATTAGAGCAGTACCCGCCGCAATGATAAAGATGCAGGATTCGACCGCCAGGGTGGCGGCCACATCCCAATTGGCGGTGCAGGACCGCTGCACCCCTGGTGGACGGTGCCTGCACTGCTACGGTGGTGGGCGGCCTGGAGTCCGCCCACCATCCTGATGGAGCCCCAAGTAAGTAGATGATAATTGGGGGAATGGGAACTCCAGAGCCATGGACTGGGAGGGCCTTAGGCTGTCACGAGGGGAGCCTTATTGGGACCACCTTTGGCGTGCGCGACAATTGGAGTCTGAGCTTAACTTGCAGGAGTGCTGTCCGGCTGACCACCAGGGCTCAAATGCATCTTCATCGGAGGCACTTGTGGGGTGCTTCAGGCCAGGCGGGAGATACAATCTAGGATACTTTGGATAAATGCACTCTTCAGACATACCGCCGTTTACACAGGGAGGGTGACAAATCAGATAGGCTTCTGGCGTGGATATTACGGTGGGAACAGTAGGTTCCCACTATCCTTCATCGCCGTTCTCGGTGGAGGGTGACCTGGTCACTAGCCATCGAGAAAACCTGAATGTTTTTATGGCACACCTTAAAGGGGTGTACCAAGCTGGAGAGGTGGGACCCGCCGGGATGTTGAAGGATTCCTTTTGAGGTGTAGGCTTGCCTGTCCCATCACCAGATCTAGTGCAGGATCTGGAGAGAGAGGTTTCTTTGGAAGAACTGGGCAAGGCCATTCGCACCCTCAACAGATCCAGGGCTCCCAGCGGGGATGGCTTCCCTGGGGAGTTTTATCAGACCTACGCCGTCACTTTCAAAGAGAAATTATTAGCAGTTCTTCAAAAGGCATGGACCAATAAGATTTAACCACCAACCATGAGGGAGGGTGTTGTCGGCCTTATGTTGAAACCGGGGGGGGGGGGGTGACGATGCAGACCCTTCTTGATATAGGCCGATTTCAACATTCAATATGGACATAAAAATACTATGTAAACTGTTACCGACAAGGCTGGAGGGGATGATTCATCAATTGATGCATGAGGACCAATGCCGGCCCGCATAACAACGTTTAACCTTTGGAGGTTAACACATATGATGCACAAAACCATGGAGGGTGGTCTGGGAGCTGGCTCTGGGTTCCCTAGAACTAGATGGGCCTTTAAAAATGTGGAGTGGGCTTTTCTCATGGGAGTGTTGAGAGGCATGGGGTTCAGACCTGTCTTCTGCAGGTGGGTGCAACTATTAAATACCAGCCCAAGGGTCCGCATCTGCATAGATATTGATATCTCAAAGGCGTGGTTGTTTGGGAGGGGAACCAGACAGGGCTGTCCCATCTCGCCGCTTTTCTTCCCTTTCCCAATCAAGCCCTTGGCCCTGCTGTTGCAAAAGGGATTGGAGTGAGATCAGAGTAATGGGCACAATACACATTGTCTCCCTATATGTAGATGATGCACTGGTATTTGTCCTCTCCCCCCAGCAGGTAAGTGCCGATATTGATGCATTTAGTAACTTACTTTGGCAGGGTTTCTGGACTCCGGGTTAATATTCGGAAATTGCTCCTTTTTCCACTCAGGAGCCGAAGGAATTCAGGGGCAGATGTATCAAACGATTTTTTTGTCTCAAGCACTGCGATTCGCAAAATAGCAGCGTTTGCGACAAAAAAAATTGGAAAATGCGATGTATTATTGAAATTGCATCGCAAAATTAAGGAATCGCAAAATTTGCGATTCCTTAACTTTGCGTCAGCATTTAAGGAATCGCAAATTGCGATTCCTTAAATGCTATGTATGAGGCACCCAAGTTGTGCGATTCCTAATTAATAAATCGCAAATTACCACCAACTTGAGGTTGGTGGTAATTTGCAATTTCTTTCACAAATGCACTTTTTGCCATTTGTGAAGGTGCCATGTGGCGCACATACATGCCCTTAGGGCATGTATGTGCGTCATATGCGCACACATGTAAATTTCAGGGGTGCATCAGGGTGTCCTTATGACACCCTTGCATCCTTGAAATTATTCTCAATTTGCGATTCTCAAATTGCGAATCGCAAATTGAGAATAACTTCACATTCATGCTTATGGGCCTCCTGGCCATAGAAATAAATGGGAAATTATTCCTTAATTGCGATTAGCAATTTGCTAATCGCAATTAAGGAATTTTAAGAAATCGCTAAAAAATTGCGAATTTTTTGTATACATACCATTTTGCAATTCTCAAATAGCAATTCTCAAAAAATCGCTATTTGAGATTCGCAAATAGGTATTTTGATACATCTTCCCCTCAGATACTTAGGTGTTCAGATTGCACACTGAGGTATTCTATAAGCGTTTGAATGTGGATATTGTTGTGGAGGGACTGGAAAGGTCTATAGCCTTCTGGAACGGACATCCCTTGTCGGTGATGGGTCGAGCAGCTGTAGCCAAGATGGTTTTTCTCCCTCGCTGCCTCCATCTTGAACAAAATGCGCTATTTCCACTCCGGCCACAAGTTTTTCATAAACTTGGTAGCTTACTCACTTCTTTGGTCTGGGCTGGGCTGGGCGATGCAGTAGGGTGGCACTGTTGGTCCATAAGCATGACAAAAATAAGACGAGCCAGGCTCTCCTGGCCATACGACACTACTATTTTGTGGTGAATTTGCAGAATGCAGCGTAGCGGTTAGCCGCAACTGAAAACTTGGAAAAGAGGTTGTTTGTTGACATGCTGGGAGATGATACCCTGTTCCGCTGGTTAATGCGGGGGGTTGATCTGAACGTCCGGTCCCATATTTGGTAAATACTGCAGCGATCTGGAAGACAGCAATTGGGAGGGTGCTGCACAGGCCCCCTTTTGACAGGGAGCTTTGTATATGGGATCTGTACATGGAACAATGGAGGATGGGAAGTTGTCAGGTGGCAGGTTACATTTATCCAGGGGAGGTCTTTCAGGAGGCACAGGAGACCTTTGAGGTGGGACCGGGACATTTCCTGCATTATGCCAAGCTGGAAAGCACCGCGCGGGAGGTGTGGTTGGGGTTCCTGGAGGTGCTGCAGCCCTCTCGAATGCTTGGTGGTCTTCTTCACCGGGGGTGAGGGGTCACTTGATTACCATATTCCATAAGGTGATCCAGGGGGACATGACTGCCACCCCTTGTGCGGTACAAGTGGCCTGGGGGAGAGAACTCGAGGAGCTCATTGTAGATGTGGACTGAACCCGTGCTTGCAAGTTGCAGAGGAGGGTGTCCTGTAACCATCGATGATTACATTTCAACTTTCTGCTCCGCACCTACAGGGAATTGGGGGTGACCTTTTTGCACCTGGCGTTGGCCTACGCAGGGATTCCGGAACACTGGAGGGAAGTGGTTCCTACAATTGTTCAAGCAACAGACATAGTCAACCCTCTGACACCACTGACTTGCCTCTTGGGTGTGGTGTTGAGACCCAAGCGGAGGAAGATTTCCTATAAGATTGCCCAGCTTGCACTACTGCTGGCCAAAAGATGGATAGCCATTATTTGGATGGGCACAAAGGTGTTGCTGAAGTCAAAGTGGTTGCGGGATTTGACGGAATGGGCTGTGACAGAGGAGCCTTTCCTGTACGGTTGAGGGTGCTATGGATGCAATTGTGATGTGGGGGAATCCTACTCAATACGTTTATAGATGAGGATGAATCTAGCTCGGAGGATGGTTCAGAGGATGAGGTGTGAAGTTTGGACACTCTATGCCTATGTATAACCAATGAAACAGCCAAGTGAGTTATCAATGCATTATTTACTATATACCTGGCTTGATGACTTGGAACGATTGTGATGCTGTCCTCTTCTTGTCCATCACTTGGCTACTTCTATGCTGCCATGTATGATGTTATGTCCTACTAAACTGTCATAATACGTGATTATGGTATTCTGGTATATGTATGTTTTTGACCATGCACTGCTGGTTTTTGTTGTATTTCTTTGCTAAAACCAATAAAACAAACTTAAAAAAACATAAAACGTTAATTTAAAAATAGAAAGCAACAATTTATCATTTAAATTAAATAATTTCCCACCCGATTCCCCTGCAAATCCAACACACCACTAAATTAGAAAGTACTAATGAAATAACCTTGTCAAATGTTTTATGTCAATATTCAATATATTACCATCCCTCAAGTTTTGTATTAACATTTGTTTTTTTTTGTTTGTTTTTTTTAAATCTCTTTATTAGCATCAGATTGGTCCGTGCAAGCATACAAATACACAAGAATTTGTCGACAATAAAAACGTTAATGATCGTTATACAAAAGAAGTACATGGATGACTGGACCAATGACATTACAGGTAGTGTAGCACATTCTAGATTCTTATTTTCACTTTTCCAAACCTGAAGGAAAATTGCACATGCGGTATAAAGAGATACAACTTTTCACAAACAAAACGAAAACAAGTGAGCCTTCATGACAGACAGAGCGGCAAGCAATACACCTAGTGACTAGTAAGATGGCATAACCAGAGGCATAGGCAGACGAGGGTAATTAAAATGACAAGCATGAGGACTAGGGCGAAGCAAACACCCCATCCGGGGCAAGGCGTGCAAGGGAACTGAAGAGGGAGACGCCCCGGCCCCAAGCAGCACACAGTCCAAAAATCAGCAGCTCACTCATAACCCACTCCAGCGGTGTGTGGACGTTAAGCCCTGCAGACCCCAATAGGCAGCGCACTGGTGGTGCAGCTACAATCACCTAGCCCACCCCCTCTGGGACAATTGAGCTAGCAGCCTGGGAGTGTGTATCCTGTGTAATCTTGCTAAGATACTGTCGATATGGGCCCCAAATGTCAAGTGGGCGTGAGGCTGTAGGAATCTGGGTGGAATATTCCACACTATTGGTGTTACATTGGGCAAGGCTGCGCATCCAATTCACGGAAGTAGGGATTCGCCTGGACCCCCAAAGTAAAGCAATTTCCCTTTTCGCCAGCAAGAAACCTATGGCGGCAAGCTTACGCGTGGCCCGGGGGAACTCTGCGACATAGCCAAGCAGTGCAATTTCCGGCTTATGTTGCAGTTCGCACTCTAGAATGTCTCCCAAAATGTGGTGTACCTGTAGCCAGTAAGTGTGCAGTTTCGGACAGGTCCATGTGAGATGTGCAAAATCGGCATGGGGAGCTTTGCATTTAGGGCAGTGATGAGGTCTGTTTGGATCGATTCTGTGGGCCAACGCCGGGGTGAAGTATAGTCGCCTCAAAAATTTGAAATGAATTAGTTTGTGTCTACTGTTAATAGAGACCTCTTTAGTGGAGCGGCAACAGGCATCCCATTGGGCATCTGTGATGGGGCCGCCCAAATCAAGCTCCCACGCCGCCCGAACCCTCGCATCCGAAGACGGGAGGGCCGCCACACAAAGTCCATACAACCTGGAGACCATATGGGCTCCCGTTTGCGACTGGAGTAGAAAAGTCAGTGCTGTCATTTAATCCGGCGGCAATGGGAACGACGGAAACTGCGCTCTAAGCAGGGACCTCAGTCTGGTCAGGACAAAGGAATCCATAAATGTCCGGTCCGTGAACCGTGGATCCTCGGACACAGAGAAAACATGTCCGTCCGGAAACAGATCACCTATTGTGGTGAGCTGGTATTTGGCCAGCGTTCTGCAGACCACCGCTTCCGCAGTGATGGGGAGCCAGTGAGGGTTAGGTAATGGAAGAGCCGGGGAATACAGTACGTCCAGCTGGAGCAGTCTACGCACCTGCATCCAGGCCCACGATGTAGTGGACACAGTTTGTATGTCAAGGGGGTCGCGCGGAAAGCCTCCGGGCAAGATCGAGTCGAGGGTAAGTGGCAGCACCAAGTTCGCTTCAGGTCTCAAATACGGGATCCGAGCGTCCGGGTGAAACCAAGGGTGTGCATAGGCGCACTGCGCGACCAGGTAATAAATATAAAAGTCCGGCACTCCAAAGCCACCTCGCTCATAAGGCAGCGTTAAAATGCGCCAAGAAACTCACGGCCTTTTATCCCCCCACACAAACCGCAACAACAATGAGCGGAGCTGCGTGAAGAAAATCCGAGTGAGCGGGACCGGTATGTTATTAAATAAGTACAGAAAGCGGGGAAGAATGATCATTTTAATTATGGCGATACGGCCGGCCATAGAGATAGGGAGGCGAATCCACCGTGCAATATTATCCTCCAGAAAGTCCAACGCTCGCCCATAGTTAAGACGAATCATGGAAACCGTTTCTAGATGAATGTGGATACCCAGATATTTCACCGAGTCTGCATTCCATTCCAGCGGGAACGGGCAGTCCCAGCGAGCAGTGGAGGGGGTGAGCGGAAAGATCTCAGATTTATGCCAATTAATACGAAGACCGGAGTACCTCCCGAAGCGTTCCACCTCAAGCAGCAAAGGTGACAGATTGGTCTCCGGAGACCTGACATACAGAATGGTATCATCAGCGTAGAGGGAGACGAGTAACGGGCCTGTCCGGAACTGGAGCCCGCGGTGCAGGTGGCGCTCCTGAAAATGATGTACCAAAGGGTCCATGGCTAGAATATATAACAGAGGGGACAGGGGGCATCCCTGCCTGGTTCCCCGGGAAAGAGGGAAGCTATCAGAGAGCGTGCCATTAAGGCGCAGTCTCGCTCTGGGGGCAGTATAAAGCAGCTCGACCGTGGAGACAAACAAGGACGGCATGCCCATGCGGTGCATGACAGATAGAAAGAACGACCATTCTAAAGTGTCAAATGCCTTCTCGGCGTCTAAAAACACCGCAGCTGCCGGCGTAGTCGGCTCAATTTTGTGAAGAACAGAAAACAACGTCCGCAGATTAAAGGAGGTGGATCTATGGGGAACGAACCCGGACGGGGCTGGCGAAATGATAGACTCCATAAGTAAAGATAGTCGGGTGGCAAGGACTTTCGCCAAAATTTTATAGTCAAGATTGAGCAGGGAAAGGGGCCTGTAGGAACCGCACCTAGTGGGGTCCCGATCCGGTTTGGGGAGTAAGATGATAACGGCCTCCCGCAGTGTGGGTGGCAGAATCCCCGTCTCGAGCGACTCCGCATACACCTCGATCAGGCGAGGCACCAGTTCCTCCTTGTACTCCTTATAGAAGTCAGCTGAAAAGCCATCTAGCCCCGGCGCCGACGAGCTTTTCAATGCATCAATGGCTTCCACAACGCTGTCCCGTTCAATAGGCATCGCCAGAAAGTCCTGCATGTGCTTTTCCAGGAAGACCATAGAGATTTCGTTAATATAGGGGCCAGGGTCGCGACAGTCAGCCGATAGTCCCGAGGTGTACAAGTCCTTATAGTAGGATAGGAAGGCATCGCAGATGGCAGGGGTGGTCTGATGACGAGCTCCCTGATCATCTACCATGTCCGAGATAAATGAAGCCTGGCGGGGGGGACGAAGCAGATGGGCCAAGAGCTTGCCAGGCCTGTCTCCTTCACCATACTGCCTAGCCGAGTGTTGTGTGCAGAGATATGTCAGTTCTCTGTCTGCAGTGTCTCTGAACTCTTGCAGCAGTGCCAACCTCTTTGCCTCCACCCCACCATTCGTGTCAGTGAGCGTGTTAGTATCCAAAGCGGCAATGTCCTTCTCAATACGGGTCAGGGAGGCACGGATGTCGCGCAAAGCCCCTACATGTTTGTTGATGCAAACCCCCCTAATGGTGGCCTTGAAACCCTCCCACAATGTAGCCCAAGTGTCCACTGTGCCCTCGTTCAACTCAAAGTACTCCTCTATGGCAGTGCGAATGTCCTCCTTGAAGACCGGGTCAGCTAACGCCCTGCCAGGAAAACGCCATTGTTTCTCGTACCCTCCCAACCTGGGGATGAGCAGGGTCAGCACTATGGGAGAGTGGTCAGACAGAGTGCGCGGGAGTGTCAAATGGTCACTCACCCAACCGGCTACCCCTGGGGAAAGGAGCCAGTAGTCTATTCTGGTGCTAGTGTTGTGATACCCTGAGTGGTGGGTGTAGACGGGTGAGGTGGAATGCAAACGGGCCTCAATGTCAATCAGTGAGTAATGAGCGCACACATCCGCCAGCACAGCACAGGAGCGGGGCTTACAATCCGGGGAAGAGGAGGTGCTGTCCCTGGCAGGGGTCATGAGCAGGTTAAAGTCACCCCCCAGTATCATCATATCAGTGTCTAATCTCAGCAGAACATCCTGAAGTCCCCGGAAGAAGGCAGGGGAGTCCGAATTGGGGCCATATATTCCAACAAAGGTGACCTTAAAGCCCAGAAGCACACCCATAACCACAACATATCTGCCATCTGCATCCAATATGCTGTCTGAGAGCACGAATGGAACACGTCGATGGATCAGGATTGCAACCCCCCTTGCATATCTGCTATAGCTAGAAAAAAATCTGTGCGCGCCCCAGCTTTTTGCAAAGGAGGAAGAGTCAGCATCCACTAGGTGTGTCTCCTGCAAAAATAGGACATCCACCCCATGCCGCGCTGCATAGTTTAGAACCTGTCGCCTTTTCCTCGTATCATTTAAACCTCGGACGTTCCAAGACATGGAGGTGAGCCTGGAAGGACCAGACTGCTGCCCTAACTTAGCCATTCAATCTTAGTGGAATCGTAAGAAAACATGCGTGTACGGACCTGCCATTCCCTATCGCAAAAAAGGCATCACTTAGATAGAAAAACAGTGCGAATGCACAAACAACAAGACCAAAGCTTAAACAAGCCCATCCCAACCACCCACCACCCAGCCACTCCTCAAGCCCAAGGAGGCTAAACCCACCCTTCCGGAAACAACCTAGAGCAGCAAACAACAACAGTTGTCCACTAATGTACCTGCAAAATAAAGACAATGTTAGAGAAAACAACAATGCGGCTCGCGCCATGGGGGTAGGCGACGCTCCGCCATGCAAGAACCACAACCGGGGCCACGTTCAAATGTCAGCAAGTATGAAAAAGCACTGCAAAAGTAAAAAAAATAGGAACAGTAGTATCAGATGCAGATTACTGGGGCAAACACTCCGGATCGAGAAGATGGAAAGGTGCTAAGTCAACCCTGGCCGGTTTCGGTAAACAGGTCAGCACTAGCCTGCGAGTCAGTGTGCGGCGGAGACTGTTGAGCAACATCAGATTGTCGAGGGGACCCCCTGTTTTTGTAGGCTCGACAAAATTCCTGTGCCTCCGCAGGAGAGTCAAAAATGCGAAACCTGCCGTCCACGTCAACCCGGAGCCTGGCAGGATACAGCATACCATAGCGCAATCCCATTTTGCGCAAGGCAGCTTTGACACCAGTGTATTTACGGCGTGCATCTTGGACCATGATGGTGAAGTCCGGGTAGAAAGAGAGCACATCTCCCTGCCACCGAACCTCGCCCGCCTCCCTGGCAGCCTTCAGCGCCGCATCTCTGTCCCTGAAGTTCATAAGCCTGGCAATAATGGGCCGGGGCGGGAGGCCAGGGTTGGGTCGGGGCCCCAGCGATCTGTGAGCGCGCTCAACCACGAAGCCAGCAGTAAACGTGTCTCGGCCAAAAAGTTCGATCAGGAGGTGTTCCACAAAAGTGTCAAAGCGTCCGGTAGCTGTCGTCTCCGCCACGCCGATAATTCGGATATTATTGCGCCTGCTGCGCGCCTCCAAATCCTCGTTCTTAATTGCGACGTCTTTAAGGATCTTCTCCACTCGTTCCAACCTTTTCAGCGTCGACGCCGCACCATCCTCGAGGTCGGAAACTCTGGATTCCGCCAGGTCCAGACGCCTATCGTGCAGTTGGATCGTCGCGCCCATGTCCGCCATTTTCTTTTCGAGGGTATCAAAACGAGAATCCAAGGCCTTGAATCCAGCCCTCATCTCACCCATCATCTCAGCAACCATACCCGCAGTGTCTTTCGCTGCCAACTGGCCCCCAGTGTCTACCTCCGCCGCCGGCGAAGCTGCAGAAGCACGTACGGGCGCTGAGCTGAAGGTAAGGCGCTTCTGGGTAACATCCTTCTTCACCATGGTGGAGGCAGTGGCGGCCAAATCGCCAGTGGCACAGGACTCTATGACAACAGCGGCACCCAGAGAGTCAAGCACAGTGTCCGGGCACCTCAGCAGCAAGGCGGGTAGGACGGGATCAGAGCAGGGGTACTCGGCGGTCCAACGTCCTGGGGCTGACTCACGCTGCAGTTGCACACAGGACAGCAGGGCATGAATCTGGCTGGAGGAGTGCGCCAGAGGCCAAGAAGTAGGGTCAGCAGGCGGCTGCGGCAGCCACCCGGCAGCAGCCGGCGGATCAAGGGGCCCACCAAAACAGGCAGCCAAAGGTGGTGTGGCGGGGGGACCAAGTAGGCAAGGCCTCGAGGCAAAGGCAACTCAGCTGGGCCAGGTCTCGCAGGTCAGGTAGCCAGCGTCGGTCACAAGAAGCTGTACGGGCGGCAGCCAACCAGGGCCACCGCAGCAGCAGGAGCGCAGGAGGCCAAGTTCCGCAGGGGGACAGGCGCAGGTCTTGGGTGCACGGTAGCGGTGGGGCAATGGAGGTAGGCCCCCACCGAGTGCAGCGACGCCAGGCCGTTCGCAGAGCGCCCTGAAGCCCGCCGGCCACACCCCTCGCCAAGCGCCCCTCAGCCCCAAAGCCCGCCGCCCGCGCTCCCCGCTCGCCCCCGCCCCACCCGGCGGTCCCCAAAAATCGAGGCCCCGGCTCCCAAGGCCGGACCAGGCCGCAAGTGCCGGTCACGCACCGAGGGGCCGCACCTCCACCCACGGAGACCACCGGGGCCGAGCAGCGGACCCGGGAGAGAACTACAGCGGCCCTAGGGCCGAGGGGGACAGCAAGGGGGCAATCAGGAGACTCACCAGGCGCTCCGCAGCTGCAACGTAACGGCCCGCGAGGCGCAGCCGGCCGCAGCACCGCTCAGCTGTTCCGACCTTCCACGGTGTCCCCCGTCCTCCAGATCAGGCAGGCTGCATCAGTAGGCTCCAAGGATCGGCTGCAGGCGTAATTCGTCCTCAGCGCAGCGCCGGATCAGTGGCGAACGGCCCCGGTCATTTCTCGCCCGGCGGAGCTCTACGATCAGGCGGCCATTTCGTTCGCCCGCGTAGCCACGCCCCCTGTATTAACATTTGTAAATCAAAAAAAGAAATAACTATAGATCTCAGTTCTCAGATTTATTTTTTATTTTTAACTAGCTGTACCCAGCCATGCGTTGCTGTGGCTCAGTCTGGTTAAATGGAAGAGAAAGAAAAGAGTAAGCGCACGTTTCTAATATGTTTAATTTCACAATGCTTGTGGGAATACAATATGTTTTTGTCCATCCTAATATTTGTAGACTATTGTCTATATGCGTCCCTTGTATTTGTTGCACAGCAACCAAATCAATAGGGTCTGTTCGGGTTGCAAAGTGAACCAATTCCTCCCCCCTCCCTCCACCCACTTCCCAGTCTGCCATCCTGACACCAACTGTCCATCCTAATATATGTAGGCTATTGTCTATATGCGTCCCTTGTATTTTTTACGCAGCAACCAAATCGATAGGGTCTTTTCGGCCTTTCTATTAAAAACACGCACGTATTGGACACACACGTATTCAAATCCAACATTCTGTATATATAAACACGTGCTAATGTTGCAAAGTGAGCCAACTCCTCCCCCTTCCCTCCGACCACTTCCCGGTCTGCCTTCCTGACACCAACTGTCCATCCTCATATATGTAGGCTATTATCTCTATGCGTCCTTTCTTAATGTTGCCAAGTGAACCAACTCCTCCCCCCTCCCTCCACCCGCTTCCCGGTCTGATGCGCTAATGTTGCAAAGTGAACCAACTCCTCCCCCCTCCCTCCACCCACTTCCCGGTCTGCCATCCTGACACCAACTGTCCATCCTAATCTCTTTAGACTATTGTCTCTATGCGTCCGTTCTTAATGTTGCAAAGTGAACCAACTACTCTCCCCTCCCTCCACCCACTTCCCGGTCTGCCATCCTGACACTAACTGTCCATCCTAATATATTTAGACTATTGTCTATATGCGTCCCTTGTATTTGTTGCGCAGCAACCAAATCGATAGGGTCTGTTCGGCCTTTCGATTAAAAACACGCGCGTATTGGACACGCAAGTATTCGAAACCAAGGTTGTGTATATATAAACACGTGCTAATGTTGCAAAGTGAACCAACTCCTCCCCCCTCCCTCCTTCCAACACTTCCCGGTCTGCCATCCTGACACCAACTGTCCATCCTAATATATGTAGACTATTGTCTGTATTTTTTTTTTAAAACATATTTTATTGTTTTACAACATTACGACATAGGCTTACTGTGCAATCAACCTTTAAATAGGCAAAACCCTCCAAACGATCCGGTCGTCCCACATTACAATACAAGCCTACATGCCATAGACTGGTGTACCACTGTTCCCAATATAAACAGGACAAATCATTCTGCATACTGACTATAAAAACCCCTCTCGCCTGAAGAAGAGCCTAATCAACCCTACTAATGAACTACCCCTAAACCAAGCAAGTCCCACCCCCCCCACCCTCACCAGTGTGTTTGTGTATCAACAACAGTTACAGCATATGTCTCAGGTTAACTAAAGCCTGGGCTGCCCATAATAGGTGTATAGTTGACCTCCTGGGCTATATCATCTTATACTGATCCTTCCTCCGACTATTGGTTGGACAGAGAGTGCACCAATGCCTCCCATGCTCTAGCTGATTCCAGCGCTTTTTCGTTGTTCAAGCGCCGCGCTTGTTGAAACCTAATAACACCCTCACTGCTAGCCCATTTAAGTAGCTCAGCTCTCCACCTTCTGCTGCTGGGGCCCTCCTTCGACTTCCAGTGCATTGTAATTTCTCTATTTGCCAGCACCATCCCCATATCTACAAATTTACTGGTCACCTTTGTCTTGGAGGTATGAGGGAACCAATGTAATATAAACGTTGCCATGTCAAAATCCAACTGGCGCTCCGTAACTGAATTCAATAGTTCTCCCACTTCAGCCCAGTAATTCCCCAGGTTTGGGCACTCCCACAGCATATGTTCTAGTTCAACACCCTCTCTTGTGCACCTTGGACAGGCAGCCTCGTCAACCCTGAAATACCTTTTAACCTTACCAGGTGTCAAATATGCTCTGTGTAGAATAAAAAAGTGTACCAACTGGAATCTTGCATTCCTGGTGCTTTTCCAAGCCCTGCGTAGTATATGTCCCCTTGCAGTCTCCGGTATGAGCTTCCCAATGCCTGTCTCCCATTTTAGTCGTAATGTATCCAGTGGTGCCAACACATCATTCAGCATCCCAGAATAGAGGCATGTTACTGCTTTGAATGTCCCTGCCGCCATCACTACATACTGACATGCCATCATAGTTTTGGGCTCTACCAATCCCTCTCTCCAATGTTTCTGTAGTGCATGCACCAGAGTGGCATGCACCAGGAATCCCCCCCTGGGGAGGTCATATCGTTCCTGCAACGCCTGATAAGGCATTAATGCACCATCCTCATATAGATCCATGAGTACCTGGATCCCCGCCTGTTCCCACTCCAGCAAGGACGTCCAGTCTCCACCATGAGGCAACGCTGTAACCATCCCCAATGGAATTTCAGGGGCATATGGGTGCAGCTCACCCGCTCTCCTCTGGATCCGGTTCCAGCATAATCTCAGTGTTTTCTCTTTCAGTGATAGATCTCTAAGGTCAGGCCTCTGCTGCATAATTATAAAGGATAGGATGTGTCTCGGTATTCCTCTACCTCTCAAGTTCTCTGGGCCCCTAAACTTCACTGCGACTGCCTGCGTCAGTACCTGTAGTTGAGCTGCCAAATAATAAAGTTTCAGGTCAGGAACCGCTAGTCGACCCTCTGCTTTCGGCCTCACCAGTGTTTTTGGGGCCACTCTGCACCTCCCAGACCCCCAGAGGAATCCCACTATCATGGACTTCAATAATTTAAACATGGAACCCGGTATCCATATGGGCAGTGTTCTATAAAAATACAGCAGCCTAGGAAGTGCCACCATCTTTAATAGGGCAACCCGGCCCATCACTGACAACGGAAGTGTACTCCAAAATGCCATGCTACCTTTCAGTGTCCGCACACATCTCCCAACATACACATCTAAAATATCATTGGCCTCGTGATAGATAAGCACCCCAAGGTATGCTAAACAAGTCGGCTCCCAGCACATATTCCTTGGTGTCAAAGGCGCCGTCCTCCCGGGCTTCACTGGAAACAAACATGTCTTAGCCCAATTTACTCTCAATCCTGAAACCTCGCCAAATTCCGTCAACAAATCCGCTGCTCCTTCCAGCGCCTCGTCTGAATCCACCAGAAACATCAATAAATCATCCACATATGGTGATATGTATTGCTGTTCCCCTCTAAACACCAGACCCTCATACCACTGTCCCAACCTAGCTCGCGCTGCCAGAGGTTCTATTGCCAAAGCAAATATTAATGGAGAGAGCGGGCAGCCCTGTCTCGTCCCCCGGGACACTCGGCATCGGGGGTAAACTAATGTCCCTACCTTTACTCTAGCCACTGCCGAGGTATACAACACTTTTGTCCAGCCTACGAATTCGTCTCCCAAACCGAAACACCCCATTGTTATATACAGGTACGGGCATTCTAAACTATCAAAGGCCTTCTCTACGTTCACTGAAAGTATCGTGGCCAGAGGCGAGCCCAGGTGGCCCTCTCCCAAAATCCTCAACAATCTCCGTACATTTGTAGCTGTGTTTCTAGTTGGGATAAACCCAGCCTGATCCCCATGAACCAGACTAGTCATATGCAGCAGGAGATGTGACGCCAAGATTCGACTAAGGATCTTATAATCAGTGGTCAACATTGATAATTGTTGATAAGCCGCCGTGTCTGTACCCTCCCGCCCTGGTTTTAGCAGTGGGATAATGAGTTCCTCTCTCATCGTCATGGGGAGTTGGCCCAGTTCTCGCGCTTCTCTATAGACCTCAATCAGCCTTGGGGTCAGCAAATCTACATATTGCGATAAAATTCTATCCGCAATCCGTCTACACCTGGAGTCTTATTGTGAGCCATATGTTTAATTGCACGCCTGACTTCTTCAATTGAAATATCACGGCCCAAATGCTTCACTTGTTCCTCCTCTAGCTGTGGGAGGGACACACTCTCTAAAAAGGCGTCAATATCTGTCTCCCCCACTACTAATGTGCTCTCATACAACCCTTCATAATACTCCAAGAACCGAGCCATAATCTCATGCTGAATGTAGATGTTGCCACCATCTCGCGCCCTCAGCGCCATGATCGGGGAGCCTCGCGAAGAGGGATTGGCCAACCACTCCAACAGCGTTCCCGCCTTGTCACTCTCTGCATGGGTCTTCGCATCATATTTCTTATAATCGAAGCACCGTAGCCTCTCCACTTCTGTAGCTACTGCTTCCTTGGCCTCCACTACCTCTTTTTGCACCTCGGGACGTTCAGGTCTGTCTTGTTCTGCCAACCGTAGCCTGTTTTTGGCTCTGTCCAGATCCTGGAGCAACACCTTCCGTACGGCATACTTAGTAATACATAGCCCCCTTACCACCACCTTAAAGGCATCCCACTCCATTGCTCTAGTGGAGGCTGTCCCTGCATTTTCATTAAAATAATGCACTATCCCCTCTCCAACTTCTCTTTGGAAAACCAGGTCGTTCAGCGTTTCAGGACGCAATCTCCAAGTAGGGATTTTGGACTTCTCCACCATCCAGTATATAGTAATCAACAACCGGTTGTGGTCAGACAACGTCCTAGTAAGATATTCAGAGTGGGTTATGGAGGGCACTATCGCCTTTGAGCATAATATTGCATCCAGTCGAACATGGAGTTCGTGCAGTGCCGAGAAATAGGAATAATCCAGCCTCACGGGTGGCGGGTTCTCCACACATCCACAAAATTCCATCTGGTCTGCCAGTCTAGTCTATATTTTGACTATATGCAAACTGGGGAGTCTGGCGGGGGGATGCGACCTGTCCTGAGAGACATCCGTTATTGAGTTAAAATCCCCTCCTTACACTACCGAGCCTGTAAAGTAGTGTGCCAATGTGCCTGACATGCGATTCAAGAAACGCGCCTCATCTACGTTTGGAGCATATATACTACTCAGCGCTATGTCACTACTATGTAAGCGCCCTTCAACGGCTACAAATCTTCCTTCGGGATCTATGGATTGCCCAGTTACCTGAAAAGGGACCCCCGCTCTGATCCAGATCAATGCCCCCCTCGCAAATGCCGAGTATGACGTACTAAAAACCTGCCCCCTCCATCTGCGCTGCAATGCTAGACCTTCTGATCTAGTGAGGCATGTTTCTTGGAGCAATGCTATATGTACTCCTCTCCTGACCAAATATGCATGGACCTTATGGCGCCTTGTCATTGTGTGTAGCCCCCTCACATTCCAAGTGATACAGCGTAAATCAGGTTTTGCCCCCATCATAATAAAGTAATCTCCTCATCCTGCCCCGTACAAAAATGAACACACCGGTGACCCCCTTGCCCCAACCACTCCCCCAACCCCCCTCCCACCCACCCCCCCAAGAACAGGTCCTAGAACAAAACTGCTAGTCCCCATCCAAAC
Source organism: Lissotriton helveticus (assembly GCF_964261635.1). Classification (NCBI taxonomy): domain Eukaryota; kingdom Metazoa; phylum Chordata; class Amphibia; order Caudata; family Salamandridae; genus Lissotriton; species Lissotriton helveticus. The sequence continues at coordinate 1,632,274,505 of NC_136063.1, forward strand.
TATTCTAACAATCAACACACACCTAAACCCACCAGTAGTCACTGCGGGCGTGCCTTATTGGGATTGGGGGGGTGCCCAGTGCCAACGGGTGACTGCTTTCGTTCAAGAAATAACCCCCGCTTTGATCCCCCTATTAAACACAGAATCCTCTGCTCACCCGTACACCCATCCGTAGGCTATCAATTCTACTGCATACTATTCGACCCTTCCATCCCGGAGCAACCACCCACAAGGCCCTGCGGGCCACCATACACAGGTATCCTTCAGCTGAAACCATGCACGTGGATAAGTCACCTCCTTCCACACAGCATTCCCCACCACAGCCCTCTAGGTTGCTGACCATTACTCGTCCATTAGTCCGTCAGCTGTGGCCGGGGTGACCTGCGGCATCCGTAGACTATCTGCCTCAGAGGCCTCAGTGTCTGAATGTGCTTTGTCCTTTTCCAAGTCCGTGCTCCCCGGTGATCGCAATACCGTTCGTGGGACAGCGCTGTCACCGCTTCCAGCACTCCCTGACGTTCCATCTTGGCCTGTGACTGCGATGGTTTCCGCATACCCTGCCGTCTGCGCCGAAGCCGTTGTGACTCGCGCTGCCGGCGTTCCCTCGAGGACTCCCGGACTTGGCGCTCCAGTTGGTCTGTTCCAGCTCTGTAAGATTTCAACCACGCCCATGCGTCCTCGGGAGTATCATGGAAATGAGTGCTACCATCCAGCATTATTTTTACTTTGGTTGGGAATAACAAGGAGTATTGAAATCTTTCCAATCGCAGCTCCCTCTTAACTGCCATGAAGGATGCGCGGTGACGCTGGATCTCCAGAGTATAATCTGGAAAATTAGTCACCCTGCCATTTTCGACTTGATATGGGCCATCCGTCCGTGCTTTTTGGAGTAAGAAGTCTCTGTCCTTATAATGCAGCAGTCTGGCTACCACCGGGCGGGGAGGACGCCCCGGTTTATTTATTTATTTATTTTATTTATTTAATTTATATAGCGCGTTATAACCACCGGGGTCTCTAAGCGCTGTTTGTCCAGATTCCGTAGTGGGGTTCAGTATTTACTTGATCTTGACACCACCTCTAGAGGCTGCTCCATGCTTGCTTGAACAGTGCAGTTTTTAACTTTTTTCTGAAGGATAACAGATTGCTTTCCTTCCTTAGCTCTGGGGCCAATTTGTTCCACAAAGCTGGGAGTGTGTTGGAGAAAGCGCGTCCACCCACCGTAGCCAGTTTAAAACGGGATTGGGACAAGAGGGTAGCGTCCGACAAGTGCAAAGTCCTGCTCGGTGTATATGGGGACAGGCGGGATTTCAAGTATCTAGGTGCCTTACCGTACAGCGCCTTATGTACGATACACAGACCTTTTAATACAACCCTCTGCCGAATCGGGAGCCAATGTAGCTCCTGCATCAGGGGGGAAGAGTGGGCAGTCCTAGGTTTCTTATAAATCAGCCGGGCAGCATCATTCATAACCCCCTGTAGCATATCCAGCAACCGCTGGGGCAGGCCAATATACAGGGAATTTCCATAGTCCAACCTAGCCAGGATTGTGGCTGAGACCACGTGTCTCAAGGTGGAAAATGAAAGTAATGCAGAGATCTTCCTCAATTGTCGCATCAGGCCTATACAGGTACCCACTACCGTGGTGACTTGCTTTTTCATGGAAAGCTTGTCATCCACGTACAGGCCCAAACTTTTGACTGCAGACGCCGGTTCCGGTGGCACACCCAGTTCCGCAGGCCAGAATTTCTCGCTCCAGGGGTTGCCCGTGATGGAAATAGGCAACACTTCCGTCTTGTCCGGGTTGATTTTTAAAGAATTCTCGGACATCCAATTGACCGTGGCTTTAAGTATGTCCTGCAGCCTGGTAGACGCTCCTGGGCCATCATCCAGCCGGATGATTATCTGGGTGTCATCGGCGTAGTTATATACTAGGCAGTCCATCCTATTCAGGAGTGCAATCAAAGGCTGCAAGTAGATATTAAAGAGTAGGGGTGACAGGGCCGAACCCTGTGGAACCCCACAAGTGATGGGGGCAGAGGTAGAAAGAAGATCCCCCAACTGTACTCTTTGTGTCCTGCCCTGCAGGAATGATGTAAGCCATGCATGTGCTGTACCCCTGATACCAAAGGACCTCAACCGCGACAATAGTTGTTCATGACACACAGTGTCAAAAGCCGCGGAGAGATCCAATAGTACCAGGGCGCTCGCTGTTTTTATATCAGCCCGACTCCTCAGTTCATCTAGGATTGATAGCATGACTAGTTCCGTGCTATGGTTGGCACGGAAACCCGCCTGATTAGGCTCCAGCAAGTTATTGCTCTCTAGATGTCCTGAGAGCAGTGCCAGCACATGCTGCTCGATCACTTTTGCCAAAAAAGGCAGCTGGGAGATAGGTCGGAAGTTCTTCAAACACTTCGTGTCCGATCCAGGTTTTTTTAGTAGAGGAATCAGGCGGGCCTCTTTGAAAGCTAGAGGGACCTGTCCTGTGTACAGGGAAGAGTTCAACAGATGCAAAACTTCTTTCTCAACTCCTGGCAGTGCCAGTTTAAACACATCAGGAGGACATAGATCAACCCGAGAACCAGATTTAACTCGGTCCATAATCGTGAGTAAGTCCTGTTTTGCAATTGGGGAGAACTCAGCTAACAATGTAATATCTGCCGGACCAATATGGTCAGGTGGGCGAGGACAATCAAGGGGTATAGTTGCAGCAATTTCTCCCAGAATATCAGAGATCTTGTTCACAAAGAAGTCCTGAAACCTCTGGCAATCCTCCTGGGTGAACTCAGTGCTTTGCTCTTTGTTTGTCCTGAGCTCAGCCAGGACCCGAAAGATTTCCTTCTGAGGATTTCTAGCTGCAACTATTCTTTCCTCAAAGAAAGCAGCCTTCCTGGTTTGAATGGCTAGTTTATATATCGCTAAGGATGAAATATATTCTTTCTTAGCTGTGGCGTCATACTCTTTCCGCCATGCTCGTTCTTTCCTCCTCACCCCACGTTTCAAATCACGTAAGGAATCATTATACCAGGGAGCCCCAGCTCCTCTCTCCACCTTCTTCACCCTGCGAAAGGGTGCCACCAGATCAATGGCTCTCCCCAGTCTATGCTGAAGGTGTCCACAAAGGGCATCAACATTAGCATTCTGCTCCTTTACCGGAGGAGACTCTTCCAGGAGATGCACCATTTTCTCCCCATCAATGTTTCTCCACTTCCGGGCCATTTTCCAACCTTCCCCAGGCTTGGACAGGTGGCCGTTCAATAGAATTCTACCCCTTATTAAGGAATGGTCAGACCAGACGCATGGCAAGATCTCTGTAGAGCTCTGCACTGGCATGGTGGTCCAAACTAAATCAAGCACATGTCCCTTCTCGTGTGTCGGTCCCTTCACTTGTTGAGTGAAGTCCAAGGAGGAAATTGCTTCCTCAATCTGTAGCACTTGCCCCTCTTTAGGGGATTTTTCCCAATGGTAGTTGAAATCTCCGACAATAATCATTTTGTCATATCTCGACCGTAGATCCTGAACCAGTCTAATGAAGAGAGCCGGGAATTCTGGCGAGGCCCAAGGCGGTCGGTATACTACCAAAAACACCACACATACCGGCCCCCGCCTGAGTTTTACCCCCATCACCTCTGCGCCCCCCAGGGTTTCGGATAGAAACCTTTCGGCGCGGAGACGGGCCTGATAGAAAAGAGCTACTCCGCCTCCTTTCCTAGCTCCCTCCCTATTGAAATGGAGTGCCAGATAGTTATCTGGTAAGGCCGCCACTAAATCCGGCGCCAAGCAATCATCCAGCCATGTTTCGGTAAGGGCAAGGGCATCTAGCTCCCCGTCTTCCAATAGTGAGAAGACCTCCAACTTGTGGCCCGGTAAAGAGCGTGTATTCAACAGGTCATATTTTAAAGCGTGAGCGTTGGAGTAGCGCTGCCGCGCTCTTGTGCTCTGAGATGTAATCAGAAGGCCCTCCCGAGCTAGGAGAAGTATACAATCCTGATCAAGGTGGGACTTACCCATGTTGAGTTCCAATAGATCACACCTAGAATAATGCACATTTGGGCCAAGGGTTCTGGCCCCGGGTCCCGGATGGTCACTGATGGGCAAAGATGGGCTCGCCTCTGGCGCGCATATGGCGCGCCCGCTGCGCGTCACCGCTGCGCGTCATCATGGGGACGTTTAAATAGCACCCAATCGTGCTATGTCTGCAGCAACAACTATAACGCCAACAAAGATGGCGTCCCTTGCCGGCACTTCCCCTCCCAAAATGGCGCCTAACCCCCAGTCCAGCTGACGGGCCGCCGAACAGCGGTGCAGATAACAATTTTACTGTGCAGGTATGTCCTAATCAAGCCCCCTAGTCGCAGCAAATCCAAAGTGAAGTATTCCCTTTTTAAAATGCGCAGATAAAAGCGCACAAGACCGCGCTTCAAGTGCCGAGCATGTCGCACAGTTAAAATTAGGTTTCAGATCCCCAGAATGAATTAAATATCCACGAGTAAGTTGCAGTTAGTAGATTTTACAAATAAGCAAGCGCAGCAGCAGAGTGTCTAAAAATGCCTCGCCTACACTGACGCTTACCTGAACAGAGCGAGCGCCTGCTCTGGTCGGCTTAAGTAGCACCCAATCGTGCTATGTCTGCAGCAACAACTAGAACGCCAACAAAGATGGCGTCCCTTGCCGGCACTTCCCCTCCCAAAATGGCGCCTAACCCCCAGTCCAGCTGACGGGCCGCCGAACAGCGGTGCAGATAACAATTTTACTGTGCAGGTATGTCCTAATCAAGCCCCCTAGTCGCAGCAAATCCAAAGTGAAGTATTCCCTTTTTAAAATGCGTAGATAAAAGCGCACAAGACCGCGCTTCAAGCGCCGAGCATGTGGCACAGTTAAAATTAGGTTTCAGATCCCCAGAATGAATTAAATATCCACGAGTAAGTTGCAGTTAGTAGATTTTACAAATAAGCAAGCGCAGCAGCAGAGTGTCTAAAAATGCCTCGCCTACACTGACGCTTACCTGAACAGAGCGAGCGCCTGCTCTGGTCGGCTTAAGTAGCACCCAATCGTGCTATGTCTGCAGCAACAACTATAACGCCAACAAAGATGGCGTCCCTTGCCGGCACTTCCCCTCCCAAAATGGCGCCTAACCCCCAGTCCAGCTGACGGGCCGCCGAACAGCGGTGCAGATAACAATTTTACTGTGCAGGTATGTCCTAATCAAGCCCCCTAGTCGCAGCAAATCCAAAGTGAAGTATTCCCTTTTTAAAATGCGCAGATAAAAGCGCACAAGACCGCGCTTCAAGCGCCGAGCATGTGGCACAGTTAAAATTAGGTTTCAGATCCCCAGAATGAATTAAATATCCACGAGTAAGTTGCAGTTAGTAGATTTTACAAATAAGCAAGCGCAGCAGCAGAGTGTCTAAAAATGCCTCGCCTACACTGACGCTTAGCTGAACGGTTACGGCAGTTTTGCAGGTACTCTATGTGCTCGCTCCAATGTGTAGAAGGGTGATAAGCCCTCAGCAGCCACCACAGTCTTTAACCAGTTCTCCAAGTATTGCACCATATCTGACCCCTCCACTTTTTCAGGCAGACCCACCACGCGAATGATATTCCGCAGATTTCTACTTTCAGCATCCTCTGCATGCTTCTCCAATGCCTGTATGCGTTTCAAAGCGTCCGTCATTTTGGCCTCCAATACCGTTTGTGCCGGCGTCACTCCCTGCAGTATTCCCTCTACCTGTTTCACTCTATCCGCAAGTTTAGAGTGGTCCGCTCTCAGGAGTCCAAGCCCCGTCGCCACCTGTGCAATGTCTAGTTACAGGGCTGTGCGTGAGTCGGTGATCGCTGCCAATATTCGGTCAAATTGTTTCTGCATCCTGGGGTCCTGGGGCGTCTCCAAGCTCTCCAGCACAGCCTGGCCCGGTGCTTCACTGTCCGGCAGATGATGTGCCCCATCCTTCTTCCCTTTTGTTTTCCCCATGATCCAGCCCTCCAGAGCGTGATCCGGTGTGCACGGACACGCCACTGTGTCCCGACCTCCCACTGACCACCAGCGTCCAAATCTGCCTCAGACTAGCTCAGGAGCCCTGCTCTCCGTGAGGGTCTCTGCTCAGTGGCTCAGGGGTTGCAGCATACGGAGCACCACACTCTCTCAGCAGAGCCAATGCAGGAGCACTCAAGTATAGGCTGTTCCGCTGCCGCCAGCCCCAGTCCGCAAGATTTCGCTCTTGTGCTTATGGTCGGTACCAATAGCAGGGGAACAGCACCTCGTACCCCTACAGGAGGTTTACTCACAGTTGCTTCATCTCTTTTGGTTCCCTGCAAGTTATGCCCCCCCTGCTGCTCCAGGTCGAGGCCGATGCCACATTCTCCTGGGTGTTACCACTAGTCCGGATTTCAACTGTGCTTCCCCGTCCTCCGGGCCCGACCCCAGGATACTCCTCTCTCAGGCCCACTTCAGGCTGCACCGTCCCTGTGGTCAGAGCCCTCATCGGCAGTCCCTCTTCGTGCCGCGCGGTACACCCGTATTAACCCTCTCCCAGATGCAGGGGCCGCATCTCCAAGGTGTGAGTCTCCTTCAGGGGTCAGCTGCTCCCACCACTAAACCATCGAGCGGGCCTGCTGCCAGTCTTTCACTGTGGGCCCAAAGCCTGCCGCTTGCTCACACAGCTCGCAGCTGTTCCCAGGGCCCCGCGTCCGCCTCCGCAGCCAGGAGCCCTGGGTCAAGCCACACCCCACTCACCGAGGCAGGATTGGTAGCGCCGCCGCTCCTCCTCGCACCGCCAGGCATCCTCGTCCTTCCGCGCCCCTTTCCGCTCCCGGGGCGCAGCTCCAGGTGGGTCGGGCCCGTACCTTCAGCCTCTGCACCGTCGCTGCAGGCCGCTCCCACACGGGATGCCCGTGATGTAGAACAGCACAGCTCACCACTGTCCCGTGCAAGGCCCCGGACCGGTCCGATGTCAGTAGCCACGCGCCCCCTCAGCCAGCGGCTCCGTACCGCACCCGTCTCAGGCTCAGTCGTCTCTCTGTTTCACCGCTGCCATTTTGGGGTCCTCCGCCGCCAACAACCTCGGGCAGGAAAAAAATGCGGAAACTCCCGATTCGCATCGGGTTTGCGGTCGGGCGGATGCCAGGGCAGTTCTGCACCCCTCCTGTTGTGCCCTGTGCCACCAGGTGAGCCAAAGGTCTGTTTCAATTCAGAATATTAAAGGGATCAGTGCGGAGCTCGGCGCTCATGCAGCCTGCTCCATCGACCTCCAAGCCACGCCCCGACTATTGTCTGTATGCGTCCTTTCTTAATGTTGCCAAGTGAACCAACTCCTACCCCCTCCCTCTGTCGTCAATTGACAGCAATGGATTAGCATTTAGCTGAAGCCATCTTGTATTTAGAAGTTATCTTATCCGCTTTGTGAAAGCCATTTTGTATTTCTGGCAGCCATTTTGTTTGCCATGTGCTCTGTCCTACCTTTCTGTTAACTGCTCTTGTAGTCTGCCTAGAGACAAACTATATTCAGCATCTTCCACTTCGCACATGCCCAGAATGGCCTAGCTAGTAGAATGCACCTGCTTCTCTAGTATAACTGTCAGTCTATTTTTGCTGCTGTATGGAGAAGTAACTCTCCTCCTACTTTGTTGAGCATGTAGATCTTGTATGCCCAACGTAGTCATTTTGCATTCTTACATGAGCCAGGACTGCCCCTTGCATTTATGCTTACTATGTAACTCTAAAGCATATATAAAGCCCCAGTTTTCTGTACTACTTAGACTGCCTCATTCAGTTGCCAGGGCTTCTGTGTGACGTAGTCTCAACTCATTTGAGTTTAATAAAAATTATCTTTTATATTTCCGCTTCTGTGCCAATTTCTTCTTTGTTGGTTTAAAAGGACTAAGTATCAGTGAGACAACTGAGAAGAATTTTGATTACTTCAGTTTGGCGCTCCAACATGGACCTCATCAGAAGTGGCTATCGGGGCGTGGCTTCGGCGGCAATGGAGTGAGCAGCGACTCCGCCGAGCTCCGGTGCCCCGCTGCCTGTTTTATCTATCTTGAGCGGAACCTGGGGGCTGCTTTGCACCTTTGGAGATAGGAGAGCCCGCTGGCTGTGTGGGGTACGGTGTGAGAGACGGCGGGGGCCCTGGAAGCGGACTGCGAGGAGCCGACGCGATGGCGGGGTCCCGGCCGGCGGTCGTGCCCACCATCTTGATCGAGCGGCCGGAGGCGGGATCCTTCCCCTCTTTGCCCGGACCTGGGCAGCCTCCCTTGGAAGGCCCTTGGTGACGACCTGGTGGGCCCTGCGGAGCGGCCCGGGCGCTGACTTTGCCCTGGTGCTGCGGTGTTGCCACCTGGAGCGGCTGCTGGCGATCCCGGTCGGAGGAGGTTTCGGAGACCTGTGGCTGGGGCGGACGCCGGATTCTGCGGCGGGCTGTCCCTGAGAGCGGCGGAGGGGCCTGCGGGGGCGTCAAACCTATGCGCCGGCCCTCTCTGAGACCGCGGAGTGGACGTGCACTGGACCCAGGCTCTTCCGGTGACTGCTGGAGGAGACGCTTGAAACAGCGGCGGCTCCGGGTGCTGGATCGCCAGAGGGGGCGCGACGAGCCCGGCGGGGAACTGCAGCCTGTCCCTCCTGCCTGGTGGTGCGATCTTGGAGGGTGGTGCAAGGGCCCTATAGACGCTTGGAGTTCTTGCTGGGTGCTGGTGGCTGTTGGAGAGAGGTACTACCTGCCACTGCGGGTGCCATACGCCTTGTCGCACGTGCGCCCTGCCCTTGATGCAGTGGAGCGGACTTTGACCTGTCTGGGTGGAGGACCTGGTCAGGGGGGCTGCTGGTGCTGCTGGACCCGGGCTCTCAGCAGTAGAGGTGTGTGGGTTTCGACGCATCCGAGCGGAACTGAGGGGCCTACATCACCTGGGGCTTCACCTCTTTCTGCTGTCCCTTATGCTGTGGGCACCCCCATATCTTGCCTCCCGACTTGCAGCATCCCCGCTTTGAAAGCAGTGCTCCGTGCAGCGCTCTGCCCTGCTGGGTTCCGTTCTCTACCTGAATAGCTTTGGATCCTCGACGTGCCCTCCACCGGGATCTGCAGTGGACGGGGGGCCCCGGCCACTAGTTTCTGGACTGCTGCCATCTGACACGCTGGGAGAGAAGTGGGAGGACTTGTGGTGACGAGGCTTCCCCTGTTGACTAACCCCTTGCGTCTACGGAATTGCAGCTCGCTTGCAGCGGATCGGGCACGTGGCCCTCCCCTACGGATCTGACCATGACACGGTCCAAAGGAGGTAACAAGGACCCGGCGGCAACGGCTAAAGACACGTCGGTGATGGCTATGTGGGGCATAGCTAGAGCGGCAGCGCCGACCGACGGGCCCACGGGGGCGGCTGCGGACTCGCCACCGGTGACCCAGGCCTTCATGGCCTCCTTCATGTCTGATCTCAAGACGGAAATAGGCTCCCTGCGCACGGAGGTGCAAACATGTGTCAAGGAGATGCGCAAGGAGGTCACGGAGCTGGGAGACAGAGTGGACGGCCTGGAGAAGATAGTTGATGCGCGCACGGAGGACCAGGAACAGCTGTGGCAGAGAGTGGTGGCCCTGGAAGAGCAGAATATTGAACTGCAGGTTAAACAGGAGGATCTTGAGAACAGGAGCCGTCGGAACAACCTCCGCATCCGTGGCGTTCCATTGGACGAGGAAGGGACGGATATCTTTACCTACGTGGCGCAGCTCTTGCATGAGGTTTGGGGGGACGACGATGCATCCCCCCCGACTCTGGATCGCGCTCATCGAGTCTACGGCCCGGCGGGTAGAGCGGGACCTCTCCCAGACATCCTGACGCGGGTGCACTACTTCACGGAAAAGGAAGCTATCCTGAAAGCGGCCCGGGACAAGCCCAACCTCACCTACGGAGGCCACAAAATACATATTTTTCAGGATCTGGCTCCTAACACCCTGCGTCGGAGACGAGCTTTTCGACCAGTCACGGAGAAGCTGAGAGCTCTTAATATTGCCTACCAGTGGGGGCACTCCTTCGCCCTCATCTTTCGCTGGGAGGACAAGCGCAGGGTCCTTCGGTCATACCATGAGGCAGCGCAACTTCTCAAGCTACCGGAGTCACCGACCCACAGCCCGTCACGATCACGTCAATGGGAGAGGATACCTGCCCGTCCGGACTGGACCAAGGTTCGGAGATATCGCCGGTCTCCCCCGGTGGACGAGAAATCCGCATCACAGGCTAAGCAAGACATCATAGCACACATCCGCTCTTTGGAGGGTGATCGAGATGACCGATCCTCCCAACCGCCCACTCCATGATCTGAAACTCGTTGGGACGTCTCCTTCCGGGGCTCCTCCTGACATTGGGGGGCGTCTCTCTCCTGGCAATTCCGCTGCCCCTAGCCTCGCTAGGCGGATTCCCCCGGAGCTACTTGCGGGATGGACGTGGCCACGATGGGGCCCTATTCGCATTGCAACGCTTGGTTCATCATCAGGGGCTAGGCGGTGACCATTGATATGCCCAACTGCTCCACTTAGTCATGAGATGCCCCTGGTCCTGGTTCGAACAGCGGGGCTACCGGGGCTGAGATCTCCTCCCCTGCCTGTGAGTGCCCCCCCTACTGCCCCATAGGGAGTGACATTCCTGAGTGCGTCCAAACCCTTGGGTAGAGGATGCCCGGTGACTGGGGTAGTCCACTATGGCCCTGTTGGCCTTTGTTGTTCTTGATATATTTGAGGCGTGCTTGGCCTCCAACTGTTCCCTCTCTCTTTCTCTTCCTCTTTCTCTTCTCTTCTTTGCTTTCCCTTCCTTGGTCTTTCTCTTCTTCCCTTTCCTCCGAACTGACGGGTGGTGGGATGGGGATGGGGTGGCGACTGCTGTCTGGGTGGGGGGAATGGACCCTTTGGCGACTTGCTATGGTCTCCTTTTCTTGCATTGGTGGGAGCGGGGCACATGGGCGGCTCTTGCTCGACGTTTACTATGGCTGCGACTGTCCCTAATACCTTGAAGGTCTTATCACTTAACGTTAAGGGCCTTAACTCCCCTAATAAACGCAAACAGGTTTGGCGCTACCTCCTCCAACAGCAACCTGACATTATTTATCTCCAGGAAACTCATTTACTACAGGGGGACACACACCGCATGGCCCACCCCAAGTACCCTCTTCAGTTCTGGGCGGGTGCGGACACTAAAATTGCAGGGGTGGCCATATTGTGCAGAACTGGTTTCAGGCGGGGGGACTCCCGGCCCTATAAGAGTGGGGATGGGCGCTTCCTCAAGGTTACGGTATGTGCGGGAAGGCGCAGGCTCACCTTATGCAATGTGTATGCTCCTAACCAGTTACAAGACCGCTATCTCCAGGCATTACTGAGGGAGCAGATACCCTGTGGAGACCCGCACTTGATACTGGGTGGAGACTTCAACCTAGTGTGGGACTCGGACTTGGATCGATGTGGTACTACCTCCAACGCTTCAGGGGTGATGCCCGCTGCCCTGCGCAAGCAGATTGCAGACTTAGGACTGCTTGATGTGTGGGGCTATCACAACCCGGACCTTAGCGAGTATTCCTTTTATTCGCATACCCATAGGTCTTACTCCCGTATTGATTATCTCTTTGCGTCGCTGGAGTTGCTCCGAGACAAGCTGGGTGCTTCCATCTCCGACATTTCGCTGTCGGATCACGCTCATGTTGAAATGCGTCTTCAGGACCCGGCGGTGCGTCCCATGCGTGTCGCCCGTTGGTCTTTCCCGCCGGGTGTTCTCCGGGATGCTGACGATATCGGGGAGGCCATAGACGCCTACTTTGCTTCCAACGACACCCCGGACATGCCTTTCCCGGTAATTTGGGATGCCTTCAAGGCCACGATTCGGGGCCACATCACCTCACTGGCGATTGCACGCAGGCGTGCTGCCAGCAAACTGGAGGCTGAGTTGGCAGCGGATATTAAGAAAGCCGAGATACAGGACCGGGAACGGTCGTCTCGAGACACTAGGAGGAGATTGGTCACTCGTAGGGGGCAACTCAGACTGCTACGCACAAACAAGGCGGAAGGTGCCTTGTTGGCCTTGAAGCAAAGGTACTTTGAAGGTGGCGACAAGGTAGGCCGATTACTGGCGGGAAGGCTGAGAGCACGTGCTGCCAAGGCCCACATAACTAGTGTCCAACTGCAGGACGGATCGAAAGTGGTTACGGAGACATCCAAACAGGCCGCGTTTATGGACTACTATACATCCCTGTATAGGAGTGAGCCTGTATCGGTAGACGCGATAGCAGCCGTTCTCGACGATTATGAGGGGCCGCGGATACCGCCTGGGGACACGACTGTGCTGGAAAACCTCATTACGGAGGACGAGGTTACAACGGCATTTAGGAACTTATCCCTGGGGAAAACGCCGGGCCCAGATGGCTTGCCGTTATCTTTCTATCACACATTTCAGGCCCAGGTACGGCCTCTCCTCCTCAGGTTGTTCAACTCTTTCTCAGATGAGGTGGGACCATCCCCTGACATGGGCATGGCAGAGATAACGTTAATCCCGAAACCCGGGAAAGACCCGGCACTGTGCGCGTCCTACCGCCCTATTGCCTTGCTTAATACGGATCTCAAAATATACACTAAGATCCTCGCCCAACGCTTAGATCCGTATATGCAGTGGCTCGTGGACCCCGACCAGATTGGCTTTATCCACGATCGCCAGGGGGCAGACAACATGCGCAAACTTGCGCACCTTGTAGGGAAAGCGCGGCATTGGAAAATCCCGGCCTGCTTTCTCACGCTGGACGCGGAGAAGGCGTTTGATCGGGTGGACTGGGCCTTCCTCAGGGCAGTACTTCGTAAGCTCGGGCTGGGTCCAATGATGATTGCTAGGATTATGGCTCCATACATAGGGCCACACGCTCGCATTCGAGTCAATGGTGCCTTAACGCACCCCTTAGCGATTCACAGGGGCACTAGACAGGGGTGTCGCCTTTCACCCCTCCTATTCGCTCTGGCAGTGGAACCCCTTGCGGAGCTTGTACGGCGCGACTCGAACATTCACGGGATAGCACACGGGGGACGGGACAACAAGGTGGCGATGTTTGCGGACGATCTGATCCTCACTCTCACGCGTCCGCGAGACTCCCTGCCAGCTGTCCATAGGGCGCTTTGTCTCTTCGAACGTGCCTCTGGCCTAAAGATCAACCACGACAAGTCCTGGGCCCTGAACCTTACCATCCCGGCGGAAGACCTTTCCACCCTGAGAGAGATTGTGCCCTACCAGTGGGCTGAGCACCATATCAAATACTTGGGTCTCACCCTAACCCCCTCCCTCGATGACTGGAGTTCTGTTAATTGGCGAACCTGCCGAAAGGAGGTCTTAGACGATCTGCGGTGGTGGAAACCCCTGATGCTGTCCTGGTTAGGCCGCCTTCACGCAGTCAAAATGTCGATCCTTCCCAAAATCCTGTACGTGTTTCAATGCCTCCCCACTCCAATACCGTTGCACAGCATACGAAGTTTGCAACGTGAGCTCATATCCTTCCTCTGGGGTGGCAAGCGCCCCCGTTTTTCCCAGAAAATCCTCATGGCTCAGCGCGACAGGGGGGACTAGCCTGTCCCAACCTGGTACATTACTATTGGGCCGCACACCTCCGATTTGTGATAGAATGGGGGGTCAGGGAAAGTGATGGACAGGGCGGTGACGGGGCGCACTGTTTGGGACCTGCCTTGGCTCCACCGAGCGGCACGCTCTAGAAGTGCATACCTGGCAGTGCCCACCAAAACGGTACTGGACATCTGGGACGCCACTGCTGTCTCCAGGGGCCTTACTACGTTCCCATCCCCGCATACTCCCATAGCGGCAAACCCTCAATTCCTGCCGGCCCATCAAACCCGGGCATTTGAGAACTGGTTACAGGGGGACTGTCAGGTGCTTTGCGACCTGTTCGACGGGGGCTCTTTTAAATCGTTCAGTCAATGCTGTGAGGAGTTCCGCTTGCAGCCTGCTGCGCGGTTGCATTACGCCCAACTACGACACTGGGCTTCTGAAGATAGTGTATATCGGGCAGCTACATGGGCCTTCACCCCCTTCGAACGTTTGGCCCGCACCCTTGGGGGTTTGAAGCGATTGATCTCCCAGATCTATCACATCCTACAGCACCCGCCTCTCATACCCACTCACCCGTATCAGCGTCGCTGGCAGATGGCGATCGATACGGATATCACGCCTTCACAATGGGAAGCGGTGTGGAGAGATATCCCCAAGGTGTATCGGAGCATCCCACAGAGAGAGAACACATATAAACTTTTGACCCAATGGTATTACACTCCCCTGCGACTTCACAAGATGTTCCCCAATGTCTCACCTTTGTGCTGGAGGTGTCGGGCTGCGACGGGGGACTTTGTGCACATATGGTGGGCGTGTCCGCTCCTCACCGTCTTCTGGAAGGAGGTCCTTAGCCACATCAGGGGGGTACTGGGGTTCCCTTTGCCTGAAGCCATAGGTACGATCTTGCTGGGTGTCAGACCATCTAACCTTAAGGCCCTCACCCATAATGACTGGATTGTAACGTTACAGATGCAAGGTGCGGCCAAGCAACTCATAGCCTTGTATTGGAAGAAGACTGAAACACCTCCCATAACATCCTGGTTTGTGCGGCTGTGGCACGTCTTGGCACTGGAGCTCCTTACGGCGCGACTCCAGATGCGCCACACCCGCTTTGAGGCAGTTTGGAAACCCCTGGTGCGCTACTTGTGCTCTATGGAGCATGCACGACACATGCCCACTAGACTTAGGACCCTACATCTCTTCGAGGATGCTATTGTCCCTACAGATCCTACTAGGTTGCTTCCATAGGCGACGCCTGTAATACCTGAGTCCCGGAGGCTGGCCCTCACTGCCTAGTGCTGCTTTCCATCCACGGATCAGCCCACCACACCTTCTAGCATGATCCCTTCTCTATCTTTTGTTTCTGTCTTGCTGCCTCTTCACTTTCCCTCTTTCTCTTTCCTCTGTAACTCCTTTCTGTTTTCAGGAACCCCTGTTGGGTCGCTAGTACGTAATGGGCTTGTTGCTCCCTCATTTTCCCCCCTTGATTCGCCATTGGGGTTCTTTCAATGCTGAGCGACTTTAACAGCTTCTCCTAAGCCACGCGGCCGGCCCTTTGGGGTTGTTGGCAAGGCGCTGTGTTAACTACCTCCATTGAGCAAAATCTGTTGCGCATTCCTCGTGGCCGGCCTCGGATAGAGGTTGTAGGCTTAACGCTGTGTTCTTGTGCCCCTCCTAGGGGTGTTGTTTCAAAATAAAACAGACTTGTAATAAGAAGTGGCTATCTGAGGGAGTGATCTTGTCAGGAGACAGAAATCTACTGAAGAGGACAGGACAGGATTCTACTAAGGAGGTACTCTGTGCACGGAGATTCTGGGGATTCTCTGTCTCTGCAGCTCAGTATATTTCTGATCTTCCTGATTTTGATCCTCCACATGATGTCACCCCTGACGACTGAGAACCTTTTTGGTGTGAGTAATAAAACAAAAAAAAGACCGTTAGGTCATTTAGAACTTGGCAGTTAGAATTTGGACAACCATTTGACTGGTAAGAGCCGTTTTACGGCACTTGCTATAAGTATGACGCCTTGTATTTAGTAAGGTAGTTTAGAAACGCTTACTATGGAATTTTTGATATGTATTGGTCAAATATTGAGTTAGTCCTATGAATATGAATATGTAGATGTATGTGATGCAACACATATAGTGTACAAAAGAAGGGAGTAGTTGACCCCAGTGGGATCAAGGAGGGCGTAATTACCACTCAATTAAGAGCGGAGGGTCCAGCCCCTGCACATGCCCTCAACAAGTCTGTTGAACAAAAGTTGGCAAGGCTGTTCCTCGGGGATGGATGGGAAGTGGGGTGCGCTGGTCAAGGGAAAGTGGTGGTTAAACAATGATAACCTCCCACTGGGTATCCATTGTGTTGGATATGTTTGCCTCACACACCCTTGCAGGTGTCATGCTTCATCATAGGCGTTGCTCCTCGTCGGGTAGGCGGTGCAATTCCCAATGGGCTCACCTCAGAGAGGGGCTCTTTAGCGGCGATCTTTTGCATCCAACTGCCTATGGGTGAAGTGCGGGTATGGGGCCAAGGGGTTTGCAGACCTGGGTGTGAGTTAAAATGTAACGCAGGGTACCTAAGACTAATTTATTCGGGTGGTCCCTCGCTACAATTAAAAGGGTGGAGCTAGACTAGGCTTAACTGGAAAATAATGTATCCATATTCTAGACTAGGCTAAGAGGTTAAAATTTGGTCGACATGTTTCTCGCTCTGTAAAAATTACTTGCGATTCGTCAGGACCTATGTGGTATGGTCTACAAAAGTGAGAATCCTTATGTCAGAAAGTGTTGCTTATTTTTATTTTTAATAATTGGGAAGAATTTTACCTCAATTATGCTGTTCCTTGCCTGGAATGGGGAACAAAAGAGGCTAGTTATAAGCATGAGTGACATAAAATCAGTGACCAGGTGCATACATAGTGACATACTATGTGGTGCGTATGCGCATTAAGCATGTAGATGCATTCAAGTTGAATCAAGGGACATGCTTGTGATATAACGTGGGCTTAACATGCAGCTGGTAGATGTGCAACTGCATGCGTGTGACTGAAGTGATAAAAACAAAACAATGCTACAGCAGCATTAACTTCTTTACAAATACAAAAATTATCCACAACTCACCTAGAGGTCAGTATTTATTTGCCCCATCAATACTCGGCGGGTTGTACATCATGAGAGAAGCCTCTGGTTAGTAGGCTGGATAGCGGGGGGTTTTAAAATTGGCAGCATATGTTATCAGAAAGAACCAACCGTGTGTTACAGTTCCTATCTTATGTAGTGGAGTCAGTTTCCCGTCAGTTAAATAAACAGAGACCCATTATAGCGTGAGTGGGTGTTGTCACAACCTTGCAACTGTAATGCAGAGGCAGATCCTTGCTGTGACCTGTCGGGGGTGTGTGTGTGAGTACTAGGGCTACACCTTGGTTCCCCTGCTGATGAATCTCCCAAAAATCACACAAACTAGTCTCCCTATGCAACGCGAGCACCTGGGAACCTCGCTCTCTTGGTTAATGGATAAGCAGCACTCTACTTGCTAGTGCGCGTGTAGCTGGGACCCGTGTACAGATTGGCAAGACCAGCGGTTACCGCTAGATGCCGGTGCATGTATTCCCTGTATACCGATTCTAAACTTGCTAGAGCGCGTGTAGCGCGGACCCGTGTTGACATTAGCGGGACCGGCGGTCACCGCTAGATGCCGGTTTGCGTATTCCCTGACTACCAATTACAGATCGGTCCACTTACCTAAAGCTCTCCGTGTAGTAGGCATTCGTCCTACCCCTTTTCCACCGAGCACGGGCTGGTCCAGACTGTCCCGTTTGCCTCGAATAAATGGTGGTTTGTTTGGGGCGTGGTCATGCTCACGGAGAGGCTGGAGGCGTGGGAGGGCTTAGGGTGTCATATGGTTTAGTCGGTGAATCGGGCGGCCATTTTGTAGTGGCTAATTTAAGGGGATAGCTATATAGATGTTCGTAGTTGTTTACACTAAGACTACTGGTTACTAGGCACTTTCTATGTGGCAGGGGGCTCTTGACCTGACCAAGTAGGCCTGCAGGGTGTATTTATTGGAGATCGAAATTAAACACATGGCCGATGAGCATATGGATTAAGATGTGTTTCTAAATGCAGCCAGGGTCACGGGGTCGGGGCTTCAGTGTGATGTCCCCGTATTCTCTGGGTGGCCAGGAAGCTTCCAGGTTTATCACCATATCTGCTCAAATGTGGGATTTTTTAAACCAGGGGGCATCTCAAGGGAGTGGTGACGGAGCATGGTTCAAGGGTAAAGATAGTGAGGGTCTTGGCCTTATAATGAATTCCAGGGGATATCTTCATTTAATCCCTCCCTGTCTGAGGCCAGACGGTGAACCCATCGTTGTTCTTTCAAAAAAAGGCTCCGTTTGGAGCAGTTGGGACTTGATTCTAGGACTAACCACTTAAGGGAGTCCGCGGTGTGTTTGAGTTCAATGAAATGTTTGCACATTTTGGTGTTGTCCTTCTTACAACGGAAGCTGCTGCGATGTTCTGTAATGCGTGTCTTGATGGGGCGTGTGGTCATGCCCACATATTGTAGATCACACGGGCATTGTAGGAGGTATATGCAATGTGAGGTGTTGCAGTTGGTGTGGCCCCTTAATTCCCAATTGAATGATTCTGTCAGTTGTACAGTCTTGTACACAGCCGTGTAGGGGCACACACTGCATGACCATATAGGCAGGTAATGAGGAGATTTTTCTCTACTCCTATGAAATTTGAACGGCTCAACGGACGAAGAGTACTTTAAGGGCTACTTTGATTATAATACTGCATATTTTGCACTATTTTTGGCATGCCTGTTTCAAGCACACATCGACAAATGTGTTGCTTTTTGAAGGTACCATAGTGAGATGTGAATTAAATTAGCCGGCTCCTTTGAGGGAATATCTAAATAGGTTTAGGTATAAAAACATATTTCTTCCTTGGTGATTCTGTATCGGCAGGGAATTAAAATATGACAAAATACATACAAGGATCCTTTTTCTGTGCAATTTGATGAATGAAGAAATGCAGAGCGATTTTTTTGGGTGTTCTGCCAGCCAAAGCTAGTGATTTGAGTGTATTTTGGCTTCTTGGAAATAAAACAGTCTGTTGGGCTGTTTTTGCAGTCTTTTGGAATACTATTGAGGAGCGATTCTTGTAAATATGACTTACAACTACTATTTACAAATGGTTTGGTTTAAGTACAGTCTGTGGGCTGTCTTTTGTTTCTGTCCTTAGTGTTGATCTGTGGGTTAAATGTGTGTTTAAATGTCTATGTGGTTTGTGGTTTTACATTACAACTTCTTTAAGTACATAGCGATTGCGCTATTTATGAAATAATGGCTATTAAGCGCGCTCTATTGTGTGTCCTGAGTGTTTGACCCCTTTCTGTATATGTCTAAAATGAGTTCAATGTGTGTTTGTGGTTTTTCTTGTTGTTTTCAGTCTGTTATGCAAAATGTCATTTAGTTAATATTAAATACAAATTAAATAAAAATCCAGAAATGAACCACATGATATGCTAAAATAGCTATATGTTGCTATTTAATTTATAGAGTAAGCAATTATCCACATGTACAAACTGTTAAATGCTTAAAAGATAAAATTTAAATTCACATTCAATAGGAATTAAAAAAGGCCTCAAAAACGAAATTGTGTGTTTTGTAAAAAAAATAAACTTATAGCAATTTACTTACATACATTGTATTAGATATTAACAGGCAAACACATCATCTGAATAAATTGGATTTTGCTGTACTGCATACGCATTTTAAAACTAGAAGTTTTAAATAAGACTGCCACCGTGCTCACGTTTCAACACTGAGAAGGGCTTTTACTGCCGCTAAGCAAACAGTTATCGTTTTTGTAGGCCACTAATAGACAGGAATGTTCACTCAGCCAGGACTTCGTCAGTTAAACACGGGTGAAACTCTGCATTTCAGAATGCTGTTTTAAAAAAGGTTACAAAAATCAGGTTAATTATTTTAGATATCAGGAAAACGTTTAAGGTAGGGATTTCCATTCTTAAAAGTTTTTTAGAAGCATATTCTTGGTTCTGTTGCTAAATAATAATTGTCCTTTTAAAAAACAAAAGTGGCGCAAAAATTTGTCATGTTTCAAGTTAGGCTTCTGTGCTTAGGCTTATGAATGAATGCGTCTAAATATGATAGGCAAGGGATGCAGCTTGCTTTTCCTATGTGGAATTATCCAAATGATTGGTTTTCTTAAATTTTTGTTATTAATTATGACAAATTATTAAAAAAATAAGTGTTTTAAAATAGTTTTTTAATATTTATAAAGCTCAATACTCATACTGTGACCTCCTAGCATTACAATTTAATTTAAGTTGTGTTGTACCGCATAACGAGGACATTTGTATATGGAATTTCACTCTGTGCAGGCGTGATAAACTCATTTTTTAACGGGTAATTATATTATATTTTGAATTTTTCGTTCCTGGGCTATGTAAAGAACATTCTGAGGATGATTAATATGCAAAAAAATGATAGGATATTCATTTTTAAGTGCCCCAAATATCAAAGTCAAAATTGGGTAACATAGACTATTTAAACAGCATTCTTGCCCTTTACAGTAGCTTTAAAGTGCCTTAGGCTTCAGTAAATGCATACATTTAGGTATAATACAAATAGCTGACTTCTGGATTGTTAGAGAAGTATATTGCACACTGCTGCTGCTCTTGAAAAATAATGTCCACGTAGTTGCCTTCATTTAACAGAAAATAAAATGTTGCATTAGTTTTAGACAGAAAATAAGATGAAGCTCTTTCTTAGAATTGTGTTGGCTACATGCCTAGGTAAAAACGATGAGCAAATTCAGATTTATTTTTCACAGGAAAAATTGTGGCGCAAGAGACACACAGAGTGTCTGTGAAACAGTTTTACTTTTGGACAGTCAAAATGAAGGTGGCTTAACATGCTTACATGTTGTTTCTGCTGGTCCTGTGTGTCAGAAGCAACACAGTAAGTTGTATTTGACAGCCAATCACCACTTAGGTGACCTGCTGTCAAAGGGGGGTGAGGAAAGTAAGGACATTGAATATTAATTTTAAGCCTGACAAATTAAGCAGGCCAGAATATTGGGTTTTGGGCTGCAGGTTCACTGTGCATAAAGTGCATGACATGGTGTTGTGCGTCATCGCTCATTTACATATGCTATTGTAATTTGTCTATGCTTTCTGTGCTTGGTATACAGCAAGTATACCTGATGGCTTGGCATGTGTGTTTTTCTGTTATGCATCTTTTTGTTTCTATGCTTTTGTTGTTTAATACTATTACAAGCTCCTCTGTGTTGTGAGGGGATGGTCATGACAATGCCCATCGCTACGCAACAGTTGGTTGGACTTGTTCTGGTTACTAAATTTCACAGATATGATACTTCATGCTGTGAACATGACAGACAACACTTCATCAGTGTATTTCTATTTGGCTATAATGGCATTGAAGAAAAGAAAAAGAGATATATAGGATTGAAAGTGTGTCACCTACAGTTAGCCATGTTACTGCCCCTTCCCTTAAGGGACGGGCAGCCTTTGATTAAATGTTACCTGATTGGACTCTAAGGAGGAACTATAAATCTGCGGCTCTTGCTAAAGGTGACCTAAACTTTTCTCATGATATTGCACTAGTTAATTCTGCTCTGCTTCCTAGTTAGTGTATGGCTTTGTTCCTTAAAGGAAACCAAGTTTCATTCTCCCCTGGGAAGGAACTGGAACAGTAGCCAAGATTACATTATATGGTGTAGCGGCTGGTGGTAGAGTTAAAATTTGTGTACTACTTTGGTCTTTTGTGTATCACCCGTACTCTTGGTGTAGTATCACATGCCTGACTATCACCCAAGTAATTTCTTGTTCTTCCTATAGATTTTTCTTTTGCCGCTTCTCCCCTGATCGATGTCGCATTGTGCCTAGTTATTGGGGATTTTAGCTCTGTCCTAGTCCCATTTCCCTTTTCCGTATTCCTTTCACCAGTCAGCCCTTTTATTATTGTTGGTGTATTGTTCAAGTTCACACTTCCAGACTGCAGAGATGTACCAGGGACCCACATATTATGTATAATTCCCTTTTGTATGACCAGACTGGTTTTCAAGAATTTTCTCTAGGCCCTTTTCGATGTTTTCCAGTCTGACTGTCAAGGTAGTGATGGACTGGGTAACTGACTCAATACTATAGTAAGACAAGTTTTCCACCTCAATAGGAGATACCTTACGTTTATTTTTAGACCATGACAAATTTTCAATGCCTATTTTAATTTGTTTTTTTACCCTTTTTGTTCCTTTTTTTATTTTATTTTTATTTATTGAGTTTTGATACCAGCACACAGGCAAGAAAATAAGTACCAAAGTAAATACACTATTAATCCATGAATTGTAGAGCACAAACAGCAAGAGGCGAAATAATAAGTACACTTATATGACCATTATCAGAATCCTTACTGCCCCATCCATTTCTCTATTGGTAACCATAATTTATGCCCAAACATTTTCCGTCTAATACCCTTAAGTTTATACAGAGATGATTCAAGATGGTATATTGATAGCAATTTCGCTTGCCATTTTACAAAATTTGGTGGTTCCGAATCTATCCATTGCGTAGTAATACAGGATCTATATACAGACATGCATAAAAAAACAAGAGCTTCTTCTGCTGTCGACCTTTTAAACAGTATACTTTCTTCCACACCAAAAATGACCAATTGTGCTGTTAAATTTACCCCAATGCCCAGGCTTTCCTTAATATATCTCTCAATATCCCCTATAAATTTAGAGAGCTTCGGACAAAGGAAAAAAACATGAATCGTATCTGCAGCATTTAAATTACAGTGGCTACAGTAGGTCCCCCGACCTGACTTCCATTTTGTTAGTTTAGCTGGCGTGTAGTACAGATCAAACACTGACATATAATGTTGGGCGTGAAGAGAGCCATTTAATAATACACTGATGGCTATCTCCAAACTTCTTTCCAACATACTTCCCTCTACACCCAGCTTATCTTGCCATTTCGCTTATCTTGCCATTTCTTTTCTACAGCCAGGAGATCATCTTTCTCCGTTGCCAAGAGAAGTTGGTACAGAGGACCCATTTTAGGCCTTTTAATTGCTTCAAGAATCTCTATTTTATCTAGAAAAATCATATTTCTTAATAGCTTCTCTTCGCAGAAGCTCCGAAGCTGGAGATATTTAAAAAAGTCAGCTCGCTGCAATTTATACTTGCCCGATAAAAATTCAAAAGAAGCAAAGCTCTTCCCCTGAAACAAATCTCCCAAGTCCCGCACACCCCGTTCTTCCCATCTTGCCATCACCCGATCTTTAAATATTTCAGGGAAAAGAGGACACTTATGAAATGGTGTATACAATGTTAACTTACTAAAGATTCAGAATTTTTTCTTCATAATCCTCCAAACCAAATATGCAGTATAAAATATATAAGAAGAGGTTTCCAGATGCTTTAATTAAAGCAATAAAGGCATTATATAAAGAACCAGCTGCATACATAAGGATAGGTGGGAAATTATCTGGGAAGTTATTGATAGAAAGAGGGACGAGGCAGGGTTGCCCCTGCTCCCCCCTTCTTTTTGCTTTATATATAGATCCTTTTATTTTATCATTAGAGAGTAATTATGCAGTTAAACCCGTTCTGATCCAAAATTCCGAATTCAAAATCTGTGCTTATGCAGATGACATTGCGGTTGTGTCAAATGATATCGCAAGCTCTCTTCCTATTATTATAGAAGCGGCAGCAACATTTGGCCGAATTTCTGGCTACACGTTAAATGTAGGTAAGACCCAAATTATACATTCTGTAGCAGGTCGACCAGAAAATATTAATTGTGATCAAGAGGCCATATACCTCGGTGTTAAACTGACGGCTAACGTTGATAATATTATTGCAGCCAATTTGGATCTAATAATTGCTTCTTCAAATAAAACATTAGAGAAATTAAATAACTTACAATTCTCGCTGGTAGGACGTACTAATATACTGAAAATGCTCATTCTTCCAAGATTTTTATATATATTTCGGGCTATTCCTTTCTTAATACCCTCGCATTATTTTGCCCGTATAGATAGAATGTGCTCAAGATTTTATGGGGATATCATCGAGCAAGGCGATCTTTAAAAAAATGTACCTTTTCTAGGGAGAGAGGAGGCTGGGGTATTCCCAACTTTCAATTTTATCATTGGATAGCATTATTTCAACATATGGGGGTGTTGATCTTGCCAGATGATCCTATTGAAGATCTCTCTGCCCCTTCTATTTATTTATTTTTATTTTTTTGCAGAGTTTTATATAGCGTGAACTAGAACCGAACTGAATCAGTTATCAGAGCGCTTTACATAGCACCAGTTACGTTACATGAGGACACACTTTCATTTTAGGCACGGGGAGATTAAGTGATTTGCCCAGAATCACAGAGGGTTTTTGGCGTCGTTAACGAGACTCGAACCCAGATCCCCAGGTCCGAGGTCGAGCGCCTTAGCCGTTAGGCCAGCCCCTCTCCCCTCATTTATGAGATGCTTTTGGGTGAAGAGGCCAAACAATGTCTGAACAGAATTGTAGAACCAAGCTATTATAAAAAGACTAAATTTAAGATATTTTATACCCTTTTTGTTCCTGCTGCTTTAATTTTCTGTGGGATCCGATGTGTTCTAATCATGGAAATACCAGGACTCTCTAGTTCTTGTCTTTTTTTTCCACATTTTGATCATTAGCCTGTGTATTGCATAGTGCACCTGATGCACAATTAATAAAGGGAGGTATCTACATGTCCCTGATAATCTGTTTCATGTGATTTCCCTTTTGAGGTGTTCTAGATAAGGAATTTAGTAACACCTAGACGTAATCATTCCCAAAAAAATGTTTACCCCATTAGACAATGCCACTATGTGTGAGGACACACATTTAAATAGAATTCCCATGTAGCTATCTACTCTTAAAAGGCAGAGGATAATGCTCCCACATTGAAGTTAGTGAGGATAATAAAGGTCTTTTCCTTTGCCTTTGAGAGTGGCAGTGCATTCTGGACACAACTATTCTAATCCAACGTTGTGTATATATAAACACGCGCTTATTCGAATTCAATGTTGTGTCAAAATTTCAAATCAATCGGTGAAGAACTTTCGTAGATTTAAGATTTTTATCAAATGCACATTGACATTTTCATGCGTCTGTTTGTGCTTTCTATTAAAAACACACGCGTATTCGTACTGAAAATGTTTTCTCTGGCAGAGCAGGCAGCAGCGCGCAAGGGGGGGGAGGGAGTTGTGGGTGGTGGTGGGACGGGGGAGGGACCAGTTCGTTATATCCTTGACCTGCATATCTTTTATTGTCCTCTTTCTATAATATAACAAATCAAAATGATTGCATGTATGTTAAGATTAATGATGGTGGTGATCGACTCTGGGTCACAGAGCGTTACAGAATATATGCTTGATATGCACTCAATAAAAATCCGTTTTAAAAAAAAAACACGCGTATTCGACACACGCGTATTTGAATCCAACGTTGTGTATATAAAAACACTTGCATATTCGAATGCAACGTTGTGTCAAAATTTCAAAGCAATCGGTGTAGAACTTTAGAAGATTTGAGATTTTGAACAAACGAACAGTTACATTTTTATTTATATAGATAGATGGCATAGCATAGAGTATGGTGTAGAGATTTACAATATCATTGGAAAAGTCTTCTAAGCACAGAAAAAGAAAGTCATCTCAAAAGATGGGTCAATGTAACATGGTCACATCAGAATATTAGTGAGCTGTGTCACCTGTCCATAATTATTAGCCCAACATTCCATATTGACCATGCTCTGTTTCTAGTAGAAAGTTGGATTCGACAAGGTGCTGTGCGATCACTAGTAATCAGCCGGCTTGTGATCCCTTTGTTTATCCTAGAGCTTGATGTATTACTTCAGCCTATTATCAACCAATCAAGGGTTTTCCTTCTTGGAACAGTTACTGGTTGAACGTATAAGCCTTGAACAATTTCCAAGCAGATGGACAAAACACATGCTTATAACAAGACTGTTTCCAATAATATTGTATCTATTACTCCAATCATACTCCCCTGTGCCTAGGTTCTTCTCTATGCAGTCATTTCATAGATCTGTCCTTCATGTCTTGAGGTCTGTCATTGGGCCTGCTTACCCCCGCATGCTTCTGTTCCTGTGATTTGGGTTGGGCAGTGTCTTTGCGGCCTCCCTGTGCCTCTTGTCACCTGTACATCTTCTCCTTCTCTTAAATTGCTGTTGTGCTGTCTTGTCAAAGAGGCATTAGCCTGCGCTTTCGGGTGTTTTTGGTAGTCTAGTGTAACCGGCCACTGACTCTTGTAGTGCTGGTGACGATTGAGGACTCTTTTGCTGTGGTTCTGTTTTGTTTTCATAATGGTTCTAGTGGCCGCCATGTAGCTGTCTGCATCCTTTTTGGTGTGCTGTTCACATCCTTGCATCCTCTGTGATCTGTCCTCTTCTTTTGAGATTTTTGGAGGTTATGTTTGATGTCATTTGCTCTTTGTGTTGATGGTTCTGTGGAGCCGTAGGAAGGATTATGGAAGGACGATATCGTCCTCCTCGGGTGCTGTGCTGAGCCAGCGACGGGTGCATGCCACATGGACTCTGATTGTAGGTGCCTTGGGTGTAGTTTACTTCGGCTGACCAACACTATCTCTGTTCCTGTTTTTCTATGGGTCAGCTGCGCCATATGACCACTCTCCGGTCGTGGTTTTCTTTGTTTCTTTGGTGCATCACAGCACACGTTATCCATTCGTTCTTTGGATGTTTCAGTTCGAGCATTGCTCTGACCTTGATTGTGTGATGGTTTCTGTGGCTGATATAGTATTTAACCATAGTGATGTTTTTTTTAGTTTTTTTTTACTACTGTGCAGTTTCCAGCGGTGTTGTTTCTGAGACCAAGCTTAGGCTAGGTGTTTCTGCAACTTTTGTTCTAATTTTTGGTTGGTGGTTGCATTTTCTGGCTTTGCCTTACAGCTTGTTGGTTCTGCCTCTGAGGGCCTTCTGATCACTGCTAGAAGGTCTGGGTCTAAATCTGTAAGGGCCAGATGTAGGTCGGTCGGTAACGGCCGAAAATCGGTATTTTCGGCCGTTACCGACCGGTATTGAAGAAATGGTATGTAGGGCCACATATTTTACAGAATCGGTAAATATACCGATCGTTAAATTTACCGATTCTGTAAAATACCGAATCGGTATTTTTACCGATTCGGTAAACTTGAAATGTAGGTGGGACTCTTCAGAGTCCCACAAGCCGTACAGAATCGGTATTTTACCATCAAATCTATTTGATGGTAAAATACCGATTCCGGTGTGCATGCACATGTGTGCATGCACACCTGTGCCATATGACAGGAAGACCTGCCCTTAGGGCAGGTATGCCTGCCACATGGCACCAGAGCCTCTTTTGGGGGTGCCAGAGGGTGTCAAAGTGACACCCCCTGCACCCTTGTGTCAGTCGGTATTTACCGATTCGGTAAATACCGAATCGGGAATGCCCATTCATTCCTATGGGCTTCAAAGCCCATAGGAATGAATGGGCATTACCAGTCGGTATTTACCGAATCGGTAAAAAGAACATCTGGATGCTCCTACATGTCCCCCCTTCTTATTTACCGATTCTTATTTACCGAATCGGTAAAATTTGGTAAATAAGAATCGGTAAATGAGTCCTACCTACATCGGGCCCTAAGTGTTTTCCTGACCAGGTGAACTGGTTACCTTTTTCCTGTATAGTTGTAAGTATGTCTCTTGGGCACTGTTTGTTTTCGAGCTCTTTTGCCACTTTCTGGTTGCTTTCCAGTACTTTCTGTTCCTTGGTTTTTCTGGCTTCTCTGCTACTATTCAGGTCAGTTTCATTGTGTGACTTCCTAGTGTCCTGCGGTTTGCATTTCTCTTTTGTTCTGTTCCCTTATTATACTTACATCATTTGTATTTTTCATTGACACGACCCTTGTGTTTTGTATTCTGATTCTTCTACATACATTTCTTGGTGGTGCTTTATTATCCAACCCTCCTGTTATTCAGTTTACCTTTGTGTGTGTGATTGTCACAATGTGATCTGTGTGCTGTGGTGTTCACATGCACTCCATATATTTTATGCAATATTTATCCAAGGTGTCTGTTGTCCCTTCTTCGTGAGGGCCTAGGCTGGCTGGTCACAGTCCCCTAACCCTTCCTCCCTCGACTTATGCCTTTCAGTGGCTCTTGCTTGGTATCCTCAGGACCTTCTTGTTGCCTTTCACCAAGTTATACCTGGCAAGAGGGGAGGGGTTTGCACATTTACTGGACAAAAACTCACCTCACTTGTTATGGTTGACAAGGAAACCTGAACTCGGAATGATGAAGATTACCATGAGGTAATCAGCCCATTTAGTTCTGCATAATAACTGTGAGTGAGTGAGTTAGGAGAAATATATGTGAATGTGTAAGTGGCTCAGTAAGTAAATGCGGTGCAGTGAGTGAGTTAGCGAGTGAGTAGAGGTGCTGGAACAATTTTTTGAGTGAAGGTGCTGGCCCTGACGGCAGTTTGCAAAAGGATTAGAGGGTCTGAAAAATCTTACTGCCACTTTAAGCGGGAGTGTACCCAAACGTGTTTAAAACCTTTCTTTTTTTACATTGTATGCACCATATAAAGCAAATTTAATGTGTTTTAGTTTGTTGAACCCATTTTGTTCTCATCAAACTTCGGAACTCAGGGGGTCATTACGATGGCGGCAGCAGCTGTGCGTCCATTGGGGCGTAGGGGCGTAGCCCCACTAAGCCTGGTGGACGCACCTGCTGCGGCACCAACGAGCTCCCAAGTAAATATAATAAAGCGCTTTCGGCGGGGGTTCCGGCTGGGACACACCCGCAGGAATAGGGAGTGCGCAGGGGGTGGGGCCTGGCTGGCTGGCATTTAAACTTAAACAAATGCTGCGCTGGTCAGTTAAGTTTCCGATTTGCGCATGTAGAATTATGGGCAGAAACTTGCCCGAGCATGCGCGTCAGCGTCATGTAGACGCTGAAGGGGCCATTATAGTGACTAGGGGTTGCAGGTTTATTCGTGCTCGGCAGCCCTGGCTGTAAAAGGGCGACAGGGCGAGCAGTTAGTGTGCCCTCCAAGCCAATCCTGGTGCTGCCTGCAGCGCCAGGATTGGCTGGTCACCGCGCCGCAGAGCAGAGGCAATCCATATTGGATGCCGCGCGTGGGTGGCTCAGCCGCAGTGCACAATGGCCAATCACTGTATCTGACTTCTTGTAGTCATGCAGTGATTGGCCATTGGCGCGCGGCGCTGCTGTCGTCCTACGTTGGATCCGGTAACGGTTCACTCTCCGACTCACTGTCGCCTCGTGGTTGTGTGTGGACTGTGGAGCCCTGCTGTGGAGTCGACTTGTGTCACGTGTGGACTGGAGTGGAGACAGTACTGACAGTGTGCCGTGTGCGCATCACCGCCGGCAGCCTGTGCTTGCCTTTTGCTGCCTGTTCCTTTTGCTGCCTGTTCGTCGTTGCCTTTCTTAATCTTTCCGGCAGCTCGACTTCTTCTTTAGCTGGTAGGTTGGGCTCAGAGGCATTCTATTTCTTTCACTGTGTGTATTACAACAACAGTTATAGAGGGAATTAATGCACCTATGTTGGGCGATGACGCGCTTGACTCGCTATGGGTGCAGGGCCTGTGCGTTGAGAATGTATTTATTTATTTTAAAAGCGCTAGCTTGACCGTAGATATCAGAGCGCTTTATATACACACTCTAAAAAACAGAAGGAAGTTGCAGTTTCACCCTCTCTAATAAAGTACCCCCACGAGGTGTACAAATTTTACTCCACGTCACCCGGGACTTCTCAGACCACATAAAGTGGCCCAGTCTGGTGCAGCTACTGGACTCGGCCCCTTGTTGGCTTGGGTGGACTCACGTAGAGTAGTTACTTCTGAGCACCCCTTCGGGTGGGCACAGAGCAGGGTTCTAACAATTGCTCACAGCATGTACATTTTTATAAGAAGTAGAAAAAACACCATTAGTTTCAGGAAGTCCCTCGGGTAGAAGGCTCGAGAGTGAAGTGAGGCATGGCGGTGCACCATAGGTGGAGCGCCGGTGTTCTCGCGCACCCACCCGTGCATCCTGACACGTTCCCAAAGTTACCATCGCACTAGACTTGAGAATGTGTCAGACTTGTACGCACAGAAAGAGGAAAGTGGCTCTTTAGTGACTCGCTATGGGTGGCATGTCAGGAATCCGGCATTGATCAGTACCAATCTGATGCCATTCAGCCAGGTAACAACAGAACTGTGTGGACTTCAAGCCTGTATCAATCAATCAATCTCTGGAAAGCATATTGCATGGCATGCATGGACACACATTGCGCAACCTCCCCCTGCAGCAATTCCAGCACACGCCTGAAAATGAAAATAACGCTCTTTTACATAATTTAAACATTTCATACAGAATTGTTTCCAGACTTTTATTGATGTAAAGGTTGGAGCTTCCGCAGCTTAGCTGTCACACGGAATGACCTTTCTTCTCGATAAAGGCAGTATTTTTCCAAGGGTGAAAGGCGAGGAGAGTTCATCACCTCTTCGTTGCGGTACTTTTCCTCGAGAGACGAGGCTGCTGTCGGG
Organism: Lissotriton helveticus; assembly: GCF_964261635.1. NCBI lineage: Eukaryota > Metazoa > Chordata > Amphibia > Caudata > Salamandridae > Lissotriton > Lissotriton helveticus. The sequence continues at coordinate 1,632,304,708 of NC_136063.1, forward strand.
CAGTTCATGTTGTTTTCTGTCAACTCGGCAGGGCTTGTAGGGTGTAGGTAGGAGATTAAGCATGTGGCAGTCAGTAGTAAGCAAAATTAAGCAATTTGAATAGACAACATGTCTGTAATTTTATGTAGCCCTGCATACTTCGACAGTATTTGTTGCCTGACATATCATGCCAGCCTTGCCAGGACAGTATTAATTACCTCGCAACAGTCCTGGAGCCAGGTCAGTCATAACTGTCAAGGTTCAACATGTTATGTGAGACCATCGGTTAATGGAGGTTTTTTGGAAGGGGGGAGGGAACAGCACATTGCATTCTGGGGCCTGGAGTTCCAGTTTTGTTTACTTATTTATTGGTTTTTTTGTTGAAAGGGCATATTAACCAACTGTTCACGTGAGAAGATATTACTGAACATTCAAAACTGAATTCCCAAACATTTGCTTTGTACCTCTGATATAATTCTGGAGTGCAGTGATCGCTGCATTATGTGTGCGGATAATGCAGGTCTGTTAACAGCCCCCACATTCAAGCATTTACAAAAGTCAAGGCATTTTAAAATGCAAGGCATCAGGCTTTAAAACGAGGTGCCAAATGTGCAGAACTTTACTCAATTCCATGTGCTCTCCCATATAAGTGCTACTTTGAGAACGCTGGTACACCTAGAGGACTGTGTACCAACTTTGAAACAAAATATTTCTGTGACAATACCTATATAACTGGTTTTGCTTTGCTTGACATATCTTTAAATGTTTAGGATTTTAGTACTCCTATCTATAAGTAGCTGTCTTCTATTCTATACCTTGCACACCTAGGCGTGAGTGTGGTTGAAAGTGTGTTATCTTTGTTTTGTTTCTATGTCACATTGACCTTCTTAGCATGCTTCTGCTGTACACAAGTGCTGTTGACATTACCTAACGCAATGGTGCTTACTTGTTTTAGCTCTCAAGGGTGGGTGGCTGTTTGCCCTGTCGGGTTCGAACTCGTGATCTACATCAGGGGAGACACACAAGCATGCGAGACTTCTCTATTTGTCGGTCATGTCTCAACCTCAATTAAAGCTACGACTCTTTTATTGATGAGCAAGGCAGTCGATCATGTTCTGACTGGCCTGGGCTCATTAATTATTTCAGAAGGTTAGATTGACGCCATATTTCTGCCGCTTTGGCAGCTGCCCTTTGTAGTGGTAGGAAGTGGTAACACATTAAATTGTTTTCGTTGGGAAGTGTTTCCATCTCGTTCTTAATGATTACCGAGGCGCTGTTATCAGGTTATGGGACACATTATATGGTTTTCCGTAAACTGGCAGATTTTATCAGCTCTATAGGTCCCTTTATGTTATTACTTATAATTATAGTCCGCTTAGCTGGCATAGGTTGGAGGGCGAGATAGCTGGTGAGTGTCAGTGAGTATTGTGAACTTTTAGATTTGATACTGATGTGGGACAGAAATCGACCAAGTCTTGCAGAAATCTTTGGAAGAACAGATACATTAGCCACGCAGCATTAATGGTAGGGGTAGCATCAGCCACTTGGCACTCTTAAAAACGTCTCTCAGTTAATGTGGCCAAAATATTTTGTTCCTCCTCCAGTGCTCTGACGCAATTAATCCGAGGACTTCCGCGGTTTCTCACTATTGTAGATGGGGCCTATTTCAGTGGACAGCATGGCTGGTGATGAATTGTAGTGGCAGGCCTGCTCCCAGAGAGTGCTGCCATGTCTGCTGCAGGCAGAGCGATGGATGGGACAGGTGCTTGTGAGATCTCTGGGATTTCTACTCCTACATTTAGGACCTTATTATGACTGCACGTCCATTTCTTTGACACCTCCTGCTCTGCTGCTCCCCAAAACAATGAGCAGGACCTCGTTCGACAGTGAATGTCTACTGTTTTGCCTTTTCTATCCAGGCTGCTAGACGACAAGAGGCATCCTGGCCTGGGAGTTTTTCAGACAGCAGGGCACGCTAGAGCGGTTTCCCAATTGTACAGACATGCTGCCTTCCAGCTCATGAAGAAGTCTGAATGTCATTGGCAAACAGTATCTCCATTAAATACACTCACTTGTGGCATTGCACAGCTAGTGTGAGACACATGGACTGTTCATATTTTTGCAATGTGCCACATCTCAGAAATCCCAAACGAGTAGGGGTTGATGCCAGATAATAGTTGGATGAGCCACATGGCCGCTAGAATGGCATACTGAATTGTGCAGCGAAGGAAGGTGCCCAAGCCATGCAAGTCTGAGCTGTGCAGGGGAAGGCAGATTCTGCGGTGCGATGTGGTAATGCAACCAATTGCCTTGAAGACCTCAGCTAGAGTGATTTGTCTAGTTATATAAAACAACATTTCTGATTCTAGGGAAGCAGGGGCCAGCACAGGACAGTTTATTAGAACATTTACAGCAAAAACTTGAGGTCGCAACACTGGGTGGGGGTGTTTGCATGGGAGAACATGAGAGTATAGTAAAGTCGATGTAATTGTCCGAGGACAAATTATATCATGTTGCCAGTGCACCAGGGCTGGCATGCAATGAGAGAGTGGGTATTGGCAGGCCACTTCTGTTAATTTGCTGACCAATGGCTGTCCGCGCCAATGCCACTGGACTGACTACAGAGCACCCTTATCCAACTAAGACTCAGAGGGGTACTTGAGTACTGTCCAGCACAGACTCCAGGCCTCAGTCCACTGTTTGGGTCTCCTCACTACTTTCATCTTTTGGCAGCTCTGTGACCTTCTGTGAATGTTAGGGTGAACGGCCTCTAATTTACCAGAGCTTTTAAAGTCCCTTTCGGTTTTCTGTTTGCATACTGAGCTTAATCTTCGTTCAATATTGATGTATATCAAGTCTGTTAGTTGTTCCCTATGTTTGCATATTTTACCAAAAACGTCTGGCTCATTTTCCTAGACGTGGGCTGTTGTGTGCTGCAGTGACCAAAACAGAAAATGCATGTTGGCTAAATTCAGGGATCTTTTAAGGACTTGTGTGCACACATGTCACTTTTTCCTCCTGTAATGCACCGTGTGCAACCTCATGTATTTTGTTTGCTCACAATTGTCACTTTTGCCTCTTGTAACTTAACGTTTGTTTTTGTAATTTGTTCACTTGTAATTTTCTCCTCATGTTTCACTTGCAGGTGGTTCACTTCACAGAGATGTATTTGTATTTGTACTGAAATTTCATATTATTGCACTGCACCTTATACGTTGTATTTTGATTATTGACAGGTTTATCAGCAAAAAACAAGAGGACCCCAACCTCCTTTGCTGCTCTCTCACCCCGGCTACAACCCAGCAAACACCAGTGTTAAAGGTAAGCAAACTGATGCTATATATGTTTTTTACATGGGAGTTAGGGCTATGTAGTATGTGGTCACTCTCCAGGCCCTCAAGCAGTGTCTCTTTCAGTGCCTCCAGCAACCACTATGGCACAGAGAGGCAGGAGGCAGTACGCCTGTATTTTAGCAGTCATTTTGTGGGAAGGGGAGCTGTTGGAGATGTATTTGTATTTGTACTGAAATTTCATATTATTGCACTGCACCTTATACGTTTTACTTTGATTATTGACAGGTTTATCAGCAAACAACAAGAGGACCCCAACCTCCTTTGCTGCTCTCTCACCCCGGCTACAACCCAGCAAACACCAGTGTTAAAGGTAAGCAAACTGATGCTATATATGTTTTTTACATGGGAGTTAGGGCTATGTAGTATGTGGTCACTCTCCAGGCCCTCAAGCAGTGTCTCTTCAGTGCCTCCAGCAACCACTATGGCACAGAGAGGCAGGAGGCAGTACGCCTGTATTTTAGCAGTCATTTTGTGGGAAGGGGAGCTGTTGGAGATGTATTTGTATTTGTACTGAAATTTCATATAATTGCACTGCACCTTATACGTTTTACTTTGATTATTGACAGGTTTATCAGCAAACAACAAGAGGACCCCAACCTCCTTTGCTGCTCTCTCACCCCGGCGACAACCCAGCAAACACCAGTGTTAAAGGTAAGCAAACTGATGCTATATATGTTTTTTACATGGGAGTTAGGGCTATGTAGTATGTGGTCACTCTCCAGGCCCTCAAGCAGTGTCTCTTTCAGTGCCTCCAGCAACCACTATGGCACAGAGAGGCAGGAGGCAGTACGGCTGTATTTTAGCAGTCATTTTGTGGGAAGGGGAGCTGTTGGAGATGTATTTGTATTTGTACTGAAATTTCATATTATTGCACTCCACCTTATACGTGGTACTTTGATTATTAACAGGTTTCTTTAATATATATATTGGTAAGGCCAGCAACACACCATCATGAATACAGTACAAGAGCTGATTGCAAGGTCATTCCAGTCACGGCCACTTGAACAAAAACTACAGATAAAGCAATTAGGACCTCATCAGCCTGAAATAAACCTACAGCAAACTACCCAGGACAGAGGAAAAATGTAAAAACGTACATTCTCAAATGCCTGGCTTACAGGGTGCCCTATAAAAAATTCTCTGTTCTGCTTCCCTTGCTTGCTGTTTGGTGGTGACTTTTCTTGGACACGACAAGGACTAGTGGACTTGAAGCACATTTCTGAAAAAATAAAGAAGCATGCGCTCACAAGAAATCATTTGGAAAACCTGACAAGACTGGGAATGTTGGGGGAAGACGCACCAATTGAGCAGCAGATAAATGATGCATATCGCAAATCCATTCAAAAACACAATGAAGCTGTTGATAGGAACAGACAAAATCTATCCACGATCATTGATTGCATTCGTTTCTGTGGTGCTTTCGAACTGGCATTGCGAGGCCATGACGAATCAGAAACTTCCTCAAAACCTGGGATCTTCCGAGGCCTAGTGGATTTAATGTCAACCATAGACAAGGATTTGGAAACACATTTAGCACGTGCTACAGTCTTTAAGGGCACCTCTAATACAATACAAAATGAACACCTTGACTGTATGCTCGAAATTATAAAAAGCCATATTGTGCAAGAGTTGCGAAACACAGACTTTGTGGGTATTCAGGCTGATGACACCACTGATGTGGCCACTAAAACACAGTCCGTGTTAGTGTTTCGGTACCTTGACAGTGACAGAAACATTGTGGAGAGGTTTTATGGTTTCACACATTTAAAAGACTCTTGTGCAGCAAGCATCACTGAAGCTATACTGTGTCAACTGGACTTAATTTTCCCGGACCTGCCTCAAAAACAAAAACGTATCGCACAAAGCTATGATGGTGCGTCCGTAATGAGTGGAAACCTTGGTGGAGTACAGAAACGAATTCGAGATGTGTACCCTAATGCTCATTTTGTGCACTGTTACGCCCACCAACTCAATCTTATTATGCAACAGGCGGTATCAAAGATCAGAGAGACACGAGTTTTCTTTCAGGATATCGGAGGCATAGCAGCATTCTTCACACGTTCCCCCAAAAGAACAGAAGCCCATCATGAGATTGTGGACAAAAGCGTACCAAGGGGATCCTCAACTCGTTGGAACTTTCACATTCGTACAGTCAACTTAATCTTTGAAGAGAGGGAGGGCCTTGAGAAATGTTTTGTCACCATATCATCCAGAGAAGACTTTGATCGCACAATTCAGAATGAAGCCCATGGCTTTCTTAGAACACTACAAGACAAAGAGTTTCAGTTCTTACTGTTTTTATTTCATGACATAATGTCTCATGTTGATGGGTTATACGATCAGTTACAACGAAAAGACATAGATACTGTCTCTGTGAAAGCCGTTACATCTGCATTTGTACAAAAGATAATGGAAGTGAGAGTTGGGGTTGACGATTTGGAGAGCAAACTGCCGGAGCATTCTATTTTTGCAAACCGCAGACAAAACATCACCTCTCTGGTTCGAATTGGAAAGGAGATATGTGACATTGTAATTGTGCAGGCAAAAGAACGTTTTTCATTCACAAAACATTTGGTGACTGCCACTTTATTGCAAAGCAAAGAGTTTGCACGATATGATGAATCCTTCCCTGAGCGTGCTCTGAATCAGGCTGCGGAAGCATATCCTATGCTCAAAAAAGAGCAGTTGAGAACTGAGTTAACTGTACTCTACGGAATGCCTGTGTACCGGAAGGCCACAAGCGCCTTGAGTTTGCTGAGGTTAATTCATAAACTGCATATGGAAAACTCACTTACAGAGACAGTGACTTTACTCAAAATTGTGATTACGACTCCAATGACAACAGTAGAAGCTGAACGATGTTTTTCAGCCTTAAAGCGTATAAAGACATTCCTCAGAAACACCATGCTAGAGGAAAGACTAAATGCTTTGGCGATGCTGTCTGTAGAGAGCAAGCTAGTCCAAAAGATACCGGACTTCAATATGAAAGTAATTGACAAGTTTGCTACACTGAAAGACAGACGTGCGGATTTCATTTACAAAAATTGAATGCTGCTACTTGTTGGTTGAATACAAAAAATTCTGATTGAGGTAAGAAATGCATTGTTATCTCTGTTTTTAAAAGTTTTGTAGTGTTTGTTCTATTTGGAGACTAAACAGATTTGCTCACTTTTGTTCACTGGCCGGACCTGTCTCCCGCAGGGTGAACGATTCGTTGCTTGTGTTGCCTATCAAACCTTTCCCCTTGGCAAATTGCGAAAACCTTTCTACCATTTATGTTTGGGGTACTTGCGTGGACCTATGTGAAGTGTGTACAAAGCTCAGCTCAACCAGAATCACGGTAACAGCGCATTGCGCTGCCTCTTTTATATTCAGTATATTGTAAGACTGTTTTTCTTCCCCCGCCTTTCCTTGTTTTGTTTCCCTGTTTTCCCCTTGCTTGCCATTCGTTACTCTAGAGTCTAATATTCAGTATATTGTAAGACTGTTTTCCTTCCCCCGCCTTTCCTTGTTTTGTTTCCCTGTTTTCCCCTTGCGTGCCATTCGTTACTCCAGAGTCTAATAGAGTCGGAAGGCCGTAGGGGAAGACTGTGGACTTTTCTTCAAGTTCCTGACGCTCCTGTGGAACGAACCTGGCAACCATTACACTGCTGTGCAACTTCTTCTACTCTTAGAGCTGAGATTTCCATGAAAGTCTTATAGTCTGAATTCAGCACCTGAGCATGATAGGACAGAATGTATGAAGCTCTGTGGTAATACTGAATAAGCAGCTACCTATGTTATGCCATCTATTAATGTAATAACTGCACTTTCACAATTGCTTTATTAACCTTCCTGCTTTCTCAAATTTGCTTGAAAATGCACGATTTTTCTTCATTTTTTTCAAAATTTTCTTGGGGGGGTAACCCCCCAAACCCCCTTTTAGGGTTCGGGCTCGCTCGCTGTGCTCGCTCGCTACCGTGCTGTATGCTAATTTGTTTGCGCCCCACCACTTTAAAATCTCACCCACCACCCCTGGATGGCGGTGAACCCACCACCTTCACCGAGGCCATTTTCCACCCGCTATATTATAATGGCGGGCGGTACCGTGGCGGTCGAAAACTCTGTCCCCAAGCATCAGACGAGCTCCTTGAGCCTGCCGGTGCTGCAGAGGCCCTCACAATCCCATACATGGCGGCGGTTCCTTTCAGGCACAGCCGTTGAGATTATGATGTTCCATCCTCGCCAGCCTTTCCATGGTGGTACACCCACCATGGAAAGTGTCAGGTTCCAAGGCGCCAGACGATTACGGGCCGCCAGCATGAACAAAACACTACATTTCCCGGCATGCCGTGCTTACGTCGCGTACCAACGTGAGCTGCGCGCGCATGCCAGGAAATAAAGGAGTGATGCAGACGGCGGTGAGACGCCGATAATTCCGTCCTGCGGTGGCGTTTATGGAATCCTGGTCTGGTTGCGGTAAGATGCGACTTGTTGTTCCAAGTCCAACGGAATCGTGAGTATTTCGGAAGTTTGGAGGTGTGAGGCGTTGGTGTCTTCGATCCCAACAGCACACCCAAAGAATAGTATTCCTTTTGGGAGTTTCACTCGGCTGAGTGTTACACGGAGGTTCCTTTACCTTCGCTTTCAGTCTAAGACTTTGGTGGCTTTGCGTTTGGTTCTAGGGACAAAGACATTTATTGATTCATTGCCAAACACAGCCATAACATCGGTAAACCCTTATTGTAAATATTTGTACATAATTATAAACTTGCACAGTGGCGATAGGACTCACTTGGAGCATATTACTGAGCCTCGCTATTTTCTACCTACAAAGAGTAAGCCCACAGAACTTTCTGGTGCGCAAGCTTATTTTGGAGAAGCCGTTTCAGAGTGTGAATTAACACTGAGTCCAAGACGTGAGGAGCCTTCCCCCTCTGTTTCTCACTGAGTGGATTCCTGGGATATCAGGGTTCATTATTATTTCCTTATCTCGTTTCTACATTAGACAGGAGGGGTATTGGAGAAAGGGAACTGTGAATCACCCATTTAATAAGACATGATGCATTGTTCATGGTATGTGTAGTGCACCCTTTTGAACACCAACTGAAATAACAGCTGACTTATATCAGAGGGCATTGAATGGTGTTCGTTTTGTTTTCACAGTTGGGCACAGTTCTTCATACCTCCTCAGACCACTGTCTCCATTGGATTTGATCATTGTGTATTTTCCTTTACAGGTATTGATTGGTTACAGTGGGGTGGTTTTGGGTTAAGGGAGTGTAGAACACTACTGTTATAGGTTAGGGAGATAGGGTGTTCTAAAATCTTGTTCTTTGTTGTTACAGATCTCCCTCCCCGCTGTTCCCTTCCTTTCCCGCGCCCCGCTGTACTATCTTGGTTGTTCGCTTCAATGCATATAGAACTCTGAGGTAGTTCGGTAGGGTAGGGAATTGGACTCTCATCACAGCCCCGAGGAAGTTGGAAGCCGAGCCTGATAGAAAGGCTGGCGGGGATAGATTTTGGGGGCCCATTGCAGGCCCCCACTTGAGCTGGGGCAGTTCGGTGTTGCACTACATTTCCCTGCACCATGCTGCAGGCACCGAGTGGTGCCTGCCACGTGGTGCAGGGAAATTCAAAACTTGCAGTTTTTCCATTGTGTTGGGTGCAGCAGCCAGCAGCACCCTCCGCAATGAAAAACATGGCACTTGCAGTCGCTGTGGTGGCTGCCGCATTTTAATGTCATATGTGGGACCGCCACCTTATAGGCAAGCGGTTCCCATCCCCAGGATGATGCCCGTCCGCCATCGTAATCAGGTCTTAAGAATCAATGTGACTCATATTTGCTTGGCATGGTGCTGGATTAGGTAAAAATATCCTAGTGTACTTTCTAGAGCAAACAAATGTTTGTATTTATATATGTGTGTTGTAAAATCCTTGACTTGTTCCAGCCTTTTTACCACAGCCAGTCACTAGACTGAAGTTAAATAAATTCACAGACAAGTACACATATGTAAATCTTTGCAATCAAATAGTTAGCAGCAGTTTGCTTAATGAGGTTTACCAGCATGTCAGTTAAAGCACTGGTAATACCGCTGGAAGAAACATTATTTCAATGGATCTTTATTGTTCTGTCACAGTCTAACCTTTAAAGGTTATCAGAGAGTGCTGCTTTGCCTCCAGCATCACTAGTTCCAGTATTTTACAGGAGATGAAATGCTCCTAAATCTTTCTTCACATGAGTATACACTTTTAACAGTTAATTCTCTAATTATTATTTGTGGATCAGAGTTACTCGCTTCAAATTAAATAGTCTATCTCAGTGCCTGTAAATGTTTGAGTCATTTCTAAAATTAAGTAAAGGGCACATTCGGGGAATAAATTCTGTCCCTTAAATAATGTCTGCTGCGCTGGCTGGATTGCTGGTTTAAAAGGTCAGCGACTACAATCCCCACACCCTTAGATGAATGTGGATTCGAATGGCCACAAGTCAAGAGCATTGCCAAGTCCCTGAAAATTAATAAGCTGCCAGGAGAGCACGAAATGGTTCTTAATTGGTACAGGAGAGCCATAAATAGATGCCCCGAGCTGTCTGTCGAACAAAATGACATGTTTTTTCAAAGCTTGTTCTGGATAAAACAAACAAAATGTGACTTTTCTTTGAGCACTGCATGGCGACGACTATCAAAACAAATGCTTCCAGGATGAGCTGAAATAAACCAGTAGGAGGGTGATGTCAAGGAATAATCTGTCAACATGATTGAATAAAAAAAAAGTTGTGATCAGCTGAGAAATGGAAAGCTCAAATTCTGATTTAGAAGGTGGCTGGCAGCATTTTCATTCTTCTTCTTGGCAGAATTAGGTTCGTCCTCATTTCAGCAGTGAAAAATCTGCTTAATTTTGATTTCACTGCCATGACTGGAGAGCTTTTTCCATCAAAGTGACATTCTCTGCCAGTGGAAGAATCACATTGATAGCATGAGATGAAGGAATTTTCGCCACTAAATAAGGACTCTTGCCATGCACCACCAACAAGTATTACTTTGTTAGTGTCTAGACTCTAGAGTGTGTGGTTTGATCGCCAGTGCTGTAGACCGAGAATCTGCCATTTCGGTAACGTTTATGTAGTAATACACACATTAACTTAGATCATGTGGTAGTAGTATGTATTTCTCCAGCATAAAACACATCAAATGATCTCCAGCTAAGATGCCAAAAACACACAGTTCTTTCTCCATCGAACCCTCACACTCCGTGCCATCCGCATCATCCAAGCATCATCATCCTCCAGAGTTCTATATCACAAGACATTTCCACAGTTTCCTTGTTACAGCCCTCCTCCTTATCACTGCCATTTGAAAACATATTAAAAATCCTGCCTAAGCCTCCGCTACAATCACACATCTTTAGAATTCTCCCTGTTTGGATCGATGAGAATGATACATTTGAATATCAGGACATTATTAAGGTCATTTTGTTTCTGCAAGGAAACCTAATCTGGAATGCACAAAAAAAACAGTAAGAGTTCTAGCTAATCAGTAATTTATTATATTGTGAAGAATGACGCGGCACAAAGTCCACATACCAACTTGCCTCCCGATCCATGTTCATTGCGCAGACATATCACAAACTCCAAGTACTACTTACCATCTCATGTTGAGTAGATGTCAGGCCAGCATGCCAATCCCACAGAAGAGCCATACACAGTGCCTTATATAGCAGCGAAAATTGATGTTGCAGCATGCTTGGCTGCTGCAGAAGATGTGATGATGATTGCAGGTTGGGCAGGACGCAAACTGGCTGTCTACTCTGTCATGGAAGACACCAAATTACAAACCACTCGCCATTCCAGTTCACTAGCCACAGGAGGGGTGGATCCCCCTGAACAAACCCTTAAATTCTATGCTATAACAGAGGGACATAAATACTAGAAAACAACTCATGCCCCTTCAGATCCAAGTCCCTATCAGGATCAAGCTAGAGATGGATGTGGAAGGAACCAGATTTGGGGCAGACTATTTAAACCCATACCAAGAAGAGTAAGGGGGAGAACAGAAGACCTTGGCAGTTCCATAACAGAAACACATTTTCTTCATTTCTAGGAATGGAAGACTACCAAGGTTACGAGTAACCCGTTCTTCTGGGTCTGTGGGCACTAAAGCCCACTAGCCCTTCTCAATTAGAAGACTCTATAAGGAATCAAAATAAATAAATAAACAAATAAATACATTGGCAAAATTTAGGGGGAGATGCATGACCAATGAACGCCAGTCCCTAAGTAGTTTTGGGATATAAAGATGTTCCATGATGGTGTTCCATGAGCGGCTCAAATCAGGTAACACCCCATGGTGGATGTGTTTCGAGTGTATGCATATGTTCATGTGGTTCATTGCTGAATGCCATTTGGCGCTCGTAAACATCGCCAACAATGTGTGACTAATTAATTTAAACTGCATGACGTATTTTAGCCTACTACCCAAAGCGGCCCAATAATAGAATTAGAAATTTGGAAGAGACTGGCCTTTCTGGTTGGAAGGCAGCTGCAGTATCTTGAGGGCTCATCTATGTTTTTATGATTCCAAATCAATAATGAAATGGCTGAATAAATACCAGTGAAGTATGAAGGTGGGATGTAGATAGGAAAACTAAGGGTACCCGCTGTAAGGCTATGCTGAAGGCAACATGCTGATTATGCCCCACAGCACTGGCTAAGCATCTGAGTTGTAGCAGACAACAAAACTAAAGAAGCCAATTAATTATGCTTGGCGCTGGCTGAATACCTGTTGCATCAAGATGATGAAGGTCTGCATATCAGGAGTGATCAGGATTGACCATGAGCTGAAGTGAAGACTGAATAAGATTACCTGCCAGGGACACACAGGAGAACATGTGTGACTGACTGCCAATTGAAGTGCCAGTGCTTTCACTCAGGCAGAGGATGGCAGCAATCAAGAAGACTGGGGAAAAGAAGGCAACTGGAAGGGTGTCTACCAAAGTAGGATGGACTGAGGTACAGGCTGGTGCTGATGTTTCCAAGGGCATACTGGAGAAGGCCAAAATAAGAGCAAGTGAGAAGCTCTTGGGTGAGAGAGTCATCAAATAAGCCATTCACATCTCTATGCTTTATGAAAGTTTGACCCTTCATTCTGGTACTATAGCAGCTGATGGTGCAGACAGCTGGAGACTGAGAACTGAGCAAACATAGGCCCTCATTCTAAAGATACTGCAGTAAGTAGAGAGATTTGGATTATCCTCAGCAGGGCACTTTTCAATTTCAAAGTTGGAATGGAGAATGAAACAAAGTTTACTTTGAAAATAGGTGAAGCAGCAGATCAATTTTCTACTGCCTAACCATCTCTAAGAGGTAAAGGAGGCGGTAGAACAACCCCCTTCCAAAATGTGGTGGGGCCACGCCTCATTGCAGTTACCCAAGCAGAAAAAGAGCATTCGTAACTGATCTCACCACTACTCAGTATGCTAAGCGCAATCCCTAATGACTGGGATAAAGCTCCAAATCGCTAATAAAGCTATTACAACAACCCAAATCCTGAAAGCAGATGTCACCCAGCTTTATTTCCTTCTTCCACAAACGATAGGGGTAAAAACCAAGAGAGGCTGGGCTTTTCAGCATTTTACTGAAATATGTTCTATACAAGATAAACCTCTCACAGACATGGAGTCAGTTAACAGTTACTGTTCCTCTGGAACTTAATCCAAAAGCAGGCCTCCTTACAAACATTTACTAAACGTTCCCGCATCAATATTGCCAATTGACCAGCTTTGCAACCAATAGTGACCGAATCTAGAGAAATTGTGTTGCAAGCCTAGATTATTCAACAGGCCAGCCTCAAAGTGCCATGGGAGGGGGAATTTCAAATAAGTAATTACTTTAATGAGGTACAAAACCTCCTGCAACAGACAAAGCCGTCCACGGGGATAGGGAATAAGTTACATCTACAGACTACCTAGGAGAAAATCAGAGCTCAAGAAAACAATCATGGGGGCCAGGGTGTAGTGTCATGTTTTGGTTGCTTGAAGAAAGTTGGGGCTTACAAGTCAAAAACTGTTTCAGAGGTAATAAAAGGGACTCATTCATGATGACGTACTAACTCACCCTAATTACCAAGCAATTTAAACTGCACGCAGCATTTTAAAGAAGTGTACCAGATTTGGTCAGTTGCATGTTGTTTGAACCAGGTATTGTCTATCTTCCCTGTAGCACATTCAAGCCAGAAGGGCATGGTGGTGGGCAGGTTAGATTCCTTAGACATCTAGCAAGAAGCAGCAGTAAGAAGGGGATGGTAAATAGTGATGGAGGGGTTTAGTGGGCTCATAGGGTCTATGAAGGATACTACCTAGAACAAGCTTTTGCAAAGCCAGTAGGTGTGGTTTACATTTTGAGTCCTAAATAGTATCAAAAAGCGTACTGCACTGGAAAAACTAAGCAAAAACAAGGATACCTTTCTGTATACAATGCACATATTGGATACAAAGATTACTTACAACTGTTCTGTAACCTGGCCTGGATGGCATCCAGAAGGGATATTGCATGTTTGTGAGGTGGCCGCACATCAACAATAATTGACGCCTGGGGTTGAAATGTGGACTGGTGTACGGTGGCGAGGGGTTACTATTTATAGGCCGTGGATGCCCTAAGAATTTGAAAAGGTCTGGGACAATGGAAGGAGTTTTGCGGCCTTCCTTGAACTGTATGTGTGAAGTCTGTCTTACACTGGAGCTTGATCTTCTTGACAGGCTTTGACAGGCATGCATGGCCCATATACATCAAAGTTAACTTCCCCTATAAACAGCCCGATCACAAAGGTAACTTATACTTTGAAATAATTGAAACTTTTGAATTCGTTTTTGGTCACAATTTAGGCTCGGAGGAAACACTACCATTTTACATGCTCACGGTTGTAAGTTGCCTTCTTTTCTAAAACACAATGACATTTGACACATATTTGCCTGCGTGCCTATGCAGGATAACACTCTCTGAACTAGATTTGCTTACATTTCCACTTCCTATGCATATTAGCAAATACCTTGAACATTCTGTACAAGTGCTAAGTTTATTGCACAATTCACCCCAGTACAGAGATCTGGGCATAAATCCATCATTTTTTTTGCTCACCGTGCCATTTCAGTTTGGACCCAGTCATATGCGAATCAGTCTGGACCCTGCACCCAATGGGAACAGTCCAGCCCGAACAGCCAGGCCAGGTCCTCCCTGGACTGGACACAAGCATCCTAGGACCGGTTTCGGGCTTTTAGCCCTTATCAGCCAAGATAGCTTGACTCCAGTGGCATGGAGAGCACGGGACCCACGTCTGGGTATACCTGTACCACTCGAGGTGACAAATGCAAAAAGAACAATTGATGAACAAGATGCAGAACATTGTCATACATTCACCCCAGTACAAAGATCTGGGCCTAAATCCATCGTATTTTTGCTCACCATGCCATTCCAGTTTGGACCCAGCCATATGCAAATCAGTCTTGACTCTGCGCCCAATGGGAACAGTCCAGCGCGAACTGCCAGGCCAGGTCCTCCCTGGACTGGACACAAGCATTCTAGGACCGGTTTTGGGCTTTCGGCCCTCATCAGCCATGATAGATTGATTCCAGTGGCATGGTGAGCATGGGACCCACGCCTGGGCATACCCGTCCCACTTGAGGTGACAAATGCAAAAAGAACAATTCATGGACAGAATGCAGAACAATGTCATACATTCACCCCAGTACAGAGATCTGGGCCGAAATCCATAGTTTTTTTGCTCACCATGCCATTCCAGATTCGACCAAGCCATATGCAAATCAGTCTTGACCCTGCGCCCAATGGGAACAGTCCAGCTCCTCCCTGGACTGGACACAAGTATCCTAGGACTGGTTTCGGGCTTTCAGCTCTCATCAGCCAGAACTGTCAGGAGTGAACGATGCGATCAGGCGTTTAAGCGGGACAGAAGCTTATTCCATCCTTTGCTGACTTATGTCATCTATGGCCGACTGCGTCAAGCCGTTTCCCTAACTTTGGTTTCCCTTTTGCTAAGAATCCTCTTAGGAATTCGGCCGCCGAATTCCAAGATGGCCGCTCTCCGATCCAAGCAGAGGTTTGCGGTCTAGCCTTTTCCTCGCGAGCGAGAGCAGCTGTTAAGGCACTCGCTCGCGATCCTAGCTGCGCACTTCAACGGTTTTCTGGAGTGAGGAGGAGCGTTTTGACTAGCGCTCCTCCTTCGTCTCAAGATTTTACGATTTTGAGGCTTTGGAGACGTTTGGCAGGACAGCTAAATCACAGCAGCACTTGTCCATTCTGTGCTTTCTTTCTTTGAGCAGTAATTTACAGAAAAGAGTTTCTAAAGATGTATGAACAGCATTTGGTCAGTGTAAGAGTTTAGTATAACTGACAAGCTCACACCCCTCTGAAACACTGACAGACAACGGCTCCTGAAAGCCACCTGGTTCACCACCTACCTCCAAGAAGCCAGACGCTCCTGCAGACATCTCGAAAACGATGGAGAAACAGCAAAACCACGGAAGACCGAACCAACTACCAGAAAGCCATGACAGAATACCACCAATGCATAAGATCCACAAAGAGGACCTTCATTCGGAATGAAATCCTCACCATCTCCAGAAACTCTAAGGAACTCTTCAACATCATCCAGCAATTCACCACCCCACCAGCGAACCCACGGACGTCACTCCCTCCTAGGACCTCTGCAACAAGCTTGGCTCCTACGTCCACCTGCAAATCAAGGCTCTCTACAACAACTTCAGTGAGCAGTGTCCAGAAACCACCCTCCCCTCCATCAACGACAGCCGACCCACTATCACCGCCTGGACACCGGTCACCACCGGAGACACCACCCCAACCATGAAGAGCACTCACGCAGGAGCCTCTAGGGACCCCTGCTCTACGCACATCTTCCACAGAGCCGCCACCACCATAGCGCCCGAGCTACGATGGGCCATCAACACCGCCTTCAAATCCGCCACCTTCCCTGATGACTGGAAGCGCACCGAGGTCAAGCCCCACCTCAAGAAACCCTCTGCAGGCCCGACTGACCCATCTCTCTCCTTCCCTTTTCTGCCAAAGTCACTAAGAATATCGCCAACGCCCAGCTAACAAACTTCATTGAAGAGAACTACATCCTCGACCCCCCCAATCTGTATTCCGCAGGAACCACAGCACAGAGACCGCCCTCCTCGCCACCACAGACAACATCCACACGCTTCTCGACCAAGACCACACCGCAGGCCTCATCCTACTTGACTTCGCTGCAGCCTTCGACACCGTTTTCCACCGCACTCTCGCAGCCAGACTCCATAACGCCGAAATACAGGGAACCACCCCCAACTGGCTCTGCTCCTTCCTCGTCGGCAGAATCCAAAGGATCAGACTCCTGCCTTTTCTCTCAGAACCCACAGAGATCAACTGCGGAGTACCACAAGGATAATCGCTCAGTCCCATGCTCTTCAACAGCTACATGGCCCCCCTCGCCGCCATTGTCAGACAGCATGGACTCAGTATTGTATCCTATGCCGATGACACCCAGCTCATCCTCTCCTTAACGAAGGACCCCAAAACCACCAGACTCCTGCTAGCATGAGTAATTGAAAATAGTCGCCATATTGGATGAGCAGCAGCTGTCTGAAACTCAACTTGGAGAAGACAGAAGTCCTGTCCTTAGACCTACCCCGTCAGCTTGGGACATCTCCTGGTGGACCCCCGCCCTCTGCACTCTCCCACCCCCGCAGACCATGCCCGGAACCTCAGCATCATACTCGACTCCTCCCTCACCTTGACCTGATAGATCAACACTGTGGCCTCCACTTGCTTCAACACCCTGTGCATCCTCTGCAAGACCTTCGAGTGGATCCCCCCGAAGCCAGAAAGGCCGTCACCCATGCTCTCATAACATGCAGACTGGACTACGGAAACGCCCTCTACGCTGGAATCAACTAATCCCTGCTACACAAACTACAGACCATCCACTACACCGGGCCAGACTCATTCCCGACATGCCCCGACATGATGATATCACCTGCGAGACCTCCACTGGTTACCTGTCGAAGAGAGTAACCTTCAAACTACTCACCCACACCTACAAATCCCTCCACAACATCAGACCCAAATACCTCAACGATAGAGTTTCATTCCCCGTACCCAAAAGAAACCTACGCTCCGCCGACCTCACCCTAGCAGAAACCCAGCACATCCGCAGAACCAGGGTGGATGGAAGAGCCTTCTCCTACATCGCGGCCAAAGCCTGGAACGAACTCCCAGTCAGCCTCAGATGCTCCCCTATGCTGCACGCCTTCAGGAAGAGTCTCACAACCTGGATCTTTGGCTGAACTGGAGCTGCCCTTCCCCCCCAGTGCCTTGAGACCCTCACAGGTGAGTAGCACGCATTATAGCCCCTGATTGATTTTTTGCAACAGATGTAGATTACATATTTGACTGTACACTACAAACACAGGCATACCTACAAAATGAAAATGAATATCCTCTGTCTAATGAAGTCATGCCTCTAGATCAGTATGATTACATCATCTACACTGATGGTTCTGCACAGCCTGCCGTAGGGTCAAGGGACCAATACTCTGCTGCGTGCATTGCAGTTAAGGGTAGAATGCAGGATGGAGAATTCTGCCCTCACAAAACCTACACACAGTCGTTTGGTGACTACACAGCGCAGCTTGCTAAAGTAAAAGCTCTAATTCTGGCACTTGAGAATACGTATCCCGGATTCCCCACACTTAATGTGTGTGATTCATATTATTGTGTCTAGTCTTACAGCGAGTACTTACACCACTGGAGCCAGAACGGATTCAGAGATTTCAAAGGGTACATGATAAAGCACAAGCTGCTTTGGGGACAGGTGGTCAAACTCAAACCGTGTTTGTCACTGACTCATGTGATACACACACTGAGTCATCAGCATGTTGCAGGAAATTCCATGGCTGATGAAGCAACCGTGCAAACTGCTGCAGTTGCTGCAATTACTCTTTCTAATATGAGGATAGATGGTTTACGTCAACACTGCGTGCGATGGCACCCACTAACTGGAAGGTTTTCCAACTAAATAGTCCTATCAGTTGAGCGTCTAAAACATTCCATTTGCCCATATTCCGGGGGTGTGGGATTTAGTAATACCTAATTCGGATCACAGGTTAAGATTAACCTTAGCATCACATGCAGGCCTACTGTCTGCTCATGCAGGGGTGGGGGCTCCAATATCACTATTGCAGCAATATTATTGGTGGCCAGGTTTATACATACAGACCAAGGACTTTGTCCTTAAATGCGACCTCTGCCAGCAGATGAAGGTTCTCACTATAGCATGCTTACTACAGACACCTCTATTGATCTCTGACAAGCATCTGGCTTGTGTTTAATTGGACAATCGTAGCCACATTCTATTCGGACCAGGGTCCAGAGTTTGCCTCCACGGCTTACAGAGACACCATTAGAAAATTGATTGTGACTGTGCTGTACTCCTTTCCCTACCATCTTGAGGGAAACGGGGTAGTAGAAAGAGAGAACTAGACTTAAAGCAGTCTTTAACAGCTACAGTATTAGGTTCAGGTCACAGTGGGTTTCACCACTTATATGGGGTCCAGAGAGCACTCAATAATCTGCCTAGAAAATTCCTGCGTGGGCAGACTCCCTATGAGATACTGTTTGGGGTTAAGATGGGGGTTCTAGACCTTGACAGTCCCAGCACAGTGGTGGCAGAAACACCTTTTTGCAATTTATGAACATTTGGATGTTTTACAGGAACTGAACAACTTTTAAGAAGCTTAGAGTAACGACCATCAGAAACGTTCCGCCACTGGTTAGGTGAAGGAAGTGCCAGTAACTCCTGGTTGCATTCCAAAGATCAATAATCTAGTCCAGGAGAAGACAAGAAAGTATTTGGGCTACCTACAGAGCGCTTGTACCTGTCAGGGCAGTTGAAGGTACTAAAACTGTACTTTTACCCCCTCTTGCTGGTAACAAGAGATTTGAGTTATTCGATCGCATCATTTTTTTTTTGTAAATATCTTTTATAAAATTTTCTTTTTTAAGCATTGTTACATACAATGACATACGTATTACACAATCAAAAAATATGTATTCTTGGATGCTATACATACAAAGTCAATTGTTTTCAGCTCGCATTTCCAACAATATATATAGCATATAGCATATACATTTACATACATGTGCAAAATAGTGTTAACTCCTAGCGCTAGCAGGCATTGCTACCCTCATTAACGGAGCAGTGTTTGATCAATACTCTCTGCACAGCTGGTACACATCAGAACGATATTATTTTAATATGAAACTTCAACAAGAATAATACAGAGAAAAAGAAAGAAATAGTAATCATGGCATCAATGGCGAGAGGAAACTATTTTATGAGGCGTTGTCCAGAATAAACTGTTGCTGGGCCAAGCTGCTTGCGGGTGGTATGAGCTGCTTTGCGTGTGTCGCTTAGGACCAGGCGTGCATCAGGGTGGTGTATGTCAAAGCTTACTTTCATGGAATGTTTTTACAGGTTTAATAGTCCAGACCTCACCTTGACAGACCCTCCATGTTTCAACAACACTTGTGGCGCGACAGGCTCACTAGGCGCTATGTCCATCATTTTCCCCTACCTGTTGCGGTGAAAGTGTGTATGTTACAATGTTAGGATGCATTAGTGCTTTAAGAAAGTTGTCCCAAGGTTGTGCTATTGGGTACTTACGCAGCCCCGCCGCTTCCTCCCTATGAAGGATAGTGCTTTCCGCGTGTGCCCATACCTCTAGGGATTTGTTAATCGATCACATCATGTGGCAGATTCTACATAGTAGGCCAAAAGGGCTACTGTCTCCTCTCATTACCATATGGAAAAACCAGATGGAAGCTTTGATCAATGATGACATTTCTCCTCCCAGGCTGGGGAAAGTTAACACTAAAGTATCAGTTTCTAAAATAGCTGAAAAGCTGGTTAATCAGCAACTTACAGCCCACATAGAAACTCATAAGGTCCTACATCCATCTCAGGTGGGTTTTCGCGCCTGTCACTCAACGGAGTCCGCTCTACTCTTCTCCACAGAGGCTCTACGGAAACATGTGGATGAGGGTCAGACCGCGGCACTGCTTCTTCTCGATCTCAGTGCCGCGTTCGACACTGTGGCTCATCACACCTTGCTGCAGTGTCTAAGGAAGGGTGGAGTGGTAGGGAAGGGAACGTCCTTTATTTAGGAGCTAATGTGAAGTGTCTTCAGAGACTACAGTATATTCAGAATGCTGCCGCCCGCTTGGTGTTGATGTTACCCAAGAGAGCCGCCTCAAAAAAAGCCTTGGACACGCTCCATTGGCTACCCATTAGGAAACGCATCCTGTTTAAAGCCCTTTGCGTCAGCCATAGGATTGCGCAAGGGAAAGGTCCTTGTTTCCAGCGCAATTTGCTTAAAGTGTATACTCCTTCTCGGCTGTTGCGATCCCAGGGGGCTGGCATGTTGCAGATTCCAAAAATCAGAAGGGCCAGAATGGGAGGAAGATCCTTTTTTGGCTGCCCGTCGCTGGAACACCCTGCCCCTGAGGCTGCGTGTTGAAACCTCCGAGGTGGTTTTCCGTAAAGAGTTAAAAACCTACTTATTTCCTAGGGATTAGTTCCATTGGGCGGGCTTGAGGATGCGGTAACTGTGGGATCCTGGGGCCAATGACTAGCGCAGGGACACACTGGTTAGTGTAAACAGGCGCAGTATAGGCTCAGGATTATTATTTTTTTTTTTTCCTGCCACATCAACAAACTCCATAAAATCAACATGTACGGAAACACAGATTTCAATTCTGCAAACAGATAAAGATGGTATTTAACGCAACGTACCACCGTACCACCATTAGAGTTAACACTCAGTTCTATACAACCTCCAGAGCTGCCCAAAATAGATCGAATAGCCTCCGGATACCTCATCGACTTTGATGACTTCTCTTCGGGTTTGTCTGACTCACCACTACCACCGCAAGGTTGACAGCGTGCATCTTATATTTGGCTGAAAAACACATACTTTATCCCTCCATGGATATATATTTGGATTACAATATTGTTACTTTTTCTCTTCCTTCGGATTGGTTTTGTGAGAGTCTCTTTCTTGCTTCTGAATGGACACTATCTCACAGAACGCTCAGCTGTTGAACTGGTAAACTTGGTTTAAACCCTCTTTCTTCATCACACAAAGTGTGAATACACCTTACCCTGGTGAACATTTCTGCTGTTCCAGTTCCTGATTGAATTGTTTGGGATAATGTGTCATATTTTATATTTGGATCGACTAAAACTGTTCAAATTCCATATCTATATAACATTTCTTTACATGATGTTAACACTCCTAGTACTATCTCTGATGATTAGGATATTGATACAGTGCAATAATGCTGGACAGTCTACATTATTCTACTGTTTTTAATACTGAAGAAATGTATGATGGAACTGCCAATTATGATGAAATGTTCTGAATACTTAATAATTGTCACCATTTTTTGCATAAAGCAAGTCTTTAATTTCACACAATGGGAACACTCCCCCACACTACCACAGGTAGCTCAAAGCATTTGCACAGAAGTTTGCATATTTTTCTGGTCATAATCCAGATGACCCAGAGTCATATTATTAATATTATAAACTCACGCCTTCATGGGCTAAGAAAACTATGCTCACTGACACTATCCTGATTTATTCTGGATCTTTTATTTCCCAGCTGTCTGTACTAAGGTTTGACTTTTGGAAGAGAATGTTGATTGGCAGGTTCAAATGGTTTTCCTGAACAAAACTGTGCAGCAAACATCCTGTCTTGGCCTGGCCAAGATAAAAGATTTAAACACACCAAACATTCCCTCATTTGCACGATTTGCGCATTGGCAGCAATTCACAAACTACACGGACGACACTTTTGACAACATGCTTCTCAATGGAACATGCAATCCTTCACATACAAATCGGGAGGTGTGGTTAGTGTGGCCATTAGATACTAATGGATATCAGGCACATTTGTTCTTGACAACACTAAAGGGTTTAGGATTAATAGGCCTGACCCACATTACAAGCAGACACAATATTCAGGAGTGGTAATAACATACAGCATTGCGATGTTGTGCCTTGATTGGCTTAAACATTCCATGTTGTCTCAGGTGAAACAACACTTCTCTCTTCTTTCTGATGACTTAGGACTACAGGACTCTTTGTTAGGTCCTCGAAGTCCACGTCAAAAGTGCTTTCTATATGCTATATACAATGTAGTGTGGAAATTTTCACAGCAGCAAGTGGCTGAGAGACTGTGACAGGGCAAATCTAGAAAGGGCTCTGGCAGTAGTTGATATTGGTATCACTACTGTATCCAGCAGGATATACTCTCTGAGTAACATTGTGTTGTTTGGAATCAACATTATACAGAGTGACAGGTCTTCTTTACAACATGGGAAGTGGCAGCTTAAGGCTATCATGTTATTGAGTTGGTCTCTACAGACACTTTGTACTGATTGCGTTCCAAGGAAACATATTAATCGCTCTAGCTTGTTTTTACCATACAATCATACTGAACAACAGATCATCATGGCTATAAAAGATGCAACATACACTACGTAAGATATATAGAGAAGTAAGAAAAACTACCATTCACTGTTGCAGAAATACCTTCCACGGATTAGATAATCCACAGCTTTATTTCTCTGCCATTTTTGACATTCAACTTCCAATACTGCCTACAACACTATCAAGTGGGCAGATATGAAGCATTAGGAGAAGGGTATGTACACTAGTCATGGATCTTACCTTTCAAATACCGCTGTGGGAATACTAAGACTGAGGCTTTTCTTAGTGGGACTGACTATGAGAGTACCTTGGGACATTCCTTAGTTTGTAGGGAAGATTCGCTTCATGGCGCATGTAATGCATCTAAGGCAAACTTGTTGTGTTATCTGAAAGTTTCTCCAGCTGCTGTGATCTGTCCTGCTTTCAGATTACTCTCTAAAAGGAGTTATTTGATGTTGATTGATCAGGGCTGCTGTGGGATGTGACGGGGAATTGCCTGTCTGGTAACAGTTTCTGCAGTCATGGCCTTTTGTTCGCAAGTACTGTTCCACCTGCCCGTACAGTTAGGAATGCAACACTTTGGCCTTTGATAAAGCTTTTGAATGTGCACTTTGATGCTTTAAGCAGACTGAAAGCCTTATTGTTTCAGAAGGAAGTGGCCTTGGCATCTGCAAGGGAGACGTTTGATCTTCAAGTTGCAAGGTCTTCTTCTGAGATACATCCGCTGCTCTGCACTTATTTCTCATACCATTCGGGGAGCTTGTGCACCAAATTTGTAAAATGTCTAGTACTGTGGGGGTAGCACACTTTCTGAAAACAATTGGCTCCAGGTTGGTTAGCTCCTTTCAGACTGTTTACAGAGTTAGTCTATCATTCATAAACTCGGTGCTTGAAAGCATTTTGAGAGATTTACCACTAGGCCTGTTTTGCAATGGATGTCCCATTACAAGGCCAAATCGGGATGGCATTACCACACATGCTCCTGTGTCGTGAACAAATGATACATTTTTTGGCACACCCTTACTTCAGATACTCAGTGACCACTGGTTCTTGTCTTTTCAGGATGTCTAGCTACACTGCGTGCATCCTGTTTTCCACTCTTTACTGTGCACTTTCAAGTGTGCCCTGGACATATGCCTAGTAATGCAACTGGTACAATCTCCGGACATAGAACTACTGGTGAGATCCTTAAAGACCCACTTGCACTGTTGTCCTTCACATTTTACATTCCTTCTAACAGCATACTATGAGCCTTCCTTGGATGCTTTGGCTCCTTATGATCTGGATCCTGGCTCGTCTTCTGTGGAATCATTACTGGCTATTCCTCCCTTGGTAGACACTGGGGGGGATGAACTGGGACATGTTTGCTCTATGGACCTGGTGCATTGGGTGCCTCTGGGAACACCATCTTTGGTTGCTGGGAATAGCAATGTTTCATCTACTGCTTTGAAACAATAAACAATCTGGCAGTTTCGAGTTGCGAGACTTTTCAATTTGGGCATGTTTTTATCCTTCTAAATTGCTTTTTAATTACATCGGTCTTATTTGCTTTTTATATTGTTTTTCAAATAACCTGGCTTTCTGAATGCTTTTATTCTCCAAAGAGCTCACTGCTTTTTATGATTTTAGGCTTCTGTGTCACAACATATACTGTTAGCATTGTGTTTAGGAAGGTTTTTTATTCATCTCACGTTCAAGGAGTGGGTGTCATGTGGTTACATTTTAGACCAGGGTAGAAACACCACCATTTTACGTGCTCATGTTTTTAAGTTGCCTTGTTTTCTTAAACACAATGACATTTGAAACACATTAACTTGTGTGCCTCTGCAGGATAATGTTCTCTGAACTAGCTTTGCTTACATTTCCACTTCGTAGGCATACTGTGAAATACTTTCAACAGTCTGTACAAGGACTAAGTTCACTGCACAAAATGTTGTTTTTTGTTATTGTCCATTCAGTGACAGAGCTATCACAATAGAATAAACAAAAGTGGCCTGCCAGGGGCTTCGGCATGGCAACATGAATGATGTTTATTATGTAAACGACATCACTCTCTTGTTTAAACAGAGGAGCATTTTGCTGGCACTGAGATTTCGCCCAATGTCGTAATTCCAGGTGCACAGTCAAAATATCGAGTTGAAAATTTCGACCTACAAAAATATCGTGTTTATAATTTCGAAGGTACAGAATATCGATGTCAAGAATATCGTAGGACAGAATATCGACCCTGAGGTAAGTAATATCGAAATCATTTATATCGATGTAAGTAATATCGAAGTTAGTAATATCGATAGCATATATGTCGATGTAACTAATTTCGATGTTACTAATATCGATATTTGTATTATTTTTTTGATTTTTATTATGTATGTGTTATATGTTTTTGTTAAGTATTTAAATTAATTTATATTATATGTGTATTATTTTTATATATTAATAAATGTATTTTTAAGTAAATTATATGTTTTAGTACCGGAGCGGGTTGTGGGTTTATAGGGGAATAGGGTGGGAAGTAATTTAATTGTAATTATTAATTGGCAATTAATTATTTTAATTGATAAATTAATTATTTAATTGGTAATTAATGTTAATTTTTATTAAATGTTATGTTTTAGTACCAGAGCGGGTTGTGGGTTTATAGGGGAATAGGGTGGGAAGTAATTTAATTGTAATTAATTAATTTTTTATTTAATTATTAATTGGCAATTAATTATTTTAATTGATCAATTAATAATTGTATTGGTAATTAATGTTAATTTTTATTAAATGTTATGTTTTGGTACCAGAGCGGGTTGTGGGTTTATAGGGGAATAGGGTGGGTAAGTAATTTAATTGTAATTAATTAATTTTAAATTAAATTATTAATTGGCAATTAATTAATTTAATTGATAGATTAATTATTTAATTGGTAATTAATGTTAATGTTTATTAAATGTTATGTTTTAGTACCAGAGCGGGTTGTGGGTTTATAGGGGAATAGGGTGGGAAGTAATTTAATCGTAAATATTTAATTTTTGATTTAATTAATAATTGCCAATTAATTATTTTAATTGAAAAAATAATTATTTAATTGGTAATTAATGTTAATTATTATTAAATGTTATGTTTTAGTACCAGAGTGGGTTGTGGATTTATAGGGGAATAGGGTGGGAAGTAATTTAATTGTAAATAATTACATATTTTTATGTGTAATATATTTTGTAAATATTTATTAATTGGCATTCCCTACTGTTGCACCCTTTGGAGTGGGAATAGTAATTTTTACCCCTATGCTATCCAACGCTTTCCCTACTGTGGCACTCACTGGAGTGGGAATAGTAATTTTTACCCCTACGCTATCCAACGCTTTCCCTACTGTTGCACTCACTGGAGTGGGAATAGTAATTTTAACCCCTACGCTATCCAACGCTTTCCCTACTGTTGCACTCTTTGGAGTTGGAATAGTAATTTTTACCCCTACGCTATCCAACGCTTTCCCTACTGTTGCACCCACTGGAATGGGAATAGTAATTTTTACCCCTAAGCTATCCAACGCTTTCCCAACTGTTGCACTCTTTGGAGTTAGAATAGTAATTTTTACCCCTACGCTATCCAACACTTTCCCTACTGTTGCACCCACTGGAGTGGGAATAGTAAATTTTACCCCTACGCTATCCAACGCTTTCCCTACTGTTGCACCCACTGGAGTGGGAATAGTAATCTTTACCCCTACGCTATCCAACGCTCTCTCTACTGTTGCACCCACTGGAGTGGGAATAGTAATTTTTACCCTTACGCTATCCAACACTTTCCCTACTGATGCACTCTCTGGAGTGGGAATAGTAATTTTTACCCATACGCTATCCAACGCTTTCCCTACTGTTGTACTCACTGGAGTGGGAATAGTTATTTTAACCCCTACGCTATCCAACACTTTCCCTACTGTTGCACTCTTTGGAGTTGGAATAGTAATTTTTACCCTACGCTATCCAACGCTTTCCCTACTGTTGCACCCACTGGAGTGGGAATAGTAATTTTTACCCCTACTCTATCCAACGCTTTCCCTACTGTTGCACTCTTTGGAGTTGGAATAGTAATTTTTACCCCTACGCTATCCAACGCTTTCCCTACTGTTGCACCCACTGGAGTGGGAATAGTAAATTTTACCCCTACGCTATCCAACGTTTTCCCTACTGTTGCACCCACTGGAGTGGGAATAGTAATCTTTACCCCTAGGCTATCCAACGCTTTCTCTACTGTTGCACCCACTGGAGGAGTGGGAATAGTAATTTTTACCCCCACGCTATCCAACGCTTTCCCTAATGTTGCACTCATTGGTGTGGGAATAGTAATTTTTCTCCCTACGCTATCCAACGCTTTCCCTACTGTTGCACTCTCTGGAGTGGGAATAGTAATTATTTCTCCTACGCTATCCAACGCTTTCTCTACTGTTGCACCCACTGGAGTGGGAATAGTAATTTTTACCCCTACGCTATCCAACGCTTTCCCTACTGTTGCACCCTTTGGAGTTGGAATAGTAATTTTTACCCTTACGCTATCCAACACTTTCCCTACTGTTGCACTCTCTGGAGTGGGAATAGTCATTTTTACCCATACGCTATCCAATGCTTTCTCTACTGTTGCACCCACTGGAGTGGGAATAGTAATTTTTACCCCTACGCTATCCAACGCTTTCCCTACTGTTGCACCCTTTGGAGTTGGAATAGTAATTTTTACCCTTACGCTATCCAACGCTTTATCTACTGTTGCACCCTCTGGAGTTTGAATAGTAATTTTTACCCTTATGCTATTCAATATTATTTATATTTATTTATGTATTTAAGTATTACATAATGTTGTATTTAATTAATTTTTAAAATATTGAAAGTATATTTATTTGTTGTTATTTATTAAATATAATTATTTATTATTATTTATGTTATTATTTCATGAGTGTTTATGTATTTTTAAATTGTAGTATTTGTTAATATTTTATAATTATTAAAAAATTATGTATATATTATAATTAATTAAGTATATATTATATATTTTATTATTATTTTAAATTAAATGTTTAATAGTAAATATGTATTATTTATTCATTTTAAACATTATAACACATTTTAACATAAGTTTAAATTATATATAAGTACTATTTACTTAATTTTACCTTTTTTGTTTAAAACGATATATTTAATTACGATATTTTTAACATCGATATTTTAGTTTCGATATTTTTGTACTTACCATGTTGTAGATAGGGTGTCGATATACTTGCCTTCGATATTCCAGCGTCGATATTTTGTCTGTCGATATTTTCAGCCTCGATATTCTGTCAGAGATCCGGAATTCCAGCCCAGCTGATTCCTGTTTACTTTTGCCAGGGATGCTGCCCAGCTCTCCACTAAGATAGGCACACTCATGGCATTTACCCACAGTTAACTAGGGAGTTAGGTCACCTTACAGGGATTTGTCATATTATCCCACCCTAGGCATACTAGGTTAGGAAGCACTAAGTAGGAGTACACTATATCACAGTACTTCTATGCAAGCATACATTCTATATAACAGCAAAATGGTTGAACTGTTTATTTTTTTCACCATTCTCGTAAAGCTGATCTCATTATTCTTTTTCCTTCTATTGGTTATTGCAGTACACGTATTTTACTCCAGAATCACAATGCTTCAATAAATATTGAAACGCCATACTATGTATTTCTTGTGTATCTCTTTGGATATGCATGAGCAACCAAACAAAAAGGTTTCTATATCTGTTACCAAAATTTACTTGGGGAGTCAATTTGTCATGTTCTGAGGTTGCAAAATCCATTTTTACCTTGTCAGGTTAGGTGTACAGATGGATGTCATGTTCTGAGGTAGCACAATCCATTTGTCACCTTGTCCGGTTAGGGGTTAGGGGTACAGGTGGTGCACTGTGAGTTAGCAGGACTAAGGCTAACATATCCTGATGGTGTGCTCAGAATCAGTCTTGCGCAATTCAGAAGTTTATGTTGACCAACAAACGCACAGTTTTACTTGGGAAAGTATAAGCCGTACCACAATTTACTACCTTTTGACTATTCACAAAATCTGAATGTAACTACTTTTTGGTTAGTCACAAAATCTGAATATAAATTACTCCCAAAGTGTAACTTACACTTAGATTTTGTGAATAGCCAAAATGTCGTAAATTTATTCATAAATTACTTAAGTGTGTATGGGCCTAAGGCCGTTCAATTCAGTGCAGACATGTAAGTTACATTATCAAATTTCAACATGATCTTTTACCTATCGAAAAATTATTAACAACCAACCAAACCCTACACAAACCCTTAGAGAAAAATGACAAGCTGATATAGGGGATCTGGACGAGACGGATTGACAGGAAGCACTAGCGTCCCCGTGGGTGGTAGTGATAACCTCCAAGGTGAAGCTGGTGCAGTTAAAAATACTTCACCGAATCTACTACACGAGGCAGACGAATCATGAGATGGGGAAAGCAACTGAGACCTCTTGTCTCAGACAATGCAGGGGTTTGGCATTTTCCTTCATACGCTGTGGGAGTGCCCAAAGATTGTGACATACTGGGGATCAATTATGCACACCATCTCCCAGGTTAGCGGGGTTGCAGTAACACCAGAGCCCATGAGGTGTATCCTTAATCTGGGAGCCTACAGATCTTAACCACACAGCACAAGATTGGGCGACACTAGGTATGATGTTTGCAAAACGCAATATCGCGAAACACTGGGGTACACATGCGACTCCCACACATCGAGAATGGTACAATGATATGGACGGAGCAATGGTGGCAGAAAAGGCAGTATATATGCACAGGGGATGCCCGAAGAAATGGAAGCGGGTATGGGGAAAGTGGAACGAATTCAGAGGGAATATTTGTGAACCACCTTCGGAAGAATCAGAAATGGACATTAGTGCTTGAAACATTAGTAGTTGTTACATGCTGTGATGTAAATTCATTGTAATGGATTTTATGTATCTGCAAGAGGATCGGTCTGTGTTGAGACGCATTTCATTATCAGTTTTAATCAATGAGCAATTTGTTGTAACTTTATGTATATGCTTAATAAACATGTTTTTTTTAAAACAAGAACATAATTTCAACATGATTTCATTCTGCATAAATGTTACAAGTACTTTTACAGCGAAAAAGAATGCTTTCTAAAGCCACACTTCCCGTTTGCTGTGAGTGCTTACCCAATCACATTCTAGTTTTCTCATTCCTTGCATTTCTATCTGCACCCTAATGAGATACATTGTTTCTCCCTCTATTTCTTTCACCAAGAAAAGGAGAAAGGAAACAGGAGACAGGAGACTTTTTTTAATTAACTTCTATGATTAGACCTACTACAGAGGGTTTACCCCTCCTGCCTCATACCATGAGGGATACTGACATTTTGTCAGCAAGCCCCCATCCTCCCAAGACTTTCTCTACTTAACACTTGCTCACTGTTGCACATCATATTTCTATAAACTATATTAACCTGTTAATAATAGTTTATCTTCACAGTGACCATCTTGACATACAGAGTCGACACCCACTACTGCACAAGGCTTCAGCCCTTACTGCCCGGCAGTCTTTTCCACAGTAGCCCTACTTAGCATCCGGGGTCACTGCCTCAGCACTGCGCACGGGCTCCGGCCCGATCGGTGCAGCATGATACATGGCTCAATTCCCGGCTGCCCTCTCCTGACATATGAGGCTCACTGACTTTGTCCTGCACACAGGCAACGAACTGATCAGTGGAGTAGCTGTTCCCTCACACCTCACACATAGAGTCTACTCGGGTGTGCAGTCATAATATCGAGTTGTTTTTTTCGACTGGACAGAATATCGAGTAAAAAATATAGAATGGACATAATATCGACTAGACATAATATAGACAACAAAAATATCGACTAAAATGGACATAATATCGAATCAAAAATATAGAATGGACATAATATCGCCTAGACATAATATAGACAACAAAAATATCGAATTTAAGGTATGTTAATAATATTTTTTGTGTAATATTATTCTGTAGCGGGTTGTGGGTTTATAGGGGAATAGGGTGGGAAGTAATTTAAATATAATTAATTAAATCTGTAATATAATAGTAATTGTTAATTAATTATTAATTGTTAATTAATTAAAATATAATTGGTAATTAATAATAATTGATTAATTGAGCAATAATTATATTTTCGTAAAATATTTTCTGTAGCGGGTTGTGGGTTTATAGGGGAATAGGGTGCGAAGTAATTTAAATATAATTAATTAAATCTGTAATATAATAGTAATTGTTAATTAATTATTAATTGTTAATTAATTAAAATATAATTGGTAATTAATAATAATTGATTAATTGATCAATAATTATATTTTAGTAAAATATTTTCGGTAGCGGGTTGTGGGTTTATAGGGGAATAGGGTGGGAAGTAATTTAAATATAATTAATTAAATCTGTAATATAATAGTAATTGTTAATTAATTATTCATTGTTAATTAATTAAAATATAATTGGTAATTAATAATAATTGATTAATTGATCAATAATTA
Organism: Lissotriton helveticus; assembly: GCF_964261635.1. Lineage (NCBI taxonomy): Eukaryota > Metazoa > Chordata > Amphibia > Caudata > Salamandridae > Lissotriton > Lissotriton helveticus. Next base: position 1,632,336,123 of record NC_136063.1, read on the forward strand.
TATTTTCGTAAAATATTTTCTGTAGCGGGTTGTGGGTTTATAGGGGAATAGGGTGGGAAGTAATTTAAATTAAATTAATTAAATATGTAAATTAATAATAATTGTTAATTAATTATTATTTTGTAAATAATTAAAATATAATTGGTAATTATAAATATTTAAAGAATAAATAAATAATAATTAGTAAATTAATTTCTGTAGTGGGTTGTGAGTTTATAGGGGGATAGGGTGGGGAGTAATTTAATAATAACTAATTAAATATGTAAATTAATTACATTTGTTAATTAATTAATAATTGACCATTAAATAAAATTAACTTCGTAAATAAAAGTAATTGGTTTTGGAAATTAAATTTAAGTTTTGGGTTTTTGGGTAGAGGGGTATTTTTAGGGTTCAGGGTCAGTTTTGGGTTTTGGGGTAAAGGGGTATTTTTAGGGTTCAGGGTCAGTTTTGGGTTTTTGGGTAAAGGGGTATTTTTAGGGTTCAGCGTCAGTTTTTTGTTTTTGGGTAAAGGGGTATTTTTTATGTTCAGGGTCAGTTTTTAGTTTTTGGGTACAGGGGTATTTTTAGGGTTCAGGGTCAGTTTTTAGTTTTTGGGTAAAGGGGTATTTTTAGGGTTCAGGGTCAGTTTTTAGTTTTTGGGTAAAGGAGTATTTTTAGGGTTCAGGGTCAGTTTTCAGTTTTTTGGTAAAGGGGTATTTTTAGGGTTCAGGGTCAGTTTTTAGTTTTTGGGTAAAGGGGTATTTTTAGGGTTCAGGGTCAGTTTTCAGTTTTTGGGTAAAGGGGTATTTTTTATGTTCAGAGTCAGTTTTCAGTTTTTGGGTAAAGGGGTATTTTTAGGGTTCAGGGTCAGTTTTTAGTTTTTGGGTAAAGGGGTATTTTTAGGGTTCAGGGTCAGTTTTTAGTTTTTGGGTAAAGGGGTATTTTTAGGGTTCAGGGTCAGTTTTCAGTTTTTTGGTAAAGGGGTATTTTTAGGGTTCAGGGTCAGTTTTTAGTTTTTGGGTAAAGGGGTATTTTTAGGGTTCAGGGTCAGTTTTTAGTTTTTGGGTAAAGGGATATTTTTAGGGTTCAGGGTCAGTTTTCAGTTTTTTGGTAAAGGGGTATTTTTAGGGTTCAGAGTCAGTTTTTAGTTTTTGAGTAAAGGGGTATTTTTAGGGTTCAGGGTCAGTTTTTAGTTTTTGGGTAAAGGGGTATTTTTAGGGTTCAGGGTCAGTTTTGGGTTTTTGGGGTACAGGGGTACAGTGTAAAAATAAAGTAAAATTAAATTTAACTTAAATTAATTTAATGAAATTAAATTAAAATAAATTATATTATATTAATATGTTTATTTAATAATATGTTTATATATATATATATATATATATATTCACTGAAAAAACCATAGGTTATAGACCATATATAGTTAGGAATTAGCATTTACAAAACCTTATTTTACTCACACAAAACCATTGAAATTCCATATATAGTTAGTTGCACTAACTATATATCGCGCACCCGCAATCCACTGCTGATGATGTCACATATTACATCATTCATGACATGGTCAGTGACATCACTGATGACATCACTGATGACAACATCCAGTGATTATGTGTTTCTGTAAAGTTTAAATATGTTTTACATATTGAAGAATGAGTGGATGTATAAGTGTCTGAATGAAGGTTTTAGTAGGTGCGTGATTGACTGTATGAGTGAGTGATTAAATGCGTCTTACTGAATGCACGGGTTAGTGACTAAACTGTCTGAAAGTGTGCATCAGTATGTCTGTTGTTGTGCAAGCTGCTGCATGTGTTGATCAGTAGCTATATAAGTAGCTATATGGGTTATTGATTGGTTGCACAAGTATTTGTATGGGAGACTGAGTGTGTGTATGGCTGGCTGGGAGGTGTGTGACTCTGTGCAGATCAATGTGTACTTGTATCAGTGATTCTATAAGAGAGTAAGTATGTGTTAGTATATGTTTCAAAAATGTAAGGTGTTCTGTGTTTAACTGTATAGATGAGAAAATGGAAGTGTGATTGATTCTTTTCAGGACTGACTAGGTGTGTGAGTAACTCCATGGATGAGTGGCAGAGTGTGAGTGTCTGTATAGGTGTATGAGTGCATATGATAGTGTTGTAAAGATGAGTGATTCTATGTATGAATGATTGTATGAGTGAATGTGTGTGTAGACATAGGAATCAGTGAGTGCGTATGTAGTAACTAGTATTGGTGTGTCAATGGTTTCAAAAATTATACTCTCTATTTAACACTGGGTGTAATAGAGGTTATATTAGAGTGTGAGGAGATGCATTGTATTATCACATGAATGATATTATCAGTGATGTGATCATTGATGTCAAGTGAGATGTCATCAGTGATGTCATTTGAGATGTCATCAGTGATGTCATCAGTGATGTCACTGACCATGTCATGAATGATGTAATATGTGACATCATCAGCAGTGGATTGCGGGTGCGCGATATATAGTTAGTGCAACTAACTATATATGGAATTTCAATGGTTTTGTGTGAGTAAAATAAGGTTTTGTAAATGCTAATTCCTAACTATATATGGTCTATAACCTATGGTTTTTTCAGTGAATTTTCAAGGTTTTGTAAATGCTAATTCCTAACTATATATGGTCTATAACCTATGGTTTTTTCAGTGAATTTTCAAGGTTTTGTAAATGCTAATTCCTAACTATATATGGTCTATAACCTATGGTTTTTTCAGTGAATTTCAATGGTTTTTTAATAGCAAATATCATAAGCTGTCGAATGTCAAGTACGTGGTAAGTAAAAACATTTTCGTGTTTATGCACACTGATCTGCTTTCATTGCTGCCCCCCACCCCTCATTTCTATTAGGAGTACTCTCTCTTTGCAGATAGTGAAGGGTAGTTAACGCAGCCCTTTGCCCCCTTTGTAATCCGTCGTGCCTGCTTCTCTCTCCATTTGATTGTTTGTTCTCTTTGGTTCATTCTCTATTTACAAACAAGCACAGAGTCGCAATACTCTGTTTAGTCTTTGCAGATAGCGAAAAATCGTGTAAAAAAACAAAAGGAATCGAGCAAAATCAGTAGGCCACTAATGGGATCTCTTTTGACCTCGCTAAAATAGAAACATTAGGAACAACCTGTTGAAAATAGCAATGCGTATGTATATAAGCGGCGTTCATTTGTGTTCACAGTACCCCTTGTTGATTGTTTCAATCGAGCATTGAATTGTTCGAAGTTAATTCTCTTAAGGATCTTCTCTACCTGCAAACGAGGAAGAATAGGAATATTCTATCTCCCTTTGCAGATAGTGAAGGGTAGGTAACGCAAGCCTTTAACACGTCGTACCTATTTCATTCCTCATTGATTGATTGATTGTCCGAACATTGACTGTTTGGGAATTAGTTCTTTTTGGAGGTATTCCCTGTTTGCAAATAAACGTAGGAAAATCTTTGCAAGTAGTGAAAGGGTACGTAATGCGGACCGTTCTCCCCCGTTGTAATCTGTCATGCCTATCTACTCCCCACTGATTGATGCACCTTTTTCACCCGGACCATTTACTAGAGATACGTCATCTGGCCCGACCAGAGAGCACCCCTAGTGAAAAGGACATATGCAATAATAACGAAGTGATCACTGTATCCTGTTAACAGAAACTTTACCATGAAACAACCTGGAAAGAAAAAAAGTAGGAAAACGAAAATCAGTAGGCCACTGATGAACATGAACTTTTATTAAACAACGAACAAAGAAACGATAACATAACGTAATGATAAAACCTATTAATGTCCTAGAAACAAGAAAACGTTAAAATATGCCAGTGGTGAGAGACCAGAAAAACAGTAAGAGAAACCAAATCACCCCTCGCTGTCCCACCGCCTGCCACGCCAAAAAAATCGATAGACTAGGGAAAATGCAAGTCAGTAGAACATCCACCCCCACTCTGGAAACTTCCAAGGTGGGGCAGGGTTCCGGCTACGCCCAGCCGGGAGCAGCCCATATAAGGCAGGTCCTGCTGCCACGCCTCGGCCAGGAGATCCTAACGTAGGGTGTAGCCGAAGGAGAGGCCGAGGCCAGCGGGACCCGGCCAGGGGATTGCCTTTACAACGCTGAACAGTTGCAGGGGGGGGGGAATGTCTCCTCGACCCTCCCCTCTCTCTCCCAGTCCGGCCACGGTGGCCCTTGAGAGTTGCAGGTAGTCCCGCCACATGCTCTTCCGGTCCGACCACCAACGGTCGGGGGGCCGAGGCCGACGGGATCCGGCTGCAGCCGATAAACCAAGAAACCCGTTCATGGGGCCAGAGCCAGGGGCGTCCGGCCGACATCCACCGGAAGCCCGGCCCAAAGACGGACGGGACACTTCTTTCTTTTATAATGGCTGCGACAACACTGGGGGGGGATGTCTTGCACATGCCTCCGACCCCCCCCTCGTCCTCATCGCCTGGTCCGGCCATAACAAATCTCAAGCGAGACGCCGTGGGGTGCACTGGGAGGGAGAGACGGTGCGAACAGGCCTCTCCCGCCTCCCCAGGTGGAGACTTCCCAGCTGCACCCTCAGCGCTCCAGGCGCCCGGAAAACGGTTCTTCCACTGTGGCCATGCTGCAACGTCTCGCCCGGCAGGGTGGAGCCCGTCCGCTCATGTGACCCCGCGATCGCCGGTAGCTGCCGAACTCTCAAAATGGCGGTCGACCTGGCAAGAGCGGGCCCAGCATAAAGAAATGGCCCGGTCACTGGTTGACTCCACCACCGTAGTCCTCCACGACCTTGAAGATTCTAGAGGAGCCGCGGGAGTCTCCGACCCCCGATGGGGAATGACTGCCATGATCGCCCGTGGAGTGACGAAACTGTATCCGCGGGACGTCGGCGCTCCCATGCTGGCGCCAGCCTCACTTTGAATTACTAGCATCCTGCAGACCTCACTTCCGGTGAAAGCACAGTGTGACCCGGTAGGAAAAATTATTGCACCCCCTCCCCTTTTTGACTGATAGTTCAAACCACCGATCCTTTCCTTTGCCCTTTTAACGGAACTTTGGACTGCCTCCCCCTCTTTTACATTTTCTAGAGAAAACAAAACATTAACCACTACATTAGCATAGCAGTTGACACCAGAACTGTTTTCAAATTGAAAACCAACAACATCTTCAACAGAATCCTTTTTGTTTCTGCTGTGACCCTGCTACAGCACAGGCATTGTCCCCAGCAGTAATTCTGCAATGCCGGTAAGAATAGCTGTGGTGCCTACTGGACTCACTCACCCCCGCGGCGCCCCACGCCGTTTTTTGCTGGGCGGCAACTTACTAGACATCACTTTCGTGCCATCTAGATTTCAGCGCGTTCTGCTGCCTTGGAACTATTCGCACAACAGACCGCTACTGACAAGAATATTTCATTATTGGTGCTGTCAATTTCAATAAATCTATTGGATAATTAAAAAGAAATTGCCACGGTCTCTTCGTTGTTTAAATGTTTTTACTGTTTTTGTTTTGTTGTATATATTTATATGTTATTAAAGTTTTATATTCCTACTACTTTGTTGGAGTGCTATATATTTTTAATGTGACACATAATTGTAAAAACTTTGATGTACAAAGAGTCATTCCTGGAATCTTCCGCTTCAGGCTCGGTCCCCTCCCCAATCACAATACAGGCTGGTTTTCAGATAGTAGGAACACGTGTGGTGTGACGGATCTCATCGGGTGTGGGCCTTGATCTACTATAACTCCTTTGAAGAGGGGTGATTCTTTACAGCTGGGGCCATAAACTACATCTGCAGGGCTAGCTGATAGCCTGGACAATCGGACACAGAGAAAGAGGAGTGTCAGAGGGTGCGGTAGTGAATAGGGCGAAAGGGAGGTGTCGGGCGGGCACAGAGTGTGATTCTCAGGGAAGAGCAGCGCAGATGGGGGGAGGTTTATTGCCCATGCATAAGACAGAGAGCGGTGGTGACCAGTGCCTAGGGAAGATGCTTGCGTGGGTGAGGAGCCATGCTACGAATTGACAGCGTGCAGAGAGTGGGTCTGGTCAAGACATCTAAAATGGCTGCCGTGCACGACAAAAGTGTGGCATTTCAAAAAAGGCAAGATGGCGCAGACAATGTTTTTCAACACTTCCTCATTTCCTTCGAATCGAACGTTAACAGACGTTGGGGCATATTACCAAAGTTAAGCGATATTTATCGCTAACGATGCTTACCAACCAATTTTTTACCACTAAGCATCGTCAGAAATTATCGAAGATAAACCTTACTATTATCAAGGTTTATCGCAAATGCGATAATAAACGGCCGCAATGCATGAATATCGCTAAAAACTCAGCGATATTCATGCATTACCGAGCTAATGCTCTTAGCCATGTTATCCACCTCCCATTGGATAACATGGCTAAGAACTGCTCAGGGCAGGTGTTACTTTTTGGAGATATTCGCGCTTAGCGCGAATATCTCCAAAAGTTGGTAATAGGAGATAGATATCTTGCATGTTGTAATGCAAGTTATTGTGGTATATGGAACTCATACCATAATCTCTCAGGAAAGCAGAAACTGATCCTTTTGGGACCGCCTAAAAAGGCCTAGGGGGTGAGGAGTACTCTACTTTGCCCCCTTTTCACGTTCCGAACTATTTTATTTTACTCTCTTCTGTAATTACACAAAATAGCAGCGATAAGATGCATCGGAGACACACAGTGAGAGAAAGGAGGCCGGAGATGAAGAAGACATGTCAAATACACATTGGAGATAATATAGTGGCAGAAGGGAAGTAAATATGAGTAAACTTACCATGTAACATAAAAATGTTGCACTCTATACTATAAGTCTCATTTTATACTACAATCACTTCGCTACAACCTCATAAATTAAAAATAAAAATGAATAATGTCTCAAACAATTTTTGAATTCTAAATATAAATTTATTCTTCAGAATTTTCTAAATTTGAAAGAACTAGTAACATGTCCTCATCAGCAATGTCCTCATTAAAAGTCTCCAATGATGATTCTTGTAACTCTATGGTCTCCAAACACTCGATAAATTCGCCATCAAGAGATTGATCAAAAAAATCATTCAAGTCATCTCCTCCTTGTGACAATATTTCATTATTGGTGCTGTCAATTTCAATCAATGTAGTGGAATCATTCAAGTCATCTCCTCGTGACAATATTTCATTATTGGTGCTCTCAATTTCAATCAATGTAGTGGAATCATTCAAGTCATCTCCTCCTTGTGACAATATTTCATTATTGGTGCTGTCCATTTCAATCAATCTAATGGAATCATACAAGCCATCTCCTCCTTGTGACAATATTTCATTATTGGTGCTCTCAATTTCAATCAATGTAGTGGAATCATTCAAGTCATCTCCTTGTGACAATATTTCATTCTTGGTGCTGTCCATTTCAATCAATCTAATGGAATCATACAAGTCATGTCCTCCTTGTGACAATATTTCATTATTGGTGCTCTCAATTTCAATCAATGTGTTGGACAATTCAAAAGAAATTGCCACGGTCTCTTCATTGTGAGCCATTTTATTTTGAAATTGCTTGCTGTAAATTGCAGAAAAAAATAATCACTTTCATTTATCGTTTTTAGTAATACATAATATAAAACTAACTTTATCAAGTATTTATTATAACAGAAGGACTGCAAATAAATAACAGAAAACATTTTTCAAATTATCTTCAAGTGTACAACATAGTTCCCCATACAAATTAACAACTCACCTTTTTAAAAGTAGCAGAAGTGTTAGTACTGTGTAAATCAAACACCAGAAATTCACCACCAAAAATTCCTCACAAATGTACCTCAGACAGTAGTATCACAAAATGGCTGTGGTTTCCTCTCATTTGACATATATACATAACCAATTAACTTTCATCACACACAAATACAAAACCAAAGTAACATCTTAATTGGTTCTAAATTTCAACACTTTCAAATGTGTTTTCCCCATGCAATTTTCCATAGGACATTTACATACGTCTACAGCCTGAATGGCTGAACGGAATTACACCAAACTTGGCAAAATGGTACATCAAACCTAAGAGGTCAGGAAGGATCTACTATGCCCCCTTATGGTCATTTCCCCCTTCGCATTGGCCTCCTCTTGTCTCTCAATCCTACCGAGGGACAAGATGGCGGCCGCTACGGACTGTTTGGAATGTTGACAGACGCCGGAGAACCAATCAGCTTCGCAAAGCTCCGTAACGCGAAAAGTACGCGAAGCGGAGCGCTGTTACAGATATATATCTTTTTTTGAACGTTAATTTCTCAAAATCCACTGGAGCACATATATTGAGACCTAGCAAAGGCACATCGGGCTACCAGTCCCTAATATTTTGCCAAGTTTCGTGCAAATCCATTCAGCCGTTCGATTATTATTATTTTGTTTTTTTTTTGCCCCGCGGGGCCCTTTTAAAACCTCCACATCAAACCTAGGGGGTCAGCGAGGATCTACTATGCCCCCTTATAGTTATTTCCCCCTTTGTTTTGACCTCCTCTTGTCTCTCGATCCTACCGAGAGACAAGATGGCGGCCGCTACGGACTGTTTGGAATGTTGACAGACGCCGGAGAACCAATCAGCTTCGCTTCACAAAGCTCCGTTGCGCGAAAAGTCCGCGAACCAGAGCGCTGCCCGGTCCGCTGTTACAGATATATATCTTTTTTTAAACGTTAATTTCTCAAAATCCACTGGAGCACATATATTGAGACCTACAAAAGGCACATCGGGCTACCAGTCCCTACAATTTTGCCAAGTTTCGTGCAAATCCATTCAGCCGTTCGGGCTAAAAGTGAGGCCAACCGCCCTATGGAAAACTCAATGTTAAAAACACGTTTTGGGACCCCCCTTTTTTCTCGGCCCCCCCTTGACGAACCCCCCCCAAATTTTCAAGGGCTGCTCAGAAACAAAATGTGCCATTTTCCTGAAAATTTCAGCCAATTCCGTCCACAAACGCCAAAGTTATTAGACATAGAATTTTCAAAAAACCCATAGAGAAAAAATCCTAACTATATATACCTACTGGCGACCGCCAGTAGGTAATATATATATATATATGTATTATTTTTGGTGATATAATTTTTTAATTTATATTAATTATTTATTAATATTACATTTATTCAATAATTATTTCTAAGTTTATATTAAATATATTTATATATATTATTTTTAACTTAATTTTAAGACATTTAAAAAAATCGATATTTTGACAGTCTATATTTTTGTAAGTCGATATTTTGGAGTCGATATTTTAGTACTTACCTGTTTGAAGATAGGCAGTCGATATTTTGTCCCTCGATATTTTATCCTCGATATTTTGGTATCTCGATATTTTTGACATCGATATTATGTCAGTGATCCGTCTACTCGACAGGACTCCCTATTGGACCTCAGTCCCTCAAACACTCTCCTCTTCCTCACTGGGCACACTGGGTTTGACAAGCAGGCAGGCTCTGGTGCTGCAGGAGAGGTGGCCTTTGAATCCCTGGGTGATGTCCCCTCACCCAACAGAAACACTATCAGGCCTTGGACCCCAATCCTGGTCACAGGCTGAAGTCTTGCAGAGTGTTTCCTCCTTACAGAGCCTGTCTTGCTTCTTGGCAGATGACAATTTTTGGGGCCACAAACTTCCCTTCCTATAGTCCATTTTCCAGACACCTAATATGATTTAAGGTCTGAGTTTTTGAAGTGTATGTTGGGGTCTGCTTCTTTTGAAGTGCCACTTCTTTGCTATCTTCTTCCTCTTTAAGGCTGTGCATCACAGAACAAGTGACTCCAAATGTGATAGCCCCACAACACAGTTCATGGGGTGGCCAGGGTTCACACCTGGGTGTCAGACACAGTGATATGTGTATCAAAAGGGTTAGCCTAGGACTCCAGTCCTACTCTTTATGATTCTCTTATCAGCCCCATATCATTCTTGGAATACGCCCAAGCCACTTTCTTGTGACCCCTCACTGAATCAAAAAGCACCCTTCCCTCCTCAGTGTGTGTCCCACCCAGCTTACAGGAATGCAGCAATACAGAAATCTGTGTGGGGGATTACTCTACCTCCTCATACTTTCACCATGCAGACCATGGTCTCCCATAATAGAATATAACATACAAGGGAGGTACCCTACTATATAAGATAGGGACAGGGTGGATTCACTAGTACAAACAGTGTCCCAATTAAGAGTCACAGAAATCCCCAAGATGTATTAGCCGGTTTTATGGCAAAGCCTATTACCATTCAATGATTGTCACACAAAAAAACTAATATTAATAAGGCGTGTCAGCAAACCACACAGTATAATTAATCCACAGAACCAAAAGAAATTATATAAAAAATGTTCATATATTTATTACAATTGTAACATTAAAAACATAAGTACATAAAAACATTTCGTCACAGTATTTTTAGAAAACAAAGTCGACGCAGCGTTTAGTTGAGTTAGCTAATGTTCACCTTCTTCAGGAAAGTTTTCTAGACAATGGAAACAGTTTATTATTTATATATACTCGTGTTGCTGACACCACCTCTACATCAATAATTTATACTATCATATTAACACTGAGCAAGGACCAAGGACATTATCTTAGTAACCCCAACCCCCCATAGACATTGTCATGGAATCAGAACAATATTTTATTAAAAACACAATATCGTCTTAAAAAGACACAAATTGCAAAAACTAATATCCAGTAGTTCAGTATAAATTTAATGACAGTTTACTTCGACATACGTAAATAGAGAACATCAATTTGGATATCATACCTCTATTATTAACAATGCTGAGTTTTTATTCTTTTCCTCAGGATTGTGTCAAGAGAATTATGGGATGGGATCTTGAAGATAGCCCAAATATTAAAACCTATATGTTGTCAAAGAAGAAATATTTCTCAATACCTCCTCTATCAATCAAAAAATTAATTGATCTGAAAAAGGTAGTAACTGAATTAGACCTACCCCCTGTATGTATGTACAGGAACAATGGACTTTCGTTGGAGCCACCGTCTTATCAGGATAAAAACATATACTATTTGGGAAAAAGATATATGTATATATTAAAACACCCAACCTCCTACACTGGATTAATTCAGACACTGCAGACACTTGTTGGACATGTTCTGCTCATCAAGCTGATTTGAAACATTTGCTATTTACTTGTCCTTGTTTTTCAGTTCTGATTACATGTTTGGTCCCAAATTAATTGTTTATTTCATACCAAAATTTCTTCTTCTATTGCTAATATTGTCTTAGGAAGCATACCTGATATTTGGACTAATGTCTCATTAAGTGTACAAATAGTAGATTTACTATTGGCACTTGGTTTTCAATAAATTACTAAGCATTGGAAAGACTCCAGACAATTTTCGCCTAAAGCATGGTTGTATGCGGTATGGTATAATCATAGATTAGACACTGCATACATGCAATCTACATACTTTGGGGCACATTAGGATGGCGGACGGAAGGACGACCGCCGGCCTGGAGTAGGCGGAAAAAGCCTTTTTCCGTCCGCCTGCCGCGGACACTCCGACCGCCATATTAGGATGGGAAACACGGTCAAACCCCTGTACGCGGCGGAAGAGAACACACCGCAGCGGAATCACACCCGACCCCGCGGCAGACGTAACCAATCCAGAGACACCGCCGTACGGAATGACGTCTCCGACCGTGTCCCAAATCACGATGGCGGAAAACACACATAAAACCGCTGCGGAAAAATAACCTGCCTGAACACGGCGGATTCCCCATGGCCAACAAACCACACATTGCGAAGATACCCACCACAAGCAGCTCACCCACATGGACCCAGCGCTACACGCTTTTCCGATACTCTTCGCGATCCTCCACCAGCAAGTCATGGACCATCATCGACGACGACGCAGGTACGCTACACACCATTTACTGTCGGAAGGGGAGTATCTGGCAGGGCTGTGACGTTGGGAGGGGGAGTAGACAGATGAGATAAACAAGGACCCCCTGGGTAGTGGTAAATTACAGACTCCTAGGGCAGGGTAACAAAATATGTGAGTAAAATATCCTAGGCCATCCACTAAAATAGGTGAACAATTAACCAGACTCAGTAGTGGAAGGAACAATCAAAGATAAAAATTATAAAAAAACATGTTTTTAATTGGCATAGTAAAAAATCATATAGGAACTGGAAAGGGTCAGACTATATGATAAACATAGGTAGGTGTTGGGAGGGGGAGGGGGAGTGTCATGTCACAGGAAATACATTGACTAACGCACCAAAATATACACAATTGAAGTACACAACCAGGAATGACAGCGACTAACCACTAAACATGATTCAATAGCTTTATTCAACATAATAGGTGCATAATATCAGAATATCAAGAGCATGGGCATTGGGTACAACAGATCATGTACATCACTGGCAGCACATGAGAGGGGTTAAGTGCATCAACAGTCCTTGGCAAGGCACAGGTACATCATTGGCAGCACGTGAGAGGGCACAATGCAGTATCAGAACAGCAACAGGGCATTGTGGACAACAGAGCAGGTACATCATTGGCAGCACGTGAGAGGGCAGAATGCAGTATCAGAACAGCAACAGGGCAGTGTTTACAACAGAGCAGGTACATCAGAGGCAGCACGTGAGAGGGCACAATGCAGTATCAGAACAGCAACAGGGCATTGTGGACAACAGATCATGTACATCACTGGCAGCACATGAGAGGGGCTAAGTGCATCAACAGTCCATTGCGCTGAACAGGTCCATCAGAGGCAGCACATGAGAGGGGCTAAGTGCATCAACAGTCCATTGCACTGAACAGGTCCATCAGAGGCAGCAAATGAGAGGGACAATGTGCATCAACAGTCCTTGGCAAGGCACAGGTCCATCAGAGGCAGCACATGAGAGGGGCTAATTGCATCAACAGTCCATTGCACTGAGCAGGTCCATCAGAGGCAGCAAATGAGAGGGGCAATGTGCATCAACAGTCCTTGGCAAGGCACAGGTACATCATTGGCAGCACATGAGAGGGCAGAATGCAGTATCAGAACAGCAACAGGGCATTGTGGACAACAGAGCAGGTACATCAGAGGCAGCACGTGAGAGGGCAGAATGCAGTATCAGAACAGCAACAGGGCATTGTGGACAACAGAGCAGGTACATCATTGGCAGCACGTGAGAGGACAGAATGCAGTATCAGAACAGCAACAGGGCATTGTGGACAACAGAGCAGGTACATCATTGGCAGCACTTGAGAGGGCACAATGCAGTATCAGAACAGCAACAGGGCATTGTGGACAACAGAGCAGGTACATCATTGGCAGCACGTGAGAGGGCACAATGCAGTATCAGAACAGCAACAGGGCATTGTGGACAACAGAGCAGGTACATCACTAGCAACACAAGTACATGTTTCAAGCCACCCGTCCCAGGGACAACAGCAGTGCAAGGCTGGTTACAATGGACAATGTACATACCATGTGAAAAGACATGTGAGTGAAGTGAACAGGACCTCACATCACAGAATCAGGTGGACTGCTTGAACTACCTGCCTCGGACACACTGCCAGCACCAGTAACAGGAGTGTGAGACACAGCCACAGCTTGAGTGACTGACACATGAGCCACAGACCCAGACACACTGCCAGCACCAGAAATAGGAGTGTGAGACACAGCCACAGCTCGAGTGACTGACACATGAGCCACAGACCCTGACACACTGCCAGCACCAGAAACCGGAGTGTGAGACACAGCCACAGCTCGAGTGACTGACACATGAGCCACAGACCCAGACACACTGCCAGCACCAGAAATAGGAGCAGAAATAGGAGTGTGAGACACAGCCACAGCTCGAGTGGCTGACACATGAGCCACAGACCCAGACACACTGCCAGCACCAGAAACCGGAGTGTGAGATTCAGCCACAGATGTAGTGACTGACACATGGGCCACAGACCCAGACACACTGCCAGCACCAGAAACAGGAATGTGAGACACAGCCACAGCTCTAGTGACTGACACATGAGCCACAGACCCAAACACACTGCCAGCACCAGAAACAGGAGAGGGCACAACTGAGACAGTGCTACTACATGATGCATGACAGCAAACAACAGACACAGTGCCACTATCTGACACATGAGAGTCAACTGCATCTGCGCCACTGGTACCACTGAAATGATGAGCCACAGGGCTGAATGGGCCAGGAGGCAGGGTGGCTCTGGGAGCTGGGGATAGCTCTACTGGAGCGACATCGGGTTGTTCATGTGTCAATGGTGTGTGTCTACGTTTCTTAGGGATATGTGAGGGCACCCTGGACATGACAGGACTGGCAAGTGGTGCGGACTCAAATGAAATATCACCCACCAAAGGTGGAGCATCTGCTGCTGGGGGTCTGCTCTCTGGGGACGTGCTGGAGCCTGCTTGTCGTTTGCTGTGTGCCTGCCTTCTGGCCTCTGCATCATGTGTAATGGGGGATGCAACAACAGGGTACTCCTTCCTCTGCTTCTGACGGCCCTGGATGGGAGTGGAGGTATGGGGGGACTCCACCGCGGACACATCTTTACAACGTTCCCTCAACAACATCAGCCGCAGTGCAGCCAGGGGTGATGTATGCCTGTCCTTGATGGAGCTAGTGTCTATGGGGGAAGCCCTGTCCCTTGGATGTGCCTTGGCCGTAGGAGGTGTCCTGTCCCTGGAAGTTCCCTGTTCCCTGGGCGGTGCCCTGTCCCTGGGTGCAGACCTTTCCCTTGTACTGTATCTGTCTCTAGAAGCAACCTTGTCCCTGGAAGTGTCTCTTTTCTTGGGAGTTGCCCCTTCCCTTGTAGTGTCCTTGTCCTTGGGAGTGTCCCTGCTCTTGGGAGTTGCCCCTTCCCTTGTAGTGCCCTTGTCCTTGGGAGTGTCCTTGCTCTTGGGAGTTGCCCCTTCCCTTATAGTGTCCTTGTCCTTGGGAGTGTCCCTGCTCTTGGGAGTTGCCCCTTCCCTTGTAGTGTCCTTGTCCTTGGAAGTGTCCCTGCTCTTGGGAGTTGCCCCTTCCCTTGTAGTGTCCTTGTCCTTGGGAGTGTCCCTGCTCTTGGGAGTTGCCCCTTCCCTTGTAGTGTCCTTGTCCTTGGGAGTGTCTCTTCTCTTGGGAGTTGCCCCTTCCCTTGTAGTGTCCTTGTCCTTGGGAGTGTCTCTTCTCTTGGGAGTTGCCCCTTCCTTTGTAGTGTCCTTGTCCTTGGGAGTGTCTCTTCTCTTGGGAGTTGCCCCTTCCTTTGTAGTGTCCTTGTCCTTGGGAGTGTCCCTGCTCTTTTGAGGTGGCCTTGCCTTTGTAGTGTCCTTGTCCCTGGGAGTGTCCCTGCTCTTAGGAGTTGAACCTTCCTTCGTGGTGTCCTTGGTAGTGTCCCTGGACTTGGGAGTTGCCCTTCTCTTGGGACTACCTTCTGTGGGGTATGCCTGTGTAGCATGTGAAGCCATTTCCACCCACACCCCTTGAGGATCCTGTGTGTCAACTCCAGTGTAGCTCACGTAGTCTTTGGTGCCAGATTTACCAGTCCTAGGGGATGGGGTCTGTGCTCTCCGTGCCCTGCCCTGCTGCCTGTTGCTGCTCCTAGTGCAATAACCTGTAAAAGAGTCCTGCTCTGAGAAGTCACTCCCCCCTGAGACATCAAGTGGTGTAGATGGGGGAACAGAAGTAGCACCCTGTCTTTGCGACTGAACAATGGCAGAAGACACAGTGTTTGCCAATGACTGAACTGATCTGTGTAGACCAGCAACATCGCCGTGCATCCCCTCCATGAATGCCACCACCTGCCCCAACTTCCTATCGTGGTCTTGGAATGCATTGATCATGTTGGTCTGCCCTACACACAGCTGTCGCAGCAGATCAACATCCTCTGCACAAAGTGCACATTGTGTCACAGGGGCAGGCTCCGCGGTGCCTGCACCGAAGGCAACTCTGCTCCCCCTCCTCTGGCGAGCACGAGCAGTACATGTTGCAGTGGGTGGCAGTGTGGGCCCTGTGTGCTGTGTCCCGACTGAAGGTGTCGATTGCCCACCCCCTGTCTGTGCCAACAGTGCGGACTCACCAACACTTTCTGAGGATGAGGGCGATGGTGTTTCCACATGTGAGTCCTCAGGGACGGTCCTGTCCCCCGCTCCGGCGCTGCCCTCTTCAGTGTCAGTCTGCGTGTGTGTGACCTCTGATCCTGAAGCATTGCCACCACTCATCTCCCTCGTCTGTGGGTCAGTGCCCTCTGCCGAAGCTGAAAAAGAGAGAAACGATGTGTGAGTAAGTGCCACACTCACGTACTTAAGGACAACTGATCTAGGATTCCATTACATACATAGTACATGTAGCACACATCCTGCACACGTCCCACCCCTACCAGTCATCCTCACATCAAAGAACCGGTGTTGGCTGTCAAACATGTACATCACCCGAACATGGCAAGTGCCTGTAGATCTGCACACATGTCATGCCATGGGACCACAGACCTCAACGGCATGTCCTGGAACCCTCAACTACTAAGCAAGTGGGCTGTCCACCTGGCGGACATGGATGCCAACGCTTACTCCGCTAATGGTACCAGCATGGTATTCAAGCTAAACATACGCACCACGGAAGCCACTACTGTGTCTGGGCACCAATACATGCTTTGCTGGCCCAAGTCACAAACACATACATTCTGCTTACCGCTAGTTTGCTGTGGATCCCCACTCAGCCGGGCGGACAGGTCAGGATGCGTCACAGCAATGATACGGTGCATAAGAGGGGTCATGGTGCGGCGGGCCAGACGTGTAGATCTTGGAATCATCCCCAGTGTCATCTCCGCCACATTCTTGCTAAGCCTGGAAATGTCGTCCCAGCGCTTGTGGCAGTGTGTGTGTCGTCTATTGCACGCCCCCACTGCCCGTACATCACGTGCTATGGTCCTCCACACGGCCTTGCGAAGGTGCAGCTTTACCTACCATGATGGGAGACAAGAGGGTAACGTAAGTGGACAGTATGACATGCACAAACATCGTAGTAACACGTTTCTACATGCAGCCATGCTCAGCACTACACATGTGAAGGTCCCACAGCACACCGCCAGGCTTGCAGAAGACAGGAGCCACTGAACACCTCATGGCCAACAACATGTACACCACTGTACTTACCACCTGTCCGGGTGCACCGTAGAGCCGTTGGTAGTTGCTGAGCACACCGTCCACAAGGACATCCAGCTCCGCTGCGGTGAAGGGACGAGACCGGGTCTCTCGCACTCCCTGCATGGCAAGGTCCTGGACTGTGGCACAGCAGCAGCAGCCGTTGGTCAGCTCAGCAGCAGCAGGTCGAGGTGATGGTCACAGGCAGCAGGCGTTGGTCAGCTCAGCAGCAGCAGGTCGAGGTGATGGTCACAGGCAGCAGCCGTTGGTCAGCTCAGCAGCAGCAGGTCGAGGTGATGGTCACAGGCAGCAGCCGTTGGTCAGCTCAGCAGCAGCAGGTCGAGGTGATGGTCACAGGCAGCACTGGATCAAAGCAGTGAATGTGTGCTTGTGAAAGTCACACATATATAGGGCCCAGAGCCCATGTCAGCGGCACAAGTCGCCAGCTATTGGTTCCCCCTGGATGCCTCATACGAAAAGGGCCAATGACAGGCCCTGGTGTGGCGGTGCACTGTTTCCGCCATTGTCGATGGCGCATACGCGCCCCGCGGTACCTCTTCCCATTGGCTGCCTGTGCACGTGCCGTCACGGACACACATCAGCAACCGCAAGTGCGCACTTCCGCTACGGTTGGATGTTTTGCAACAATGTTCAATCAGTGGCGCAACCATGACGGGGCACGCCTTCTGTGGGGGTGGTGCAGGCCAACACATTCATGTGAATATGGAAATCAAAATGGCAGTTCATGACCCCCATTACAGTCACATTGCATCATCCACCGTAGACCGACCCTCCCAGCGCGGTCACCCACCGCTGTCCCAGCCCGGTCACCCACCGCCGGGCCAGGCCGGTCACCCACCGCCGGGCCAGGCCGGTCACCCACCACCGTCCCAGGCCGGTCACCCACCGCCGTCCCAGCCCCGTCACCCACCGCCGGGCCAGGCCCATCACCCACCGCCGTCCCAGGCCGGTCACCCACCGCCGTCCCAGGCCGGTCACCCACCGCCGGGCCAGGCCCGTCACCCACCGCCATCCCAGGCCCGTCACCCACCGCCGTCCCAGGCCCGTCACCCACCGCCGGGCCAGGCCCGTCACCCACCGCTGGGCCAGGCCAGTCAACACCCGGCGGTGGGTGACGGGCCTGGGATGGCGGTGGGTGACGGGCCTGGCCCGGTGGTGGATGACGGGCCTGGCCCGGCGGTGGGTGACCGGCCTGGGACGGCGGTGGGTGACGGGCCTGGCCCGGCGGTGGGTGACGGGCCTGGGACGGCGGTGGGTGACCGGCCTGGGACGGCGGTGGGTGACCGGCCTGGCCCGGCGGTGGGTGACCGGCCTGGCCCGGCGGTGGGTGACCGGGCTGGGACGGCGGTGGGTGACCGCGCTGGGAGGGTCGGTCTATGGTGGATGATGCAATGTGACTGTAAGGGGGGTCATGAACTGCCATTTTGATTTCCATAATCACATGAATGTGTTGGCCTGCACCACCCCCACGGAAGGCGTGCCCCGCCATGGTGGCGCCACTGATTGAACATTGTTGCAAAACATCCAACCGTCGCGGAAGTGCGCACTTGCGGTTGCCGATGTGTGTCCGTGACGGCACGTGCACAGGCAGCCAATGGGAAGAGGTACCGCGGGGCGCGTATGCGCCATCGACAATGGCGGAAGCCGTGCACCGCCATGTCGACGCCACTGATTGTATATTTACAAATGCAGCACCGTCGTGGTAGTACGCACATGCGTTATGAGGGGTGTGAACGTGATGGCAAAACAGCATATGTCATGC
The DNA here is from genome assembly GCF_964261635.1 of Lissotriton helveticus. NCBI lineage: Eukaryota > Metazoa > Chordata > Amphibia > Caudata > Salamandridae > Lissotriton > Lissotriton helveticus. Next base: position 1,632,354,970 of record NC_136063.1, read on the forward strand.
ACTATATCATGTGTGTTCACACTATGGCCATTGATGTGCACCAAATTTGCTACACATGTGCATGTATACGTGTCGACCTCTTGTATTACCGTACACACGTTTCAACTCATACACATCTACACACTACATCAAGGCTGTCTGGCCACATTCAGGATCTGTTATGCGTGTGTGGTTTGTGCGTGCAAGTAACAATGGTGGGGGTACACATGTATTCCGTGTATGCGTATGTGTGTTGCCTCTTGTGTAACCATGCATGTAATGTGAGGATGCTCACCATTGTAGGAGTGGTAATTGGTGCATGATGATATGGAGTGTGTGTAGCATTATTGTATTGTGTGTGCACGTGCATGTGTGTCTGTGATGACGCTTGTCCACATTAGGGTCATTAGGCATGTCTTGTTGGCAGTTCTTTTGACGTGTGAGTATGTTACATTGTACATGTTGGCACACATCATGTTGTTAGTGGCTGCACATTGTTTGCATGCTGCTCTGTATTGTAGGTAAATGTCACACATATGATATTTGTCGTCGACTTTTCTTATTTGGATTGTGTTGGCCTAGATGTGATAGAGTTGCACAGCTATTCGTTGTTGGTTAAGTGACATCTACTACATCTACTCCCACACAGGAGGGCTCCTAATGTGCATCGCCCATACACTGTGCTGGAGGATATGGTTGACGAGGAGGTGATCAGGAAATTCCAGCTTGATCGACGTAGATTGCTGGAGCTTGTAGACCAATTGTCTCCTCATCTGCAGCCACGAAGGACATATCCTGGTTCCATTACACCCACAGCAAAGGTGATGGCGGCACTTCACTTCTTTGCAACTGGCACCTTCCAGTACACAGTTGGGCATGCCGGGGGATGTCACAGTCCATGTTCCAAAAAACACAGTTGATGGACAGAATGTAGAACAATGTCATACATTCACCCCAGTACAAGGATCTGGGCCTAAATCCATCGTTTTTTTGCACTCCACACCACCCTGGGTTAGACACTGGCTATATGCAAATCAGCTCTGACCCTGTGCCTCATGGGAACAGTCCAGTCCGAACTACCAAGCCATGTCTTTCCCAGACCGGAATCAAGCATCCAAAGCTTGTTTCCTTTCCTTTCCAGTAAAGAATTGGCTTGGTAGTTTGGTCTGCCCTGTTCCCATGATGCACTGGGCCAGGGCCAGACTAATTTGCATGTAGCCAGGTTCTGAACTGGGATGGTGCAGTGAGCTAAAAAACGGTGATGGATCAAGCCCTGATCTTTTGACTGGGTAGGAGTGTTCTGCTTAATTCAGATACTCTGTCCATCACCACCCCCCTTTTTGAATCGTTTTAGCCACCACAAGTGTGGAAGGGTATGCTCAGATGTGAGTCCCTTGCTCACTGCACCATCAGGATTCAAGCAAGCCGGGCCGAAGACGGCTGCAATGCCAGAAACCGGTCACCGGAAGCTTGTTTCCTTTCCAGTAAAGAATTGGCTTGGTAGTTTGGGCTGCCCTGTTCCCATGATGCACTGGGCCAGGGCCAGACTAATTTGCATGTAGCCAGGTTCTGAACTGGGATGGTGCAGTGAGCTAAAAAACGGTGATGGATCAAGCCCTGATCTTTTGACTGGGTAGGAGTGTTCTGCTTAATTCAGATACTCTGTCCATCACCACCCCCCTTTTTGAACAGTCCATGTTCAGCATGGTACTGCGGGATGTTCTCAGGGCCATGATGATTTACAAGGATGATTACATCCATTTTCCACGGGCGGCAGAGTTGGCAGCAGTCAAAGCAGACTTCTATGCACTGGGCCAGATACCACACGTAGTGGGTTCCATTGATGGCACCCATATCGGTCTCATTCCACCCCGGGCACGTGAGCCTGTATATCGCAATCGGAAGCACTTCCATTCGCTGAACGTGCAGGTGGTGTGCCTGGCCGACAACATCATATCACATGTGTGTGCAAGATTTTCAGGCTCCGCACATGACTCACACATCATGCGGAGCAGCATTGTCCCCCAACTGATGGCAAATCTGCGACCAGAACGTGCGTGGCTTGTTGGTGAGTATGCTGTGGGGACAGTTGTGTATTCTGTGTGGCATGGGGTACCCACCAATCCTGGTAGTGATATCTGTGTCTTTCATCCCCCCACATAGGCGATTCAGCGTACCCAAACAGGCCGTGGCTGCTGAGTCCCATACGTAATCCAACTACAGCTGGTGAAATGCGATACAATGATGCCCATGGAAGGACACGTAGAGTGGTGGAACGTACTTTTGGACTGCTAAAGTCTAGGTTTCGTTGCCTGGATGAAACCGGAGGTGCCCTGCCTTACTCACCAGGCAAAGTATGCAGGATCGTGATTGCCTGCTGCATGCTCCACAACCTGGCCGTGCGCAATGACATTGAACTGATCTTGGACCCTGAAGACCAACAAGTCCCTCGGCCTCCCATCCCACCCATGTCGACTGATGAGGATAGTGGTGAAGAAGAAGGTGTGGACCAGAGCCGTCAACTCATTGCTCGCTATTTTCCTTGAAGGTGAGTGACTACCTCTTGTGCAGGTTGACAATGCGTGATGTATGTTTGCTGGTGGTGTGTGGATGTGGTGTTTGGAACCTGGCTGTTCTGGGATGTTATGTTTGCATGTGTGTGTTGTATTCCATTATGTGTGTCCTCTCATCCACAGATTTGGTGGTGAGTGTGGTTTGTGGTATGTTGCAGTACAGTGTGTTGTGATGGGTGTGAATCAGTTTCCTGGCGTGTGTTTCTTGTCTCTCATTTTCCCTAGGTCACTCCCACTGAGGCATAATTCTCACCGACATAGTTCCCTGCGCCTGCTGGCGTCTGATTCTGGTACAATCATGTGATTAAAACATGGAGGCAACACATAATTGAGTGTGTAAGTGAAATTTATTTACAGGTTGTGTATTTATGCAGGTGGATATTTACAAGTAAGTGTTGGGTGGGGGAGTGTGAGTTGAAGATCATGGTAGATGAAAAGACCGTGGTGACACCACATTGGGTGATGTCCAGCTAGTCCAGCAGACCGGTGCCAATACTTGGCGTTGTGGGACAGGATAGTTGGTGGGTGAATGGCAGGGTCAGGCACGGTTAATGTCATTTGAGGCCCCTCTTTGGGCGGGTGGATGCTGCATCCCCGCTGCCCTCACCTGATTCCAGCCTCGGACGGCCCCTCCGTCTTGTAGCTGGAGCGGAGACAGCTGGGGGGGCAGGTTGGTCAGGGGCCACATCCGTGTCCATGGGCTCAGGTGGCGGTGGCGGTGGTGTTGGCGACCGTGGCGGCTGGGTACTTGGCTGAGGGGGGGGGTTGCGGGATAACCAGTCCCTCCACAGTGATGTTACCTGGCCCATGATGTCCACTAGTTGCCCTATGCGCCTGTCAATGGACCGCAACTGATTTGTGTTCTCCACTGAGTCCTGGTGGGCACGGTCAGCCTGTGCCTGCCCCCGGTCATAGGAGGCCTGGACTCTGGCCAGGGCTTCCAGTGTTTCTGCAGCAGGATGGGGTGGGTATCCTTCCACACCTCGCCGGTGTGAGGCACTCCTGTGGGTGTGATGAGGCCTCTGGTCTGTCCTTTGCCGTCCACTCACCCTCCTTGGCTGGGATGTAGATGGGCCTGCGTCCTGCGATTGGTCAGGCAGGGTGGCACAGGCAGTAGTGGTGGTACAGGTGGTGGTGGAGGTGGTGGTGGTGGTGGCTGCACAGGTCACTATGGCAGGTGTCGGTGAGGTGACACAGGCCAAGGTTGTGGAGGCAGGGATGTCCTGTGAGCCAGATGGCCCTGGGAGTCGGCTTGGGCCCCCTTCGTCCTCCGCGCCGGAGCTGGCAGTGGGATCGTCCCCTGAGAGTCCGTGCTGTGAGTGTGGCGACTGTTGCAGGCGGTTGCTGGTTCCGCCAGTCAGGTTGCGATCACCTGAGGGACAAGATTTTAATGATCAATGCAGTGGACATTACATGTTTTAATCTTTCAAACATTACATATCAAAGACCTCCCAAGACACCCCTCCCACCTCCCAACACACCCCTCCCACCTCCCAAAACACCCAACCCACCTCCCAACACACCCCACCCACCTCCCAACACACCACACCCACCTCCCAACACACACCACCACCCTCCCTGTGGACATGGGGGCCTGTTGGGATTCATAGTGCTGCTCTCTCACACACCCCTCCCACCTCCCAACACACCCCACCCACCTCCCAACACACACCACCCACCTCCCAACACACCCCACCCACCTCCCAACACACACCACCACCCTCCTTGTGGACATGGGGGCCTGTTGGGATTCGTAGTGCTGCTCTCTCACACACCCCTCCCACCTCCCAACACACCCCACCCACCTCCCAACACACACCACCACCCTCCCTGTGGACATGGGGGCCTGTTGGGATTCGTAGTGCTGCTCTCTCACACACCCCTCCCACCTCCCAACACACCCCACCCACCTCCCAACACACACCACCACCCTCCCTGTGGACATGGGGGCCTGTTGGGATTCGTAGTGCTGCTCTCTCACACACCCCTCCCACCTCCCAACACACCCCACCCACCTCCCAACACACCCCACCCACCTCCCAACACACCCCACCCACCTCCCAACACACACCACCCACCTCCCAACACACACCACCACCCTCCCTGTGGACATGGGGGCCTGTTGGGATTCGTAGTGCTGCTCTCTCACACACCCCTCCCACCTCCCAACACACCCCACCCACCTCCCAACACACCCTACCCACCTCCCAACACACACCACCCTCCCTGTGGACATGGGGGCCTGTTGGGATTCGTAGTGCTGCTCTCTCACACACCCCTCCCACCCCCCAACACACCCCACCCACCTCCCAACACACCCCACCCACCTCCCAACACACACCACCACCCTCCCTGTGGACATGGGGGCCTGTTGGGATTCGTAGTGCTGCTCTCTCACAAACCCCTCCCACCTCCCAACACACCCCACCCACCTCCCAACACACACCACCACCCTCCCTGTGGACATGGGGGCCTGTTGAGATTCGTAGTGCTGCTCTCTCACACACCCCTCCCACCTCCCAACACACCCCACCCACCTCCCAACACACCCCACCCACCTCCCTACACACCCCACCCACCTCCCAACACACCCCACCACCCTCCCTGTGGACATGGGGGCCTGTTGGGATTCATAGTGCTGATCTCTCACACACCCCTCCCACCTCCCAACACACCCCACCCACCTCCCAACACACACCACCACCCTCCCTGTGGACATGGGGGCCTGTTGGGATTCATAGTGCTGCTCTCTCACACACCCCTCCCACCTCCCAACACACCCCACCCACCTCCCAACACACACCACCACCCTCCCTGTGGACATGGGGGCCTGTTGGGATTCGTAGTGCTGCTCTCTCACACACCCCTCCCACCTCCCAACACACCCCACCCACATCCCAACACACACCACACACCTCCCAACACACACCACCACCCTCCCTGGCAGTCGTTCACATTTTGGTGAATATGTGGCCCACATGCATGGTTTGGGGCCTGGGGAATGTGTCCTCTCAATTGTGTGAGGCAGAGCATGTTGGTGTGATAGTGGTGCTTGGTTTGTACTTACCAGCCTCTTCTCCCTTGTCGATTCCTTCAAGGCTCTCTGGGTGCAGTATGCCCAGCACCTTTTCCTCCCAATCGGCATAGGGTATGGGCTCCGGGGGTGTGCCGCCGCCAGTGTGGTGTGCCCGCAGGTGATTTTTTGCACGGATGCCTTTGACCCTTGTTTTGAGGTCGTGCCACCGCCTCTGGATGTCGTGCTTTGTTCTTGGCACGGTCCCTGACGCATTCACCCGACTGACTATCCTGTCCCACATGTGGTTTTTGGTTGCCACGGTGGTGTGCTGCACTAGTGTGCTGAATAGATGGGGTTCGACACGGATGATTTCATCCACCAGGATCTTCAACTCTGTGTCAGTGAATTTTGGATTTTTCTTTGGTGCCATGGTGTGTGATGTGCAAGGTGTGGGTGGAGTTGGTTGGGATGTGCAGGTGTGTGGTGTGTAGGAATGGTGTGGTGGGTGTTTGTGTGGTGGGTGTGTTTGTGTGCAGGTTGTATGTGTGGTCTTTAGTGTCTGCTGTTCGTTGTGATGAGCCTCTTGCTTGCAGCTATGCTGTGGTGCAAAGGATTGTGGTAGTGGGTGGGAATCTTTTTATAGTCGGTGTCGTGGTAGTGTCCCAATGGTTGTTGGCAGTCAGGTGCTAGGTGGGTGTGTTGACTTGTGTGGATTTTTAGGTGCTTGGGGGGGTGTCATTGTGGCTTGTGATTGGTGTGGGTGTTTCAGGTGGGTGGGAGTCCTGTGTAGTGGGTTTTGTATTTACTTCCGTCAGCCATTTGTAAATTGGTTTGACGGTAGGGATGGTGTTCGTGTTGTCCTTCCGCTGGGATGCTGGGTTTGTCGTTGCATTGTTTCCGCAGCGGTCGTGGATGGAGGTGAGTTCCGTGGGAATGGCGGCGTTATCCTAATCGCGGGCACGGAGCCTCCGCAGGTATTGCGGCGGCTGTGCCTGTTCCAGCGGTCATGTTCGTCCGCGGCGGATGGTTTTTCTTAGGTTCCGTCCGCTTGCGGCGGTCTCAGGTGTACTCCGTCCGCCGCGGACGGGGTTTGATGTACTCTGTCCGCCGCAGACGGAGTTTCATGACATTATTATCCTAATCGCAACGGCGGTTTATCCGCGGAGCGGTCGGGAGTATCTTGGCTGCGTCCTTGGCGGACGGAACCCATTTCCGTCCGCAATCCTAATCGACCCCTTTATTTTTAAGCGACAAGAACTTTGGTTACAAATTACACAATTGTTAAATGATTCTGCTAAAAGATAATTTGTCGCCCTCCCTATTGCTCACAATGTATCTAGACCTCCCTAACTTCTAATTCTAATTGTATTATCTTCTCTGTTTATTTTTGAATTTATACCATATTTCTTATATGTTATCCACAATCATACCTTTATGTTTTACTATTCACTCCATGCATAATTGAATGGAATTTATTAATTGATCGATTAATTAAAATCATTTCAGTAAAAACAAAAACGCTGTTAAAAGAATCATATTTGTACTTAACAGTACTGCCCTCCTTCCCTCTACACCAGTGTTTCCCAAACTGTGCGGCGCGGCGCCCTGGTGCGCCGTGATCAGTGGCCAGGGGCGCCACTCCTTTGGGAATAAATCTGTCATGTGTCAGCCCATTTGCAGGGGCGCAGTCTTCTCCTTCATTTTCTGAGAGGATTAAAAGGACAAAAGAGGAGGCTGAGGTGAAGTGTGGGCCACGTGCAAGAGAAAGATGCTTCGTTTCTGCTGCATGAAGATAATTCATCTGCCCTACTAGCTGCAGTGCAACCTCCTGGCCTTAGCACAGAGGAAGGGCTCTGAGCCTTTGGTCTCCACCTTTCTCTTTTTTTCTCTCCCCTTATCTTTTCCTTCTATCTTCACTTCCCCCTACCACCGTTTTTCTCCCCTTGCTGTCTTTTACTCTCGCCCCTTCACTCACTTTATCTCTTTTGTTTCTCTTTCTCTTTCAGTTCTCACTGTCTCTCTTTATACACTTTTCTTTGCCCTCGTGTTTCTCTCCTTTTATAGCGCACCAATGGCCTTTTTCCCATGGTGCCCCCTGCTAACTATAATTAGTTTTTACTTCAGTTAAATGATCCACAGAAATTCTTTTTTTTTTAATGAACCAATAGAATCCTGCAGATTACTAATAGCTGTATGTCAAAGCTGATACAACTATATTGTTGAGGTAAAAACAGGAATTTTCGTTACAATCGAACTGCACAACACATGAAGCCAGTCACGAAATAAAAAGAGAGTTATATGCAAGAAAGATTCTAGACTAGAGAAAACGATATATAGCAGAGATGAAGGTAAAAAAAACGGAGGAAAGAGTCAGAAGGAGAGTGAAGGGGGAGCGTAAAATTATTTGGAAACAGAAAAAGTGCAGGAAAGATTGGGGGAATGACACAGAGGACACGGGAGAGTGAAAGTGGGGGATTGAGATGAGGGTAAAAAATGGAGGAAAGACAAAAGGAGAGTTCTGGGGGAGCTTAAAATGAGGGAGAAACAACAGAAAAAGTGTAAGAAAGAGTGGAGGTAAGACAGAGGACACAGGAGAGTGAAAAGTGGAAGATTGAGATGAGTGAGAAACGACAGGCAAAGTGCAAGAAAGATTCGAGGCTGGTCTTGCTTACATCCCCCCCCCACCCGCCCACCGGTAAGAAATGGTGGGGAGCCACGGCCAACTGCCAATTAGGTCAAGGGAGCCACGGGTTAAAAAAGTTTGGGAACCACTGCTCTACACCCTCTCCTCCCATCCATGTCCTGGCTTTGTGGTCGGTCGTATGTCCTTAGACACGTTGCACAGTCCCAAGTGTTGTTTGAAATTCATTTTTGATTAAAAACACCTCATTAGAATTTTTTTTTAAATACATGAACTTGATGGTTCTAGTAAAAAGGTGCGCACTCCTCAGTGCCTTTCGGGGACCAGTCTGCTTGCTTCAGCAGGATTTAGCATATCAGTTACAGGAACAAGATTGCATTCATGCAAGACCTTTAAGGCAACCCTGATCAGGTGCGTGAATTTCCCCATTCTTGCTAAAGTCATAGTCTTTGATTTGGAAAAGCATAAGGCTGAAGCTTCTCTGCAGGTCTTTGCTCCGTTGCCAATACAGATCGGGGAAGGAGGCGCCAACGTTCATTGTTGAGTTTGGGGCAGCAGCATGGAAGGTGCAGCCGGGATTCCTTTGTGAAGGAGCACAGCATACATTCTGTATTTTCCCCCTTATGGGCCCATGCTGGATAAAAATCAGCCCTACATAGCATAGTAAGTGTCATAAAAAGTATTTTACTTCGGGCTTACGGTGTTAGGGCCTCGCTTGGGTAGGGTTGGCTTTTCCTGGCGTGTACGATTTATTCAATGGCTCTAGGGTAAAACTTGAGCGAATGGCCTTAATATCTTGAGCACAGGATGTTTCACACACTTTTCTATTTATTGCTTTTTTCCAGGCATTGAGTGGAATTTCCAATATCCATAGGCTTGCTGCCTCTATCTTCAGTATGTTCATAGCACTGCCAAGGCCGGCATGCCAGACAGAGCCCGCCTCCTCAAAGGTGTATCTCAGTTGATATCTTAAGGAATCTACCGGAGCCCTCAGGATCCTTCGGTATAGCTTTATAAGGTCCCCCTGGCGCATCAGATCCGGCCTTGCGAGCCCTAGCTCCAATCTCAGCCTTGATTTCCTAGCTGACTTCGGCATAAGGAGCACTGATTTGTATGCTTTGGCTTGGACTGAATTTAAAAAGACATCCAACGATCCAGGGAAGGCCAAGTGGCCATAACTGATAGTTGGAAGCAGTTTTGCTTTTAGAACAGTCAGTATTGGTGCAGCCGAAGGACTTATCAGATGTTGGCTCAGTTGTTTTAGCAAATGTGTAACATTGTTGTCCTTGGCAGTCATATGCATAAGTTCCCCTTTCCTTTTATCCTTCCTTTGTTTTATTGTTCTCTCTCTCCCTTTTTGTAAATGATTTTTTATTGATTTTTGACAAAGTAACATCACAATTGTTCTCCCTCTCCCTTAACTATTGTATTTAGAAACATTTCCTTGAATGTACTATTTTTTATATAAATAAACTCCTTTTTAAACTTAAAAACAAAAATCACAAGTAGATGAACGAAAAATAGATATAAAAAAACTATAATGATCATGTGCACTTATATTAATTCATGTGGATGATATATTGAATATGGATAAGTTTATTGCATTGAATTACTCCTTATGATTGTTAATTAGTCAATTAGCACTTGTGTGACTAATAGAAGTCAATGTGTCATTCAAACATGTTGTTTTTCGTGTTTTTTCCACAATAATGGATCATGGAAACAAGTTGAAAATGTGCATGCTTTTTAAAATGAATTTCGGTTTAAGATGTATTCTATTGCTCTGCTGAATATATTTATTTTAAAGCACTGAAACTGTAATGTCATAGAGGAAGCTGTAGAAAGTAAACAGTGCACATCTAGACACCATTTACATTCTGTTCTTGGCACTGCGTTTGCCACCTCAAAGATCAGAAGTTGCAAGGGCAGTGCCAGGGCTTGCAAGGGGCAAGTCAGGGTAAAGCTGCCACCTATGGGGAGGGGGCCCCCTAATGACGTCCACGGAATGCGGTATTCTCACAGGAATCGTAATCCCCAATGATTTCACTGGGAATTACTGCCGACTTTACTTGGAATGTCAAGGGCAGAGTCCTGGTCAGAGGGAACATGTGCAGTCCTCTCTTTGACATTGTTTTGTTATTCCCGAGACAGGAGGATCTGGGAAAAGGCATGGCATTCGTGAACATTCACAACTCTCACCACTGTCAGTGATGATGTTCTGCTTTTTGCAACCCTTGCTTCGAAATGTTAAGAAATCAGTCAATAACTGCAAGCAAGTGCTGAGTGTGCCATTTCTTCAAAAGTACCGCAGTGCCCTTGTATGACTTACTCAAATCATTATCACAAAATCGATGCCATGTGCTTGCCTCGTTTAATAAAGTATTTCGAGAGGATAGCACATGTAACACGACGGAGGAAATGTGATGCACATGTTTTGTTAAAGCTGATGTACTTTGTCAGGAAGTAGTCGAATGCACCCAGATGACTTTTTAAAGTTCAAGCATCCACTAATTCAAGACAGGCCGTACAAATACGCATCTAGCATGCCAGAAGAGGATCATGGCTGGTTAACGAGAGCATTAAAGCGTTGCCTCCTGATGCGAGAGATATTTTCTGTGAGCACTGGTGTGCTTCTGTACTGAGTGCTTCATTGAGAAGCAAACGTCAGTGGTGTCAGTGGAAATCGCGCAACCAGGCTCCCTGTGTACACATCTGTGCGCAAAAGTTATGCATTAATAAAACTAAAATTACAGGGTCCAGCAAAATAAAATTAAAATGCAAAATGTGCATGTGTGAAAAATGCCTGTTCATTCTATAAACAAATGTTCCTAATGAGCCTAACAAAATGCTCACACAAATGGTAGAATAAAAGGCACTTTATCATTAAACCGTACCCCAGGAGTACAAAACAGCTCCAAAGAATCTTCCCTGCTCCTAGAAGGTAAAGAATAATAATAACTATGTCTCATGGGTCTAAAACTTTTCAAATATGTATATTTTGTGGCTGTGTGTAATACAGGGATGTATTATCATAGCTATTAACTTCCATGCAAAGGAGCTTAGGATTTACACCTATTTCATTTGCGTTGGTCTCCATCAATCGTCTATTCTGGTTGATCTGAAATGGCCTTGCAGTGTAACATTTCGGTTTGAAAGGTAGTTGCTGTTATACAAATAAAATAAACTGTAACATAGGTTAGTAAAGAGACATTTAATCATATATATGTCTTCAAGTTCATGAGGTGGCAAAAACCAGGAGAGGAAATATGGTGTGTGGGTGTTGAAATTTAAGCAGTCTCATGAGAGAGAAAACAAAAGACGGACCTCTTCAAATTGAATATAGAGTTCTTGTTGGGTGTCGTGGAGGAGCAAAAGTGCCTCATCATTAGCTGGCCGACAAAGACCTTCAGCCACACAAACTTATTGCAGGTCACCCAGCATCCTGTTAGGTGGATAGTTCATCCTTGAGGTATTTAGGACTGAAACCATTGAGACTTTTATAAATCAATCCTAAAGCCTTGTTTCAATATTTTTTATTGAGTTTTGAATAACAGCATTAAAGGTGAACCTTACCACCTTGAAAGAAACAGTTTGAAAACCCAGAAACACTCATCAACTACCACGTTCCTAATGGAACCCTCTTTGCCCTACTGGCTGAACACTCAAATCCCTCAGATTAGTTATACCACCAACTGCCCACGCTGTCCTGTCTTCTCATGAAGTTATCGGAGGTTTCTGCCATCTGTTTTTCCAACCAAATGTCTCAGACACTAGGGCATCAGGCAATCTGACTACCCTACCATCTCACCCCTGCAGTAGCGTATTCCGCCTGCTGGTCCAATATGTTCAGCACAAGCATTCTTCCAGGACAGGTCCGGTCCCTGTGTTCATGAGCTAAGTAAGCGATCACTGTCTGTCACAACGTCCAGTACCACATGTCCCTCCCCAACGTGCTGTAGGTTAATTTATCCATCTGTTCCCATGAGTCCCTTTGCAATCTGGAACCATATTTCCTGAGATGATGTGGCGGTTGATCACCCACAGTGCGAGATTGGTTTACATGATTTGCTGTGTAGGGGACACCCCATGTCACACAGGCATCTCAATAGTATTATATCCAAGCATTTCTCTAGCTGGGTCCTTTCACTTGACATATACCGCCCAAACCGTATCCTCAAAAACAACCAAAGAATAGCCATGAAGGTACCCCTGAGCCCATTCCCTCCAGCTTAGGTCCACCTAAATTGGTTGAAAGTGTAAAGATGGACCAGTGGAAACTGTAAATTATCCTGTAGTGTGACCCCCTGCTATGAGTGCGTTTTGCAAAGCTATTCCTCTGCAAGTATCTCGCTCCATCAGACTTGCTCCAAGCGGTACTTTCAGTTCCTTCCTACATTGCGCCTGAATACACAGCCCAAAGATCTACGGATGCTTATTTAGTATTTTATATATGTTTGGGATTGCATATCATGTGCTAGACTGTTCCAGCACGAGTTTGTCAAAGACAACAATACCCTGGTTGCTGTTTGCCCTGTTAGAACCTCTATCTCTGGGTCAGACCATAGTCCTCCCTAAGGTGTTGTAAGGATGTAAGCACTCGTTTTCTGGAATACGTCCCCTACTTTCATAGAAATTGCTTCTTTCCTTCTGTTGAAGTTTTCCCTGGGGTGTCCCAGACAGAAGTTGTGTTTACCAATTTGGGCCAGGCGAGGAAACTGAATAAAGAATGTGGAAGACTAGTAAGCCCTTATTTTTACATGTATCCTGTCCCATTGTTCTGGAGTGGACTTATAAACAAGGATTTCATAACATTTATCACAGTGTTCTTCCTTAGGGATTCTTGGAATACCCCAAAAGTAGTGTTCCAACATGATGTGAATCCTCCCAATATATTTTTAGAAAATACCAGAGACAGGCTGCCCTCTTGTTAGTACCATAGAAGATGTGGGATGATCAGATCCCTGCCCTCTGCTGTGCACTACATGGGATTTGATGCTAACTCTTCCTTGCTCTCTTACCCTGCCCTAATGTGTGCTTTACAAATGTTTTGTAATTTCTGAATGTAGAATCCTTGAAACAATCATCATTTTATTAGTCGTAACTTTCCTACCCAGAAGATTGCTTGATTTCTCCAGATGATTTTTAATTGCTCTACTTAGACAGAAATACCACGCTCTTGTGCTCTCCATATTCAGAGGCGTGAAATCTCCAGGAAACTCATGGCATCCAATAGCATTGGAACTAGAGGTGCTGGAGGTGGTGCAGCACACCCTGTAATCCTGGAGGGGGCTCAACTGGAAAAATTGCAATCTATAGTCAACCAATGATGATTTTTTTTTTATTTTGGTATCTGCGTTGCGTTCAAATAAGCTGACACTACCATGTGCCAGGAAGGCTTTTGAACTGCTTCAATTTCTTTTATGAAAGGCATGTTCTGCGTCTTTCTGGCTTTATAGTGATGCCATTCGGTCTACCTATAGATTTCCCTGCAATAGTCATCTAAGATCAAGAGAGAATACGATCAACCATATTGCATGAAAATATTTTGCCTAAATCTTCGCCACAAACAAACAAAACAGAGAGATCTATGCAAATTCCAAAGATGATCCACAACTCTATATTTCTTTCTCAAGATTTCAAAGGGCCACCTAATCGGACAATACGGCATAGCACGGTATGCCTCAAAATAAAATAAAAAATATCTATATATAATAATGAATTCAGAAAAAAATTATTTCACAGCAAAAACGGAAAGCCTACGTTTGTGAATATGTATCCACGCATGTATATATGGGACCTTATCCAGTACAGTTTTATATCTCCTGATTTTTTTCATATGCGTATCATGGTAAAATCTCTATGTATGTATACCTCTTATGTGTGGTCATGTTGTTGTGTATCGATTTAGATTCCGTATGCATTTCCCGATTCATGCCCTTATCTAGGTACAATTGACACGTTGCCCTTATATAGGCGTAGAAATACAGTCCTTATTTAGGCATAGCCCTTGCTACCCAAATACAGGCATGGCTACTTCCATCCGTTCATCTACGTCACAAAGATTTTTTGGAAAACCAGACTCTTAAGCCGTTAGGGACTTTCTCTTGCTTGGATATTGATTTCTCCAAGAACTCATTTATTATGCATGAACATCTATTCCTTAGGGGTTCATTCATGACGTTCATATGCCCAACTTTACGTCAATACTGGCATTTCTAAACACCTTCAAGGTATAAATATACCTTCACTTGCTATGGAAAAGCCAGTGTGGTTTAGTGCAGTTCGACTACCTATTTGCACGGCGCAGTTTGCCACAGCAAGGCCCGAAGGAAGCCAACTCTCCAGCTGACGCACTGACTAGACGCTGTCATCCTGCTGCCGAGAATCCAGCTCCAGTGTTTCTGACTCCCCTTGCGGGGTGTTGGGAAATCGAGTCCCGGGAAAGAGATACCAACCTCTCACATTCTAAGGTATGGAGCTGATTAGAACCTAGAGAAACCTTTGGCAGATTCTTGGCCAAACTAAACTTAGCTAAAACAGCATCTACTACTTCCCTCGTACTAGACGTAGGTTAGGTACACTGGGGTAGGATTATTTAGAAGCGCCAGTTGAGTATTTTAGCCTGTGTTATTTATGTATGTATTTTAATGAATATGTGAGGGCCTCAAAACCATGCTGTTACAATATTATTTTATATTACTGCTGACGCTGTACATATTCTATTTCGCAATCTGTCTTACAATTGTAGCAGTTCATATCTCTTGCATGAGAAATAAGACTGTTCAATAAACCATTTTATTGAAACGCACGTCTCACTAGTTCTCTGCAACTCTGTAGAAACGAAGCATGCACGATTGACTGAGTGAAATAGTTATCTATTGTTTCCATGACTCTGAAGATATTGTTTCGATTCTAGGGGAAACAAAGTTGTCGTGTTTAAGCGGTTGTCAGAGACTAATCCCTTCTTGTTTATTCGAGAAAGTTTCTAGTGACCTCTGAGTTAGCTGTATATACTCGATAGAAACATACTGGACTCAGTCCTATGTCAAATCTATAGTGTACGTTATTCCAATGTGCAGAGCCAATTAGGGATATAGGAACTACACTACATGGTGCCCAACGGTTTGGTAAGGCACTAATTTAACGCTAGACACTGAAGTAACTCAGTCGTGCTTTTCTCAGCGACCCCTTTACTCATAATACTCCAATAGATGTCTGGAGTGGGGAAGGGATAATATCCACCATAGCTGAGTAGGACAAAAAATCTATGTATTAGCTTTTTGGTTTGTTCAACGTTGAAGGATATAGTGTTTCAAAATATTGTGCACCTTATCTTTGTTTCCAACTTCATTAAATTGCAGACGATGATAACACCGAAACTGGAGGAGCTGCGACTGATCCAGCCGATGCAGCTTTTAACTTTACAGGTTTCTGAGAAACCGATGCGAATGCTGTAATAATTCCTCCAAATTTAAGGAAAGCCATCACTATAAAACTGATAAATCATGGCATAACATCAAGAGGTGGTAGGGCAGTTTTTGTGATAGAGGCACGTGAATATCACCAGACAGAGGTATTCTATTCATGTATAGTCTTCCCAGAAGCAAATTCAGTAACACTTGAAGATGATGATGATGATTAAGAATTTGTACCGCGCAACTTAGCCCAAGGGCATCAAGGCGCCCAAATTTAAAAAGGCCGTCTCAAATTCACCGAGTACACATCTAAGAATTTGCCAGACAGAAAAAACAAGTTTTAAGTTCTTTGCGAAAACGCGCCAGAGAGGGTAATCCCACCAGCTCAGGTGGAAGAGTTCCAAAGCTTAGGAACTATGGTGACAAAGGCTTTCCCTCCCCATCTTGCTTTGGCAAATCTAGGGACTAATATGAGATTTTTTTAAGATGACCGGAGGGTCCTGCAGGGAGAATAGGTATGAAGGAGAGACCTAATGCTCTCTGAACCAGAGCCATAAACTGCCCCATGAGCGAGACAGAGAAGCTTAAATGTAATCCTGGACTCGACAGGGAGCCAATGAAGAGATTTCCTGACCGGGGTTGCAGAAGAGAGCCTATGAAGATTGAGCACCATCCTGGCCGCAGTATTCTTAACCATCTGTAAGCGATTGATAAGGCTCTTATTCATGCCCACATACAGAGCATTGCAGTAGTCCAGTCTCGAAGAGACCAGAGCCACTGCAGCCTGTTTTCGGGCACCCAGGGAGAGGTAGCCTGCGATCTTTCTGAGGATCCTGATGATACCACAGCAGGTGGAGACCGTCCTGCTGACCTGACGGTCGAAGGAGAGAGAGGTATCAATCAGGACCCCCAGATTCTTGGCGAAATGTGAGGGAGTAGGACAAACACCCAAGGAGTCCGGCCACCAGTCATTAGACCAGATGTCTTGGTGGCCCCAAAAATCAAGACCTCCGTCTTCTCCCCGTTGAGTTTTAGAAAATTTCGTATCATCCACTGGGAGACTGCCTCCATACAGGTTCTAAAGTTGAGGGCAGATTCACTCACAGACTGTTTGAGGGATACCATGATTTGGGTGTCGTCGGCATACGACAACACCTCAAAACCATATGACCTCACTACCCTGGCAAGTGGGATGACGTAAATATTAAAAAGGGTAGGACTTATGGAAGATCCCTGGGGCACCCCACACTGCACTGGCTTGGGGGAGGACAGGAAGTCTCCCAACTTCACTCTTTGTTCCCTCTGATGTAGGAAGGAAGTAAGAAGACTAAGGGCTGAGCCTCCAACTCCTATCTCCCTGAGCCTGGCAGCCAGGACCAGGGGAGACAGGGTGTCGAAAGCTGCCGTAAGATCCAGTAGGACCAGAGGAGTGATCTGGCCCCTGTCGACACTCGAGCGGATGTTGTTGATGACCACCGTAAGGGCAGACTCAGTACTATGGGACTCACGAAAGCCATGCTGCGAAATGTCCAGCAGGCCTGAGTCATCCAAAAAGGTGGTAAGGTGGCGATTAAGATGGGCCTCAAGAATCTTAGCGGGGGCCGGAAGCAGAGAAATCGGTTGAAAGTTTTTCAGTACTGCGGGGTCAAGAGAGGCCTTCTTCAAGAGAGGCTTGACGACCACCTGTTTCCAGGAGAGGGGAAAGGTTCCCTCCGTAATTGCCAGGTTCATCACCTCAAGAAGAGGAGGAATAACCACCTCCCTGCAGGCCTTCAAGATTTTAAGCGTACAAGGGTCCAAAGGGGAGCCTGATTTGATGTTATCCAGGAGGCGGTTAGTCTCATTGAGGGTCAGGAGCGGAAAGGCAGACAGACTCGGCCCAGGTTCCGAATCCTGGGTCCCTGCTACAGAAGCCTGGGTCCCTGCTACAGAAGCAGGAGGGTGGAGAAGGAGCAGACTAGGCTCAGGGACAAGATCCAACTGATGATTAAGACATTCCAGAGCATTATAAATGTCGGCAATTTTAGTGTGGAAGAAGGTGGACATTTTGTCACAGAGCTCCTGTGTTTCAACAATAGGATCGATGGTCTTGGGGCAGAGAGGGAGTCAATAATCTTAAAAAGATCTTTGGAAGATTTCAGGGAGGTGGTCAGATTGACATAGAATGCCTTTTTTTCCTCAATAACCGCTAATTTATATTCTTTTAGGAGATGTTTATGTTTTATCTTCTCAGTGGGATCGAGATTACCACGCCAGAGCCTCTCTTGTCTTCTGCATCCCTGTCTCAACTGTCTGAGCTTGTCGGAGAACCAGGGCGCAGAAGGGCTCTTTCTAGCGGAGTAGTGATGTTTAGCGGGAGCTAAAATATCTACAGCCTCCGTGATGATATTGAAGAACTCCCCTACCGCGGAGTTAGTATCCTTATTTAAAGAGAAACCGAGTCTAGATATAAATGGGGCTAGGGCTTCATTATTGATCTCCCTGAAATTTCTTTTAAGTCCCCATTTCTTGGAGTCTGATTGAGCAGGGGCTGTACTGCGTACCATAAGCTCAATGGGCACAGCCCGATGATCTGACCAGGCCAAGGTGATCGGGGTACCTGTCTTCAGTCTAGAATCATTAGAGAACACCCCATCCAACGTATGGCCTGCAGAGTGAGTAGGACTGTCCACGAGTTGGGTCATGCCACATGCGTCCAGGGTTTCTACCAGGGATAACCTATCTCTGGAGCTAGAGTTTTCTAAATCCCCCTAGAAGAGTGAGATTGGGTCTATCAATGAAAGGTTCCACCAACTTCATAAGGTCTTGACAGAAGGAAGTTCTAGGGCCAGGGGGCCTGTAAAATAGGATACCCGAGAAGGAAACTCAGTTTGACAAAAGAAGGAATCTTTATGCAGTATTCCCAACCCACCCCCTCTACGCCCAGACCTGTCCATCCTGGTCAAGGTGTAGCCCAGAGGAATTGCGTTTACAAGATCAGGACCAGAGGAATCCGAGGCCCAGGTCTCAGTTATAAATACCCAGGAAGGTTTCCTCAGTGAGACGAAATCCCTGAAAGCAATGTTATTTTTAATAAGGGATCTTACATTAATAAGGAAACCTACTTCATTCGCCACGGAGGAAGGCTCTCGGATCATAGAATCTAAAGGCTTCGTTCTAATATTGGACAATCTCCAAGGAGAGGGGTTACATCTACTGCAGTATGAATGAAGAATAGTTTCAGGGGAAAGAGTGTGATGACAAGTTTTCCTAGGGGGCTTGTATTTTAATAAGGGATGGATGGTGTAGTGATAGCTTACTTGAGAGGGAGTGGAGCAGGAACCAGCCCATCTGGCCCCTGGCGCGGACTCAGCGCGGATGGGCGCAGACGGGCTTGACTTAGGCGCGACTTCGGTGCGCACCCGCTGCGCGTGTCCGCTATGCGCGGAGAAAGCCATAGTGCCTAAAATAGGGCTGGGCCTGATTGCAGCGCCCCACGTGACCCTCTGAGGCCAATGAGGGCAGGGACAGCAACTGTTTGCCGACGCCCTCCACAACAATTGGGAAAACCCGTGGTGGACCGGGCGCTGGCAGGTAAAGCGTCAAGCAGGTAAGAGGCCGCAAGGGATTGTGCAAGAACGCAAAGACAAACAGTTTAAAAGTACACAGAGAGAATAAAAACCAGCATTAGCATCAAGGCATCTTAGTCATGCACTCAATAGGATGGAACAACGAAGAAATGTGCAAAAACGCAGGATCACACAATTTTAAAATGTACAGCTGGTATGAAGCAGCGATATTACCATCGAGGCATCGTAATCATGCACTCGGGAGAAGTGAGACCAAACATTTTGTTATGTTTCACTTCAACAAAAAAGATGATCTACCGGATGAATATATTCCTTTTGAGGATATTAAAATTCCACTAACATACGAGGAGCATGAGCTCTGATTTAAAGGTGCCCTAAAACATTTAAATCACATTACCAGGCTCGGTCCACTAGGTAGACCAGGAGCAACATGGTTAGCCTTAGCCGGCTGCACACCTGACCCTGACATTGAATCAATGTCGGACGAGGAATTACTTAGTAATATACAAATATTAATAGAATTACACAGTGAAAATCCAACTGTCTGAAAGTCCTGAAAAGGTCTTTACTAAAAGCACTCCTACTCCTTCTAAAAAGAAGTGGGAAAATAGCAAACAAACTTCTAAAGAGAAGCGTTCTCATTCCAGAGGTAGGTCTCCTCAAAAGGAGCCCTCTGAAAGGAGGTACAACCTCAGGAATAGGGATAATTTGAAAAAACCTGATAGATATCAAGACACTTATTCACGTTCGTCTCGTACCTTTCAGACTTCATCACAGAAATCCGAAAGAAGAGGACGGTCTGAAAACAAGGAAAAACACGTAAAGTCCAAAGACGATAAACACGATCAGAAGAACAAAAAAACTCAATTCACCAAAAAGAAGGTAACAGATCTAAAAATCAGACATGCTGAGGATATTGAGGACACAACTCAAGAATGGAAAATGGGCTCAGACAATGATGGACAGTGCAGCAGAAGTCACAATAGCTTGCCAGAACCTGAAGGGTCTTCTGGAGACAGTGGACTTGAATGAAGACATTCAAGTTGAAACTGCAGATACCAGGGTTAGTTCTCCGTATAGGTTATATGAAATAACACTCCGGATGGAGGGAGATATACCAAGAAAAGTAAAAGCACTCTTTTGGGAGCAACTTTCTGAGGGTTATGACATTCTTCTAGTTGAACAAGAATGGCCACCAGAATTTGTCAGGGAGTGCCAACATGGCGAAGACGTAATTATGCCAGCCTTCTCTAATCGTATTCCAATACATTTAAAATATACCTATGCCAGGAAATGGGCAGTCGCCCAAGCTCCTGCATTATACAAAAATCATGTAGGATGAGATGAGGATTCTCCTCACCATAAAATCCAATTATAAAATCAACCAACTGCACAAAGGCAGTACCCAGTTAAGCAAGAAGATAAAAAACAGCTCAGGGAGATCTTAGATCAACTTGAATACCAGGGGGTGATTGAAACATGCACCTCATCAATGAACAATCCTTTGTTTCCTGTCTCCAAACCAGACAACACATATCGTCTAGTATTGGATTACAGACATTTAAACTCTTGTTGCAAAACATTTGCAGTACAAAATGCACACAGAACGGCATTACTTAATAACATTGTGCGTAAAAAATATGAAACCACATTAGATATTTCTAACGGTTTCTTTTGTCAAAACATTGCACCAGAAAATAGGTATTTGACCGCTTTCTCAATAATAGGGATACAGCGTCACTTCTGTTGTCTCCCTCAAGGATTCAAGAATAGTCCAGGGTTATTCTCAGCAACGGTAACAGAGTTACTACAAACTTATGATGACGAGGCATTGTCATATGTCGATGACATCTATCTGACAGACGATGACTTGGACAGGCACTTCAACAGGGTGAACACCATTATATTGGGGTTCGCCACTGAAGGGTACAAATTCAATTTTAAGAAATCAAGAATTGCCCATGTCAACGTCCTTTTCCTAGGATATGAGTTATCAAGTGAAGGCAAAAGCCTGGCAGCCAACTTTTTAGAAAAGTGTGCGCTGCTCCAATCTCCAAAAACACTGAAAAACTTACAGTCGATTCTAGGTTTCCTGAATTTCGGAAGAACTTACATTCTAAATTTCGCTGAAAGGGTTAAACCTCTCTACGAATTAATCAAACCTGATTTTTTACACAAAAACACACAGAAATTTTGCGTTCACTCGAAACAGACATGTTAGCAACAAAACATTTGCAAACATGCGTAAACGTACGCAACTTAGTGATCCGAATCATTCCGGGTCAATGCGGATTCACCTACTTAACTTTTAAAGAAGGTGAAAAAGTACCAATTGCTTACAAATCACATTTGTGCATAAAAGCAGAAATTAAATTTACATCAACAGAAAAAATTCTGACAGCTGTTCAAACCGCTGTAGCAAAAGAGAGACCCTAGCACAGGGAAAATGCATTACGGTCGTAACTCCTGTACCTGCCTTAGAGGCAGTGACAAAAGCGAGCATTCCAAATGCTAAAGCTTTACATCCAAGATGGATACAATAGGTTTTAATTCTCTTGCTGCAACTGATGTTGAATACGTTTTTGATCCTTATTTGAAAACGCAAGCATTCGTGCAATACGAACAAGAATGTCCTCTGCCTACTGAAATTCTGCCTCTAGAACAGTATGAATGTATAATTTATACTGATGGATCAGCACAACCCACTACGGGGGGTAAACAAGCTTACAGTGCTGCATGCACATTTGTTAAAGGTCGTATGCACGATGGTAAATTCCGACCTATGGTCACAAAAATGCAATCTCTAGGAGATTGTACAGCTCAGCGAGCTGAACTACAAGCATTCAAAATGGCACTTGAAAATACGGATCGCGAATTCCCCACACTCATAGTGTGCGATTCTTTCTACTGTGTCCAATCCTACAATGAATATTTAGAGAATTGGCTTCAAAACGGTTTCAAAGATGCGAAAGGTTGCACAATTAAGCATAAAACGCTTTGGGAACAGTTACGAGAAGGACTACAAAATACTCACGTGATACACACGCTGAGTCATCAATGTGATGGTGTTCACGTTGAAGGGAATTCATTGGCTGATGAAGCCGCGAAGGCAGCCGTGCAAACGGCTTCCGTAGCTGCAATCACTCGTTCAAAAACTAAAATAGACAGTGAAATAATACTGGCTGTCAATGCTACAAGCAAAGGCAGCGGTGCAGCGTTACCTAAAGGGTTTCCACTCAAACACTCATATATAATTAATGCAAACAAGGTTCTGTTTGCTCGAATCCCTGGAGTAATTCCAAACAGGGAAAGTAGTGTAGCTTTGATATACGAAGCACATTTGGGAGAGGGTATGATATATCAAGGGATCTCTAAAACGATACTAACTGTAAGAGAGATGTACTGGTGGCCAGAAATGAATGCTCACATTCATATGTTTGTCATTGACTGCATAGACTGCAATAGAGATCGCAGCACAGAACGCCGCCAGATACCTGACTATAGCATAGCCAACCCAGTACAGACACCATTGTTAGATAGCATTAGACTTTCTACATGCAGACGTCCATGTGGACAAATGCAGTCCCACACATATTAAGACAAGGTTAATTTGGATGTGGCCTCAGCGTTCGGCTGACACTCGAACTGTTATAAAAGATTTGCGAGTCTTTATTGGCACATACACAATTGGCACGCTACATTCTGACCAGGGTGCTGCCCTTAGCTCTCCAGCCTACAAAGAAGCCATGGCCAGTTTGGGCGTTGCATTGCGGTATTTTAGTCCATTCCATCCTGAGGGAAATTCAGTTGTGGAGAGAAAAGAACGGGACATAAAGCAATCTATAACAGCTAGGGTATTAGGTTCGGGTGACGGGTGGATCAAACATCTAATAGGTGTCCAACATAGTCTTAACAACTTGCCAAGAAGTTCTCTAGGGGGTAGCACTCCATATGAGGTCCTTTTTGAGACAAGAATGTTGGTTCCGGATCTTGATTGTCAGACATCAGTGGTGGAACAAAAGACATTTGATATCAAAGATCGCTTGGCTGTTTTACAGGACTTAAATGAACTAAGAACCAAAAAAAAAGCAACGTGTTCCTGAAGCCAAGCACCACTGGGGAAAAAACAACTGTCCTAGCAAGGCCTGTCTGGATCCCAAAGCTTGGTGATCAAGTCAGAGAAAAGATCGCGGACAAGAAGGAATTTGGGCCTTCTTACAGACAACCAGTACCTGTCCTAGCAATCCACGGATCAAGAACAGTATTACTGCCGCCCCTTGCTGGTAAAAAGGAGAACAGGTTTTTATCCATCGACCTGATCAACCACACTATGTGGCCGATACTAAGCAGTAGGCCAAGTGGACTCCGGCAATGTAGCAAACGCACTCCTCTAGCTACAATCCAAGAGGTTCAAACTGAAAGACTCATCGCCATTGAAGATTCTGTAGTGAGAAAAAAAGGATTAAGCAACAAGATTATGGAACTCATTCCTCTTGAGACCCAAAAAACTGTTTGTGATGAAACACCTGTCTGCAACAAAGTAGCATCTGTCTATAATATAGTAACAAGTGATCTAGTGGTTCCAGCGATTTCAACAAATCCGGATGAAATCCCAACAATTGACAGAACTGCGTCTGGCTATTTAATTAACTTTGATATGTTTTCTGAGGATCCCAGCGAGCCTGGAGTGACGCCAGCTAAAAGAACTTTAAAAGAACAAGCAACTAACCTTTTCTATCACCTGGAAAAGACTTATCTGGTTTCACCATGGAATGAACTTTGGATTGTGTTGGGAATGTTTTTTCTTTTACTTTGGTTGATTCCAGTAATAACTCTGGGAATGCTGATAAATGGAAGATATGTCAAAATGGACACAGCAAGTAAGAAAGTCAACTTACTCCTGAAGCCACACAAATCATCCCATCGTGAACAAAGAGACTTGTCATTAGTGAACATCACAGCCGTACCTATAGCTGATGGTATAGCTAGGGACAAAACAGACTATGACATTTTTGGCCCGTCTGAGCTGTTGAAGATTCCACACTTTTCCAAGATTTCATTAAGTGACTTTGTTTCATCTAGTCCCTTTTCAGATGATTGGTAGTTCGAGACTATTAATAATATGATATCAGATTTAGAAATGTGTGCAGTATTCACTAATCATGAATATTTAGAAGGTTCATCAGACTATGAACAAATGTATTGTTATAACCATTATGGTCATAATTTCTTGCACAAATCTGCAAATCCTAGAAATGTAGTAATGTATAACCAATGGGAATATTGTCCTACGCCCCCAAAGGGTAGCTCAAAAACATTTCCTATGAAATTTCCATACTTCTCAGGGTTCAATGTATCCAATGCTGAATCGTTTTACTTTAAAAATGTCAACAAAACAGGAATGAAAAGTATGTTAACAAATACCAAACAGATTTATTCTGCAGCCTATTATGCCCAACTGCCTAAACTATGTTTTGACTTTTGGAAAGACAACATTGAGACAAAAACTATCTCGGGTACAAAAGATTGGCAGGTACAGGATGTAGAAGCTATGTTTAGAGCCTTTATCATCCCTGAGCAAATTATGTTTTTGAATGACACGGTCCAACAGACGTCTTGCCTTGGGTCAGCCAAGATCAAAGGCATGAACAATCCGTCCACACCTACACCTACACCTGAGAGTGATAACACTTCAGAGGGGGAGGTCGACATGCATACTATTTTGCATCACAACAGAACAGATCCAGATTGGAATAAATGGTTGATCTGGCCCACAGACACAAACAACTGTCAAGATAGGTTCCTGAACAAAACAAGGTTTCACATTCAATAGGCCAGACCTAAGATATGGTCAAAGATAGCATCCTGGAATAGTAACAACATACAGTGTAGGGAAACTCTGCCTTGATTGTCTACAGAAATTTACACTTAAGGATGTAAAGCAACACTTATCTTTACCTAAAGATGGCGCAGACCTTAGGGAATTCTTGCTAGAACCAAGAAGACCGCATCAAAAACATTTTATATATGCCGGTAAATATGCTGCATATAACGAAATAAGGAAGATTACGCAAGCAGACACTGCAGAACGAATATGAGAAATTTATCGTATTAATTTAGAGAAATCTCTCTCTGTAGATGACAATGGGTTAACGACTCTGTCGTCCAGGATATATTCATTGGACAGCATAGTGTCATCTGCTATAAAGATCATGGAAAAGGACTTGGTCATTTTGCAACATGGTCAGTCGTAATTACGTTCTATCATGCTACTAGGCTGGACATTACAAAACCTTCGTTCATGCTATACGCCTTGGCGTTTAATCAATACTACGTGACTGTTTTCAGAATTCAATCTCACTGACAAACAGATCATATTGGCATAAAGGGAAGCAGACTATACGGTGCTGAGCATTGAAAAACTGGAAAGATTGCCATTTACGGTAGCAGAAAAACCAGCTACTGAATGGATAATAGATGGAACAATCACTCTGCCGGTTACAATTTGGTTCGAATGACAAAATTGATCTCAGCTGCTTTCTATAAACAACAGATACCGTTTTTCTTTCACACAGAACTTCATTAACATATTCCCTCAAGTCCACTTTTTTCGTTTTTTTGTCACACATTCAATATCTCCAACACACACAGTTTTCCATACACTAAAAATTTCTTGCAATGCAGAATGTACTCCATCTTGTCAGCCAAGGTATATAATACATTGTAAGTTGTTTGTGTCACTACAAAGTAAGGATCACTATGCTCACTTAAATACTGAGAAGGTATTCTTTTTATAAAAAAGAACCTTATTTGTGTAGCTTCTCTCCACTTTTCCACCTTTGTGCACTTGCTTTTCAGATTTATAGTATTTTACCGCTTTTGTTCTCTATTACGGCATGTATATATCGTCATATACACTTTGTCTCATATCAGGGTGCATTTTGCACTCGAGTTTGGCGGCCATCTTTCGATGACCTCTTTAACATCTTTTTTTACAATCTGAGCTTTCTTTTGGTCTCACTTCGTGTTATTTGATGCTTTTCGCATTTTTGCTTACTTGGACATATGTTACTTTCAGTTTATAGGATACCCTTTTTTGTTTATCTCTATTGCATCTTACACTGGTGTTTGTATTTAGCTACAGCGGCACCTTCTCATTGTGTATTTTAGTCCATGTTCGATTTTGTTGTAACTAGTCATGTGACCGCGCCAGGCACTCTTTTTCATGGTTCCGCGTCGCGTACGTCGTTAAACTCGGGAATACAGCTATGGTGTTCAGCGATCCCTGGTAAGATCGAAGCTTCGTTTTCAGGTTTATTGTCTCTGTCCGGTTCACGTTTTTTCTAGCTAGTGACATGGTATTTTCTTTGTCTCAGTAGACTTTCAGTAAATATTTTGGTGACTTGCATTAGTCCCTACCAGGTACGTGGTTTAACGATGTGTTTGTTACTTTGTGGGCTCGCGCCTGGCAACTCTATCAATATATTTTATTGTTGTGTCTCTTACCTTTTTTCAGTACAAGAGACCTCTATTTAACACAGGTAACTTTCCTTACATTTTTTGCTCCGCTTTTGAGGCACTTCCCTGTTGACCACTATGTACTTGTTTCTTATTTTTGCATTTGTCAGCTGGGCTGTACATGCGCATCTTCCGTCTATTATTCTATTGATGTTCCTCATCATAGGTAATTAGTTCATTTCCACGTCGAATTTTTGTGGTTCAGCACAGCCTTTTCATTTTTTCACTTACTAACTGGCCTCCCCTGGTGATGGCTTCCTACTGTACTAAACGAGGGGTTATGTTATTTTTAATCCCTGTGTTGTCTAAATACTTGGTAGCAATGTACATTTGGATTAAGAATGCATGTTATATTTCTGTATATAAGGTGAACATATATATATATATATATATATATATATATATATATATATATATATTTGTGTTTTCTCTTTGTTTTAGTGTCCCCCGAAGAAGGGATGTGGTGTCCCGAAATGCATCGGGCCACCCTGGAATGCAATACTTTGCGTTTTGTATAAACTGAACAGCTTAGTTAAAATGTCAGAGATAATGTCCATCATATTAATGTATGATGTATATAAAGGATGTTCTAATCTTGTATTTGGAATTTGAATTGTGTAATAACAAAAAACAATTTATTTGATAACAATCTTGTGTTGACTTTGTTCTGTTTAAACCATGACTAACATAGGAACAGTCTTGTAGAAATATATATAAGTTATTAACGTGTTTTGAAACTCTTATACTGTAGTGCACACAGGTATTCAAGTGAGAGCTCGCTTGACAATTTTGGATTTATGCACACGTGGGATTGGCAGCCCACAAACACTGTGTAGCACACAAAAAACACTCCTAGAATAACAAACATCTGTTTAAGCATCCGTCTAACATTGGTTAAAATTTCAAAACCATGTGTGCACTGCATACTTTTTCTTTTTTTACTTTCTTTTTTTTGATATTGCCAGGTATACCATATCTAGTAACTGTGTCACTTGCTGTATGCAAGTATTGTTTTCAAAAACCAAGTCAGTCAGGGAGTCGCCACTTTGGCCTTCACTGAACATATCTTTTATACAAATTGATACTCTAAGCAGAATGAAAGCCATTCTTTTAGAAAAAAACTGTGCCACTGACCTCGGCCAAAGAGACCTATGATCTGCAAGTTGCAAGGACTTCTGCCGAGATACATGCCCTTTTGAATACAAACTGCCCTATACATTTCTCAGAAATGTTAAGTTGTATCTTAAACATATCTGATACGAGCGGTGTTGTAAATGTATTTAAGACCATATTTTCCGGACTGTTAGCACCTTTTCAAGCAGTCCTAGGAATCATTCCAAACTTCGTGCACTCTGTGTTTGGCGGACTGCCCCTCCTTTTGGGACTCGTTGCAGGAATACTATTTTTGCTTCTACTGCTGCGATATAGCAATCCAAATCACCAGCGACGCCCAGTTCTCCATGGAGACAACTCTACTAGCGATGTAGTGTCGTGAGCACATCGTCCAAATTTTGGTATTACCTCGTCTACGAGAATTAAATACCAAATGATTTCTGTCATTCAGACCAATTTGGCAAAATTGCATCTTACCTGTTCTACGCTGCCTGCTATGCGGAGAAGAATGCGTGCTAGACACCTGTCTGACACTCCCATCAGTCATGCCAACGAATGTTGATACTTTGCTGGACCTCGTAACGGCCCATGCTCTGTGTTGTCCCCAGCGGCTACCAATTCTGATGACGGCATTCATTGAGATCTCACAGACGCAAATTGCAACTGCTGAGGTACGAGAGGAAACAACATTCGCACAGGTACCATCCAATACGAACATTGCTAATGCTACCAATGCTGACGGCGATGATTCACATCTATGTGTGGTTAATCTCCTAAACAAGGTAATCCAACTTTCACCTACAATAGTAGACAATTTTTGTCAACAGACATAGAAGATTTCATGTTTTCTCCAAGCCCTACCACTGACTTTTGATTTTGGCACACAGTGTTCTGAAAGACTTTGAATTTGACCTTCATTTTTTCAAAACAAGGTACTAACTTTGGAACCGTTTTCTATGATTACCTTTTTTCCACAAATTTGTATTTTTAATTTTTTGGCACAAGTAATCTGCTTATAGTAGAACTATTCATAGAGAACAAGAATTCTTTGAATGCTTCCAGAGACAATATATGACCTTGTCCACAAAACAAACAGTTTTATGTATCCTGACATGAAATGGTTTCGGCCTTTTTTCTTCTTTATTTATGAGCCATTTCATAAATGTATATTTTCGTGATTCATTCAATTAGCATTTCAAATGTCAACATATGCTTAGAATGAAACATTGCTTTAATGTGTACAGAACCAATACAATAGTTGAATGCATTATTTACAATGTACTTGAAATATGCTTTTACCACTTCATGTGTAGATATGATTTAGATATGTGTAACATGTTTGGAATTTAGTAATGTCGTACATAAGGAAGTGGAGTGGGTGTTGTGTATCGATTTAGATTCCATATGTGTTTCCCGATTCATGCCCTTATATAGGTACAATAGACATGTTGCCCTTATATAGGCATAGAAATCCAGTCCTTATTTAGACATAGCCCATGCAACCCAAATACTGTCATGGCTACTTCCATCCGTTCATCTACATCACAACAATTTCTTAGAAAACTAAACTCTTAAGCCGTTAGGGACTTTCCCTTGCTTGGGTATTGATTTCTCCAAGAACTCATTTATTATGCATGAACATCCATTCCTTAGGGGTTCATTCATGACGTTCATATGCCCGACTTTACGTCAACACTGGCATTCCTAAACACCTTCAAGGTATAAATATACCTTCGCTTGCTATGGCACTGCACGGTGTGGTTTGGTGCAGTTCGACTACCTACTTGCACTACACAGCTCGCCACAGCAAGTCCGGAAGGAAGCCAATTCTCCAGCTGACGCACTGACTAGACGCTGTCATCCTCCTTCCAAGAATCCAGCTCTAGTGTTTCTGACTCCCCTTGCGAGATGTTGGGAAATCGTGTCCCGGGAAAGAGATACCAACCTCTCTCATTCTAAGGTATGGAGTTGATTAGAACCTAGAGCAACCTTTGGCAGATTCTTGGCAAAACTAAACTTAGCTAAAACAGCATCTACTACTTCTCTCATATTAGACTTAGGTTAGGTATACTGGGGTAGGATTATTTAGAAGCACCAGTTGAGTATTTTAGCCTGTGTTATTTATGTATGTATTTTAATGAATATGTGATAGCCTCAAAACAATGCTAATAAAATATTATTTTACATTTCTGCTGATGCTGTACATATTCTATTTCGCATTCTGTCTTACGATTGTAGCAGTTCACATCTCTTGCATGAGAAATAAGACTGTTCAATAAACCCTTTTATTGAAACGCCCGTCTCTCTATTTCTGTGCAACTCTGTAGAAACGAAGCATGCACGATTGACTGAGTGAAATAGTTATCTATTGTTTCCACGACTCTGAAGACATTGTTTCGATTCTACGGGAAACAAAGTTGTCATGTTTATGCGGTTGTCAGGGACTAGTCCTTTCTTGTTTATTCGTGAAAGTTTCTATTGACCTCTGAGTAAACTGGCACACACACAATTAAGTTTAATATACTCAATAGAGACATACTGACCTCAGTCCTATGTCAAATCTATAGTGTATGTTATTCCAATGCGCATAGCCTGTTAGGGATATAGGAACTACATTACAATATAGCTACATGTTTCCGTATTTTCCTCACAATGCGGAGTAAAACACAATAAAATGACTAATCACTCCAAACCTCATCAAATCACCAGTCTATGGCTCATCCTATTCTTCTTCCAAAATACCCCCTACCTCCACACTCTGACTCATCTCAAACCTCATTTACTACCACAAACTCCCAAACAACTCTTTTCAAGCTCTCCCCTCCTCCATCCATCCATTATCCTATACATCTAGCTAACAGGCTCTCTAACGCATCCTAAACCACTTTTGGTACTTTGTACTCCCAAACAATCTGTTCTAAAGTTTTCCCTCCTCTATCCTATTCATCCGACTAACAGACTCCCCCTCCAAAAAATAATTAATATTTTCCCCTATGAATCCATCACTAATCCACCTTTGGGTTCCGGAGTTCTGTGCTACTCGCCGAAAAGAGCTTCAACGCCTCGTTAGGAACAGTAAGCGCTATATAAATACAATTACAAAGACAACTAGTAGGAAGTGGAGAAGTAAAAGCTAAATCTTATTTTGTTATCTATCAAAGAACGCAGCTCCACATGATCAGCAGTCAAACCAATACCGTAAGATGCTACAACACACAACACCTTCGAGCATATAATGAGCATTGGTCCTTCTCATGACCCTGCATGGAAATTTCCTTGACATCTTTCTCTCAAATGCTTTCTCCTTTCACTGTCTACTTTCCTCATCCGCTCTGTCCCTAGCAACCACCCTATGATAAATCGAATCCCCTATAAACACTCTTCCCTTAGAACATAATATTTCCTAATCGCCTCTTATTGCTCTCTTCACTTACCATTCATTTGCATGTTTGCACAAAAGTACTACTCATTTTGCTTTTTTCCAACACTTCTAATGTAATTAATTAACCTCTAAAAAAATAATGTCCTACCTAACCAGCTCAAATAAGTTTAGTTCACTCATCGACAAGAACCAATATTATTACAGGGATATGTCTCATTTTAAGAACACAAGACCTAAAGCTATAATTCTCAAACACAAGAATCACAACCTAATGCATTAAGATTATGTGTCAAAGCACTAACGAATTGAACAATAGATTAACAGTTAACCCTAAGAGCTATCTATATAAATGGAAATGCTCAATAATACACTATAATTGATCAGATCAGTGTTCTTGGAATAGCGACATGATTTGTGACCTTCCACATGAAGTAGATGCTCACAGAAGACATGATGTCAATCAACGTATGGTGCAGTTTACAAGCACCTGGGTGGAGAATCAATAGCCACACCTTATGGATCCAGTTTTCGGAAATGGCACAAACATAGGAAGGACGGGATACAAGACTCAATAGGGCCATGAGAAGGGATTGGGGATGAGGTGGAGTAAATTTGCAGCAGGGTGATGAGGGACACAAGATAAGCACAGTGCACATCCTGTGAAAACAATAATACAACAACAAAAATACCACTACTACTAATAGTTATAATTATAATAGCGTGTTTTAGAAAACATGCACTACCCACAGTTACAGTTTCGTAACACTACAAATAGCAAGTGTTACTATTAACCTAACTTGGTCATACACGTTTACTTGACCTGGGCAGGATATAAGTCTGAGTTGACTCTATCTGTAATTGTACCTGTAACATGAAGGTTGCGTGGATTTCTCAGCAGTAAGAGGTCAAAGAGATGTTTGAGTTCCTTCACCTACCATTGTGCGGCTTTTAGTGGGGAGGGGTAGATTTGCCAGTGTAAAGTCAAAGCACAAGGCACTTAACATGATCATCCAAATATATGAAGAGGTTTCATAAGCTAGATTTATTTTTGCTCTTGTTTCATTGCACCAAATCTTGATCGGTTCTGCCGCATGCTCCTCATAAAACGCAGACCTCGTTTTTCTTCTGCATACGAACCTTTATTATTCTACTTGCACCAAACAAAACGTACGCGTCAGGCATTGCACTTTGCACTTTTTTATGCCATGCGTCAACATGCCTAGCATTCTGAGTTACTTGCTTTTGTACATGCACTACTCCTTTTTAGGGCTCGCCTGCTGGGCGCATGCGCCTAGCTGGCGAAGCTCTATTGGGGCTTAAACAGACTTTACCGAACTTGGCGATTTGGTGCTGTGCCCGTGGCTTTTAGGTCAATGCGCGTGCACATCACCAAATCGCCGTCTGTTCCCTCAGCCGCACTCCTCCCACACCTTTGAAGTGAAGCTTAGCTTCACTTCAAAGGCCCCTGCTGCTTAACACCCTCTCCCCGCTCCGCCCCCTCCCCTGCCCGCCATGTCGCATTTCTCCTCCCCCCTCCCCACAGCAATGCCCTCCGTCTGCTTTTATTTTGTGATTATGAGTCACAATGACAGGCGCCCTGCCCGGCGGTGCGAGGTGTGATGCATCTGCCTATCACCACCCGAGCATCTTATCTGAATACATTCCATCGTGTTCTTGAGCTGTGAGTGTAAAGTAAAGCGCCTCGAGGGAGGCTCTGGTCGCTAGTCCTGCTTGAAGGGGGATGGGCGAGAGGGAGGCTCTGGTCGCTAGTCCTGCTTGAAGGGGGATGGGCGAACAGCTCGTGCTCTTTATGTTGCCCAGCAAGAGCCTGAAATGCTTCCCGTGTGCTTTGAGGAAGGTTTGGTGATTTGCTGCATTTATATAGCGCCTTCTACCAGATGGTCTGAACGTATGTAATCCTCGGTTGGAGAGTGGTGTGCCTCCCAGGTGATATCATTTCCTTAATTCTACATGGAGATGCATGTAAAAAAGGCGACGACCAGCCACGTTTACCCACGTCAATTACATACTATTGTCTGTCGATAGATCGACCCGTTGTCTGTCGTTGCAGTGAAATACATTTGGTTCCATAATACACATTTTTTGAAAGAGCGGAATTTAAAACGCGCTACCTTCACACATTTATGACTACAGTGTCAAAGTCCATTTTTTTACAACGGTACAGCAGAATTGACATGGGAAAAATAGTTTTCTGTCTCAGATTGCACATTGCAAGGACTGTTACACAGGGAAACGTGTCTCTAAAAGTCACATGGCCTCTGTAATGTGATTGTGCCGTTATGCACATTTAACACATTGCACCCTGGTCTTGGTTTAATCGTTTAAAAAAAAAAAAAAAACATATATTAATGAAAAATTCAATGGGATGAACCATACATGCAGGTAGAGCAGACTAGAACGTGCTATTTATCACCATTCGCAGCAACATGTTGACCTATATGATGGGAGGTATGGCGCTTCTAGGCACACATCCACCATGACATCCACCGCCACATCCACCACCGCATCCACCACCACATCCACCATCACCACCACATCCACCATCACATCCACCACCACCACATCCACCATCACATCCACCATCACCTCCACATCCACCACCACATACACCACATCCACCACCACCACATCCACCACATCCACCACCACCACATCCACCACCACCGCATCCACCACCACCACCACACCCACCACCACTACATCCACACCCGCCACCACTACATCCACCACCACATCCACTACAACCACCACCCCATCTACCACTACCACCACCACCGCATCCACCATCACCACATCCACTGCATCCACCACCACCACATCCACCACCACCACATCCACCACCACCACCACCACATCCACCACCACCTCCAGCATGACATCCACCGCCACATCCACCACCACATCCACCACATCAACCACCGCCACATCCACCACCACTACCACATCCATCACCACCACTACCACATCCACCACCACCACCACATCCACCACCACCACCACATCCACCACCACCACCACATCCACCACCACCACCACTTCCACCACCACCGCATCCACCACCACCACATCCACCACCACATTCACCGCATCCACCACCACCACCACATCCACCACCACCACCTCATCCACCACCACCACATCCACCACCACCACATCCACCACCACCGCATCCACCACCACATTCACCGCATCCACCACCACCACCACATCCACCACCACCTCATCCACCACTACCACATCCACCACCACCACATCTACCACCACATCCACCACCACATCCACCACCACATCCACCGCACCCACCACCGCACCCACCACCACCACATCCACCACCACATCCACCATCACCTCCACATCCACCATGACATCCACCACCACATCCACCACCACCGCATCCACCACCACCGCATCCACCACCACCGCATCCACCACCACCGCATCCACCACCACCACCACTCCCACCACCACTACATCCACCACCACATCCACTACAACCACCACTACCACCACCACCGCATCCACCATCACCACATCCACCGCATCCACCACCACCACATCCACCACCACCACATCCACCACCACCACATCCACCACCACCACCACTACATCCACCACCACATCCACTACAACTACCACCACCACCGCATCCATCACCGCATCCACCATCACCGCATCCACCATCACCACATCCGCCGCATCCACCACATCCACCGCATCCACCACCACCGCATCCACCACCACCGCATCCACCACCACCACCACAGCCACCATCCCATCCACCACCACCACCACATCCACCATGACATCCACCGCCACATCCACCACCACATCCACCACATCCACCACCACCACATCCACCACCACCGCATCCACCACCACCGCATCCACCACCACCACCACACCCACCACTACATCCACCACCACATCCACTACAACCACCACCCCATCCACCACTACCACCACCACCGCATCCACCACTACCACCACCACCACATCCACCACCACCACCGCATCCACCATCATTACATCCACCGCATCCACCACCACCACATCCACCACCACATCCACCACCACTACATCCACCATCACCACCACATCCACCACCACCACATCCACCACCACATCCACCACCACCGCATCCACCATCACCACCGCATCCACCATCATCACATCCACCGCATCCACCGCATCCACCACCACCACATCCACCACCACATCCACCACCTCCACATCCACCATCACCTCCACATCCACCATCACCTCCACATCCTCCACATCCACCATCACCTCCACATCCACCATCACCTCCACATCCACCATCACCTCCACATCCACCATCACCTCCACATCCATCACCGCCACATCCATCACCGCCACATCCATCACCATCACATCCACCACCACATCCACCATCACCTCCACCTCCACATCCACCATGACATCCACCACAACCACCACCCCATCCACCACCACCACTGCATCCACCACCACCACCGCATCCACCACCGCATCCACCACCACCGCATCCACCACCACCGCATCCACCACATCCACCATCACCACCACATCCACCATCACATCCACAACCACATCCACCATCACCTCCACATCCACCATGACATCCACCGCCACATCCACCACATCCACCACCACCGCATCCACCACCACCGCATCCACCACCACCGCATCCACCACCACCGCATCCACCACCACCACATCCACCATCACCTCCACATCCACCATGACAACCACCACCCCATCCACCACCACCCCATCCACCACTACCACCACCACCGCATCCACCACCACCACCGCATCCACCACCACCACGGCATCCACCATCACCACATCCACCGCATCCACCACCACCACATCCACCGCATCCACCACCACATCCACCCTCACCACCACATCCACCCTCACCACCACATCCACCCTCACCACCACATCCACCCTCACCACCACATCCACCCTCACATGCACCACCACCACATCTACCACCACATGCACCACCACCACATCTACCACCACATCCACCACTTCCACCACCACCGCACCCACCACCACCACAGCCACCACCACAGCCACCACCACATCCACCACCACATCCACCACTTCCACCACCAACTCCACCACCTCATCCACCACCACCTCATCCACCACCACCACATCCACCACATCCACCACCACCACATCCACCACCGCATCCACCACCACATCCACCACCTCATCCACCACCGCATCCACCACCACCACATCCACCACACCCACCACCATCACTTCCACCACCACTTTCACAACCACCACATCCACAACCACCACATCCACAACCACCACCTCCACCACCACCACCACCACATCCACCCCCTCATCCACCACCATCACCACCACATCCACCATCACCACCACATCCACCACCACCATATCACCCAGATCCACCACTACCACATCTATGTGTGTGTGTGTGTGTGTGTGTGTGTGTGTGTGTGTGTGTGTGTGTGTGTGTGTGGCTCTGTGTGTATGTAGGTGCAAATGCAATGTTCTTGGATTTTCGTCACAATAAAATACACTGAACATAATCTTCACAAAAGTTATTTAAAAACGTTTAAGCTATTACCATTATAAATTACAATAACTTTTATTTAAGTATTAATTATTTACAAAATTAAAAGCCATTGTTATTTGTAATATCAAGACATCTAAGTCACGTAAATACAACACACATTGCATTACAAATGCTATAGGTGTCACATTTGCAAAAGTTAACACTATTGACATTGTAACTGACAAAGCTATTAATTTTGCTACTTTCAAAACCAACACATAAATAAAAAGTGTCATTTACAATACCAATAGCTCAAACTTTCCTAATGCGAGACCTATTGCATTTCCAATGCTTGTTACATATTCTTTACATTTTGCACGTTTTACACCCTTTGATACTGCCCTTTGCACATTAATGTCATGGCCCGGTGGCATTTCAGAGGCAGCTATCTTTGCATGACCTGAGCCGCTACACACATTTTATTAGTACACATTAGTATCCACAAGACAGGCGTTTTACACAGAATAACAAGAATGTTCGCACTTTCGTAAGTTTGCACTAATTTTACAGTGCTTGCAAAATACCTACCCATTTAGGAAATGTCATTTTTGTAGGTGTTTTTAATACAGCGTTCTTATTGCGATATTCGTGTTTTATATAACGTGTGTGATTTTAAGTAATCACACAATAAACTTTGACTTGACTTGATTTGACACTTACCATTGCAAATGGAGCAACAGTGAGGAGGGCACTGGAGGGAATCAACACATACATCCACAACCTAGGTGCAAAACAAGTCCTATAATTGTAATGTGATAATTAGGGGTGTCTTCAAACCACCCACCAACATTTGTCATCAATCCAGCTGGGCTTAGTTGGCATTAAACACACATTAAAGAGCACATATTGAGAACTGCCATGCCAGTGTTTGCTAAACAAATAGTATACTGTATTAAAGTTAAAAAAAAATGTACAGCTGTTTTCTGAAAGGTTTGTCCTCAGTGGCACATACCTTGGCATGTGTTGCATCATGACTCACTACATATGTCTACGGCAAAGCAGTGCAGTGTTCAATGTACATTGAGACCCTTATTTTGCAGACCTTCACCTGTTTGAAGAGGTTGCTAGAACAATGTCTCATTTCCAATGGCATGAAAAATAGCAACCATCAAATCTAGCAGACAGTCATCAGGAGTGAATGCTGGACATAATGTCCCATGCTGCAGAACAATGCAGAGAATTAATTATCAAGGATTTCTTGAAAATATCATGCACATATCACCAGTTTTGTCACTGCACTTGTAGTTGTGAGGACACTCTGTCCTAATAGAAGGTTTTGACTTTTTATTTCCAACCGTGTAGGTATCATAAGGGCTCTTTCTGGTGGCCTGACCTCTCTACTAGCTGCCATTTTCACCAAGTACTCCTGCAGTATTCCAAAACTAAAGAAATAAGACTCGGTCTAAGTCAGACATGCTCACCATATAAACCATTAAAAAAATATAAAAGAAAAAAACGTCAGCCCACCACACACAGAAACTGACAAAGGAAAAGAAATACAGAAACCTAAGTTGATGAGCCTGCTAATTTGCATTGAAAAAATTAATTCCAAAAGTGGAAGTTTGGTTTCTCGTTGCAGAACACAAATGCCCCTGATGCGCCAGAAGTTCCGTCCATGTGCATGGAGGCCAGATGCATGGTAGACAAAGGCAGGTAAAGTGAGTGACAGTCGCAACACCCTCAATAGGTTGGGACGACCATCATCATGTACCGCCAGGTAATGATAGTGGTCCACAAGGTCAAAGGTTTACACTAGTGGAGGCTCTGCCAGTGTAACAGCTTGTTTGGTGGGGTGGGAACTCTGATAACCTCCAACAGATCCCAGAGTAAATTCACTGGGGTCAGGTACAAACACCTGAAAATGAAATTAAGTGAAAATTAAATTTGTAACTTAATCCTGCATCCTGTAAAATGTTTGAACTCCCCTCTCCATATCCAATCCCCATCTGTATCCTGGGGGCACTCAACGTCATATATGTCATCACTAATATTGGGTGAATTCTGAAAAAGTAATCATTCCTATATTAGCCTCCCTAGTTTTTCCCATCATTTGGTTCAGTGCTAAAATAAGGTCAATTCTGGAGTATGAGCTTTAAACAAGAGAGAAGAATGTGTAATCTCTCTCACCTACATACACTGTCCTTCAAATGTCACCAATTCCAGTTCTATCATTCCAGCCACAAACTCCCTTTCTATGACAGCATTATGGAATCCCCCTCCGGACCAGTCAAATTCAGGGAGCCCAACAAGATTGAAATCACCAGGAACCAAAACCTGCTTCTCCACAACCCTATAACCTTAAGGAGCAACCTCATCATACACCTATTCTGCCCTTGGTTCAAGAAGTAGACTGCAACCACCATCACCATCTCTAATCCCACCAACCCCTTCACCATAAAAAGCATTCAGACCTATGACCTTATCAATAGGAGAACTGCAGGTGCCTACTTTTCAGCAACACTACCCTGGAGGTCTTATTCTTTATAGTGGAGAGAAATTTGTAATCATCTGACCTGGACATAAGTCCCAAGTGTATCCATTTCATTACATACCTTTGTCACTGCCACAGTGGGTCATCCCCTCCATGTATGGGTCTCAATCATGTTAAGCAGTATAGGCACCCCTGCCGCCCATTGTGAGCTGATACCTGTGAATCTTTGAAGTTGTGTCAGGGCCTCTTCAACGCACCCCCTTGGGGGGGGAGGTGGTCAGTGTTGAATCGGGTTGTGGTTGCATATTGTGTCCCAAAGACACCATACTAATATATACTCTTGGGCACACAAGCTGTCGAGGACCATTACTCAATTTGTGTGCTGCTTGGTGTGTTCAACACCTTTCCCAGCACTGAGGACATCTGCCACAAAGCCCAACTATTGTCATCACCTCCACATGACAACATGGGACGATGAGCTCGACTCACAGAGGAATGTCTAGAAATATTACAGCACTCAGCACTCTTACCATTCCCTTCTAGGCACTAGACTTGCACCTCAGCACGTTTGATTGCTGGAGCTGTCTGCCCCCTTCTTCGTTGGGGCGTATCCATTGGTCACTTAGTTAGACAGGGTGGGGAGAAGTGGGTGCAATGGCACCTTCATGTCACTCAAGTTGCGGTGGAGACGTGTCACCTAGCGTGACCCTGCCCCTCTCCCCTCAGCCACCCCAGCACTGCTCATCTTCAAGCACACCCCAGGTCCTGGTGCCCTGATCTTTGAGAAGTGGATGCCCTTTACCCAGCCCTTCGGAGGCTGGAGGTTATGTCTGCCCGGCTGATCTCGCTGTAGAAGATCTAGGGCCATATGCATAAGCACATTTTTCCATAGACACAGAATGGGCAAAACCCTTTGATGCATCTGGCCCCTAGGCATTTTGGTCTTTATTATTGAACCGTTTTATGAAGACTTTTTGTGGGCGGTTTGTCATCGGATATGGATGAATGAGTGTGTGCATCCTTCCTTTATAAATGGACCTCATGAACATTTTATAGAAATAAGTTGCTTGCATGTGACAATTTCAGAAACTTGCACCACGCAAGCCAGTTTTGGACCAACATTTATACTGATAAGACTAGTACAAAAACAATTTTTACACCGAGCAACCATTCAAAGAGTGGCATTTGCAATGGCCAGCCAGTGCAGTCATTGCATTTTTGTTTCAGAGTGACAAATGTCGCTGCAAAATGTCCCCCCACCAGCCGTTGATGTAGTGTAGGCTCTATGCTTGTTTTAGGCATACGCCTTTTAGCAAATGCATGTCATACTCCCGCTGCCATTGGCTGTAAGTCATATGCCCTTGCTGAGGAAAGCTGACTACATGATTTGGGCGTGGTGGCTCGCTGCTTGGAAACAATTCTAATGGAAAATGAAATCAAGCTCGCATATGACCTTTACATGGGACATATTACTGGAATCAGTTGGTATAAAAGCCGATGGGTGATTTCTTTGCTGTTACGTCACCTATATGTTTGGTACTCTTTTGTAACATGCACACGCCACTTTTCTCTTGTAACACACTGTTTGCTACTTCTCACATTTGGTTTGCTTTAGATACTTGCACAAGTGCCACCATTGCCTACGTAACGTTTGTTCTTGTGCTTGAGTGTCTGCCATATATTGCAGTATTATACCTCTAATTGTACTTTGTTTTCTCCTGTCACCTGCACACGTCACTTTTTCCTCCTGTATTGCACCGTTTTGCTACCTCATGTATTTTGTTTGCTCACATTTGTCACTTTTGCCTCATGTAACCAGGCCTGTGTGTAACTTAACGTTTGCTTTTGTATTCTCCTGGAAAGACAAGAACAAAATATCCTATCTCGAGGTGAAGAGATTTTCACATTAAGATCTTTAGATGAACGCGGCGATGGATAGATTGCAGTTCCCTTTTGTGGTGAGTGCGTAGCGCTTCCATTTTGGGTATCTAGACGCTGATATGTTCTGAGGACCGAGTAGTTCAGGGGAAGAGCCCAATATACACAATTTACTGTACATCAAAGACAAGTTTAGTGACCGTATTTTTGGACTGTTTAATGTTAGTTCATGGAGAAACCTGCTTTATTTACATGGAAAATATATCCCCGTGCGTACACACAACATGTGACACTAACAGCAGTCTGGCTGGCGCGACGAGCCGTACGTCAACACGCAGGTCGCTAAAGGCGGCAGTAAATGACGTCATTTGACCGCCGCAGCCAGAACGATGCTGTAGTTCCACAGTGATCAAATTGTATATACACCCCATTAATCCCACAGCCAAACAAGGACAAGCCAGGTTTGTGGAACGATAAATGGTACACCCGAGGAAAAGAAATAACGCTCTGAAGCTTTCGGGTGCAGCTGCAAATGGTAAACATTTATCTAGCTCTTTTCAAGTTTTATTAGGAGCCAAGAGCTTCCTTGAATAGGGATGTCAGTCATGGGCAATAGTGAGAGTATGAAAATGGACCCCTCTTGCTGTTGGTTGAATTATAAAATATAGGAATAATCAGGATTCAGTGGGACTCTCTGGCTTCAGACCCCCGGCACCACTGCATCTACTGCACCAATGGAAGCTACGCTCCTGAGAGATATAGTAATTCATCAGACTTGGATGAAGCTCGTTGGCAACTGCAGACAAAGCAGGCTCGACATATATTCTAAAATCACTGTGCACTGCTTCACTTGTATCCAGGCCCGGTTCTAGAGGGTGGGCCGGGTGGGCCGGGCCCATCCAAACATGAGCCCGGCCCACCCAAACAGGAGCCTTGGCCTGAGGCCTGATGTGAGCCGTTCCTCCCCCATCAAGTGTTCGGGCTGGCTCACCTGATCCAAAGTCAAGAGGCTGCTGCAGCCTCTGCGCAGCCCAGCACAGATTATCGCGGCCCATTGTCACATATAGAATGACAATGGGCCAAAGCCAGCAGGCACAGCATGTGGTGGGAGCTCCGGCCCTGGCCTTAGGGCACAGGTCTTCAAACGGTGGTGCACACCTCCCTGGGGGTCCGTGATTGCATTCCAGGGGGGCACAACTGCGTCTGCAAGGAAGGAATTGTGAATGAAGATCGCCTGCAAGCGTCACCGTTTATCTGGTGAGTTACAGGCTGTCTTCTTTTATATGCAGAAGTTAAACAGCATAAAAAGTTTGCACCTGTAATCCTGAGTGTTTCCTGGGGCGCTGTCAGTGAGTAGGTAGACGGGGCTCAAGGGTAAACACAACATGCTAATAACTATGTAATTTTTTCATCTTCATATAATTGCATATTTTAAAAAAAAGCGCACACACAGTAAATGAAAAAACAAAGCAAATGA
The DNA here is from genome assembly GCF_964261635.1 of Lissotriton helveticus. Taxonomy (NCBI): domain Eukaryota; kingdom Metazoa; phylum Chordata; class Amphibia; order Caudata; family Salamandridae; genus Lissotriton; species Lissotriton helveticus. The sequence goes on from NC_136063.1 coordinate 1,632,397,588, forward strand.
AACGAAACTTGGAAAAAAAAAACTCTCTTACGTTATAAACCTCAGTTATCTAAAGCAATCACTGCAGATTTCGGTGTCTGACCAGAGAGTCGCCGATTTGAATCCTGGTTTTCACAGTGGGAAATAGTAACTAGTGTATTTATAGAGCTACACGTTCCATGCCTGTGGTAAAAAGCACTATGGTATCACAAAAGAATATATTAGCTACTCGGCTGCTTTTATGTGTGTTGCTTAACCAGTTGCATAGGTTCCAGTGTCATGAGAGGCCTATTAAAGCCAGGGTCACTGGAATCATGCGGCAGGGGAGGACCAAATCATGTGGCAGGGTTGACTAAATTATGTGGCAAGAAAAGGAAAATTATGTGGGGTTATGCAGAACATTTTGTCATGCATCTACTTTGTCATTTTTACATTTGGTAAAAACTATCTGGGCATTGATTTTACCTCATTAATGCTGGTTTAATACCCAAATATAGCAAAAAGCAAAAGAAAGGTGACCAGTCAAGCTTTGCGAAGGGCGTTTCACAGAGAGACGAGAGCACCTTCACTGCGAAAAGGTAGGGACAGCACATTGGAGCTCATTATTTCTAAAAGGGAGGAGTTGTGTCCTAATGGCAAGAGCTTCCTACTTTGGAACCTAGTTCCGGTCCTCCTGTCAGCTCAACTCAAATCACTTAATAGCCCAGTGCCTAAAATAAAAAAATATATATAATACATTTTATAAACTTGTATTTGTGTAATGTAAATGGTGCTTATTTAAAGTTTCCCAATGCCCTTGGGCCGGGTCTTCCTTACGTAAAACCAAAAAAGTGATGGATAACCTGTTTCAAGATTGGAGTGATAGCCATGGTCGGTAAGTTGTGAAAGAGGCAGAGGAGGTAGGGGGCTAATTAGGGCCTCAGCTATAATTAGTGCAGAAAATAATATCCCATTGGGGCCCAGGAGTGCGAGGGGCTCACAAGAACCAATTTATTGAGAGAACAGGTTTTTTTGTCAATTTCTGTTATTGCTTGATGATTTTCCCTATCATATGTTTCACATTTACTGTGGATTATGAGCTACAAAAAAGTGTCCATGATATGATCTCAAAAGCTCTGCCTTTGCTCTCAGCCCTGCCTCTCCTGTTTTACGATCCTTGGAATAAAGTTTTGGAGGGGTCCCCAACTTCAAAACATTTTGCTTTGGGGGGCCCCATGCAAAAAAGTTTGAAGACTACTGCCTTAGGGTATGACAGTGAGGCCTCACCACGGGAGATGCTGCTACGACGGGCCAGAGTTTTCACTCCCCTTGGAACAGGAAGTGATGAGGGCAATAAACAGGGTTTTGCTCCCTCCCTCCTCGCAGTGGATGGCTGGCCCGACTCCAACTCATTCTGGCCAGGCAAGGCATCCTCACTGCTCTACCAACCTCCCATCTCAAACCCAGGATTTAACCAGAAACCAACCCCCACCATACCTATCTCTTTGAGATGTGGAATTGAATGTATAGGTTTTGTCAGCAGATGCCCTTGGCAGCGAGTTTCCTGGGCCCTAGGGCCACCGCAGTGTAACTTTTAAGTTACCTCAGTCAAAGGAGGGCCACCACAGAAACTGTTATGGTTTTTCTGAGAGACCAAATGTTTGAGCATGTACTCCTTCCTTGGAAAAAAAAATAAAGCCCTTTCAATCAAAACCAGCGAAACTGAACATGTTTACTCCATAGTTATTTGTTCAGACAGCACAGTCATTAACTGCTGCCTGCTGTGGTGTATTGATATAACCAGGGCCACTGGAATTATGCACCATTGGGGAGGGAGCCTGGCTGCTTGCATCCTGGGCAGGAGCTGAGAAGCCGTGGCACCCGGTAAGCTACATTTAAAAAAAAGATATTATTAAATTACCCCCCCCCACGTGACCCCCCTGCCCCCTCTCGTTCCCCCCGCGAGTCATGCCAGACGCGACTAACTCAGTGGCCCACCCAAATACACCATTGGCCCACCCAACTAAAAATTCCTGGAGCCGGGCCTGCTTGTATCTACAATGTCGCAGGGAAGCGCCTACATTCTGGAAGGTCCTTGAGATGGAGCAGCCTGCATCCAATAAGGCGCAGCAGATGAACATGTGAGTTGACGCGCACAAGGCCTTAACTTGTGTCAGTCTTTCTTGGTGAATAGGGCTGAGTGAAAGGGTCACTTAGGGGGACTTTCCTTTTTTCTGGCATCTACTTACCATGTTCTGAAAAAGCTAGACGAGCCAGTATCCCATAGCAGACAAGGAACCAAGCAACACCCATGCAACAGCCAGGGCTGGACCAGACATTCCCCTGTAGGCTGCAGGGTTGGGGCCTTCTTACATAGCATGACGGGCTGCAATGACCCAACCATGCTCCCAAGGCTCTATTTTAGTTAGGGTCTCCTTCAGTGTGTGGCTAGTTTGACTTTATTGCACAGGTAGTTTTCTTTTCCTGTCCAGCCCTGGGCACATCTACTATGAATAGGTGCTAACCTATCAGAACGTTCCTAACCAGCACATTTTCTGATTGGTTGAAATAATGGCGTGTTGGGTTACTGAAACAACATGTTATTTTAGTAATTCTATGTGACCACCCTTTCTTTTTTTTTTATTTCAAAAGATTTTATTAGAAGAGATTTATAGACACAGTACAGACCGAGTGAAGGCAATAACAGCTCGGGTATGCGCCGGTGAGGTTACATTTGGCGACTTGCTGGCTGGCTGTTCGTTCAGTTCGGGTATACTTTATGATGGTTCGGCGTGCTAGGGCAAGCTTCATTGCCTATAGTTCAACCCCATCAATCTTGCAATACTCAGTCAACCTAAATAAAGTAGGCCACCAAACGTCGCACCTGTACAAACTACTAAGCCCCAAAACAATGTGACCACCCTTTCAACCAAAAAAAATAGGTCCCTGTATGCGCCAGCAACCTGACTGATAGATTTTTTTTAGCAAAAGAGCAAGGGGCAATCCTGCATTCCTAGGAGCCTTTGTATTAGTAGTTACATAGAGTAAACGGTGCCTTTGGAAAAGCTGAAAAATGGCTCAGAATCAGACATAGCACAAGTGGCATAAGACTAAATGATGGGATCTCCCTACAGAATGTGATGAGTAGCCTGTGTTTCCCGTATCTCACAATATCTCACAGATATTCATTGTCCTTGAGCTGCTGGCATATCCATTGGCCTCCCCTGAATGGTTAGGGGCTTCTGAAGGATTCGGGCCACCCTGCACTGTGGGGGTTCCAGAGGCATTCGTTACACCTCTGTGCAACAGCTGACTCTGAGCCGTGTTCCCCTCTTGCAGTGAATGTTCAGTTCATTGATGTCCCTAGTGATGGCTGGCTCTGCTTCCTTGTTTCGACTTTGGGCAACTATTTTTCAAGGTAGTTATCTGACCTGACCCAATTGACTTAGGATGCTGCTCTAAATATCTTTAGACAGTAGGCCTGGTGAGTACCCTACGCTGCCTAAATTATTGTCCTGGGGGTTCAAATAGTGACTAAAGGCCATATTTATCATTTGTTCACTCTACGAAACACAGCAAGACACCTTGCTGCGCTGCGTGAAAGGGAGGGGGCAGGAATGTGCCATATCTATTAAGATATGGAGCATTCCTGCTCTCTCCTTACACTGGTGCACTTTTGGCTGCCTAGCCCCAATACAGGCACCCTTGCACCAAGGTTCAAGGGTACCTGCGCTGCAGGCAGGATTGTTTTTGTGCAGGAAGTCACAGCTTCCAGCACAAAAACAATCCTTTGAGGCTTTTTTCCTCTTTTTAGCACAGGTAGAAAGAGGACAAACTGAGGAGAAATAAAGATATTTGTCTTCTTAGGCCTCCCTTGGGAAGCCGTTGCATTTTGACGCATTCCCAGGTCTACCACTCCTGGTAAATCTGGGACCCTGCCAAAATCCAACAGTGGATGTTTGGGAACACCTAGGCTCCACCCATCGGGCGCTTTCATGGGGCAGAATGACGCAAGACAGTGACTTGCGTTGCCTTGCGTTACTCTAGATTTACCAAGCACCGCAGAACCACACAAGGTGGCCTTGCATGACTTGGTAAATCTCATCTAGTTTTTGCTGTGCCCTTGCGTTACCTTGTGTGGTGGAAGGGCAACCAAAACTTTCATAAATATGCCCTTCTATACTACTATTATAAAGAGAGAACAGAAACCTTTTGGCAAGGTAAACTCGGGAACCACAGCACCAATCCACACACCCAATACATTGTTGTAATCCTCAGGGTGTGTAGATGGACATAGGCTGCATAAAATAAAATAAAAACGTAAATTAAAAAATTAAACTTTAAAAACAAAGTAGCCCCCTAAAAGTAGCGCCGGCCGCGACGTAGCGCTGGCCGCGACCTAGCGATGTCCGCAACGTGCGTGATGACGACAGGCGGGGAGGAGCGGGGACGAGCAGCGAGGAGTGACGGTGAAGTCCGGAGTGCGGGGAAGAGCGGCGGCTCAGGTAAGGCAAAGGCAAAGGCGAGGCGGGAGGGAGGCGGGAGGCGGTCTGGGCAATGTCCGGGCGGGCAGGGGACGGGGCGGGAGTGTACCCAAGCCTGAAATGTTGCCCCCAGCCCCTTCAGCCCCGGGCAACGCTGCCGCAATCCGGAAATGTTGCCCCCAGCCCCCTTCTGCCCCAGGCAACGCTGGGGCGGGCTGCTAGTATATTTATATTTTGTGTTTTTATTATTTAAACTATTAGGAAAATACTCCAATCCCAAAAACTCCTTTACGAAATTCAACATGTAACAGCCAAACCTTCATCACTTTTGATTTTGTTTTATCTATTATTTCTATTTTTAACATTCACCCATATTTAAGAGGACTGTGCTGGTTTTCGCAGTTCTGTACTACCGTGTATGCTGTTCTTCTGGACCGGTCAGGTTGCTATAAAATGTATATTTTCTTGATTGACACTTCAGGTATGGTCATTTGTCACTATCTTGTCTAACCATTATTTAGATGCTTCTGGGTGATGTATTTAGCAGCACCTTATAATGCATGCATATATTTTGCATGAAGGATTGCGAAGGAACCAATGGTGCAGGAGTTGCAATGGCACCAGGTGCAAAGCACCGAGGAGCCCATTAAACCCTGATAACTTTTCTATTTACTATCTGAACGGCAGCCAAAGGGGGCATTTACTTGCTTGCATTTTGGCCCAGGACTACACTCCTGCTGCTTTTGTACCTTTTTGGGATTTGAGCATGAAATAAACCCTTTTCTAGTTCGCCAACGGAGCTGATTTAGTGGTTTTCCAAACAAGTTGTGTTACAGAGACAGACTTCTCGTATTTGACATTTTTAGTAAACCATTTTCTTAGCAGTGAATTTCATTATTATTTTCATAAAACCCAGACTACAAACGTGCTGAAAACTATCTCCCTGGGCATAGGTCCTAGTAACATGCTGTAGTACTAGACAAATTTGCACACATATTTTAATCCTAATTTCTAAATTTCTAAATACAGACTTGGTCCATTTTTGCACACAGACACCATATGAGTGCGAAAGGCCAGTCAAAGGTGCATTTTATTTACCTATGCAGATTTCTTTTGCAGTCAGCACATCTCCCCGGGAAAGGATCACGTTAATTGCAAAATAATAAATGCCTGTGCCCAAAGTGTTTTTCAGAAGCCCGAAGCAGGCCCCAACATTTTTTAGGACTGACGAATACCAAGGCTGTGTAGCCTTGATTCCACCTCATCCCTCTTTCTTCCCACACCATATACCTCCTGCACCTTAATTTCACTATTGGATTTTCTTTTTCATCAGGACTTTCTCCCTTCGCTACTGTTTTTCCAAGTTTCTCTTCCCCCTCTCATGGTGCAGGAGGCACGTCCTCATGGTGCAGGAGGCACGTCGCAAGTACACTAGCGTCAAGTCCGCTCTCCGTAACCTTGGTTTAAAATACGCCATGCTCTATCCGGCGAGATTGAAGGTGGAGGCAGACGGCAGATTCCGTATTTTCGACTCCCCGGCTGAGGCGCAGGACTTTTGTGCCGACTACAAGAAACGAAGGTCCTCGTCCCCCTCTGGCTCTGGCGGGCATTCTCCGCCACGCACTGATACGCAGTCCAGCGCCGACCTTTTTGCCGATGCAGGCACTGGCTGACTCGTCAGACTCTTCTCCTTGTTGTATGTTATCTGATATGGAATTAATGGTTCTTTCTTTCAGGTTTGTTGCACGGCTATTGCCATAGTGTTCGCTTTGCCGGGCAGCCCGCGTGGCGAGGCGTTGCTACCCCCCATGGTGTACGCCTGTTTGTTCACCTTCTTTAAGGGTTTGATGTTTTTTTCTCCGCATATGTTCTTGCTATTATTGTGGTTTTCGTACATGTCACCTTTTGCTCTTTTTTTCCTTTTGATTGGGGACTGCCTCTCTGGGGATGTCGGGAGGCTGGGTGGCGGGCGGGGGTTGGGTTGTGTACTGTTTTTGTGGGTTTTTTTGGTTGCATCTTATTGCGAGAGTCATTGGCCGGGCTTGCCGGATACACAGCTTTCTCTGATTGTGCATGTAATAATGCCATGGCCGGGATAGGACTTCGGGCTGGCCCCTCCATACTAACGATGATGACTTGGAATGTTCGTGGTCTGAATACCACGCGGAAACGCAGACAGGTTCTGAACTATGCTATGCGCCACAAGGTGGATGTGCTGTTCCTGCAGGAAACCCATCTGTTGCCATCGGATACTCACTCTCTAGCTAGGGGATGGGGTGCACACAGAGTGTTCTCATGTTACAGTAGATACGCAAGGGGGGTGGCGATTCTAGTACATAAACGTGTCCCCTTTGTGTTGCTCGATAGCAAGACTGACGATGAGGGCAGGTATGTGCTTCTCTCCGGAATGCTGTATGGGTACAAAATTGCCATGGTATGTGTCTACGGCCCTAATGTTGACTCCCCTGCTTTTTTTCAACACCTGCAGCTCCTGCTGCTTAGATCTGACATTGACTTACTGGCGATGGGGGGCGACTTCAACCTGTTGATGACCCCTGGCAGGGACAGCACCTCCCTCTCCCCGGATTGCAAACCGCTTTCCCGCTCTGTGATGGCGGACGTCTGCTCCCACTTTTCCCTCATAGATGTTGAGGCCAGGGCGCACCCGCACTCCCCTGCTTACACACACCACTCGGGCTACCATAACACCAGCTCCAGAATAGACTACTGGCTCCTCTCTCCGGGGGTGGCTGGGTGGATGCGCGCTCTCTCCACGCCCCCGCGCACTCTGTCCGATCATTCCCCGGTGTTGCTGACGCTGGCGGTCCCGAGATTGGGCGGGTATGAGAAGCAGTGGCGTTTCCCTGGCAAGGCCTTGCTTGACCCGACTTTTACGGAAGAGGTCCGCACAGCCATCGATGACTATTTTGACACTAACACGGGCTCGGTGGCCTCCTGGGCCACACTGTGGGAGGGTTTTAAGGCTACCATTCGGGGGGTCTGCATCGCCAAACACGTAGGGGCCCTTCGTGACACTCGCGCCACTCTAACCCGCATAGAAGCTGACCTCACTGCACTGGATAGGGAGATACTTGGGGATCCCTCCCCAGACCGGGAGGCTAGGCGTTTGGAACTCCTGCTGGAATTTAGGGATGCTGCGGATAGGGAGCTCCGATTCCTAGGTAAACACTATACAGCGCGACAGTACGGGGAGGGGGAAAGGCAGGGCAAGTTGTTAGCGCAGTTACTCCGCCCGCCACACCAAGCGGCATACATAACTGATATCCACGACGCTCAGGGTGCGCGACACTACTCCACTCCCGACATTTGTGATGCCTTTCTGTCCTATTACACCCGTCTTTACACTTCGACACTTACTGGTACCAACTGTGACCCAGGGCCCTATCTTAACGAAATAGCCATGGTCTACCTCGAAAAGCATATGCAAGATTTTCTGGCGGATCCAATCACCCCAGACTACATTATTGAAGCTATAGATTCGATGAAGAGCTCCTCTGCGCCGGGCCTGGATGGGTTTACTGCCGATTTTTATAAAGAGTACAAAGAAGAACTGGTACCACGCCTGATGGAGGTCTATGCGGAGGCATTGGAGACGGGCGTCCTCCCCCCCACCCTCCGGGAGGCAGTCATAGTTCTGCTTCCCAAGTCGGGCCGTGATCCCTCCCTCTGTAACTCTTACCGCCCTCTGTCACTCCTTAACCTTGACTATAAAATTCTAGCGAAGGTCCTGGCTATTCGCTTGGCGCTTCTTGTGGACTCCTTGGTCGCGCCGGCCCAATCCGGCTTTGTCCCGCACAGGTCCACCTCCCTCAACCTCCGTACCCTGTTCTCGGTTCTACACAAAGTTGACCCCTCCGTCCCCGCGGCTGCGGTCTTCCTAGACGCTGAGAAAGCGTTCGACACCCTGGAATGGCCCTTTTTTTTATCCGTCATGCGCCGAATGGGAATGCCTGCGCTGTTTGTGGCCACGGTGGAATTGCTATATACTGCGCCTACGGCGCGTATACGGTTGAACGGCACCATAACTAAAAACTTTGCGCTTTCCCGAGGGACCAGGCAGGGCTGTCCCCTGTCCCCGCTTCTATACATTCTGGCGATGGACCCTTTAGTCCGTCATTTTCAGGAGAAACATCTGCACAGAGGTCTACAATTCCGCACGGGTCCACTACTTGTTTCTTTATATGCGGACGACACTGTCCTATATGTCCGCATCCCTGATACAAATTTGGAGCACTTGATCCGCGAGATCGAACGATTTGGCTCCTACTCTGGCCTGCGGATTAATTGGCATAAGTCGCTCATTTTTCCCTTGACCCCCTCCACGGCGCAATGGGATTGTCCCTTCCCCTTGGAATGGTGCACTGATTCCGTCAAATACCTTGGGATACACGTCCACCTGGATGCGGTGTCCATTGTGAGATTAAATTATGGGCGCGCCCTGGATTTTTTGGAGGACAACACGGAGCATTGGCTCCGTCTTCCTCTGTCCATGGCTGGCAGGATTGCCATTGTCAAAATGGTTGTCCTCCCTCGTTTTTTATACTTGTTCAACAATATTCCGATCCCTCTGACTAAGATTTTCTTCACGCAACTTCGCTCTGCCCTGCTGCGCCTGATATGGGGCGGCAAGAACCCTCGGGTGGCTTGGCGCACGTTGACTTTACCTTATGAGCGAGGAGGGTTCGGGGTGCCGGATTTTTACCTCTACTACCTGGTGGCACAATGCTCATACGCACACACCTGGTTCCACCCGGATGCCAGGATTCCATTCTTGCGACCTGAGGCCGATACGGCTCTTCCGGTGCCGCTTTGCTCCATCCTTCCCAAGGGAATACCTCGTGATCCGCAAGACATACAGCCGGTCTCCACAACGAGCTGGGCCTGGGATAAGCTGCGGAGACTGCTCCGCATGGACAAGCTGTACTCGCCTTCGCTCCCCCTCCCCAACCCTCACTGGCTCCCCATCACTGGAGAGGCGATAGTTGGCCGCACGCTGTCCAAGTTTCAACTACATACTGTTGGCGACCTGTTCCCTGAGGGACATGTTTTTTCGTTGACAGAGGACCCCCGCTTCGAAGACCGCTCATTTATGGATGCGTTCACCCTGTCCAGGCTCCGATCCATGCTGCGCGCTGGATTCCCTACGTTTCCATTGTCACCGCCCGCGGACCAGGCACTCACGTTTATCATACAGACGCAAACAAGCGCTCACGTAGTGTCGCGACTATACAAGTTATGCATGACATCTCTTCCCTCCTTTGACACCGCGGTGCGCGCTGCGTGGGAAAGGGACTTGGGCACCCAGATTACTGATGATCAGTGGGAGGCATGCTGCGCTGTCACCAAAACGGTGTCCATGAACAGTAGACACAAACTTCTCCATTTCAAGTTTCTACGGAGGATGTATCACACCCCCGCACTTGCCCATAAAATAGACGCCACCAGACCACACAGTTGTCCCAGGTGCGCCTCCCCTCATGCTGACTTCTCCCACTTGTCATGGACATGCCCGAAGATACACACCTATTGGCTAGAAGTCCACCGGGTCTTGGGCAACATACTAGGTATGACACTTCATTCCACCCCCGAAATTGCTTTGTTGGGCTATGTTGCCAACTTCCCACAACCTCTCCGCAGACTGGCATCCCTGTGCTTCCTCCTGGCCAAGAGGGAGGTTGCGCTGCTCTGGGGCGCACGTCGCGCTCCGACGGTAGCCGCATGGCTAAGAAGTGTGGCCCACTGCAATACTAACAGCGTGGAATTTTCTGCCTTGCTCCCCTCAGCTTCCCGTCCGACGGACATATGGGGGCCATATCGAAGCTATGTCGAAAAATTGACCCAAAAGGCGCAATCCCAGTCCCTTCATTCCATTGTCCCGGAGGGGGTGGGTTAGGCTGTTGGTGGCCCCTCTGCGCGCCAGGCGCCATCAGATGTCACACTCCCCAATTTGGACCCTACACTGCATTCTACCTTTGACGGGGGCGGGGTGTGGGCATGAGAGCTGCTGTGTTCCAAATCGTTATGCTTGTCACATGTGGAGTTTCGCTCCTTTATGAGAAAGAGATCTGTGCTAGCGGACCTGTACCTAGATGTGTGGGCTGCGTCCCGGACCACCACGACGTTCTACATATTTACCTGTAAATGTGCTGCCCGGCTTGCCTTCTTGATTCTCGCTAGCTTATTGCTTTCGTTTCCTTTGCTATATTGTGTATTTTTTGTTCTTATTGCACTTTGTTCATTTTATGTCTTTATGATTCACCTATATTGGAAAAACGGCACTTTGTATTGCTGATCGAACCGGCCAGAACTTTCCCGCTCCTACCTTGCTTTTTCACCATTGATTAGTCTGCTGTCGTCCACTGGTTCACATATATTGTTCTGGTTTGTTGTAACTTGCTGTGCATTCTATTTTGGTGCTGAATAAAGTCTTTAAAAAAAAAAGTTTCTCTTCCCCCTCCTTTCCATTTGCATTTTTCTCTTTCTTGCATTGGGTCCAAGTCTGATGAGGGAAAGTAAGTGCTAGTAGCCACATATTCCACGCCCCACCTGCAGGTCAAATTAAGCACTGTAAATAATAGTCCATGTAAATGAGGTGAACATCTTCATGACCATAACTTTGTGGGTACTGACAAACATCTACAAAGCTAGGGAAAACCCTGTAAACATTTCTAAAATGTAATGAGGAAGGGGTGGAAATCGAATAACTTGTGATAGGAGAGAGAACATCAGAAAATCTTGTATTGCCACAATTCTGAGACCTATTTGTACTATTCAATTCAAAATATCTTTATTCGATTGTTTCGGTGCAATCATAAAAGTACAGATAAAATATCATAAATACATGTTATTTAGGAAAAAAATACACAAGTTCATTATATTCATAAAAACGAATACAAAGGACAGAAACAATTGTATTTATAAAGTGCAAGTTAAGTATCTCTACGTTTCCTAATAATCATTCCATTTTTTAAAAACAAAGTTGCTGTTGCTACAGATACACAATTGTCTAGGGCTTGAATACTTATCATCGCCACACGACAATGACGGAGTCCTAATTCTCTTAATAAAGGTATTAAACAGTTTTCCTCATTTCATCATATAATTTACAAAAAAGAAATACATGAATGGTACTCTGGAGGGAGATATTATCACAAGGGCAGAAGGGTAGATCGTGCGTCCAATTATTAATTGTAGGATAACTAACCAGTCTGTGGAAGATATTAAATCTGAAACGTGTTAGCAGAAAACGCTCATAATTATTTGTTACATAAATGAAGTAGGGCTGAATCTTAAAAGTTGCTAAAACCAATTGATGCTTACAGTTTTGAAAAAAAAAAACCAATTGATGCTGCTGGATAGAAGGTTTTAGGACTTCCGCAGCAGTCCTATTGAATTCCAAATGAGCTAAACACTCTTTCTTCAGATCTTTTCGTGAAATTGCTGAAATATCTATGGGATTCAGTAAATATTCTTCTCTCCCAATATCTTTTAGGAAGTTAAAAACATATTTCACCCATGGGATTTTAGTAGCACCCTCCAATTTCAAAATATCTGTCAGGACATCTCTGTTTAAATGTGTCGCTTCTTCGGTCCAGAGTCTATGCCATAACAGAACTGGCTCTATTTTGATAAGATAAGTAATAATTGTGATTGTAATTGTGGAGCTTATAAAGCGCATGGTTACACTAGTAACAAAGACCAAGTTCTGAATGACAGTTGAAATTAGATGCGCTTTTGGGAAGTGCCAATATGTATTTTAAAAAGGAATTTTCAGGAACCTGTATGGGCGCGGGGTTAACAAAACCCCAAACCCCACTGCCATAGGTAGCACCAGCTACACATTTGGCTTTATAGATTTTAGTCAATTCCACAGGGGGTCTAGTTCCTATTTTACTAGAAAAGATTTTGAGAGCGGCGGTAGATCTTGAAAGCTCAAGCTTTTTGACAGAAATAGCTTGCGACCACGTCTCATTTTGGGCAAAAAGTATCCCAAGATAGGAAAAGTGTTTAGCAAATTCCAATTTTTATCCTGCTATAAAAATTGGCCTCTTGGATTTATTTTGCCTGCCACAATACATAGTGAAAGTCTTTGATGTATTGACTTTCAGGCCCAGCTCTTTCATAAAGCGGCAGAAACTGTCGACCACGCGCTGTAAGCCCACCTGAGTGCGTGACATGAGCACAGCGTCATCAGCGTACAAAAGTGCTGGTATTGGGCGGCCACCTACAAAGGGGGGATCAGAACTATCTTTACACAAGACACCTTCCAGTCCATTTATGTACAAGTTAAAAAGGAAGGGGGCCAGAACACAACCCTGTCTGACCCCGCTCCTGATTTGTATTGTGTCTGTGCGCTCTCCATTTAGGAGTAAATATGAGAGGTACCCCTTAACAGCAATCAAGGGAAATAGGGTTAGTCAACCAATGAAACAAGGAAATTCCCTTGAGAAGAACTCAATAAAATACAATAAAAAATCAAAACTAATAACAAGATATACGTATATAAAATGAATTCATACAATTTATTGCAAATACTAGCATTAAAAACATAAAACGAGTGGACCCGTGTGAGGCCACTCAACACAGTTAAGAATAAAAGAAAAAGAATTTTTAAGTATTCAATGTTGACCAGCAAAATTGAAATACAGAGACAGAAAGGCTGTAAGACTTAGAATTAGTGCAATACTGGTTGTATATTCAGACTCTATTTCTGACACCTGGGTTATGTACACCAAAATACAGTATATCAACAAAGATGTCTGGGTCGTGAATTATACTAGGAGGTGCGTCGACGCGTTTCGGTGGTTTTTCTCAATTTTGTCCACCTTTGTCAAGACTACGTTTGATATCTGTCGTGGTGCAGGGGTCAGTTATAATCACCCTAGAGAAATGGACATACAATAGGTTGTAGTGAGTAACTATCCATTTATGATTGACATAAACAGCTTTTTGTTTTAGTACTCTGTAATGCATTGCATGGTGATATCACTTGAAAATACATATCTGGAAAATTGCTCTGATGTACAGGAGTTATTTGATTACATCTGATGGTGAAGGTGCTGAATAAGAAAAATCTTACCAATACTGCATTTTCTAGTGTAACAGAACATTCATCTCAAATACATGAATATCAATAACTCACTATTTTCACTTAGTGTATCATCATTGCATACCCCTTTTCAAAAAACGAATCACAGTAGTTATGTATACCACTCGTTTGGGGAGGAGCTGTTATCTTAAAGAAACCAAATTTTATGTAAAGGAAACACATTTAGGGGTCGATTAGGATCGCGGACGGAAACGTGTACCGTCCGCCGCGGAAGGTGGCAAGATACTCCGGACCTGTCCGCGGAAAATCCGCAACAGCAATTAGGATAAAATATGCTAAAAACGTCGATCGCGGCGTACGGAGCACACCAATCCCCGTCCGCGGCGGTCGGAGTACACCTGAGTCCGCGGCAGGCGGACGGAACAGAAAGAACACCGACCGCCGCGTACGCACATGACCGCGAATACATCCACTTCCCCCGCGATACCTGCGCAGTGTCCGTGTCCGCAATTAGGATAACTCCGCAAGTACCCCGGTAGTCACCGCCATCCACGTCCGCAGCGGTACCAATGCACCGAGAATCCGTGCTCCACAGCGGAACGCCAACACAAACAACATCCCTACTGTCAAACCAATGCCATACATTGCGACGGAAGTTATCACCAAACACACGAAAATGAACGACCACCCACCGAAAACATCCAAACCAATCACAACACACAATGATCCACCGCCAAGCACCACACAATGCACACCTGGCAACACACCCACCTAGCACCTGACTGCCAATAACCATTCAGACACGGCCAAGACACACACCATAAAATAACTCCCACCCACTCCACAAATCCTCTGCATCACTGCATAGCTGCTAGCAGGATACACGACTTAACTGACAGCAAAGACATATATCATTCACATAACCCACACCCAAACACACCCACCACACAAAGACCCACCACACCATTCCTACACACCACACACCTGCACCTCCCCATTCACGCAAACCCACACCCCGAGCACCACACACCATGGCACCAAAAAAAAAAAAAAATTCACTGACACCGAGTTAAAGGTTATGGTAGATGAGATAATCCGTGTCGAACCCCACTTATTCGGGGCCCTAGTGCAGCAGACCAGCATAGCCAGGAAAAACAGCATGTGGGACCGGATAGTCACCAGGGTGAATGCCTCCGGGAGCGTCCCGAGGACGAAGCAGGATATACAGAGGCGGTGGCATGATCTCAAGACCCGAGTGAAATCCATTCGAGCCAAGAACTATCTCCGGGCAAATCACACAGGCGGTGGAACCCCCCCGGAGCCCTTACCCTACACCGAGTGGGAGGACAAGGTGATGACCATCATCCACCCTGAGACCCTTGATGGACTTGCTGAGGGAGAAGAGGCTGGTAAGTACAAACCAAGCACCACGAGCACAACTACATGGTGTGCCTCACACAACTGTGAAGACACATCTCCCAGACCCCAACCCATGCATGCAGTCCACATACTCACCAACGTCGAAATCACTCCAACAGGCCCCCATGTCCATAGGGATGGCGGTGGTGGTGGTGGGTGGTGCGTGTGAGGGGACGGAACTACAACTCCCAACAGGCCCCCATGTCCATAGGGATGGCGGTGGTGGTGGTGGGTGGTGGGTGTGAGGGGACGGAACTACAACTCCCAACAGGCCCCCATGTCCATAGGGATGGCGGTGGTGGTGGTGGGTGGTGGGTGTGAGGGAACGGAACTACAACTCCCAACAGGCCCCCATGTCCATAGGGATGGCGGTGGTGGTGGTGGGTGGTGGGTGTGAGGGGACGGAACTACAACTCCCAACAGGCCCCCATGTCCATAGGGATGGCGGTGGTGGTGGTGGGTGGTGGGTGTGAGGGGACGGAACTACAACTCCCAACAGGCCCCCATGTCCATAGGGATGGCGGTGGTGGTGGTGGGTGGTGGGTGTGAGGGGACGGAACTACAACTCCCAACAGGCCCCCATGTCCATAGGAATGGCGGTGGTGGTGGTGGGTCGGGTGAGTACCAGTGCAGACAGAATCGGCAACAAAATGAAAACAACCTGTCAAGTCAACATTACTCATCCTCACATTATCGTTTTGCAGGTCATCCTAATCTGACAGCTGGAACCAACACCCGCCCTCCAGACTCGCCACACACAGAAGTCTCAGGGGACGATTGGGCAGCCACCTCCGGGGCAGAGGATGATCCCGGCACAAGCAGGCAGCCAGGGCCATCTGGCTCCCAGGTCACACCTGCACCAACGACTACGGCCTCTGCCATTGTCACAACACCGGCCACTGTGACCTGCACAGCCACCACCAGCACCACCTCCACCAGCACCACTACTACCACCACTTCTGCCCCTGCCACCCTGCCCAACCCACCGGCCAACGCCGTGCCAGCGCCATCCCAGCCACGCAGGGAGAGTGTGAGGCAAGGCAGAGATGCAAGGCCAGATCCGGCAGGCAGGAGCATAGGCCAAAGACGACATGAGGAGACCAACACACACAATGCTGTGCAACAGTCATTGGAAGCACTGGCCAGGGTGGAGGAAAGCTATCAACGTGGTCAGGCACAGGCAGACCGGGCCCACCAGGACTTTGTTGACAACACTGCTATGTTGGGGGCCACTGAGAGGCGGCTTGGCCAACTAGTGGACATTTTTACCATGACAACCAACATGCGGATGCCATGTACATCCGCCAACACCACCCTCCCCACAACCCCACAAACAACGCCACCGCCACCTGCGGCGGATGTGGTACCTGATGCACCAGCGCACCCAGCTGACTCCGTACCGTCACAAAGACGGAGGGGCCGTCCGAGGCTGGAAGTGGGCGAGAGCAGTGTGGAAGCAGCTGGCACACGCTCCAAGAGGAACCGAAAATGACTATAACAGTACCTGAGCATGCCATTCACCCTGCCAACTATCCAGTCCCACCTGCCACAGGCCTGCTGCACTAGGCAGACACCACCCTATGTGGTGTCAGCACGGACATTTCATCTGCCATAACCTTCTACTCTCACTCCCCCACCCCTTCACTCATTTGTAAATATGCACCTACACCCATGCACAATTTGTAAATAAATGCCACTTACTCACTCAATCATGTGTTGCCTCCATGTTTATTCACATGAATGCATCAGAAACAGATGTTACTAGGTACAGGTATCCAACTGGTACAGAATCATGGCGCTGCGGGAGTGACCTAGGGAAAATAGAAACCGCAAAGACACGTCAGGAAACATGATCACACTCATCAGAACACACTGCAGTGCAACATTGAACAACCCACACGCATCACAACAGTAATGGATGAGACGACACACATCATGGAGACGTGCATTGACCAAAAATTAACACACACACACATGCATGCATCACATTGCAGAACACAGAGATGAAGCACACCACAATGCCACAACACCAGCACACATTCACAAGGCATACCCAAGCAGCACAAGAGGAGCACACTCACAATCAAGGGAAGTAGCGATCAATGATCTGGCGCCTCTGGTCCACACCTTCCTCCTCACCACTATCCTCATCAGTTGACATGGGTGGGTCGGGAGGGCGAGGAACTTGCAGTTCATCAGGGTCCAAGAGCAGTTCAATGTTATTGCGCACAGCCAGGTTGTGGAGCATGCAGCACGCTATCACGATCTTGCATACTTTGCCTGGTGAGTAAGGCAGGGCCCCTCCAGTCTTATCCAGGCACCGAAACCTAGACTTGAGCAGGCCAAATGTTCGTTCTACCACTCGACGTGTCCTACCATGGGCATCATTGTATCTCATTTCTCCAGCTGTAGTGGGATTGCGTATGGGACTGAGCAGCCAAGGCCTGTTTGGGTAAGCCGAGTCGCCTGTGTTGGTGGAAGAGAGAGAGAGAGAGAAACATCACAACCTGCATTGTGGGGCACACCATGCCACACAGATATCACTCCTGTCACCACAGCATACTCACCAACAAGCCACGCTTGTGCCGGACGCAGATTAGCCATCAGTTGGGGGACAATGCTGCTCCGCATGATGTGGGCGTCATGTGCAGAGCCAGGGAATCTTGCACACACATGTGAGATGATGTTGTCGGCCTGGCACACCACCTGCACGTTGAGGGAATGGAAGTGTTTCCGATTCCTATACACCTGCTCACGTGCCCGTGGTGCAATGATAGCGATATGCGTGCCATCAATGGAACCCACAACGTGTGGTATACGACCCAGTGCATAGAAGTCAGCTTTGACCGCTTCCAACTCCGCCGCCTGAGGGAAATGTATATAGTCATGCTTGTACAGCATCATGGCTGTCAGTACATCCCGGAGTACCGTGCTGAACATGGCCTGTGACATTCCCCCGGCATGTCCAACTGTGTACTGGAATGTGCCTGTTGCAAAGAAATGGAGTGCCGACATCACCTTTTGCGTGGGTGTCATGGAACCTGGATAGGTTCTTCGCGGCAGCAGGTGAGGAGACAATAGGGTCACAAAGTCCAACAATCGACGGCGATCCAGCCTGAATTTCCGGATCACCTCCTCGTCCACCATATCCTCCAGCACAGTGTATGGGCGATGGACATTTGGAGCCCTCCTGTGTGGGAGTAGATGGAATGGAAGTCAATTCACATACAACGCATGTGTGTTCAACTCACTCACATGTCAACGCCCTCTACCAACATGTAGTATCCAGTGTATGATTGTCATATGTGTGACTTCTCTGATTGTCAGGACAACATGGATTGACGTAGCAACAATGTGCATCCACTAGCAACATGATGTTTAGCAACATGTGCAATGCACAGTGTCTCACCTCAACATTACTGCCAACCAGACATGTGACATGACCCACATGTGTAGGCCTAACATCACATGCACACATGCAAGTACATGCACACATACTAAAATAAACCCCCCCCCCCCCATTTCATGATGCACCAATGGCAACACCAATAATGGTGGCCATACGGACATCACATGCATGGGGACACAATAGGCAACACACATGTACAGTACACAACAGAACCCCCACCATAGTCATCATCTGACACATACCACTCACTGACAACTGATTCACAGGTGCCCATACATACGGGATCTACTGTGTAGATGTGAGGTACGACAAACTTGTGTAGGGTACTACCCGATGTGGACATGCAGACGTGATGGACACTTGTGGCTCACCGATGGCCATGGTATGGACACACATGGGATAGAGCATGACATGTGTAGCCACGCAATCACGCACACAACCGTCAGCAGGCAGCTGCAGACAATGGTACAAGGTGCATCATCAGCGAAGATTCAAACATTGACCCCGCCATGGCGGTGCACTGCTTCCGCTGTTTACGTCTGGGCATACGCGGCCCGCCTTCGACATTCACATTGTCTGCACGTGCACAGACCGTCACGCTCACACACCGGCAAGTGCATGTGCAAGGTTCCGGGACGGATGGTCGATTTGCAACAATGTTGTATCACTGGCGCCAACATGGCGGGGCACGTGTTCGGCGGGGGACGTGCAGGCCAACACATCCATTAGCTGATGTCAATGCACATGGCAGGTCATGCCCCCCCTTACAGTGACATTGCATCATCCAGCCTTCACCGGCCGGCCGGCCGGCCCTGCCCTGCCCAGGACCGCCGGCCATGCCAACCACCGCCGTTGCACGGCCCTTCCACTACCGCCGTGCCAGGCCCTGCCCAGGACCGCCGTGCCGGCCATGCCAACCACTGCCGTTGCACGGCCCTTCCACTACCGCCGTGCCAGGCCCTGCCCAGGACCGCCGTGCCGGCCATGCCAACCACCGCCATTGCACGGCCCTTCCACTACCGCCGTGCCAGGCCCTGCCCAGGACCGCCGTGCCGGCCATGCCAACCACCGCCGTTGCACGGCCCTTCCACTACCGCCGTGCCAGGCCCTGCCCAGGACCGCCGTGCCGGCCATGCCAACCACCGCCGTTGCACGGCCCTTCCACTACCGCCGTGCCAGGCCCTGCCCAGGACCGCCGTGCCGGCCATGCCAACCACCGCCGTTGCACGGCCCTTCCACTACCGCCGTGCCAGGCCCTGCCCAGGACCGCCGTGCCGGCCATGCCAACCACCGCCGTTGCACGGCCCGCCAGGGAACGCCGGTAGTGGAAGGGCCGTGCAACGGCGGTGGTTGGCATGGCCGGCACGGCGGTCCTGGGCAGGGCAGGGCCGGCCGGCCGGTGAAGGCTGGATGATGCAATGTCACTGTAAGGGGGGGCATGACCTGCCATGTGCATTGACATCAGCTAATGGATGTGTTGGCCTGCACGTCCCCCGCCGAACAAGTGCCCCGCCATGTTGGCGCCAGTGATACAACACTGTTGCAAATTGACCATCCGTCCCGGAACCTTGCACATGCACGTGCCGGTGTGTGAGCGTGACGGTCTGTGCACGTGCAGAAATGGGAGGTGCGAACAAGGGCGGCGTGTGCCCAATAGAATGTACCGTATGCTGTGCAGCGCAACACCAGGGCCAGTCATTGGCCCATTTCCAAACACGCTTCTAGGGCTGACCAATGGCTGTCGCCGTATGCCACTGACATGGCCACAGGGCCCTATAAATGTGTCATGTGCAATACCACACATTCCACGATGACCACCGACTGCTGCCTGTGACCATCACCTCCAACTGCTGCTGCGGAGCTGACCACCGACTACTGCCTGTGACCATCACCTCCAACTGCTGCTGCGGAGCTGACCACCGACTGCTGCCTGTGACCATCACCTCCAGCTGCTGCTGCGGAGCTGACCACCGACTGCCGCTCTAGTGCCCTACTCCGTGACCTTGCCATGTCGAGAGTCAAAGAGATCCGGTCTCGTCCCTTCACCGCCGCGGAGCTGGATGTCCTCGTGGACGGTGTGCTCCGCAACTACGGATGCCTGTACGGCGCACCCGGACAGGTGGTAAGTGCAGTGGGGGACAATTTGGTGTGCCATGACACCTGGGCTCTGGGATCTTGGCGGTGTGATGTGGGACCAACACATGATTCGCAATGTGCATGGCTGCTGAGAGTAACGTGTTGCCCCAATCTGTGTGACTGGCCAACTGTCCACTAACTTGCACCCTTTTGTCTCCCATCATGGTAGGTCAAGCTGCACCTTCGCAAGGACGTGTGGAGGAGCATTGCACGTGATGTACGAGCAGTGGGGGTGTCCAATAGACGACATACACACTGCCACAAACGCTGGGACGACATTTCCAGGCTGAGCAGGAAGGTAGCGGAAGTGACACTAGGGATGATTCCAAGAACGGCACGACTGGCCCGACGCTCAATGACCCCTCTCATGCACCGTATCATAGCTGTGACGCATCCTGCCCTGTCCGAGCGGTTGCGTGTGGATGACCAGCAACGTGGCGGTAAGCATACTGTCAGTGAATGTTGCTTGTGAGTGCAATGCATGTTATGTTGGCCAGACACATTAGTGACTTCCGTGAATCGTGCGTCTCGTTGCAATGCCATGTTGGTGACATTGGCGCAGTTAAAAGTCACTTTCCGGTGCGGCATGTTGAGACGGCACTCGCTAAGCAGTTGAGTGTTGATGCACATGCTGTAGTGCTCCGTCACCCCATGGCAAGACTGGTGTGCAGATGTAGTTGCTCATGCCCTGTCCGCATGCTGTACATGTCGCACGGACAACGCCACTTATTTCGTGTGAGGATGACTGGTAGGGGTGGCCCGTGTGCAGGTTGGGGGATCGAAGTACATCGTCAGCAATGGCAATAAGGATTCCGTACCAGTACTGTACGTGAGTGTGGCCGTGACTTATACCTCTTTTCTGTGAATTTCAGCTTTGGCAGAGGACACTCAGCCACAGACCGAGGAGATGTTTGAAGCCAATGCATCCGGATCAGACGTCGGGCACACGCAGACTGACACAGAAGGGGGCAGCGCCGGAGAGGGGGACAGGACCGTCCCGGAGGACTCGCATGTGGAGACAACATCGTCAACATCTTCCGACAGTGTTGGTGAGTCAGCACTGTTGTCACAGACTGGGAGTGGGCAATCAACACCTTTGGTTGGGACACAGCACACAGGGCCCACCCTGCCGCCAACTGCACCATGTACTGTTCGTGCACGCAGGAGTAGGGGGAGCAGAGTAGCGTTCGGTGCCGGAACCGCGGCCCCGGCCTCCGTGAGCCAAAATGCTCTTTGTGCTGAGGCTGTTGATCTGCTGCGACAGCTGTGTGTGGGGCAGACCAATATGATTAATGCTTTCCAATCCCACAATAGGAAGTTGGGGCAGGTGGTAGATTTCATGGAAGGTATGCATGGCGATCTGGCTGCTCTACACAGGACAGTGCAGTCATTGGGGAACAGTGTGTCGTCTGCCATTGTACAGTCGCAGGGACTGGGTGCAACTTCTGTTCCACCATCTACAACACTGGATGTCTCAGGGGGGAGTCAATTGTCTGACCAGGACTCGAACACAGGTCATTGCACTAGAAGCAGCGTCAGCCAGCACGTCAAGTCTCGGAGGGCTCAGACACCATCCCCTAGGTCAGCTAAATCTGTTCACAGAGACACCGTCTGAGACAGTGGAGTACAGACACGTGATCCAATAGAGGGTTTGGGTTCAATGGCTACACATGCTGCACAGGCATCCCACACACAAGGTACTCCCAAGGCAAACCTTACTCCCAGTTCCATTGACACTACCTTGGACATGGACAGTGAGAAGAGGAAGGCACCTCATGAGAGCAGGGACACTCCCAGGGGCAGGGAGACTAGGAAGGAAGGAGCCACTCCCAAGGGCAGGGAGACTGGGAAGGAAGGAGCCACTCCCAAGGGCAGGGAGACTAGGAAGGAAGGAGCCACTCCCAAGGGCAGGGAGACTGGGAAGGAAGGAGCCACTCCCAAGGGCAGGGAGACTAGGAAGGAAGGAGCCACTCCCAAGGGCAGGGAGACTAGGAAGGAAGGAGCCACTCCCAAGGGCAGGGAGACTGGGAAGGAAGGAGCCACTCCCAAGGGCAGGGAGACTAGGAAGGAAGGAGCCACTCCCAAGGGCAGGGAGACTAGGAAGGAAGGAGCCACTCCCAAGGGCAGGGAGACTAGGAAGGAAGGAGCCACTCCCAAGGGCAGGGAGACTGGGAAGGAAGGAGCCACTCCCAAGGGCAGAGACAAGGACAGTCACAAGACATACGCACCTAAGAAGAGCACGGACACTCCCAGGGGCAGGGACACACACAGGGAGAAGGTGTGTCCTGGGGATGTGTACACCAAAGACAAGTCTGCTGCCTGGGACAGGGCACCATCCAGGGAACAGGGAAGATCCACAGACATCATTCCTCCTACGGAAATAGGACATCCAAGGGCAAAGGCATCTCCCATGGACAGTGGTGCTGTCAAGGACAGGCATACATCACCCCTTGATGCACTGCGGTTGCTGTTTTCTGGGAAACGGAATACAGATGTCTCCGCAGTGGAGTCACCCCTTACCTCCACTCCCATCAGGGCCCGTCAGGAGCGGATGGAGGTTGACCCTGTAGTAGCATCCCCCATGCCACATGTTGCAGAGGCCAGAAGGCAGCCACACAGCAAACGACAAGCTGGCTCAAGCACGTCCCCAGAGAGCATTCCCCCGCCAGCAGATGCACCTCCCATGGTGGGTGATATTTCTACCCAGTCAGGCCCACTTGCCAGTCCTGTCCTGTCCAGGGTGCAGTCACATGTCACCAAGAAACGGAAACACACACCATTGACACATGCCCAACCCGATGTCGGCCAATTGCAACTATCCCCCGCTCCCAGAGCCACCCTGCCTCCTGGCCCATACAGCCCTGTGGCTCATCATTTCAGTGGTCCCAGTGGTGCCGCTGCAGTTGACTCGCATGTGTCAGGTAGTGGCACTGTGTCTGTTGTTTGCTGTCATGCATCATGTAGTGGCACTGTATCAGTTGTGCCTCATCCTGTATCAGGTGCTGGCAGTGTGTCTGGGTGTGTGGCGCATGTGTCGGTCACTCGGGCTGTGGCTGTGTCTCACACTCCTGTTTCAGGTGCTGGCAGTGTGTCTGGGTCTGTGGCGCATGTGTCGGTCACTCGGGCTGTGGCTGTGTCTCACACTCCTGTTTCAGGTGCTGGCAGTGTGTCTGGGTCTGTGGCGCATGTGTCGGTCACTCGGGCTGTGGCTGTGTCTCACACTCCTGTTTCAGGTGCTGGCAGTCTGTCTGGGTCTGTGGCCCATGTGTCGGTCACTCGGGCTGTGGCTGTGTCTCACACTCCTGTTTCAGGTGCTGGCAGTCTGTCTGGGTCTGTGGCCCATGTGTCGGTCACTCGGGCTGTGGCTGTGTCTCACACTCCTGTTTCAGGTGCTGGCAGTCTGTCTGGGTCTGTGGCTCACGTGTCAGTCACTACATCTGTGGCTGTGTGTCACACTACGGTTTCTGGTGCTGCCAGTCTGTCCGATGCGGGAACTTCACGCAATCCACCTGATAGTGTGATGTAAGGTGCTGTTGTCTTCACTCACATGTAATTGGACATGGTGTGTGAATTGTCCATTGTACACAGTCTTCCACTGCTGTGGACCTTGTTACGGGTTGTTGGTGATTCGTACTTGTGGTGCCTCAGATACTGCTGTATGCCCTGTGATGTACCTGCTCTGGTGTCCACACTGCCCTGTTGGTGTTCTCATGCTGCTCTATGCCCTGTGATGTACTGCCTCTGATGTACCTGCTCTGGTGTCCACACTGCCCTGTTGGTGTTCTCATGCTGCTCTATGCCCTGTGATGTACTGCCTCTGATGTACCTGCTCTGGTGTCCACACTGCCCTGTTGCTGTTCTCATACTGCTGTATGCCCTGTGATGTACTGCCTCTGATGTACCTGCTCTGGTGTCCACACTGCCCTGTTGCTGTTCTCATACTGCTGTATGCCCTGTGATGTACTGCCTCTGATGTACCTGCTCTGGTGTCCACACTGCCCTGTTGGTGTTCTCATGCTGCTCTATGCCCTGTGATGTACTGCCTCTGATGTACCTGCTCTGGTGTCCACACTGCCCTGTTGCTGTTCTCATACTGCTGTATGCCCTGTGATGTACTGCCTCTGATGTACCTGCTCTGGTGTCCACACTGCCCTGTTGCTGTTCTCATACTGCTGTATGCCCTGTGATGTACTGCCTCTGATGTACCTGCTCTGGTGTCCACACTGCCCTGTTGCTGTTCTCATACTGCTGTATGCCCTGTGATGTACCTGCTCTGGTGTCCACACTGCCCTGTTGCTGTTCTCATACTGCTGTATGCCCTGTGATGTACCTGCTCTGGTGTCCACACTGCCCTGTTGCTGTTCTCATACTGCTGTATGCCCTGTGATGTACTGCCTCTGATGTACCTGCTCTGGTGTCCACACTGCCCTGTTGCTGTTCTCATACTGCTGTATGCCCTGTGATGTACCTGCTCTGGTGTCCACACTGCCCTGTTGCTGTTCTCATACTGCTGTATGCCCTGTGATGTACTGCCTCTGATGTACCTGCTCTGGTGTCCACACTGCCCTGTTGCTGTTCTCATACTGCTGTATGCCCTGTGATGTACTGCCTCTGATGTACCTGCTCTGGTGTCCACACTGCCCTGTTGGTGTTCTCATACTGCTGTATGCCCTGTGATGTGCTGCCTCTGATGGACCTGTGCCTTGCCAAGGACTGTTGGTGCACTTAGCCCCTCTCATGTGCTGCCTCTGATGGCCCTGTGCCTTGCCAAGGACTGTTGGTGCACTTAGCCCCTCTCATGTGCTGCCTCTGATGGCCCTGTGCCTTGCCAAGGACTGTTGGTGCACTTAGCCCCTCTCATGTGCTGCCTTTGATGGCCCTGTGCCTTGCCAAGGACTGTTGGTGCACTTAGCCCCTCTCATGTGCTGCCTCTGATGGACCTGTGCCTTGCCAAGGACTGTTGGTGCACTTAGCCCCTCTCATGTGCTGCCTCTGATGGACTTGTGCCTTGTCAAGGACTGTTGGTGCACTTAGCCCCTCTCATGTGCTGCCTCTGATGGCCCTGTGCCTTGCCAAGGACTGTTGGTGCACTTATCCCCTCTCATGTGCTGCCTCTGATGGCCCTGTGCCTTGCCAAGGACTGTTGGTGCACTTAGCCCCTCTCATGTGCTGCCTCTGATGGCCCTGTGCCTTGCCAAGGACTGTTGGTGCACTTATCCCCTCTCATGTGCTGCCTCTGATGGCCCTGTGCCTTGCCAAGGACTGTTGGTGCACTTAGCCCCTCTCATGTGCTGCCTCTGATGGCCCTGTGCCTTGCCAAGGACTGTTGGTGCACTTAGCCCCTCTCATGTGCTGCCTCTGATGGACCTGCTCTGGTGTCCACACTGCCCATGCTCGAGCCTACACTGTGATGTTACCCCGATTATGTGTAAATAAAGTTGTCATTCATGTGTCGTGGGTTGTCGGAGTCATTCTTGCGTGTGTGATGCTGGTGTGTATTTGTTTTTCCTTCAAGGCAGTGTGTTCGGATAAATGTCTCTCCCCCCTACCTAGGTCACGACTCTTGCAGGTGCTGCCGTCCACACGACTCAGTGGTTTCCGGTACATGTGACTCCCCCCTACCTGGGTGACGACCCTTGCAGGTGGTGCCCTCCACAAGAATCAGTCGTTTCCGCTACATGCCACTCCCCCCTACCTGGGTGACGAGCCTTGCAGGTGGTGCCCTCCACACGTATCAGTCGTTTCCGCTACATGTCACTCCCCCCTCTCTACGTCACGTCCCTTGCAGGTACTCCTCACCAGGCAGCGAAATGTTTGTAGCCTACCTGCGTCGTCCTCGATGGTGGGCCAAGACTAGGATGTGGTGGATCGCGTAGAGTATCGGGTATGTGTATAGTGCAGGGTCCATGTCGGCGAGCGGCTCGTGGTGGGTATAGTCGCTGTGGTGAATCCGCTGTGTTCAGGCAGGTTGTTTTTCCGCGGCGCTTTTATGTGTATTTTCCGCTATCTTGATTTGGTGGACGGGCGTAGACGTCAGTCCGTACGGCGGCGTATCTGGATTGGTTACGTCCGCTGCGTGGTTGGGTGAGGTTGTGCGGCGGACCGTCATTACCGCAGCGGACGGATTTTGACCTCTATTTGCTATCCTGATCTGGCGGACGGAGTGTCCGCGACGGGCGGACGGAGAATAGGCATGTTCCGCATACTCCGGTGCTGCGGAGGCACTTCCGTCCGCCATCCTAATGACCCCCATAGATTGGACAGATAATATCTGCCAACTGTGCTGGGTAGGTAAACGTATACCAGATTAAGAAACTCTTACAATATTTTGGCTTGGTAATATTTCTAGTTGACTGAAGAGAATTTGCTAGTTCATCATTTTTAGAACAAAATTCTATTATTGTGTTATTTTCAACAAGTTACTTGTCCTAATGATGTTTATATTAGGCGAAGGAATTTTTACCTTAAAGGATATTTTTCAAATGGGCCTTTTTTCTTTGTTTGTTTAAAAGCCAGTGGTATCTAAGTTTCGTCCTTGCACTGTGAACTCTTGTTACACTAGGTAGGTAGGGAGGAAAAAGAAAAAAGGGACGTTGAAGGAACTTTAAAAGTAGAGCGTTTTTAACCTAAATTCCTACATTATCAAACGTGCCCATTTCCTTACCTAGTCAGGTGCCCGGGACTATGTATTTCTCTGGTTGCTTAAAGCCCTTTAGTTAAAAATCCAGGGGCGCTTACGTCATGTCCTTGCGTTTTGGAATTATTTCCCTAAAGATCGATACCGGGAAAAGGGAAACAAATGCTGCGGTTAGAAGTGACCCGCTTTTGTTGTGGTCCTCGCCTACTCTATTTTCTATACTACTGTGGCGGCTTACCTGGTAGAATGCAAAGGACTGCCTGCTTCTCTGGATACACCCTTAGTTAAAAATCCAGGGGCGCTTAGGTCATGTCCTTGCGTTTTGGAATTATTTCCCTAAAGGTCGGTACCGGGAAAAGGGAAACAAATGCTGCGGTTAGCAGTAACCCGCTTTTGTTGTGGTCCTCGCCTGCTCTATTTCCTATACTGCTGTGGCGGCTTACCTGGTATAGCGCGAAGGACTGCCTGCTTCTCTGGATACTCGGAATGAGCCTGAGAGAGAGACACGTCCTGTTAAATAAGCGGGTCTAGCATTAGATTGGTCTAATTCCTGGCCTATCAAACTGGTCCATTTGGAGCTCCGAAATTTGCATATTCAGGCTTGAAATGCTGTCTTCTAATTGGTCGAAATACCGGCCTGTAGTATAGAGCCTACCTTGACATCTTCAGGCTTATAATGCTGTCTTCTAATTAGTCGAGAAACCGGCCTATAATATAGCGCCTGTTCTGGCTGAGCTGCCCGTTATTTTATTTTATTTTATTTTGTTTTTGGCAATCGTGGTTTTGCATAACAGAAAGGCAAATCAAATTAATAAAGAGTGGTTTACCTGGAATCTATCTAGTGCCACAGAGATTAGTGTAATAAACCCTATTTTCTGGTTGGAAAGTAACAAACGGGTTTTATCTGTGTCACGTGTTAGCCCTATTTGCTGGTAGTTCTATGTAACCCGGGTGGGGGCGGGTTTGTATAGGACATCGATATTTATATGTAGTATATTGTAGATCTTAAGGTTCCTATTTACCGGAATGTTGGGCTCATATACTAGGTGATACAGTGTGGATTTTTAGGCGTAAGTGGTTTTATTGGCGATATTAGTTAAAATTACGCAACGGCTGGTGTGTGGTTAAGGAGGGCAAATTTACTAGAATTGGACCTTCACGATTTTCGTAACTACGGAACCGCAGCGAGGGTGGTTACTACTCATTCATGTATTTTAGAAGACACATACAGTGGTATGTATGAAACAGACAATGTTAAGAGGCACAGGGATTAGAGTTCATAGTAATTTTTATTGCTGAAGGACTGGGGATCGAATATGCATGACAAAAAGTCAAATAATTCCTACCATATGAGAGTGTTATATTGTATAGTATATAGGCATTATCTTTATTGTCTGCTGGGCTTTTCTATTGGAGTGTTAGAATTCCTTAGGGGAACACTAAACCTGAAGTTTAGATGCATTTTGTCCAGTCTTCTCTGGTGTTAAGGCCTTTAGTAATGGTATCTAAAAAGCAGAAATACCATTGTTCTCTGGTTTTTCTTAGTTTGTCTATATCACCGCCTCGTCTGGTAGTTCTGATCTTTTCCAGGATGTACCAACGCAGATAATCACAAGTGTGGTTCTGCTGTTTGTAATGCTCTGTTAGGGGTGCATTGCATTTGTTGGTGCGTATGGCCGATTTGTGCTCCAGAACTCTAAGTCTAAGTTCCCTGCTGGTCTCTCCCACATATCCCAAGTTACATGGGCAAATTAGTAGGTATATAATATTTTGGCTCCTACAGTTGTTAAAGGTTCTAGGAGTCAGGGTTTTTCCGTTGTATTCTAGGCTGGTTCCTATGATACAGTGAGGGCAGACTGAGCAGGTCCCGCATTTGTGATGGCCTAGTGCTATTGGGCCAGTCAAAGTTCGTTGAGTTTCGCTGGGTGGCTTGTATGTATGTACCAAGCAGTTCCGGATAGTTTTATTTCTCCGGAATGAGAAAAGTGGTGTGTTGAGTTGGTTTGTGTTGTTGTAATTAAGGATGCGCCAGTTCCTATTCACAATGTTTTTAATTTGGTTACTTAAATGTGAAAACTGAGTTACAAAAACTATTTTGTCTAAATTATTTTTATTGCGGGTTTTGTTTTGGTCGAGAAGACTGTCGCGGTCATAACATCTGGCTCGCTTTAGGGAGTTTTTAATGAGTTTATCGGGATAGCCTCTCTCCTTGAGTTTTCTAGTCATATTTTCTGAGTGTCGATAGAAATCGTTCAAGTTAGAACAATTTCTCCTCAGTCTTAAAAATTCTCCAAAAGGCACGTTGTCCTTTTGTGCCTTGGGGTGGTTACTGGAATAGTGTAAGAGGGTGTTTTTGTCCGTTGGTTTGGTGTAGAGTTCAACTTTCAAAATACCATCCTCTTCTTTGATAGCTATATCTAGGAACTCAACCCTAGAATTGCTCTGATGTCCTGTGAACCTGAGGTTGGAATCCCCCAGGTTGAGCCATTCCAGAAAGCTAGACAAATCTTCACTGGCACCGCTCCAGATGAAGATAATGTCATCAATGTAGCGGTGCCAGCAAGATATATTCTCAAAAAAGGGGGCAGCCTCATTGAATATGTGTTTGAGTTCAAAATCGCCCACATATAAACAGGCCAGGCTTGGGGCACATGTGGCCCCCATGCTGGTCCCCTTGATTTGGAGGAAAAGGTCATCTTTGAAAAGATTTTTTTTTCTTTAAAATCAGGTAGATACATGACATAATAAAGGTGTCGTCACCACCATTGAGATCCTCTGATTCAAGTATGGACGCAATAACCGCCAGGGTATTGTCTTGAGGGATGTTTGTGTAGAGGGCCTCAATATCTAAGGTGACCATGAGCTGGGTCACCTTATTGAACCCTCTACCCTCAAACACAGAAATGGCATGGGAGGTGTCTTTGAGGTAGGACTTTTGTTTTTTTATGATTGGCTGTAGGAAAAAGTCTACATATCGACTCAAAGGTTCCAGTATGGACCCAATACCACTAATAATTGGTCTCATTGGTGGATTAGTGAGATTCTTATTAATTTTTGGGAGTCCATACATTGCGGGGGTGACTGGATGTTGGTTGAGAAGAAATTTATATTCGCTTTCACTAATAGCACCCCTGTTTCTCCCTTCGCTCAAGAGGTTGGCTACTTCACTCTTTAGTTTGCTGAGTTCTTGGAATCTAGATTTTTGGTAGTGTTCCTTGATGTTAAGAAGCTCTTTCATTTTGCTGTCATACTTTTCAGTGTCGAATACAACTATTCCACCGCCGTTGTCGGCGGGTTTAATAGTTAGATCCTCACTGTTTTGCAGTTTGGTGAGGGCGTCTCTCTGTGCTTTTGAGAAGTTATTGTTGCCATTGATTTTTTTGGAGAAAAGATTCTTCACTTCTACCTCCACTACTCTTTCAAACACCTCTACATTTGTGTCCACTTGTTGGATACTGGGAAAGAAGGTGGATTTAGATTTGAGCCCAGTGACACTGGGAGGGGGGTTATATTCACGGTTTTCAAAGAACCGGTTAGGCGGGATCTTTCTAAAGAATGATTTTAAGTCGCTCTCCATATTGAACCAAGAGGGTGCATTGGTGGGAGCGAAACTGAAACCTTTTTGTAATACTGTTTCTTCTACGCTATTGAGGGTCCTTTTGGAGAGGTTGACTATCGGGAATTCTCCTACCTCCAATATTGGGTACTCCTGGTGGCTATGTATTCCCTGGAGCTGTTGTGAGGTTGTTGCTTCCTCGGATATTGTGAGCGGTTGTATCCTCTGGGATTCCTGTATCCGCGATAAGGGCGCCTGTCTAAAAAAGGTTCCCGTTCGTAGCTGGAACCGGCCCTATTTTCTTGGGGTCTATCAGAATCTTCTTCGCCACTTGACCCCGAGGATTCTGAAAAGGTAATTCTTTTATTGTTATTGTTATTTCTGGAATAGAGTGGTTGTTGTGGATTTGGTCTTTCCCACCGGGGTTCATTTTTGTTGGAATAATAATCCTTTTGTGTGTATGGATAAACTCCCTCAGTGGAGTATTTTTCTACATCCTTTTTGAATTTTTTAAGTTTTTTGTTAGACAGGTAGTCCCTATATCCATCTGCCTCAAAATTGATTTCCTCAAGTTTCTTTTTTGCGTCTTCCAGGGCCGGAGACTGTTTCAGTGTTATTTCAAGTTTATCTATCTCGATTTTTTCCAATTCTATTAATTCCTGGGCTGTTTCGATAATTAATATAAGCCAATCCCGGCTACATCGGTTGGCAATCAGCATCCAGGTTTCTATAAACTTGGGGTGTTCAACGAACAGCCCAGGCTCATTTCGAACTTGTAGCCCTATTGGGATGACCCCCTCTTTTAGGTAATTAATCAAAAATTCAGCGTGCAGCTCTGTTCTGATGAGTTTCTTTTTCAAATTGAGAATTTTTATCAATTGTTCATGGCTAGAGTTATGTAGTCCATTAGAACTCCCAATTTTGGGGTCCAGATTCATTAATCTGGTATACTTGTCTACCGAGAACCCAAATGTTCTTAATTTATCCATAGTGGGTTCTCACGTATATTTTCAATTAAGTTTTAAGGTGTCCTTAACAAAGGATCTAGGGAGAACAAGCTCCTCTCCAACCGAAAGGTTGTGCAATAATGGGAGTAAATATGAGAGGTACCCCTTAACAGCAATCAAGGGAAATAGGGCTAGTCAACCAATGAAACAAGGAAATTCCCTTGAGAAGAACTCAATAAAATACAATAAAAAATCAAAACTAATAACAAGATATATGTATATAAAATGAATTCATACAATTTATTGCAAATACAAGCATTAAAAACATAAAACGAGTGGACCCGTGTGAGGCCACTCAACACAGTTAAGAATAAAAGAAAAAGAATTTTTAAGCATTCAATGTTGACAAGCAAAATTGAAATACAGAGACAGAAAGGCTGTAAGACTTAGAATTAGTGCAATACTGGTTGTATATTCAGACTCTATTTCTGACACCTGGGTTATGTACACCAAAATACAGTATATCAACAAAGATGTCTGGGTCGTGAATTATACTAGGAGGTGCGTCAACGCGTTTCGGTGGCTCTCCATTTAGGCCAAAACGTATGCGGGCCGACGCATTACTATCAAAACGTTTAAGATAATAAATAATGTTGGATTCAACCCCAAGACGCTCCAATATAGACCACAGTTTAGAATGTACCACACAATAAAAGGCGGCCGAGAGATCCACAAAGGCCAAAAACAAGTTGCCCTGTTTTGCCTATTTGTACTAACAATTACCATTGATAAACAGATTCCCCAGGCTTAGCAGCTTACGTGGCACATTTTTTAGCCAAAAAAAGCAAAATTAGCAGCCCAAACCTTCAAAATACGCTTTATTTTTGGGGTGGCCACAAAATGTGCCTGCCACAAAAATACTGCAAGGCCTGTTCTCTGTCACTGCTGGAGGCTGTGCTGTGTCATTATCATTAACGTTGCAAACTCTCCATCAGCACAGCACATTGAATTGGATGATAGATGATGCCTGATGCCAAAGAGATCAGATTGTAATACGAAACCTGCTCTTTCTGTCATCAAACAGCCTGTGTTCCTTATTGTGTGCAGAATAGCAGGGGCTGATAGGCAACAATGAGGGCACATAAAAATGCAATAAAAAAAGATGAGACATGGGGGAGGTTAACGGTTAACAGAAGAAAAGAGGGAATCAGAGGGAGAGGAGTGCAGTGAAGGAGAGCCTTTAAATGACCTGCAGAGGTCGCAGGGGGCATACGAACGTGTGAGGCGGGCTGCAGGCTAATTGCACAGGAGGGGGCTCAGTGCATTTCAAAGGCAGGCAACAGAGGAAGTTAATACTTTTGCTGCCTGCTATCCTGTTGCTCATCCTTCCTTTACTGTCTCAGCCACAGTGCAGAGCCAGTAGATAGATGGCCAACCT
Organism: Lissotriton helveticus; assembly: GCF_964261635.1. Classification (NCBI taxonomy): domain Eukaryota; kingdom Metazoa; phylum Chordata; class Amphibia; order Caudata; family Salamandridae; genus Lissotriton; species Lissotriton helveticus. The sequence goes on from NC_136063.1 coordinate 1,632,430,642, forward strand.
CGTGTTATTGAATTTTTTTTGCATACATTTTGTGGGCATTTTGTAAAAAGTGTTTTACAAAAGAGCTGGTTTTTTGATTTGTTTGCAAATCGCGATATTCTTGGGGGGTCTGGTTAAACAAGCTTGGTGTCATCTGGGATGTAGACATACATTAGTATTAATGGGAGCGCCTTTGCATGAGAGGAAATGCGGCTGACGTGAACCCACGCACGCCGCCTGAAGCGCTTCCTGTTTCGCTGAGCCCTGCCCCTGGGAGCCGCGCATTGCCGAAGCTTCTCGTCGCTTCCCCGATTCCTCGCTTTGTGCGAAACTTGAGGGTAGATGAATGAAAACACCCCGAGCCCCCCCCCCCCCCGAGGCAGAAGCTTGTAAACCCTGCTCTCGCTCCGATGCTCTGTGAAGCCTGAGCATGAGAACCTGAGCAATCCCGTAGAACGCCGGACCGGACTGCTAAGACCGCCAAACTGCAGGACTATTGAGACCGCCGAGACCAAGACCGGCAGGGCTGAGGTGAGCGCCCGGGCGGGCCGACTCTTTTTTTGGCCATCGCATTACTGAGCGGCAGGGGCTGAGGGCTCAATGGTGCGTCCCACCTGTGGCAGCTGAAGAGTTTTGAAGCTGGAGTCTGTGTCTGCCTATGGCCCTGTGAGTCCAAAGCCTGGTTACTGCACGGAAATTACCGGACTGACTGTATTGTGGCATTTGGCATTTGGCACAGAGGGCATCGCGCAGAGGGTGTTCTCGGCGGAAAATACGCCCGATTTGAGAGACTCGTGACCCTGAATTAGACCCCGTAGTGGCTCTTTACTGGGGTCAGCTATAGTACTAGCGGGACTGCTAGCTCCAGCATGCATTGCGGTCCAGCAACGAAGGCCTAGACGGGGGACAGAAAATTTGTTTTCACTTTGAGCTCCTGGGCTCTTGTCTGACTGAGTGGTCTAGTCTGAGTTGCCAATTAAGTTTCCATTGCCTTCAGCTGCTCACTTTTTCACTTGGTATAGTTGCTCATTTCCATCCAGTGGCACAACCCGAATAGGGCCACGCAGCCTGCACACAGCCTCTATACCTTGCTCCCTTCCCTCTTGTCCTGTTGCCCACCCCTTGCTGCCTTTTCACCCCTACGGGCGGACATTACTCAGGTTACAGACATGGCGGCGAGAGCTAGGGGTAAACAGGCTAAACCGGATTCAGTGAGAGATTCAGTGAGAGAGCTCTTAAAATCACCAACAGTGGCTATACCCACACTTGTGTCTAAAGGAGGGGAAAAAAAGGCAAAAGAAAGGCGCAGCAACAAAACGCCTTAAAGTTTGAAGCGATGGAAGCAGCGTAAAAGTACAGACAAAATAAACATAACATCTCAATCAAGTCGGCTGAGGAGGAGGACTTGGGAGAAGAGGATGAGGACGCGGAGACATTATCCGAACTATCGGCAGAATTGAGCCTATTCACTGTTGGTGATAAGTGTGAGGGGAATGGGGATGAAAAGGTGGACAAGGTGGACAAAATGGATCACTGAAATATTATCGACGGACAATATATCGAGTTGCCAAAATATCGTTGAAAAAATATCGACTGCAATAATATCGAGTTTCTATACTTATTTAACTAACTACAAAAATATCGAGTAAAAATTATCGAGTCTAAAAAATATCGACATCAGTAATATAGACAACAAATATATCGACTACAAATATATCGTTTTTAAGCAAATTAAACCTAACACTACAAAAATATCGACAGCAAATATATAGACAACAAAAATATCGTCGTTTTATGAATATCGACTTAGGATTATAAACATTAAATATGTAAAATACAATATAAATCTTCGTATAAAATACATTACACAATCCTAAATAAATATAACATGTTAAATAACATTTTTTAAAGACATTTAAATGTGTTAACATTTTTCCAACATATCATGAAAACATTGCAATTAATATATACATATGTCGAAATCATTCTACATATATTATCACATTATTATTAAATATATTTAAAATAAAATAAATAACTAACCAGCTTTCATGCAGAACTCTTCACAAATCACCATTTCCACATCAACAAACAAACCAATTAATTGTAAAAAAATTCAAACTAGCCAATAAAATGCTCCCTTTCTTAAAACATCCAAGTAAATGAGAGAACACAAAAAATACACACTATAAAAGAAGTACATGCCTACTACCATTTGTTGCTGCTAACTCTATAGAAAGAAGAAGACAACACTTTGGCCAAATTGTTCCTGATGAATCTACATTACAAAAGAAGATTGCTACCAAATTCATCATGTAAGTTAAACTTTTTTTTTTAATACACAAGTAGTAGTCTAAAAATTTAACTATATCTCCTAACTGTTTAAATAACTTTTATTTCTCTCATTCTACATTTCTTATATAGACATCTCCTAAACACAAAAAAACCTGCTCCTATTTCTTTACCACTAATTACTGATTGTAACTATATATAAATGTTCTCTAATACACCAACTGCTGTTATTAAAAACTATTTTGGAATAGCCATTCATTATTTACTCTATCTTCTTAACAGATATTCAGAAAACATCCTATTTCTACTCCACTAAATTCAAAGATTACACAAGTTAAACAAGTAAGTATATATAGAGGAGCTTGGCGGGCATCCGAGATGGCCGCGTGAGCTCAGCGCTCCCCGGACCCCCGCCACTCCCGGCATGATATCCTGAACTAATCCTGACTTTTTACGAGGATTTGTGTAGAGGACACTGGGCTGATTGCCCTGGACTTTTTGAAATTTGATTTGGAACCGGGGTGCCGGAGTTACATCGATTCAGACTTTCGGGCTCCGCCCTCGAGGTACGCCCGGGACTGGGTGAGGCTCAGTGGCCGTCTTGCAGTTGAACAACAACGGCAGGGGGATTCGACTTGTGGGTCCCCCTCTTAAGTTTCGGTTTCGTTTCTGCCTCAGACTGAGACATCTGGCAGAGGAGCCTGGCCTGGGCTGAAGTCGGGGCACGGACCAGCTATCGGGCCTTTGGCTGGTTTATTCTCCTGTCTGTTGACCCTCCCAATAGTGGTACCCTAGCTGCGGTTCTTTGGTCCCGAGGCCCTGCTTTCCTGTGGTCATTCTATCGAGACTGGTTGATCTCCTGGTGACGCAGTTCTATCATGGCTGGCAGAGGGGACCGAGAGACTCGGAAGACCAAGACGCCCCTGCGTGGGGGCCCGGTCCAGTCCAATGTTATGGACCGCTACACCCAAACCAATGAGAAGGTGAAGTTGTTAGATCTCAAGTCATCCAGTCTCATGGAAGTCGTTTCGGAGATGCAGACGGAGATCGGCAACCTTCGTAAGGTGAACGACTTCATGACCCGGCGCTTGGAGGACTTTGAGAACAGGGCCCGTCGCTGTAATGTGCGCGTGGTCGGCGTTCCGGAGAATCCAGAACCTCACTGTGTTGATCTCCTTGTTGAGGACTTGATCCAGAACCACCTCTCCCCGTCTGGTTTGACTAAGTTTTTCGCAGTGGAACGTGCTCATCGTGTTCCGGGGGGCAAGGGTAAGCCGGGTGCCCCGCCGAGGCCTATAGTTGCGAAACTCTTCCATTATAGGGATCGGGACGCTATCCTGCAAGCATCGCGTGTGAAGGGCCCGGTGGCCTTTGAGAACGCCACGGTGAACTTCTATCCGGACTTTTCTCAACAGGTCCAGAGACAGCGTATGGGCTTCCGTGATGTCAAGAAACGTCTCCGAGACATGGGGCTTCGCTACGCCATGCTTTTTCCAACCAGGCTGCGCGTCGAGTACAACGACCGAACCTTCTTCTTTGATCGGCCTGATTCTGTAAATGACTGGATGACCCGGGTGGTGCTGAGGGTGGCATGGAGAGCTGAACAATCCGCCTATGCCTGGGCCCTCGAATAGAGTAAACTCTTCAGGGATTTAATGCCTCAGTGCCTCTGCTGTTTGTGTGTTTTCCTCATTATCTGTCCTACTCGGGGTGGCGGGTGGGCCAGAGCCTTTCCTCCTCCGGGGTTCTTTTTGTAGAATAGGGGTTCTTGGGCGACAGGCACACTGCATGTTGGGGTGGCTATTTAGCATTTTGCAGGGGTGCAGGGTGGGGGGTGTTCTCTTGATTGTTGGGGGGTGGGTGATTGGGATGTTTGATGTTTATGTGTTATGTTTTCAAGGCGAATCAATCTTGCTTCTGATATTTGTTATGTCATGCTCATCACGGGGGGGTTTCGGCGTTGCTGTGTGGGATGGGGGGTAGCGGGTTGAGGCTGGTTTCGTGGAATGTTAATGGTCTGGGAGATCGCATTAAGCGGAGCGTGGTGTTAAAATGTCTACGCCGTTTATCTCCAGATATTGTTTTTTTGCAGGAAACTCATTTGGTGGGCAATTCTTGTTGTGCGATGAACAGGTGGGGATATCGCCTTGCTGCGCATTCGGGGTTTACCACTGGTTCCAGGGGGATGGGTATCCTTGTTCGGGCTTCCCTCCCCCTAACCATTGATGATGTGATCCTTGATGATCGGGGGCGTTATGCTGTCCTCGTGGGTCGCTATGAGGGTCGTACCCTCTCCTTGTTTACTGTTTATGTGCCCCCCGGCCTACAGACTTCCACCTTTTCCGATTTGGGTCGTGTGTTGCTGAACCTTCCTGACAGTACTCTTTTTCTTGCAGGCAATTTTAATTCTGTGCTCTCCGGTCTACATGACCGCTACCCCCCTAGGGATACTCCTTCGGCCCAACAATGGCTAGGTGGGTTTTTGGACACGTTTGGTTTGGTGGATTGCTGGAGGCTCATGCATCCTACCCAGCTCCAATACACCTTCCATTCGGGGGCCCATGGGAGTCTGTCTAGACTGGATTATTTCCTGATGCCCACGGCGCAGACGCCGGCGGTGCGTGAGATCAGACACCTCCCCCGGGGCATCTCCGATCATTCTCCGCTCTGGCTTTGTTTTGAGTTTGGGGTGGAGGCGGCGGGTCGAGTGGCTCCTATCAACCCCTGGTATATTGCCTCCCCTGAGACCCGAAGCCTTTTGACTAAATCTTTAGATGCCTATTTTTTGGACAACGAGGGGTCGGTTTCCTCGGCTGTGTCGCTGTGGGAGGCCTTTAAAACAGTGATACGTGGGCAGGCCCTTTCCCTTATTGCTCAATCCAAGAAGGCTAGGAATCGGGAGGTGGTGGACCTTGAGACAGAGATTGCGGAGAGGGAGGCCGACTTAGAATCTGGGGTCACCTCTGATACACTCCACGCCCTGGGTCTGAAACAATTTGCTTATAAATCCTTGGTCACGGATGCGGCTAGACTGATGTTTCGGGAACAGCAGGGTCGTCTATATGATGTGGGGGACAAAGCGGGTAAATTGCTGGCGTGGTTGGATAAGAAAGAGAGAGCGAATCGTGTGGTGCCTGTGATTCAGTCGTCGAATGGTGTCGAAGTGACAGACCCGGTTGGAATAGTGGACTGTTTTGCAGAATATTTTCGTGTGGTTTATACCCCTGTGTCTGGACGGGATGTGGCGGACTCTTGCCTTTTGTTGCGCGATATAGCTTTGCCCAGTGTTTCCGATCTAGACCGTGTCTCGTTGGAGTCCCCTTTTACTACGGATGAAATAGCGACTGCCATTCGTTCGCTCCGTTCGGGCAAGGCCTTGGGCCCGAACGGGTTGCCGATTGAGCTGTACAAGCTACGCCCTGACAAGGTAGCGCCCCATCTTCGTGCCATGTTTTTGGAGTCCCGGGAACGGGGTATTCTCCCGTATGACCAGCGTCTTGCTACGATAGTCGTAATTCCCAAGGACGGGAAACCGCGGGACCTTTGTTCGTCTTATAGGCCCATTTCCCTGTTAAATGTTGAGCCTAAGGTCCTGGCTAAGCTCCTGGCGACCCGCCTACTGACGGTCATTGGCGACTTGGTTCATCCGGATCAGTCCGGATTTATCCCACATCGCAACACGGCTCTTAACCTACGTCGTCTCCACGGTGCTGTTGCGAGGGCGGGGCGTCTGACGGAGCCGGCCATTTTGGCTTCGTTGGATGCCTCGATGGCTTTTGACACGGTCGAGTGGCCCTATCTTTGGGCAGCTCTCGAAAAATTTGGTTTTGGACCTGAATTTATTGGATGGGTGAAGCTGTTGTATGTGGAACCCTTAGCGCAAGTGGTGGTGAACGGTAGAGTCTCTGTCCCCTTCAGCCTCGGTAGAGGGACCCGGCAGGGTTGCCCCTTATCTCCATTGCTTTTCGCGCTGGCCCTGGAACCGTTAGCTGCGTGGCTTCGATGGGAACCATCACTCAAAGGGATCCGTTGGTCGCCGGACTTTGAAGACCGTGTCTCTCTTTACGCGGACGACATTCTTCTATATCTTACATCCCCGCGTAAATCCTTGAACGTCTTATTTGATGTTCTTACTTCGTTCGGAGCTAACTCGGGCCTTGTTATTAACTGGGCTAAGTCCTGCGTGTATGTTCTTTCGGGTGTTTTGCCCTCTTTGCCGGCCAGGTTCCCTATCCAGGTGGTCCAGTCTGGCTTCAAGTATTTGGGGATTTTTATTACCCTGGACCCCTCCCTCCGGTTTGAGCGCAATCTCCTCCCCCCGCTTCTTAGATTACGCCAGGATGTGGCCCGTTGGCGTAAGCTACCCCTGTCTCCTCTGGGTAGGGCGGCTCTATTTAAAATGATGTCCTTGCCGCGGTTCCTCTACGCCCTTCAGAACTCCTTCGACGACATTCCCGCTACTTATTTCAGAGAAGTCGAGAGTCTGCAAAGACAATTGATTTGGGACGGGCGCCCACGTATAGCCCTCGCGAAACTTACTATCCCTTGGTACGACGGGGGCATGGCGCTCCCCGATATCAAGAGATACTACTGGGCTGCCCAGCTCTCGGCCATTAACCACGCGATGTATTCGCCGGGTCGCGATCCGGCTTTTGAGATGGATAGGCTCCAGTTGCCGGGAGGGGAGTTTAATAGAGCGCTATATTCTAGATCGGCCGGGAGCCATCTTGTGGGCCCGTCCAGGGCTGCGGTCAAAGTGTGGCGTGCTGCGAATGTGAGTTTGGGATGGGAGAATCGACTGACGCTGGCGACTCCGCTTTATGCTTCTGAACGTTTGGGATGTCTCTGGTCTACCAAGGGTTTTGAACGCTGGGATATGATTGGGAATTGTAAGGTGGGTGACGTTTGTGTGAATGGTCGCGTGAAGTCATTCCAGGCCCTGAAGGCGGAATACGACTTGAGTGATAGAGAGTTTTTCCGGTATCTGCAAGTCCGACATGCCTTGGCCTCAGTTCTGACTCCTGATGTGACCCTACCCGAGTCTTCCCCCCTTGAAGATCGTATACTAGATGGACACTTGCCCGACAGCACTATCTCGCTCATCTATAAGAAACTGATTCATAATCGTGCGGATTTGTTGGTCCGACTCTGGGAGATGTGGGTCGGTGATGGGTTGGAACTGGATGACGAGGACTGGCAGTCGGCACTCTCCTCCCCAAAGGAGGTCGCCATTCCCTCCCGTCTTCGTTTGGTGCAACTTAAGATCCTCCACCGGGTGTATGTGACTGGTCCGCGTCTGGTCGTGATGGGTTTTTCCCCGGATGGGTTGTGTAGGCGTGGCTGTGGGATGAGCGCTACCTTTCTGCACATACTTTGGGAGTGTCCTGTGGTGGCGGCCTATTGGGTGGATGTGCTTGCGATAATGACTGTAGTGACGGGTGTTGCCCTGCGGCCTGAGGCCCGACGATGCCTGCTGAATGTGTGGGAACCCTCCGATTACTCTGTGGCCCAGACTAGATGGGCGACCCTGGGTTACATGGTCGCGAAGCGCGACATTGCGCAACTCTGGGGCGTATCCCGACCTCCTGACGTTTCGGTGTGGGAGGACAACATGGACTGGTCCATGTTCCGAGACAAGACAGTCTACGTGGCTAGGGGCAGACCAGGGGCGTGGACGAAAATCTGGGGTCAATGCAATGCATACTGTGGAGATATTTGTACCCCTCCCTTGGTTGCCACCTCCGATGTTACCCTGTCTCCTTAGGCCGACGTTCCCGAAATTTTTCACTCTGTTCTAGGATTTTCCTGTCCTCCCTGCTCCCCCCCCCCTCACGGCCTTGCCGAATCTCATTGATTTACGTCTGTTCTCCTGTTTAGTGACCTCCCCCCCTGCTAATTGGGCTGACTTGATTACTGTACTCGCCTTGTCTTTGTGTTTGTTATTTTCATGTTTTCTATAGAAAATTGTTGTATCCTGTCCTATGTCTGGAGCAATTTTATTCTATGATTTGGCCTGGCCTCGGAAATGATTGCTTATTTCATGTGTCGTGCTATGTGACTTAGCGGCCAGCCCGTGTGGTTGTGGGCCCATCTTTGTATTTTTATATGATTGCTCAATAAAAAAAATTTAATAAAAAAAAAAAAAAAAACCAAGTAAGTATATGTGTACATTTCCTAAAAGGCCCTAAAATACTAAAGCTATTTTCTAAACAGCATTTCTTGTTTATTCTATCTTCCTTACAGATATTCTAAACACATCCTACATCTACTATACCAAAAGCAAAGACTACACAATTAAATAAAGTAAGTATATTTGTAGAATTCCTAAAAGAGCCTATAATGCTAAAGCTATTTTCAAAACACCATTTAATATTTATTCTATCTTCTCTACAGATATTCAGAATACATCCTACATCTACTCTACCTAAAGCAAACACTACACAATTTAAACAAGTAAGTATATGTATTTACTTCATCAAAGTCCCTAAAATTATAAATCTATTTACTAATAAGCATTTCTTGTTTATTCTACCTTCTCTACAGATATTCACATTACATCCTTCATCTACTCCAGCAAAGGCAAACACTCAACAATTTAAACAAGTAAGTATATCTAATAATTTCATTAAAAAGCATAAAAAGCTAAATATAATACAGCTTTCTCCTAGAAAATAATCAATATTTTTTTTAAATCGCTTATATTTTTTTACTTTTCATACCAACAGGAAAACAAGAAAGGACAGACAAGAAATGTTCAGACTCCTGCAAAGCCAAGTGACACTATATCCTTCAACCAGAGGTCTAGAGTACCTATCACTAATAGCTAAAAGCCTACTATAAAGTATCAAACCAAAATTAACAATAGCTTCTGATAATTACTTAAAATGTAACAAAAATTACCATTTGGATTTAATAATAAATAATACATATTTGTTTAACATATTTATACAATGTTTAAATACATTTTGTTGACAAATATGCAATATTTATAATAAAATTAAACATGCCAATGACATATAAATCGACATTTCCCACCCAAATAAAATAGCTTATAAACACTTACAATTTATGTAGCAGAAGAAGACGTAATCCAGCCACGTATAATCCATACAATCCCTTACAATCCAGGACAAATCCAAATCTCGAAACGCTCAAAACCCCAATTTTTTATTTTTTTTGTAAAAAACAAACCAGGAAATCCCGAAAAAACAAGTGTGGACACTTTTTAATTTAAAGTGATATACACACACCTTGTAAAAAACTCGAACGCATATTATTCTCCCAATCCAATGCGACACCCTACAAAAACACGAAAAATAGTAAAATATTCCAAAAATCGCTCCAGAAAACCCGGACTAAACCAAGGGGTCCATTATGATGACGGGCGGACTTAGTCCGCCCGCCATCACTTCGGGACCCGGGACCGCCCGCCTTAAGGGCGGGGGTCCCGATCAGGGCATTAGGATGCGCCCGCCACACAGGCGGGCGCATCCTGTAAGGGTGCAATTGCGGCGGGCGGAGCAGAAATCTCCGCCCACTGCCATGTGTAAAGTGCACGTTATGCAATTCAAAGTGCAACATGACAGGCACCGCGCGGTGCCTGCCATGTTGCACTTTGAAATGCGGGGGGTACCATAGGTACCCCCCATGTGCAACCCCCCAAGCCACGGACTCCCAGGGGGCCTGCAACGGGCCCCCGCAGGGTGTCTCCGCATGCCTTTCCGTGGCGGCATTGGTGAAAGCACATTGTAATATGGCAGGCGGTGTCTAACAGACACCGCCACCATGTTACAGGTTTTCCGCCCCGGCCGCTAGGCGACCGGGGCGGAAAACAGGCGGGCGGTGTTTTGCACCACCACGGTCCCCTCCGCCATCCTAATATGGCGGAGGGGAATTGTGCTGATGATGTCGGGCAGATTTCCTCCGCCAGGCTGGCGGTAGCCACCGCCAGCCTGGCGGAGGAAATCCGCCCGACATCATAATGGACCCCCAAGTGTGTTGAATTCGTGTAAAATATGAACATACACACACCTAGTTTAAAAAAAAAACGCACTATCTTCTCCTAATCCATTCCAAACGAACAACCATAAAAACCTGAAAAATAGTGAAAAAGAGTAAAAATCGCTCCAGGAAATCACGAAAAAAGGAGAGAGATGTTAAAATATCACATTAATGAGTAGTACACTCTTTTCTCCCAAAAAAAAAACGCATCCTTCCATGGAATAATACTGCGATGTTCCGGAACCTGTAAAAAACCATACATAAAGTAACCCACCCACACAAATCCCCAAACATTTCAAAATACACATTAAAATTAAAGTAAAACATTTAAAAACACATATCCTAAGCATAAAATAACACTATGGGGCCGATTCCTATCCTGGAAAAACGCTGTACAAATCGTGGTATGGAGCGTTTTCCCCATACAACTCGTACTTGTAAGGAGGCCCCTACAACCTAGGAAGTACGATCCGTACAAATAGACGCACTCCATACAAATTGTAAAAAAAGACCATACAACTCGTATATACAAGCGATTCCGAATCGGATTGCTCTGTAGGCGACGTTCCCATGTATTCCCGGCAGCAGTTTACAAACCGGCAAGTACGATTCGTACAAACGGCACTCGGTATGGCTCTTTTTTTACAAGAGCCAAAAAGTGCCGGAAAAATCTTGTACGCCCCGAAAACAGTACGAGACAGACCCCCTCATGTACGCGTCGTACACCCCATGAATACAGGGGTACGGTGTGTATGTACGGTGCGTACGGATGACACGGTAAGTGGGGTACGGTGCGTACATACGCGATGAAGGGGTACTGGTCGTGTACAAGCACCATACCCCAAAAACGCGTATGTACGCACCGTTCCCCAAAATCGCATATGTACGCACCGTACCCCAAAATCCTGTATGTACGCACCGTACCCCAAAATCGCATACGTATGCACCGTACCCCAAAATCACGTATGTACCCCAAAATCCCGTATGTACGCACCGTACCCCAAAATCCCGTATGTAAGCACCGTACCCCAAAATCGCATATGTACCCCAAAATCACTGATGTACGCACCGTACCCCAAAATCCCGTATGTACGCACCGTACCCCAAAATCGCGTATGTACCCCAAAATCGTGTATGTACGCACCATACCCCAAAATCGCGTATGTACCCCAAAATCCCGTATGTACGCACCGTACCCCAATATCGCGTATGTACCCCAAAATCGCATATGTACGCACCGTATCCAAAAATCGCGTACATACGGTGCGTACATGCATGATGTTGAGGTACGCACCATACACACGCCTCGCATGTGGGGGGAACACTTGTACGCCTCATACCCCTATACGACCCGTACCCCGGTATGAGTCATACCCCCAGAACGAGTCATACCAGGGTACGAGGCGTATAGGGGTTCGCTTCGTTGCCCGGTACGAGTCATTCCCCATATACAGGCCATTTTCCATACAAATCGTATGCTGACAACCCGGTACGAATCGTACTTGACGGGTTGGACAGCCTTTTTACAAATTGTATGGTCTTTTTTACAAGTCTGTGTCGTACAGCTTTTCCCGATCCGATTTGTAAGGATCAGGCCGATCTGTATGTATTTTTCCCGTACGAATCGTACTACACGGGTTGGAAGGGACTTTTACAATTTGTATGGAAAATAATACAAATCCTATTTGTATGGAAAATAAAAATCCAGGATCAGAATCGGCCCCTATGTCTCAAACATACACGACGCCTCCGTAAGAACTAAGTTTCACCTAAAACATACCAAAACCACGACTACATACACACAGGGGTCGATTCCGATTCGGGAAAAAAAACGTCCGTACGATTGGTATCCGGAGCCCTCTCCGTACGAATCGTACCCGTCCGTCCGAGTCGCGAAGTACGATCCGTATTCCGTGAATCCGTCCGAATCGTCGCGACCCGTACGTATTGCAAGGCTGAAACCGTGAACCGTACGACTCGTACACATACCGTACGACTCGTACACATGCCGTACGACCCGACGAGTACGATCCGGACCGGGGTATGAGGACGTGATTCGTACGGTCCACGTCAGGTAAGGGCGAGTCGTACAGAAAAGCACACAAACACATACACACCGTACGGTCCGTACCCCCCATAATCGTAGGGGTACGTACCGTACCCCTGCGATCATGGGGTGTACGAGCCGTACCCCCATTGTACGATCGGTGTACGAGCCGTACCCCCATTGTACGATCGGCGTACGAGACGTACCCCCATTGTACGATTGGCGTACGAGCCGTACCCCCATTGTACGATCGGCGTACAAGCCGTACCCCATGTACGATCGGTGTACGAGCCGTACCCCATGTACGATCGGCGTACGAGCCGTACCCCCATTGTACGATTGGTGTACGAGCCGTACCCATGTACGATCGGTGTACGAGCCGTACCCCCATCGTACACCGATCGTACAATGGGGGTACGGCTCGTACGCCGATCGTACATGGGGTACATTTATGTACTGTTATGTTTGATTCTCTCCAGCGCCAAGAAGCCTCCGGGCGTATGCGCGCTTAACAAATAATAAATAACATAACATAACATAACATAACATCGTACATGGGGTACGGCTCGTACGCCGATCGTACATGGGGTACGGCTCGTACACCGATTGTACATGGGGTACGGCTCGTACGCCGATCGTACATGGGGTACGGCTCGTACACCAATCGTACAATGGGGTACAGACTGTTCAAAATTTTGGTAATAATTTTTTATAATTATTACTAATTGTTACCCAATTATAATTATGAAAACGTTTCATATTTTTTGTATAAATACAGTGAAAAACATATTTTGTGAAAATGTACTATAAATCAAAATAAATGTAATTCAATACATCCTATTTTCCTAACTACTTATATTAAATGTTATATTTTTGGAATATTGTACTGTACATATTATAAATACAAGTTGACAATAAACATTTTAAAAACATCCATGTGTACTTATTTTTCTAAGATTATGACACAGTTATGTTACAAATTCTGGAAGGGTGCTGGACACTGACCAATTATAATTTACTATTCTAACTCCAGTCAAGCTAATATCAGGGAAGGTGCTGGACACTGACCAATTATAATTTACTATTCCAACTCCAGTCAGGCAAATATCAGGGAAGGTGCTGGACACTGACCAATTATAATTTACTATTCCAACTAAAGTCAGGCAATTATCAGGGAAGGTGCTGGACACTGACCAATTATAATTTACTATTCCAACTCCAGTCAGGCATATATCAGGGAAGGTGCTGGACAATGACCAATTATAATTTACTATTCCAACTCCAGTCAAGCAAATATCAGGGAAGGTGCTGGACACTGACCAATTATAATTTACTATTCCAACTCCAGTCAGGCAATTATCAGGGAAGGTGCTGGACACTGACCAATTATAATTTACTATTCCAACTCCAGTCAGGCATATATCAGGGAAGGTGCTTGTGGCGGTTCAGAAGGAGGGACACTGACAACAGGGTGAGGTAAACGAGGCTTTATTTTTATGAATGTCTTTTTCTTGCGCTGGGACTTCCTCTCTCTTGCTAGGGTGGCTGGATCCAATGTTGCTGCTAGGTCTCTGGCTCGACGAGGACTTGCTCTTCCGTCTTCCTCCTCCGAGTCTCGGTCTCGGGCCGGGTTCCACCGCCACATAGAAAACAAGAAATAGAGAGAGGCTCTCAGGGTTACTGGTCCTGCCTTCGGCGTTCCCGTGGGGTACCAGGGTAAGTGAGGACACCAGTGAGAAAGTGCTAGGCCTATATACAGTGCAGAGGGAAGTGATGGGGCTTCGTGAGGGTGTACTGTCAAGGGTCTTTTACAGGGGGGGGTTTGGAATTGGTCGATAGAGCTATACACTATTTACACGGTGCCTCCCCGACTTCCCCACCAGCCTGTTATCCTGTTACGCATGTGTGAGAGCCACACTCCTCCTCCTCCTCTTCTCGGAGTGTGGCTGGGCGCAGAGCGGTATCGCGGGCCTCCTGGCGCCGCTCCTCTGAGACTCTCCGCGTCCTCTTCCTCCGTTCTTGCCTCTCGTTCGTTCTCTCCGTTCTGGGCGTTCTCTCCAGTCGTCTCCGTCCTCGCGGTGTCAGGCACCCCCGGTACAGCTACTTCCGGGTATATGTTCACTCCGCCTTGCCACGCGTCATAGGGGGCGTGACCGTCTGACCCATGCCGCATTCGCCGATGTTTACAAGGACGTCATAGGGGGGCGCGTCTTCCCTCTCTTCATCGGTGTGGTTAAAGGCACAGTCCTCCTGCCGGGTCCACCATTCGTCTGACTCCGGTTCCCATGCAGTCTGTGGCAGAGAAGGGGCGTGAGTACCATTAGGTTTCCACCAGTCCACCGCGAACCCCTCCACCCTGCTACAGTGCTGGACAATGACCAATTATAATTTACTATTCAAACTCCAGTCAAGCAAATATCAGGGAAGGTGCTGGACACTGACCAATTATAATTTACTATTCTAACTCCAGTCAAGCTAATATCAGGGAAGGTGCTGGACACTGACCAATTATAATTTACTATTCCAACTCCAGTCAGGCAAATATCAGGGAAGGTGCTGGACACTGACCAATTTTAATTTACTATTCCAACTCCAGTCAGGCAAATATTAGGGAAGGTGCTGGACACTGACCAATTATAATTTACTATTCCAACTCCAGTCAAGCATATATCAGGGAAGGTGCTGGACACTAACCAATTATAATTTACTATTCCAACTCCAGTCAGGCATATATCAGGGAAGGTGCTGGACACTGACCAATTATAATTTACTATTCCAACTCCAGTCAAGCAAATATCAGGGAAGGTGCTGGACACTGACCAATTATAATTTACTATTCCAACTCCAGTCAGGCAAATATTAGGGAAGGTGCTGGACACTGACCAATTATAATTTAATATTCCAACTCCAGTCAAGCATATAACAGGGAAGGTGCTGGACACTAACCAATTATAATTTACTATTCCAACTCCAGTCAGGCGTATATCAGGGAAGGTGCTGGACACTGACCAATTATAATTTACTATTCCAACTCCAGTCAAGCAAATATCAGGGAAGGTGCTGGACACTGACCAATTATAATTTTCTATTCTAACTCCAGTCAAGCTAATATCAGGGAAGGTGCTGGACACTGACCAATTATAATTTACTATTCCAACTCCAGTCAAACAAATGTCAGGGAAGGTGCTGGACACTGACCAATTATAATTTACTATTCTAACTCCAGTCAAACAAATGTCAGGGAAGGTGCTGCACACTGACCAATTATAATTTACTAATCCTAATCCAGTCAGGCATATATCAAGGTAGGTGGTGGACAGGGATCCAATATAAATGTTACCACATAATAATTTTCCTTAACATTTTTAATTTATGTTAAAAATTCTTTATATAAATATTTTGTTTTAAAATTTAAAAATGTATTGTTTATATTTAAATTAAAATGTAATTTTTTTAAAAAAATTCTAAATTTCTACAAATATTGTAATTTAAAAAAAAAATTAATTAATTATGATATTAAAATTTTCCTTTTTATTAATTATTACAACTTTTATAATATTTTTATTTCTAAAAAAAATAAATATTATTTTAAAAATATATATATTTATTTAAATATTTTAAAAATGTATTTGTATATTTTTCTATATTTGACAATCAAAATTATACGTTTTTTATATTTTTTTAATATATTAATTTTTTTGAAATTTTTAAAATACTTTATATTTTTTTGAAATTTTTCTTTTTTATAAAATTTAAATGTATTTTCTTTTTTTTATTTTAATTTTTAAAAAAAATTAAAATATATATTTTTTTAATTTTAATGATTTTTATAATGTTTAAATTATATATTTTTTAAAAGATTATGTCCCAAATATATATTTTTTTTTTATTAATTTGTGTTACTTTTTAATATATTTATTAACTATTTTAAAATACCTAATAAATTATTTTATTTTTTTATTTTTTTATTTATTTGGAAATTTCTAAATATTAAAATAATATTTTAACAATTTCTATCATATTTTTAAATTACTCCCCACCCTTATCCCCTATTAACCCAACATCCTGCTCCTAAACATTGACATATTTATCAATATTTATATAATAAATATTTAGGGGCCGATTAGGATGGCGGTTTTTCCGCATCCTCCGGGCCGGCGGAAGTGTCCGCCGGCCTGGAGGATGCGGAAAAACCGCTGCGGAGCCTCCAAAGACCCACCGCCAAATTAGGATGGCTGGTGGGTCTGGAATTCCGTCCGCCGCTTTTCCGCCGCGGTCGGCTTCCGACCGTGGCGGAAAAGCTATAACATGGCAGGCGGTGTCTATGAGACACCGTCCGCCATATTAGGATGTTCGTGAATACATGCTTTTCCACGGCGGCTTTTCCGCCATGGAAAAGCATACGGACATTCACTTTGGGGGCCCGTTGCGGGCCCCCTGGGTGAATGGGGGGTGGGGGGTGCACATGGGGGGTACCTATGGTACCCCCCTGCATTTGCGTGCACGAAGCAGCAGGCACCGTGCGGTGCCGGCCGCTTTGTGCATGTAAATGTAAAACATGCTTTTTTAACATTGAGGCGGGTGCAGCTTGAAGCTGCACCCGCCGCAATGTTAAATATAGAGGATGTGACCGCCACCCTGGCGGTCACATCCTAATCAGCACGGAGGGAACGCCGCAGCCCCTGCGGACGTTCCCTCCTCCTCAAGGGTGGCGGACGGACGCAAGTCCGTCCGCCATCCTAATCGGCCCCTTAATGTTAATAAGTTATTATTATAATTTTTTTGTTAACAGTATACATTTTTTTTTTACAATTTTAACGTTTTTTTTTTTTTTACTTATTATTTAAAAAATTTCTCTACATTTTCGATATTTTTTACTATTACTAAAAATCGATATTAATACTACTCGATATTTTTGACACGATATTTTTATACTCGATATTTTTTTACCATTAAATATTACGATATTTTCTACCTCGATATTCTTACTGTCGATATTTACATATACTCGATATTTTTGACTCAATATTTTGTCCATTCGATATTTTGGAATCGATATTATGACTAGTTACCGGACAAAATGGATAACACTGCTAAGAGTATAACTAGGAGAATCGAGAGCCAATCGAGTCCTAAGCAGTATCCCCTTTTTTCCAAACCAGTGCTCCAGCAGGGGCGATTTACGAGTACACCAATGCGGGAAGAGTTTAATCAAAGGGAGGCGAGGGGTGCAATGGAGCGAGAAGATTCCAGAGAGAGAGGGGGTGTGATAAAACCAACAATGCCGGAGGCAGAGGCAGGGTTGGAGGAAACGACAGAGGCAGAGGCAGAGGCAGTGGCAGTGCCTAATGCCAGTTCGCTCCCCCACACTATCTCATTACAATCATTACAGTTTCGGGCTCCTTCAACCCCCTCCACTCCCTTGACTCAGGCTGCACCCCAGCGCCACCTCTGCTCTCTTCCACATGCTCATCCTCATCACAGTCCTGTCAAGATTGCAAAGGCGCCTCACTCTGCAGAAAAAGTACCGCTCGTGAATACCAACTATGCCACCTCCTACCGACCTGGCAGGTTTAGGTCCAGCATTAAGTCTACACGAGACTCAAGAAGATGGTGTTTGCACACTCCCTAACGTATTAAAAGTGAACTCGGTAGAGGAGATTCTTATAACTATACTCCGCGAAATGAGGGATCTCAAAATCTCCCAAGCACACGAGATATCACAACTGCACAGCAGGCTTACAAAAATGGAGGAGCACTTCGGAAACCTTCCCACAAGGGTCTCGGAGGCTGAAATTCGGGTCTCGACCCTAGAAGATACTTTAATCATGATGCAGAAAGACCTCCATGCAGCAAACAAAGAGAAATCTCAAATGGCGGAAAAGCTGCAGGACTTAAAAATTATAACAGACGGTCCAATTTACGCCAAGTGGGCATTTCCGAAGGCCTGCAAGACACGGACGTGGTGAAATGGTCAGAGTCCCTGTTAAAAAAAGCTATACCGGAGTTGCAAGGTGACTTAACAATCACAAGAGCACACAGAGTCCCGGCACACAAACCCAATAATCTTAAATACCCTCGTACAATATTACTTAATTTTTCGGATTATAGGGTGAAAGAGAAAATCCTAAACACAGCCTTCTCAAGAAGAACATTTAATGCCGATGAAGCAAAAAACTTTCGGATCTTCTCGGACATGTCAGCGGCATCCGCCCACAGACGTAGGGACTTTGTCAAGATGATGGACTCTTTTAAGGCTAAGGGTGCTCAAGCTATGATCATCCAGCAGTCCAAACTGAAGGTGCTAGCCAAAGGGAGATTCTTTATTTTTAGAGATTTACAAGAAGCCCAGTCATTTTTGGAGGGCCTCTCCGCATAGCCAGGAGTTAAATAATCAAAGGTCTTCTGGGGGTGGGGGAATAATTGAAGCTCCTACGAATACATGTTTTGAAGAAAAAAAATTGGGGGGGGGGAGAATGAAAGGGGCGACACCAAGGTGTTACAGGAAGCGCACAAGGATGCAACAAAATGGCATCCACAAAGAAGAAAAGGGAACAGAGGGAGACGGAAGTGGGACACGGGGGTTGCCGTCGCCTCTAGGGGGATTTGGGGGGGGGCAGGTGAAGGGGTGTTGGAGGGGGGAAAAAAGAGAGTTCATATTCTAAGAAGTTATATGGTCAGTTAGTGGTACAGTCATGGTATGGGAGAAATTAGTAGCAAATTAGTAGCAGTAGTTTGCTTCATGCTGATGCACTTTTTTTTTGCACTGAAAGGCACCTTACGATTCGGATTGGGGGGCTACATTATAAGTGCTGGTCAGAATAATGCTTAAATCCATGGCAGCTTGTCTTTGTCTGATATTGGAAACTATTGCAAGGTTTAAGTTCTATGTCATTTGCACTTTAATTGCTGACTTTGCTCAGTGGCCAGGTATAGGAGGTTATCATTTTTTCTTTTTTCTCTTTATTAGTGATGTTCTTGTATACTTGCTTGCCTCCAATTTTATATCTCAGGGTTTGCATATGTTGCACTTTACTTGCACTTTAAATGCTGATTTTGTACAACTGTTTTCTGCTTTTTGGAGTGGTGGTTTGCGTATTTTGCACAAAAGGTTGCTCAAATTCTTACGACCTCTGAACTATATGCATGTATTTTGCACATATTCCCCGGGTCTCTTTTTCTTTTATTCCAGTGTTTTGTGTACTTTGTACATAATTAGTTTTCTTCTCGATATATGAATATTAATGAGAAATAAGCTGAAGTTTGTATCTTTTAATACAAATGGTTTGAATAATGTTCGTAAAAAAACGCTATTGAATGCTGGTTAAAAAAGCCTCTGCCCGGATGTTATTTTTTACAAGAAACCCATCACAGAGTCCAGGCTGAATCCGATAAAACTTTAAAGGGCTGGGCGGGTTATAGCATTTCATCAGTAGCTGGGTTGGCGCAGAGGGGAGTAAGCATCATAGTAGGAAGGCATGTAGGCTTCTTTCCGGAAGGGTCACTTACAGACCATAGCGGTAGATGGGCATTCGTGTATAGTAAATGAAATCAGGTAAATATAATATTAGCCACAATATACACACCAGTGATAGATGACCCACTCCCAATCCTGCAACTGAAACAAGCATTGACGGGTATACCTGGGCAAATAATATGGGGAGGGGATTTTAATTTTTTACAGAATCCTTTAATTGATTCATCTAAAAAAGACCGGCGCCAGAATAAACCCCAAGTTGCTATTGCGTTACAAAGTTGCAAATTAGACCTTGATGTCATTGATTATTCGCGATCCCGCAATATATCTAAACGTGAATATTCTTGCCATTCCGCAAAATACAACTCAGCATCCAGGTTGGACTTCTTTCTAACATCATATGGTTTAGAAGTTCATAAATATGATCATCTACTGAATGCATTCTCAGACCATGCAGCACTTTATATGGAGTTAACTATAGGAAATCAAGAAATAGAAACAAATGGAACCTTTCAGAGGCACAATGGTGTACAGACATCGAGGAGGAGATTGAGGAGTTTTTTACGCGGAACAGAGGGTCAGCTCCAATCAACGTGATTTGGGACGCATTTAAGGCTACTTTGAGGGGAATAATTACCTCCAAAGAAATACCGAAACAGAGGGCAAAAAGGGAGGAGAAAATTAATTTACAGACAAATCTTGTGCAGACGAACCAAGAGCATTATAGAGTGAGATCTTCAGTCTCGGGGCAAAAGGTAGCAGAAGCAAAGAGAAAAATGAAGGCATTCTACTATGATTTAGGTGACACAAATAGTAATCTCTATACTCAAAAGCTCTAAGAAGAGAGCGAATACACAGGTAAACTCTTGGCGTGGCAAGCTAAAGAAAATCAAGTTCGCAACAGAATAGAGCACCTCTTCGACCCCGTTACCAAAGTGCAGGTGAAGACTACAGCTTCTATAGGTGAGATGTTTTTAAAACATTATGAGGGAGTTTACCAAACTAGCGAAGGGGTTGCAATAGAAACTATTCGAGAATTTTTAGGGGCACTCCAAATTCCCAAACTAGGTAACGAGGATAAAAAATTGTTGGCTGAGGAGTTCACAAAGGCAGAACTAGATGAGGTAATTAGCTCCCTTCCCAATGGCAAGGCTACTGGTGAGGATGGGCTTCCTGCGGAACTTTTTAAAAAATTCGATGGTATTTTCCGTAAAGAGTTCTTGCTACTAGCGAATTACTTATTACAAGGAGGGCCCCCTCCGGACTCTTTCCACACTGCAGTGGTCGTTAGTATTTTAAAAAAAGGAAAAGATAAGGAAAATACAAATTCATACAGGCCTATAAGTCTTTTAAATACAGACTATAAAATCTTTACGAAACTTCTTGCGAACCGGCTGAATAAAATAGTAGGGTCTCTTATAGGTCCAGATCAGTGCGGTTTTATAGCAGGTAGGCACCTCCATACTAACACAAAATTCTTATTGGAGGCATTGGACTATTTTAAGATTAATAAGGTGGAAGCACAGATCTGGCTTTTAGATGCCGAAAAGGCTTTTTACCTGGTGTCATGGAACTGTCTTTTTGCGATTTTGCACAGCTTTGATTTCCCGACCGATTTTATTTCCCTCCTGAAATAACTTTACGAGAACTCTAGGGCACAGATTATTATTAATAACATAAATGTTGGAACATGTCAAATTAACAGAGGCACGCGTCAAGGTTAAAGTGGAGGAGTGTGGCTCAATGGTTAGAGCGGCAGACCCTGATGCAGAGTTCTGGCCAGGGACCAGGGTTCGATTCCCGCCTCGGCGGGGTCTCGGGCTCAATTTCCTCAGACCTGTTAATTCTCGCCTCGGTGCCTATTCTAATCAAGGGCCCCACGCTGCAACTCTGGGCAATAGCTTGCTTAGCCTCCACACCGGCCCCAACTGCACTAAGGATGCCTGGCTTCACCCTGGGGGTGCCCAGGAGTGGACACTTCACAGGGAAAGCCAGGAGGGGTTCCACAGCGGTATGAGTATTAGCGCCAGGAAGCCGCATAGGCGACACCGCAAGGTGACCGTCTGGTGACAGTGCGCTCTATAAGTACCATGACATTTACATTTACATTTACAAGGTTGCCCCCTATCGCCAATTTTATTTGCCTTATTTATTGAACCTTTGGCGATTGCAATTAGAGGGAAAATGACCGACACAGTACCTGTAGTCGGAATGACAAATATAAAACTATATGCCGATGACATTGTCCTTTTTTTAAACTCAAAGCCCACAAGACAAGTAGAAATTTTAAAAATCTTGTCTGACTTCCAAAAGCTAGGAGGTTATAGAATAAATATTAATAAAACGGAAATCATTTTAGCTAACTGCACGGTAGACACTTTATCATCGGAATTTAGGCAGATTTTCAATACCCACCCTAAGAGATATTTGGGAATACTCATCTCTGAAAATTTGGAAGACCTATATCCGTTAAATTACATACCCCTGTTAAAAAGGGTTAGTTCACAATTAGATCGCTGGAACCAACTACCGTTATCAATAATGGGACGTGTTGCCCTAATCCGTATGTCTATCCTACCACTTTTTAATTTCCTTTTTAGTGCAGCCCCTTGCGCAATTCAGATCTCATTTTTTTAAAAAGTGGATGCCATGTTCTCCTCTTTTCTATGGGCAAATAAAATTCCGAGATTAGCACTTAGCACTTTATACCTCCCGTCCGCACAAGGAGGGTTGTCCCTCCCAAACATTAGAGAATATTATTATGCTACTTTTGCACATCACAGTTTTAGTTTTTTTTTCTTAGATGATCATGAAGCAGCCAATTTTTTTATGAGGAAGATGTTGTTGGAATCTGAAATTTATGATCCAGTAAGAATCACGAAATATCCAAAGAAGGTACGCTATAAGTCTTTACAGTGGCTATTTAAGCAGAAAACCCACCTCCTGAAATATTATGATATTTTTAGAACAAGTAGTTCGACTAGTTTATTTAATATAAATATAGGGGAGAGGGGTTGTCTGGATAAAAATATTGTGAGACTTTGGAAGGAAAACAGCTTTGAGAAAATTGAGGACTTTCTTTTAGGGAATAGATGGAAATCTTGGGAGGAAATCACTGGGGAGATCCACCACTCGAACACAATCTTGAAATGGTCCTTTATCGCTCTTCACGCTGAGTTCAGAGAGCTAGACATATGTAACTTATTTCACAAAAGTGACATAACGGAAGCACTGAATAGCGCGACGCGAAGGAAAATTAGCGTCTGGATAAAAAATCTCAAGGATGATAACTCAATTGTATTGTATTATAAGGTTAGAGACAGGTGGAAAAAGAGGGAAGACATTGAAATTAATAAATCAACGTGGGATAAAGTTAATAAATTTAACAAATCCATTTTTCGAGGCGCCAACTTTAAGCGAATGCAATTTTATAGCAAATGGTTAATTTATAGAACGCCCTCGTTTCTTCATAGTATATATCCCCAAGTTGAGGATAAGTGTTTCCGTTGTGAAGAAAAGGGTACTTGGAAACACATAGTCTGGGAATGTTCCAAAATACAGGAGTTCTGGAAGGAGATAGGAAAATACCTAGGTAATATGATCAAAGTCAATATCACATTTGATGAATTAACTTCAGTCCTTGGTTGCTCCCTGAGCCCCACTCCCTATTACGAGTCCTTGTTCATAGCAACATTGGTAGCAAAATCGCTTATTTTGCAGTGTTGGAAATCGGAGAAAGTACCAGCTCTACATGCATGCATGGAAGTTAAAATTATCCAGGATTCAGGGAAGGGAATGAAAGTATGCATTGAGATCAGGGGCCCTTAGGAAATATGATAAATACTGGAGTGTGTTCGAATGTTAGACTTTTTGTGCTGGACATTGATTTTAACCTCTTTCTTAGTCTGTTTTATTGTCAATATATTGCACTATGCACATTGCACTTTATGAGTATTTTTAAACTCTTTGAATCTGAATATGACTCTGTATTTAAATGAAGTCACTGTTAGTTTGCTCACTGGTTTTTTATATATATTGTACTTTGCAGGTTATCAATTTTGCTGCTGAAAAAGAGAAAAGAGGGAAAAAAAATGCCATGTAATGTTTAACCATTGTCTATGAACTCTCAATAAAAAATGTTTTTACAAAAAAATACATTAGTATTAATGCACACATGGAGAGGTGGTTAAATCAATGTCACTGTTCATTGATAAAACACATCATAGGAAGATTGTAGGGTCGGATGTTATGCAAAAACACTGTTTGGTGTCTTCCCTTAGTATTTAGCTTCTGCATTACTTGTACAAAAGCTGCTGTACTGCCCTCCTAATTTTAAATAGTAAGACATACAAGAATATCTCAGCAGATCTCTCAATACTCCATTGGTTAAACGTTACCTAGCAAATCCCCTTTGTAGTCCCTGTCTGGTGTTATTGGTCCAAAATATGTCAACTGAAACAATACAAGCCACCTGGCTCCTTGTTTCAACCAATTTAGGTCTGAAGATAGCAGAAACGCAGTGCTGCTGGAAAAGAGAATGTTGATACTCTGTAATTGGAGTGCAGATGTGCAATGCTTCCCCACCAGCGATAAATAAATAAACATGCTCTAATGGTCTTTAGACTATCATTTTCTTATATGTATATGAAAATGCACAAAAGGTGATGGGAGGAATACTTGTAATTTGTCTAACCACTGGCAATCACTTGGGGTATTATCCCAACCCATCATCCTTTTGATAACCATGCCACCTCAGTTTGGACCCAGCCAAATGCGAATCAGCCTTGAACCTGCTTCTCATGGGACCAGTCCAGACATCACCGCCAGGCCAAGTCTTTATTGAACTAAGGAACAAAAGTCTGGTTTCTCCCTGATAAGGGCTCATCAGTCAGGTATAGCTTGGTTCCAGTGGCACAGTAAGCACGGGCCCAAGTCTGATCCCCTTGCCACTTTGGGTGCTAAATCAAATATCCAAAGGGTGATGGGCGGAATGCTTGCAATATGTCTAACCACTGGTAATCACTTGGTGTAGCATTCAAACCCTTCATTCTTTTTCTCACCATACCACCTCAGTTTGGACACAGCCGTATGCAAATCAGCCTTAACCCTGATCTTCATAGCAACAATCTATCCCAAACTGCCATACCAGGTCCTCACTAAACTGGAACACAAGCAACTTAGGAGTGGTTCTGCCCTGATAAGAAGTAATCGGATAGGTATAGCTTGGTTCCAGTGGCACAGTGAGCACAAGATCCACAACTGGTCATACCGTTGCCACTTATGGCAGCACATCTAACACACAAAAGATGATGGGAGAAATGCTTGCAATTTGTCTAACCAGTGGCAGTTGCTCAGTGTAGTATCCTAACAACAACTCATTATTTTGCTCTCCATACCACCTCAGTTTGGACCCAGCCATATGCAAATCAGCCTTGACCCTGGACTTCAATGAAACAGTCCAGGCTGAATTGCCATGCTACTCTGAGCAATTGCCAGCGGTTAGACACATTAGACAAATTATGAGCTTTCCTCCCATCACCTTTTGTGTGTTTGATGTTCCACCCTAAGTGGCAAGGATATGCCCAGACTCGGGTCCCGGGCTCACTGTACCAAGCTATACATGTCTGAAAAGCCCTTATCGGGGCAATACCAGTCCTAAGTTGCTTGTGTTCCAGTTCAATGATGATCTGGCCTGGCAGTTCAGGCTGGGCTGTTTGCATGAGGCGCAGTGTCACTGTAGCATAGCAGGGGGGGGCAGTAGCACGAGTTTTGGGGGTGGCAGATGCACTTTTTACCATCCTCGACTTCTGTTTCCCGCCACCCCCGTCCTCCGCTCTTAGCTGCGGCCGTCGCGGGGTAGAAAATATAGGGACCACCATGGGCAGTAAAAGGTCTAACTACGCCACAATGCTGATCTGCTCTGTATATGGTGGGTCGAACTGTGGTGGCATGGTGAGCAAATGAACAATGAGTTGGGATTCTCCCCCGAGAGATTGTCAGTGGTTACACAAATTGCAAGCATTCCTCCCATCACCTTTTTGTGTGTTTAACGTACTACCTAAAGTGCAAGGGTAAGGCCAGACCTGGGTCCCATGCTTACTGTACTGCTGGAACAAAGCTATACCTGGCTGATCAGCCCTTTAGCAGGGCGAGATCGGTCCTAGGTTGCTTGTGTTTCAGTTCCGAGAGGACCTGACCTGGCCTGGCGGTTCAGGCTGGACTGTTCCCATTGGTGCAGGGTCAAGACTGATTTGCATATGGTTGGGTCCAAACTGAGATGGCATGGTGGGCAAAAGACTGATGGGATGTTAATCAAAGCGATTGCTATTGATTAGACAAATTGAAAGCATTCCTCACATTACCTTTTGTGTGTTTGATATACATGAAAACAACAATGTTGGCCTGACATGTAATCATCAGTATTAAAATATAGCACAAGTATGACATTGATCCTGCAGTACATATAGAGGTTTCAGAAAAACAGCAGGTATAGACAGAGTTTTAAACAATATTATTGGTGCAACAGGGATATAATTGAAGTCCACATCTCCACGTGGCCAAGATGTTAGAACACCGTCCCAGGTAGCAAGCAAAGACCAACTGACCAACCAGTGTTTAATTGTAAAGATATAATTCTAGGGAGCAAGGTACTTCATTGCAAGCAGCACCACCCACTGCTCCTGACAGTGCTGCCAAATGGCAATGCCAGAATCACATACTAACTATGACACTTGAAAACAAGTGTGACATTACGGACTATTGCAGGTCACCCCACCACAGTCCCCGCTGAAGAGGTGGCCTGGAATTTGCATATTTTATCGTTTTTTAATAAATGTCATTGGTGAACAATTGTGCTGTGTTTAAAATATATACTTAGAGTGACATCATGTGGTGTACTCTCATAAACAAGTGGCAGTGTTTAAAAATAAGTGCCTGTGCCTAGCAGCAGAAAACACCTGCACAAATTAAGTTTCTTATAATGAATGCATAAAAGTTAATAAACGAGTGTGAGAAAATAGCGGCAATTCACTTTGCTGTGAGTGCACTATTAAAATGAATAACATAGAAGTAATTTCGTGTACATATCAACACTTTTAAATATGCGGCGAAACATTCTGTAAACTCATATGTGTGGATTTTACACAAAGCAGAAAATAAGTCCACACAGAATTAAGCAAAGCATATAATGCAAATCTATATGAGTACCATTCATACTAAAAAAAGACAGATGGTTGCTTTTTCAGCAGGCTCCCACGGTACATTGTCCCGAAGGGCGTAGATTTCAAGATGACTGTGTATAGAACACATCAGTATTGTGAAGTGAGTGTAGCTCATGCAAGAGATGAGAGAAACAAGACATTAAAAAGCCGACAAATTGAGCTGTCTGTAGGTTAAACATTAGTTTGTTGACTATGGCGTTGTATGGTGCATAGTGGTAAATGGAGGCTTTGTCGACATAAAATTAGCCACAGTGCTATAAAATATTCATAGACTCAGGTGTTGTAGCTGTGTCCACTTTAAAACAAGAGCGCCTGATTAGTCGTAGTGGCCAGTATTGAAGGATTTTGTATCCTGTCCACAATGAATGCATGTATTATGTATGTGGTATTTCTATATACAAATCTAGCTGAATGGCAGTGACATACTGTACAGTGTAAGAGTAAAAGATACAATCAACAAGTGGGGTAGCTGGTTTCTGAAAGTAGAAGTAGACTCCTTCTACATCGTGATGCAGGCATCTTTAAACAGGCTCATCTTCAGCTGTTTGCTAAATTGAAGTAGGGTTGGTGCTGCCCTGATGAACACAGGGATGTTGTTGGAGATCCAGGGTGCATAGATGGAGAAAGCCTGTTGTCTTATTTTTCTTTTTACATTTATTCACCTCTATTCTGATGGTGCCTGGCTGAGAGTGTGCCAAGAGCCACCAGAGGAGGTGGGTTAGTTATCCAGATATTCTGCAGTTCTTTTTATGATGACTTTGTAAATGATGATACTGGTTTTGAAGATTGTGCAGTCTAAAATCTGTGTGAAACTCGGAAAATATGTTGATACTCCAGGCCTTCTTGTAAACTGCCCCTGAGGAGTTAAGAGTATCATTCTGCATCAAGGATTTTAGAAAAAGCGGATCCAAGAAGTGACTGTAATGGCTGCTTCTTTACAGGTTGAAGCAGGTTAACCAGTCTCTAGTAACTACTCTTTCCCTTTCACTCGTTGAAGCGGGTTGGGCCTTTCCTACCCCCAAATCAGTATAGCTGTTAAAACATTTACCAATTTCGGTTTGGATTATGGAAACAACTGTCAACCCAGGAAGGGACTCAGAAGAGTCTTTATTCAATTTGTAATGTATTCGAAATTGCAACTCAAAAAGATAATTTTATTTAGCCATGACTTACTCTTGTAGTAACCCTAGTTTAGTACTTTATGCAATGAGTAATACAGAAATACTGCTGGCTTACTAGTACAATTCAGGTAAACATTCCAAAGGTGAAGAGTACAGGACTTCCAACTTGGGTTGAGCCTCACCGGGGAGCGGGGGGTTCTGAATTGATCTCGGGATGGGGATGGTGGTGGTGCCAGGCACTGGCCAAGAGGACAATCATGCTAAAAACAATACTGTGGTTTACTGAAAAAACACAGTGACAGTGAGGCACTCTGCAACGGGGCGTCATTAACATCTTTTTTCACCCATGTCCGTGTTGGGAGTAGATGTGAAAGGGTAACAGGCTGTAAATAAGTTTCAATGTCTCCACTCCACCCTCATTTCCGATAAAGGATCATACTGTTTCATATTCCATATGGCAGTTCCTCTGTACAGAATTCATAGCCAAACATAACAGCTTCATGCCAACATGTGTTTCGTCCATTTTGTATACCAGGACTTTATCAGGGCTGAAACACACGTAAGAATGGCATCAGGAATGAAAGCAGTTGTGTTAGGAATATGAAGTATAAGGTCTGAATACAAGACACTGGAAATCAACGCACAGTATGAACTTGGACTTGATTTTTGGAGTGCTTGGAGCTTAATGTAAATGTTAAGGAAAAGACTGTTGTCTATTTTCTTATTGAGGAAGATTTGACGACTCTACCTCCTCCTTAAGCACCGTCTGTAATTTTTTTAGTGTCGTAAACGTATCTAGGACCCTATTTAAATATTCCCGATTTATGCCCTTATGTGGTTATAACAAATTATATCCTTATAAAGGCATAAGAATCATATCCATATTTAGTCATAGCCAATGCAGTCCAAATACGGCAATGCTACTCCCATAGACTCCTAGAAAGTACAACGCGTTCTCTAAACAAACCAAGCCTCCAGCAGCCCGAGAATGTCCCCTGCTTTTGTTTTGATTTGTGCAAGAACTCCTGGAGTCCAGAAAGAACTGTAAGTTCTTAGTGACGTCTTATGTCCAACCTTACGTCAAACTCGGCACCTTTCAGGTATAAATATACCAGCATTTGCCTTAAGCAAACACACGGTGGTTTGGAGCAGAGCGGCTATCTACTTGCCCGACGCCCAGCTGATGCGAGTGCTGAAGGAAGCCGACCCTCCCATTTGACGCACTGAGAGAGACGCTGTCTTTTCTCCTGCCGGGAAATCCAGCTCCAGTGTTTTCAGTCACCCTTGCGGGTTGCTGGGAGATCGAGTCCTGAGAGAGAGATCCAAGACCTCCTTCATTCTATAAACAAGGTACGGAGCTGATTAGATCCTTAGAGAATTCTTGATGCAGATTCTTGGCAAAACTGTCTTAACTTACTTACTCCTTCCCAAGTATTAGGCTTAGGTCAGGTACACCGGGGTAGGCGTATTTTAGAAACACCAGTTGAGCACGTTTAGTCAACCTTTTATAATTGTATGTATTTTATGTATTTTATCCGTTTTAAGTATCATATGGCTCAGAAACCATATCAATGCTTTTACAGTATTATTTCATAATACTCCTTTTACTGTACGCACTTTACTTTATGACAAGTATTGCAATTGTGGCAAGTCACTTCTCTTGCATGAGAAAGAGGACTGCTCGATAAATAACAACTTTTATTGAAAACGCCCGTCTCTCTATTTCTCTGCACTCTGGTGAAACTAAGCATGCACGATTGACTGAATGAAATAGCTGTCTATTATTTTCACACGACTCTGGAGATATACTCCTTATTCTGGGGGGAGCAAAGTTGTCATGTTTATGCGGTTGTCAGAAACTAATCCCTTCTTGTCTATTCAGGAAAGTTAACCCCTTCCTGTTCACTCGAGAAAGTTTCTAGTGACCTCTGAGCTAGCTGGCATTCATAATTAAGTCTAACATATTCAATAGAGACCTAGTCGACCTCAGTCCTACGTCTAAACTATTGTTTATGTTATTCCAATGCGCAGAGCCTATTGGGTATATTGGAACTACACTACATGGCGCCCAAAGTTTGGTAAGGCGATAATCTAACGCAAGATACTAGAGTAACTCAGTCGTGCTTTTCACACAGACCCCTTTTCCCGTAAAAACTCCAATAGACGTCTGGAGTGGGTAAAGGGTTAATATCCGCCGGAACTTAGTAGGAAAAGATTCCTATGTATTCGTTTTTGGTTTAGTCAACGTTGAAGGATACAGTGTTCCAAAATATTGTGCACCTAATCTTTGTTTCCTTGAAACTTGCTCTGCAACAAAAACCTTTCAGTCAGTAAAATGACGGAAAGTGAAGATGAAAGGGAGAGAGCTAAAATAGCAGCTCAACTTCTAGTGGATGACACAAGTCTCCAAAATGAAGACCCGAATGCTATAATCATTCCGGTAAATGTAAGAAAAACTATAACTATTAAACTTAAAGAAAATTGACTATCATCAAGAGGTGGCACAGTCATATTTGTGGTAGAGGCCCACGAATATCGCCAGACAGAGGTATTCTATTCATGGATACATTTTCCAGCAGCACATGCTGTGACACACGATTTCCACTATTACAAAATAGAAGAATCTCCAGAGGAATACACTCCTTTCGAGGACGTTGAAATTCCACTAACATACCAAGAGCATATGCTCTGGTTTAATGGCGCCCTAAAACATCAAAATGACATCACCAGGCTCGGTCCACTAGGTAGACCAGGAGCCACGTGGCCGGTTCTAGCCAGCTACACACCACATCCGGACATTGAAAAAATGTCAGACCGAGAACTTTTAGCTCAGCTAAAACAACTAATTAAAATACATAGACAATTGGTCCAATATGTCATGCGGACTTCAACAGTCCAACCAACAATAAGAATTCCACAACACACCCCTCACCAGGGGAATACAAATAAAATCACACCACAGAATATACAATCAGCCATTGGCAAAATACCCGCAAAAGGGGAACAAATTCCATTCTGGTTGGCTCAAAAATTTCCTGATACTACTCCTAATGAGCAACATAGAATTCTGACTATCTGTCTTCCAATGGTGATCGCACCACATGTGGAGGACTGTGACACTTGGGGCACAGTCTTTGCTTCAATATACACAAAAACACATGGTGTTCCGTCTATGGCGGTTATACCAGACGTATTAAGACAGATTCAAAATGAATACGGTCCAGAACCTGCTTTAACTCTAGGTATGAAATTACTGAAAGACTTTAAGCAAGTCTCGGCTATATTACTAGCCAACATAAAAGGAGAAACAGCATCTGTGGCAATCCGCCAGAAATTGAAAGAAACAGATATAGCAGAACAACCTTTTGAACTTGCCAGAATCATAGAAAAATCCTATGAAGAACTAGGTAGAGATAGTTTGGGTGGGAAACCACTAAAACCACAACTAACTGAAAATCCTGAAAAAACTTTTATTAAAAATAATCTGAACACTCCAAAAAAGAGGTGGGAGGGTAACAAACAAACCACTCCCAGAGAAAAACAGTTTCAGTCCAGAGGAAAGTCTCCTCAACGAAGAGACAGATCTCCAGAAAGAGGAGGCAAGTCTCCCCACAGGGAAGCCTCTGAAAAAAGATACAACCTTAGAAATAGGGATAATTTGAGAAACCTGACAGATATCAAGATATAGATACACGTCCCTCTCGATCTTTTCAGACTTCCTCACAGAAATCGGAAAGAAGAGGACGGTCAGAACACAAAGAAGAGCACGTCAAGTCCAAAGACAAGGAACCTGCTCATCAAAGTAAAAAATTACAATATCCAAGAAAGAAGGTAGCTAGTATTAAAATAAAACATGCCGAGAATTCTGAGGACACAACTGAAAAATGGAGAATGGGCCCAGACAATGCTGGACAGCGCAGCAGAAGTGACCATAGCTCGCTTGATCCCGATGAGTCTTCTGGAGACAGTGGACACGAATGAATACATTCAGGTGGAAACTGCAGATACCAGAGTTAGCGTGCCCCATAAATTATACGAAATAATATTGCGTATAGAGGGGGACAAAACTAGGAAAATAAGGGGTCTCTTTTGGGATAACCTATCGAAGGGCTATGATATCCTTCTAGCAGAAAAAGACTGGCCACCAGAGTTTGTCAGGGAGTGCCCACATGGCGAAGAAATGATTATGCCTGCCGTCTAAAATCCTATTCCAATTCATAAATACACATTTTCAAGAAAATGGGCAGTAGCCCAAGCCCCTGCATTAAATAAAAATCATGTAGGATGGGATGAGGATTCTCCTCACCACAAAATTAAGTTAAAAAATCAACCTACTGCACAGAGGCAGTATCCTGTTAAGCAAGAAACTAAGAAACAAGTCAAGGAGATCTTAGATCAACTTGAATATCAGGGGGTGATTGAAACATGCACCTCACAAATGAACAATCCTTTGTTTCCTGTCTCCAAGCCAGACGATTCATATCGTCTAGTTTTGGACTACAGACACCTAAACTCCTGTTGCAAAACATTTGCAGTGCAAAACTCACACAGTGCAGCACTAATGAATAACATAGTGCACAAAAAATATAAAACGACATTAGATATTTCAAATGGTTTCTTTTGTCAAAACATAGCACCTGAAAGCAGGTATTTGACCGCTTTCTCAACAATGGGGGCGCAAAAACAATTTTGCCGTCTCCCACAAGGATTCAAGAAAAGCCCAGGATTATTCTCAGCAAGGGTAACAGATTTACTACAAATATATGATGATGGGGCATTATCTTATGTCGACGACATCTATCTCACAGACGATGACCTGGAGACTCACTTTAAAAAGAGTGAACACCATAATACTTGGGTTCGCAGCTGAAGGGTACAAATTCAACTTTAAAAAGTCACAAATTGCCCATCTAACTGTCCTATTTTTAGGATATGACTTATCAAGTGAAGGCAAAAGCCTAGCAGACAACTTCTTAGAGAAGTGTGCTGTACTCCAGGCTCCAAAAACGCTGAAGAACTTACAATCAATACTAGGTTTCCTAAATTTCGGAAGAACATACATTCTAAATTATGCAGAGAGGGTTAAACCTCTATATGAATTAATAAGACCTGATTTCAAACCAATCAATTGAACTCAGAAACACAGAAATTTTAAGATCATTACAAACAGACATGTTAACTAAAACAAAACTGCAAACACGCGTAAACGTATGCAACCTTGTAATCTGAGTCATCCCAGGAAGATGCGGATTCACGTACCTGACCTCTAATGAGGGAGAAACAGTACCAATAGCTTATAAATCACACTTGTACACACAAGCTAAAATGAAATTCAGTTCTACTGAAAAAATTCTAACTGCGGTTCAAACTGCTGTAGCAAAAGAAAGAGCCCTAGTCCAAGGGAGGAGCATATCTGTTTTAACAGCAATATCAGCCCTTGAGACAGTAACAAGACCACGCATTCCAAATGCTGTGGCATTAGATCCAAAATGGATACAATGGGAAAATTCTCTTGCTGCAGAAGACGTGAAACACGCTTTTGATCCGAAAATGACAAAACTAGAAAATCTAGAATACGAACATGAATATCCTCTGCCGATCGAAATTCTGCCTCTAGAACAATACACCTGTGCAATCTACACAGACAGATTTGCACAACACTATGTTGTGGGAAAACAAACTTACAATGCAGCGTGCGCGATTGTTAAAGGTCGCTGGCGCGTAGGTAAATTCAGACCGATAATAACAAAAACCTGGTCCAAAATATGTCAACTGAAACAATACAAGCCACCTGGCTCCTTGTTTCAACCAATTTAGGTCTGAAGATAGCAGAAACGCAGTGCTGCTGGAAAAGAGAATGTTGATACTCTGTAATTGGAGTGCAGATGTGCAATGCTTCCCCACCAGAGATAAATAAATAAACATGCTCTAATGGTCTTTAGAGTAACATTTTCTAATATGTATATGAAAATGCACAAAAGGTGATGGGAGGAATACTTGTAATTTGTCTAACCACTGGCAATCACTTGGGGTATTATCCCAACCCATCATCCTTTTGATAACCATGCCACCTCAGTTTGGACCCAGCCAAATGCGAATCAGCCTTGAACCTGCTTCTCATGGGACCAGTCCAGCCCTCACCGCCAGGCCAAGTCTTTATTGAACTAGAACACAAGGAACAAAAGACTGGTTTCTCCCTGATAAGGGCTCATCAGTCAGGTATAGCTTGGTTCCAGTGGCACAGTAAGCACGGGCCCAAGTCTGATTCCCCCTGCCACTTTGGGTGCTAAATCAAATATCCAAAGGGTGATGGGCGGAATGCTTGCAATATGTCTAACCACTGGTAATCACTTGGTGTAGCATTCAAACCCTTCATTCTTTTTCTCACCATACCACCTCAGTTTGGACACAGCCGTATGCAAATCAGCCTTAACCCTGATCTTCATAGCAACAATCTATCCCAAACTGCCATACCAGGTCCTCACTAAACTGGAACACAAGCAACTTAGGAGTGGTTCTGCCCTGATAAGAAGTAATCGGATAGGTATAGCTTGGTTCCAGTGGCACAGTGAGCACAAGATCCACAACTGATCATACCGTTGCCACTTATGGCAGCACATCTAACACACAAAAGATGATGGGAGAAATGCTTGCAATTTGTCTAACCAGTGGCAGTTGCTCAGTGTAGTATCCTAACAACAACTCATTATTTTGCTCTCCATACCACCTCAGTTTGGACCCAGCCATATGCAAATCAGCCTTGACCCTGGACTTCAATGAAACAGTCCAGGCTGAATTGCCATGCTACTCTGAGCAATTGCCAGCGGTTAGACACATTAGACAAATTATGAGCTTTCCTTCCATCACCTTTTGTGTGTTTGATGTTCCACCCTAAGTGGCAAGGATATGCCCAGACTCGGGTCCCGGGCTCACTGTACCAAGCTATACATGTCTGAAAAGCCCTTATCGGGGCAATACCAGTCCTAAGTTGCTTGTGTTCCAGTTCAATGATGATCTGGCCTGGCAGTTCAGGCTGGGCTGTTTGCATGAGGTGCAGTGTCACTGTAGCCTAGCAGGGGGGGGGGGGCAGTAGCACGAGTTTTGGGGGTGGCAGATGCACTTTTTACCATCCTCGACTTCTGTTTCCCGCCACCCCCGTCCTCCGCTCTTAGCTGCGGCCGTCGCGGGGTAAAAAATATAGGGACCACCATGGGCAGTAAAAGGTCTAACTACGCCACAATGCTGATCTGCTCTGTATATGGTGGGTCAAACTGTGGTGGCATGGTGAGCAAATGAACGATGAGTTGGGATTCTCCCCCGAGAGATTGTCAGTGGTTACACAAATTGCAAGCATTCCTCCCATCACCTTTTTGTGTGTTTAATGTACTACCTAAAGTGCAAGGGTAAGGCCAGACCTGGGTCCCATGCTTACTGTACTGCTGGAACAAAGCTATACCTGGCTGATCAGCCCTTTAGCAGGGCGAGATCGGTCCTAGGTTGCTTGTGTTTCAGTTCCGAGAGGACCTGACCTGGCCTGGCGGTTCAGGCTGGACTGTTCCCATTGGTGCAGGGTCAAGACTGATTTGCATATGGTTGGGTCCAAACTGAGATGGCATGGTGGGCAAAAGACTGATGGGATGTTAATCAAAGCGATTGCTATTGATTAGACAAATTGAAAGCATTCCTCACATTACCTTTTGTGTGTTTGATATACATGAAAACAACAATGTTGGCCTGACATGTAATCATCAGTATTAAAATATAGCACAAGTATGACATTGATCCTGCAGTACATATAGAGGTTTCAGAAGAACAGCAGATATAGTCAGAGTTTTAAACAATATTATTGGTGCAACAGGGATATAATTGAAGTCCACATCTCCACGTGGCCAAGATGTTAGAACACCGTCCCAGGTAGCAAGCAAAGACCAACTGACCAACGAGTGTTTAATTGTAAAGAAATAATTCTAGGGAGCAAGGTACTTCATTGCAAGCAGCACCACCCACTGCTCCTGACAGTGCTGCCAAATGGCAATGCCAGAATCACATACTAACTATGACACTTGAAAACAAGTGTGACATTACGGACTATTGCAGGTCACCCCACCACAGTCCCCGCTGAAGAGGTGGCCTGGAATTTGCATATTTTATCGTTTTTTAATAAATGTCATTGGTGAACAATTGTGCTGTGTTTAAAATATATACTTAGAGTGACATCATGTGGTGTACTCTCATAAACAAGTGCCAGTGTTTAAAAATAAGTGCCTGTGCCTAGCAGCAGAAAACACCTGCACAAATTAAGTTTCTTATAATGAATGCATAAAAGTTAATAAACGAGTGTGAGAAAATAGCGGCAATTCACTTTGCTGTGAGTGCACTATTAAAATGAATAACATAGAAGTAATTTCGTGTACATATCAACACTTTTAAATATGCGGCGAAACATTCTGTAAACTCATATGTGTGGATTTTACACAAAGCAGAAAATAAGTCCACACAGAATTAAGCAAAGCATATAATGCAAATCTATATGAGTACCATTCATACTAAAAAAAGACAGATGGTTGCTTTTTCAGCAGGCTCCCACGGTACATTGTCCCGAAGGGCGTAGACTTCAAGATGACTGTGTATAGAACACATCAGTATTGTGAAGTGAGTGTAGCTCATGCAAGAGATGAGAGAAACAAGACATTAAAAAGCCGACAAATTGAGCTGTCTGTAGGTTAAACATTAGTTTGTTGACTATGGCGTTGTATGGTGCATAGTGGTAAATGGAGGCTTTGTCGACATAAAATTAGCCACAGTGCTATAAAATATTCATAGACTCAGGTGTTGTAGCTGTGTCCACTTTAAAACAAGAGCCCCTGATTAGTCGTAGTGGCCAGTATTGAAGGATTTTGTATCCTGTCCACAATGAATGCATGTATTATGTATGTGGTATTTCTATATACAAATCTAGCTGAATGGCAGTGACATACTGTACAGTGTACGAGTAAAAGATACAATCAACAAGTGGGGTAGCTGGTTTCTGAAAGTAGAAGTAGACTCCTTCTACATCGTGATGCAGGCATCTTTAAACAGGCTCATCTTCAGCTGTTTGCTAAATTGAAGTAGGGTTGGTGCTGCCCTGATGAACACAGGGATGTTGTTGGAGATCCAGGGTGCATAGATGGAGAAAGCCTGTTGTCTTATTTTTCTTTTTACATTTATTCACCTCTATTCTGATGGTGCCTGGCTGAGAGTGTGCCAAGAGCCACCAGAGGAGGTGGGTTAGTTATCCAGATATTCTGCAGTTCTTTTTATGATGACTTTGTAAATGATGATACTGGTTTTGAAGATTGTGCAGTCTAAAATCTGTGTGAAACTCGGAAAATATGTTGATACTCCAGGCCTTCTTGTAAACTGCCCCTGAGGAGTTAAGAGTATCATTCTGCATCAAGGATTTTAGAAAGAGCGGATCCAAGAAGTGACTGTAATGGCTGCTTCTTTACAGGTTGAAGCAGGTTAACCAGTCCCTAGTAACGACTCTTTAATTTTCACTCGTTGAAGCGGGTTGTGCCTTTCCTACCCCCAAATCAGTATAGCTGTTAAAACATTTACCAATTTCGGTTTGGATTATGGAAACAACTGTCAACCCAGGAAGGGACTCAGAAGAGTCTTTATTCAATTTGTAATGTATTCGAAATTGCAACTCAAAAAGATAATTTTATTTAGCCATGACTTACTCTTGTAGTAACCCTAGTTTAGTACTTTATGCAATGAGTAATACAGAAATACTGCTGGCTTACTAGTACAATTCAGGTAAACATTCCAAAGGTGAAGAGTACAGGACTTCCAACTTGGGTTGAGCCTCACCGGGGAGCGGGGGGTTCTGAATTGATCCCGGGATGGGGATGGTGGTGGTGCCAGGCACTGGCCAAGAGGACAATCATGCTAAAAACAATACTGTGGTTTACTGAAAAAACACAGTGACAGTGAGGCACTCTGCAACGGGGCGTCAGTAACATCTTTTGTCACCCATGTCCGTGTTGGGAGTAGATGTGAAAGGGTAACATGCTCTAAATAAGTTTCAATGTCTCCACTCCACCCTCATTTTCGATAAAGGATCATACTGTTTCATATTCCATATGGCAGTTCCTCTGTACAGAATTCATAGCCAAACATAACAGCTTCATGCCAACATGTGTTTCGTCCATTTTGTATACCAGGACTTTATCAGGGCTGAAACACACGTAAGAATGGCATCAGGAATGAAAGCAGTTGGGTTAGGAATATGAAGCATAAGGTCTGAATACAAGACACTGGAAATCAACGCACAGTATGAACTTGGACTTGATTTTTGGAGTGCTTGGAGCTTAATGTAATTTTTAAGGAAAAGACTGTTGTCTATTTTCTTATTGAGGAAGATTTGACGGCTCTACCTCCTCCTTAAGCACCGTCTGTAATTTTTTTAGTGTTGTAAACGTATCTAGGACCCTATTTAAATATTCCCGATTTATGCCCTTATGTGGTTATAACAAATCATATCCTTATAAAGGCATAAGAATCATATCCATATTTAGTCATAGCCAATGCAGTCCAAATATGGCAAGGCTACTCCCATAGACTCCTAGAAAGTACAACGCGTTCTCTAAACAAACCAAGCCTCCAGCAGCCCGAGAATTTCCCCTGCTTTTGTTTTGATTTGTGCAAGAACTCCACGAGTCCAGAAAGAACTGTAAGTTCTTAGTGACGTATTATGTCCAACCTTACGTCAAACTCGGCACCTTTCAGGTATAAATATACCAGCCTTTGCCTTAAGCAAACACACGGTGGTTTGGAGCGTAGCGGCTATCTACTTGCCCGACGCCCAGCTGATGCGAGTGCTGAAGGAAGCCGACCCTCCCATTTGACGCACTGAGAGAGACGCTGTCTTTTCTCCTGCTGGGAAATCCAGCTCCAGTGTTTTCAGTCACCCTTGCGGGTTGCTGGGAGATCGAGTCCTGAGAGAGAGATACAAGACCTCCTTCATTCTATAAACAAGGTACGGAGCTGATTAGATCCTTAGAGAATTCTTGATGCAGATTCTTGGAAAAACTGTCTTAACATACTTACTCCTTCCCACGTATTAGGCTTAGGTCAGGTACACCGGGGTAGGCGTATTTTAGAAACACCAGTTGAGCACGTTTAGTCAACCTTTTATAATTGTATGTATTTTATGTATTTTATCCGTTTTAAGTATCATATGGCTCAGAAACCATATCAACGCTTTTACAGTATTATTTCATAATATTCCTTTTACTGTACGCACTTTACTTCATGACAAGTATTGCAATTGTGGCAAGTCACTTCTCTTGCATGAGAAAGAGGACTGCTCGATAAATAACAACTTTTATTGAAAACGCCCGTCTCTCTATTTCTCTGCACTCTGGTGAAACTAAGCATGCACGATTGACTGAATGAAATAGCTGTCTATTATTTTCACATGACTCTGGAGATATACTCCTTATTCTGGGGGGAGCAAAGTTGTCATGTTTATGCGGTTGTCAGAAACTAATCCCTTCTTGTCTATTCAGGAAAGTTAACCCCTTCCTGTTCACTCGAGAAAGTTTCTAGTGACCTCTGAGCTAGCTGGCATTCATAATTAAGTCTAACATATTCAATAGAGACCTAGTCGACCTCAGTCCTACGTCTAAACTATTGTTTATGTTATTCCAATGCGCAGAGCCTATTGGGTATATTGGAACTACACTACATGGCGCCCAACGTTTGGTAAGGCGATAATCTAACGCAAGATACTAGAGTAACTCAGTCGTGCTTTTCACACAGACCCCTTTTCCCGTAAAAACTCCAATAGACGTCTGGAGTGGGTAAAGGGTTAATATCCGCCGGAACTTAGTAGGAAAAGATTCCTATGTATTCGTTTTTGGTTTAGTCAACGTTGAAGGATACAGTATTCCAAAATATTGTGCTCCTAATCTTTGTTTCCTTGAAACTTGCTCTGCAACAAAAACCTTTCAGTCAGTAAAATGACGGAAAGTGAAGGTGAAAGGGAGAGAGCTAAAATAGCAGCTCAACTTCTAGCGGATGACACAAGTCTCCAAAATGAAGACCCGAATGCTATAATCATTCCGGTAAATGTAAGAAAAACTATAACTATTAAACTTATAGAAAATGGACTATCATCAAGAGGTGGCACAGTCATATTTGTGGTAGAGGCCCACGAATATCGCCAGACAGAGGTATTCTATTCATGGATACATTTTCCAGCAGCACATGCTGTGACACACGATTTCCACTATTACAAAATAGAAGAATCTCCAGAGGAATACACTCCTTTCGAGACATTGAAATTCCACTAACATACCAAGAGCATATGCTCTGGTTTAATGGCGCCCTAAAACATCAAAATGACATCACCAGGCTCGGTCCACTAGGTAGACCAGGAGCCACGTGGCCGGTTCTAGCCAGCTACACACCACATCCGGACATTGAAAAAATGTCAGACCGAGAACTTTTAGCTCAGCTAAAACAACTAATTAAAATACATAGACAATTGGTCCAATATGTCATGCGGACTTCAACAGTCCAACCAACAATAAGAATTCCACAACACACCCCTCACCAGGGGAATACAAATAAAATCACACCACAGAATATACAATCAGCCATTGGCAAAATACCCGCAAAAGGGGAACAAATTCCATTCTGGTTGGCTCAAAAATTTCCTGATACTACTCCTAATGAGCAACACAGAATTCTGACTATCTGTCTTCCAATGGTGATCGCACCACATGTGGAGGACTGTGACACTTGGGGCACAGTCTTTGCTTCAATATACACAAAAACACATGGTGTTCCGTCTATGGCGGTTATACCAGACGTATTAAGACAGATTCAAAATGAATACGGTCCAGAACCTGCTTTAACTCTAGGTATGAAATTACTGAAAGACTTTAAGCAAGTCTCGGCTATATTACTAGCCAACATAAAAAGGAGAAACAGCATCTGTGGCAATCCGCCAGAAATTGAAAGAAACAGATATAGCAGAACAACCTTTTGAACTTGCCAGAATCATAGAAAAATCCTATGAAGAACTAGGTAGAGATAGTTTGGGTGGGAAACCACTAAAACCACAACTAACTGAAAATCCTGAAAAAACTTTTATTAAAAATAATCTGAACACTCCAAAAAAGAGGTGGGAGGGTAACAAACAAACCACTCCCAGAGAAAAACAGTTTCAGTCCAGAGGAAAGTCTCCTCAACGAAGAGACAGATCTCCAGAAAGAGGAGGCAAGTCTCCCCACAGGGAAGCCTCTGAAAAAAGATACAACCTTAGAAATAGGGATAATTTGAGAAACCTGACAGATATCAAGATATTTATACACGTCCCTCTCGATCTTTTCAGACTTCCTCACAGAAATCGGAAAGAAGAGGAAGGTCAGAACACAAAGAAGAGCACGTCAAGTCCAAAGACAAGGAACCTGCTCATCAAAGTAAAAAATTACAATATCCAAGAAAGAAGGTAGCTAGTATTAAAATAAAACATGCCGAGAATTCTGAGGACACAACTGAAAAACGGAGAATGGGCCCAGACAATGCTGGACAGCGCAGCAGAAGTGACCATAGCTCGCAAGATCCCGATGAATCTTCTGGAGACAGTGGACACGAATGAATACATTCAGGTGGAAACTGCAGATACCAGAGTTAGCGTGCCCCATAAATTATACGAAATAACATTGCGTATAGAGGGGGACAAAACTAGGAAAATAAGGGGTCTCTTTTGGGATAACCTATCGAAGGGCTATGATATCCTTCTAGCAGAAAAAGACTGGCCACCAGAGTTTGTCAGGGAGTGCCCACATGGCGAAGAAATGAATATGCCTGCCTTCTAAAATCCTATTCCAATTCATAAATACACATTTTCAAGAAAATGGGCAGTAGCCCAAGCCGCTGCATTAAATAAAAATCATGTAGGATGGGATGAGGATTCTCCTCACCACAAAATTAAGTTAAAAAATCAACCTACTGCACAGAGGCAGTATCCTGTTAAGCAAGAAACTAAGAAACAAGTCAGGGAGATCTTAGATCAACTTGAATATCAGGGGGTGATTGAAACATGCACCTCACAAATGAACAATCCTTTGTTTCCTGTCTCCAAGCCAGACGATTCATATTGTCTAGTTTTGGACTACAGACACCTAAACTCCTGTTGCAAAACATTTGCAGTACAAAACTCACACAGTGCAGCACTAATGAATAACATCGTGCGCAAAAAATATAAAACGACATTAGATATTTCAAATGGTTTCTTTTGTCAAAACATAGCACCTGAAAGCAGGTATTTGACCGCTTTCTCAACAATGGGGGCGCAAAAACAATGTTGCCGTCTCCCACAAGGATTCAAGAAAAGCCCAGGATTATTCTCAGCAAGGGTAACAGAGTTACTACAAATATATGATGATGAGGCATTATCTTATGTCGACGACATCTATCTCACAGACGATGACCTGGAGACTCACTTTAAAAAGAGTGAACACCATAATACTTGGGTTCGCAGCTGAATGGTACAAATTCAACTTTAAAAAGTCACGAATTGCCCATCTAACTGTCCTATTTTTAGGATATGACTTATCAAGTGAAGGCAAAAGCCTAGCAGACAACTTCTTAGAGAAGTGTGCTGTACTCCAAGCTCCAAAAACGCTGAAGAACTTACAATCAATACTAGGTTTCCTAAATTTCGGAAGAACATACATTCTAAATTATGCAGAGAGGGTTAAACCTCTATATGAATTAATAAGACCTGATTTCAAACCAATCAATTGAACTCAGAAACACACAGAAATTTTAAGATCATTACAAACAGACATGTTAACTAAAACAAAACTGCAAACACGCGTAAACGTATGCAACCTTGTAATCCGAGTCATCCCAGGAAGATGCGGATTCACGTACCTGACCTCTAATGAGGGAGAAACGGTACCAATAGCTTATAAATCACACTTGTACACACAAGCTAAAATGAAATTCAGTTCTACTGAAAAAATTCTAACTGCGGTTCAAACTGCTGTAGCAAAAGAAAGAACCCTAGTCCAAGGGAGGAGCATATCTGTTTTAACAGCAATATCAGCCCTTGAGACAGCAACAAGACCACGCATTCCAAATGCTGGGGCATTAGATCCAAAATGGATACAATGGGAAAATTCTCTTGCTGCAGAAGACGTGAAACACGCTTTTGATCCGAAAATGAAAAAACTAGAAAATCTAGAATACGAACATGAATATCCTCTGCCGATCGAAATTCTGCCTCTAGAACAATACATCCGTGCAATCTACACAGACAGATTTGCACAACACTATGTTGTGGGAAAACAAACTTACAATGCAGCGTGCGCGATTGTTAATGGTCGCTGGCGCGTAGGTAAATTCAGACCGATAATAACAAAAACTGAATCACTCAGAAACTGTACAGCTCAGCGAGCTGAAATAAGATCTTTAAAAATGGCGCTTGAAAATGCCAATCGCGAATTCCCGACACTTATAGTGTGCGATTCACATTACTGCGTCCGGTCTTACAATAACAGCATGCAGACCTGGATTCAAAACGGTTTCCAAGATGAGACAGGTGCCACAATAAAGCATAAAAAGCTCTGGGAACAAATAGTTCTTTTACAGAAAGAGCTACGAAAGACTCACGTGATACATACACTGAGTCATCAACGTGATGACGTTCACGTTGCAGGGAATTCATTGGCTAACAGAGCCACAGCGGCAGCGGTTCAACCAGCTTCCGTAGCCGCAAAAAACTTTCTAAAAAACACATAGATGGAGAAACCATGCTGGTGGTAAAAGCCTCATTAAAAGGCGACTATGCAGCATTACCTCTCAACTATCCACTCAGTAATACATACATAATTGATGCAAACTCTCTTCCTTTTGCTCAAATCCCTGGAGTGGGGGACAGAGTAATTCCAAACACGAACCGGAGGGCTTATTTATTTATATTTATTTATTTAGGCGATTTGTTAAGCGCTCAATTACCCGTGGGTGTCTCGGCGCTGAGTGAAAGAACTGGTCCAAGAGGAGTTATTGCGTAGTTTTGTGGTGGTGACTATGAAGGATCTGTCTCCCCAGGAGACTTTCTTAGTCCTGGGAACCTGCATGAGTCCAGCGGTTGAGGATCTTAGGGATCTGGCAGGTTTGTAAGGACAGAAGGAGTCTTTCAAATACGCTGGACCTTGCCCATGAATTGCTTTATAGGCAATGCAGAGAGCCTTGAATTTAGTTCTCTTTTTTACGGGTAGCCAGTGAAGCTCTCGGAGTGTCCCAGAGATGGAGGCATACTTAGGACATCCAGTAATCAATCTGGCCGCCGCATTTTGCACCAGTTGTAATTTCTTTAAAACACCTTCTTGAGCGTTGACTAGCAGACCATTACAGTAGTCAATGCGGGCCATGATGAGTGCGCTGATCAGCGTTTTTGTCATGTTCATGGGAAGATATGGTAGAAGTTTTTTTATCATTCTCAAGGTGTAGAATGAGGAGGAAACTACTGCGTTAACGTGGTGCATGAAAGTAAGTTTGGTGTCCAGTATAACTCCAAGATTTCTAGCCTTGGTCACCGGGGA
Organism: Lissotriton helveticus; assembly: GCF_964261635.1. Taxonomy (NCBI): domain Eukaryota; kingdom Metazoa; phylum Chordata; class Amphibia; order Caudata; family Salamandridae; genus Lissotriton; species Lissotriton helveticus. The sequence goes on from NC_136063.1 coordinate 1,632,475,386, forward strand.
AGGGGGTGGTCCCAGGGCATCAGGCCACCATGTGGGAGACCAGGCAGGGGAGAGATTGCCAAACAGCATCACCTCCGTTTTATCGGAGTTTAACTTCAGGCAGTTTCTTGCCATCCAATTACTTATTGCCAACATTCCCAGTTTAAAGTTGGCGGCCACTTCATCTCCGTTTTTGTTTATGGCTAAGACAATCTGAGTGTCGTCGGCATAGGATGTAACCGCCAGGTGATGGATTTTTATGGTCCTCGCTAAGTCTGACACATAGATGTTAAATAATGTGGGACTTAGCGAGGACCCCTGGGGAACACCACAAGGAAGAGTGAAGGGAGGTGAGTTGTAGTTGCCGAAGGCAACAGATTGAACTCGATCGGCGAGGAATGAGGCAATGAGTTCCTTCGCTGCACCCATAATGCCTGCCATTTCGACACGGTCGATCAAGGTGGAGTGATCGACCGTGTCGAAGGCCGCAGACAGGTCCAGTAGAATGAGTACTGCTGATCCTCCATTATCTAGGGACTTTCTAATTTCCTCTGTGGCTTTAATAAGCGCAGTTTCCGTCCCGTGTCCCTTCCGGAAGCCGAATTGTGTTTCGTCCAGGCAGTTATTTTGATCTATGAAATATGAGATTTGTGTGTTCATTATTTTTTCCACAATTTTGGCAGGGAGTGGGAGGCAGGCGATTGGACGATAATTAGCAACTATCGTCGGATCAAGTGAACTTTTTTTGATAAGTGGTTTGACGATGGCTTTTTTCCAGATGGAGGGAAAAGTAGTGGATAAGAACATAGCATTAAAAATATCAGTGAGTTTAGAGCTTATAATTTCGTGGAAATTTTTGAGAATGACGGGGGGACATGGGTCTTCCGGAGATCCGGAGTTCGTGGTGCATAAGAGATGAGACACCAGATCAGAGGAGATCTGAGAGAATTCCTGAAAGGAACTAGAAGGGTTTGTTCGAGGGAGGTTGATAGAGTTAATGTCCGACGGAGTTTGATCGATAGAGACGGAGTAAGGGTATCCAGTGCCTTTATTCTGGGCTTTAAATTGGGAGAAGATGTCCGTGACTTTTTTTTGGAAATGGTTTGCCAAAGAGTTACATAATTCTTGGGTGTATGTAATAGGGGTGGATGCTGTTTGTCCAGAGAGACGCGTCACTACCTGGAAGAGTTGTTTGGTCGAGTCTTGAGCAAGGTTAATTTGACTGCTATAGAACTTACTTTTCTCCTTGCTGATTAATTGTTTGTAGTTATGCAGCATGGTTTTATAGAGAACTTTTTGCTCTTGGTCGTAGTCACGTCTCCATTTGCGTTCTTGGCGCCTACATTGTTGTCTTTCAATTCTAAGGGTATCATTGAACCAGGGGGAGGACTTGATGATTCTATTGGAGGATTGTTTCTTAAGTGGGACTGTTTGATCGACAGTGTTTCGGATCCAAATGGTATAGTTATTTGCCGCTAGTTCAGGATCAGCCTCAATGGGTGGTAAGGAGGTCAGAAGTGAGGATTGGGAGGCAGGAATGTCGATGCTTTTCCAGGCTCTAAATTTATTCAAGGGAGGGGAAGTGTGAACTCGGAGGGGGGTAGATTGTAATATAAAGTCGAAAAGAATAGCGGAATGGTCCGTCCAGGTGAAGGGAAGGAGATCCTTTATCACTAAGGATTTCTCGCTAGAGAATAGACCGTCCAAAAGATGGCCCGCAGTGTGCGAGGATCCAGTGAGCAGTTGTGGGAGTCCTATAGTATTTAATTCTGATAACAGGGCAGAGGTATCAGGATTGTCCAAAAGTTCGAGATGGAAGTTAAAATCACCTAAAAAGGTGTACTGACTTTCACCTGCCAGTGGTTCAAGGAGCATGGGTAAACTAGCGAGGAAAGGACTGCGAGGACCAGGAGGGCGGTAAATAAGTGTACCTTTGAAAGGGGGCGCATTTGGGATAGAGATAGAGAAAGACAGTGCTTCACAGCAAAGGGTAGGGATGGTTTCTGTTCGTACTATTAGGTTTTCACGGTATATAATGGCTAGTCCGCCTCCTTTCTTTGGAGGAGGTCTGTCCAGTCTGATATTAGCGTATCCTTCAGGGGTAGCAGTAGCGAAATCTGGTCCGCAGAAGAGATCGCCCCACGTTTCGGTAATGAAGAGGAGGTCAATGTTGTGGCTCTCGATGAAATTGGAGATTTCATATTTGTGCTTAGGGAGGGAGCGCACATTTATCAGAGCGGCTATGCATGATTTAGGCAGTGCCTTTTTGTTTGAGGTCGTTGTAGGTGAGGGTCGGTAGTTGTTAGTGATGAATGAGCATTTTGGGCAGATATAAGGAAGGTGGCGTGGTTGTTCCGCTAGATTGAGACGCTGGCATTGATGCGCGAAGGAGTTTAGCGAGTGGAGGTAATCAGAGTTGTATCTAATGGTAGTTGCAGGCTTAGTAGTGGTGAGACGGGTAGGGGGGGTAGCCCTGGGCCCGGTCCAGGCGCGGACGGGCGCAGACGGGCTTGCCTTAGGCGCGCCTTCGGCGCGCAAACGTCGCGCCCGCTGCGCTCGTCCGCACACATGGGAATGGGTCTGAGGCACCAAGAGATCTTGAAATCTCTAATAGAATTACAATCGGAATACTGGTGGCCGGGGATGAGCATGCAAATTTATAACTTTGCAATGGATTGTCAAAACTGCAATAGAGATCGCAGTTATAAACCGGACCAGACAATTGCTAGAACACCTTTATTAGAAAGCATAAGGCTTTCTATACGCAGAAATCTAGACGGAGAAATGCGATCCCATAATTATTAGGTCGAGATTCATTTAGATATGGCCCCCGCGCTCGGCTGACGCCAGAACTGTTATAAAAGATTTGCGAGTCTTTATCGGCACATACGCAATTGGCATGCTACATTCTGACCAGGGTCCTGCGTTTAGCTCTCGAGCTTACAAAGAGGCCATGACCAGCATGGGCATTGCATTGCGGTACTCTAGTCCATTCCATCCCGAGGGAAATGCGGTAGTGGAGAGAAAAAACCGTGACATAAAGCAATCTATAACAGGGAGGGTATTAGGTTCAGGTGACGGGTGGGTCAAACATCTAACAAGTGTCCAACGTAGTCTTAATAACCTGCCAAGAAATTCGCTAGGGGGTATCACTCCATACGAACTTTTGTTTGGTACTAGAATGATCATCCAGGACCTAGACTGTCACACTTCAGTGGTGAAACAAAAAACCTTTGATATCAAAGATCGTTTGGCTGTTTTACAGGACTTAAATGAAACAAGAAGAAGTCTAAGTAACATAAAGCTAAAGCCAAAGACCACTGAAGAAAAACCACCTGTCCCAGCAAGACTTGTCTGGATTCCAAAGATTGGGGATCTGGTCAGAGAAAAGATCGCGGTGAAGAAGGAATTTGGGCCTTCTTACAGAAAAGCAGTACCTGTCTCAGCTGTCAGCGGAATAAGATCAGTTGTACTACCGCCCCTTGCTGGTAAAAAGGAGAACCGAGTTGTATCAATCGACCTGGTAAAACCACAATCATGTGGCCAATAATAAGTAGTAGGCCCAGTGGACTCCCAAGAAATAGCAGAAGACCAAATCTTGCTACAATCCAAGAGGTTCAAACTGAGAGACTAATCACATTTGATAAACCTGCAGTGAATAAAAAAGGACTATGCAACAAAGCCATGGAACTTATGCCTCTTGAAACCCAAATTGCAACAGTTTGTAGAGAAACAAAAATCTACAACGATGTAGCCTCTGAACATACAGAATCAAAGATTAATAACAATCCGGAAGCAATTCCAACAATTGACAGAACTGCATCTGGCTACTTCATCAATTTCGATGACTTTTCTGATGATCCAAGTGAACATGAAGAAACGCCAGCAACAAAAACTTTTAAACAAAAAATGACTGAACTCTTTCATCAACTCAAAGAAACATATCTGATTTCACCATGGATTGAATTATGGATTGTGTTAGGTGTACTTTTCCTCCTACTTTGGCTCATCTTGGTTTTATGTTTGGGTAGATTTATTGATGGAAAATATAGTACAATGGACACAGCAAGTCAGAACATCAACTTGGTCCTGAAGCCTCACACATCTTCACACATCAAAAAAAGAGAACTGTCATCAGTGAACATTACAGCCAATCCTATACCTGGTGGTGTAGCATGGGACAAAACTGATTACGAAATCTATGGCCCGATTGAGCCCTTGAAATATCCACATCAATTCAAGGTTTCATTAAGTGACTTTGTGACACCAAGTACTTTCTCTGATGATTGGGACTTTGAAAACATTAATAATATGATGTCAGATTTACAAATGTCAGCAAAATTCACAGAACATGATTATTTGCAGGGTTCATCAAATTATGAAGAAATGTACTGTTTTAATCATTATTCTCATCACTATTTGCATAAATCTGCTAATCCTAGAAATGTTTTTACTTATAACCAATGGGAACATTGTCCAACTCCGCCAAAAGGCAGCTTGAAAACATTTTATGAGAAATTCACATACTTCTCAGGGTTTAACAACAGTGATCCAGAAACGATTTATTTTAAAATGTTAAATAAGACAGGAATGAAAACAATGTTGACAAATACTAAATTGATTTATTCTGAAAAATTTTATGAAACAATGTCTACATTTGGTTTTGAATTTTGGAAAAACAACATTGAGACAAAAACCATCTGGGGTACAAAAGACTGGCAGGTACAAGGTCTAGAAGCATTATTTAGAGCCTGTATGATCCCAGAACAAATAATATTCTTGAATGACACCATTCAACAAACAACCTGTCTTGGTCTAGCCAAGATAGTGTAGGAAAACTATGCCTTGAGTGGCTACAGAACTCCACACTGCCTGATATTAAGCAACACTTAACTTTACTTAAAGAAGGTGCTGACTTGCGAGATTTCATACTGGGACCTCGCAAACAGCGCCAAAAACGTTTCATATACGCCGGTATATACGCTGCTTACAACAAAGCTTGGAAAGTGACGCAAATTGAAACTGACGAAAAAATACGAGAAATTGATCGTATTAATTTGGAAAAATCACTGTCTGTAGTGGACAATGAGTTAACGACTCTGTCCTCCAGAATTTATTCACTGGACAGCATTGTATCATCCGCTATTGATATAATAGAGCAGGACTTGCTAATGTTACAACATGGTCAGTCCCAATTGCGTTCTATTGTACAGCTAGGCTGGACGCTGCAAAACCTGCGTTCAGGCTACGTGCCATGGCGTCTAATCAACATAACGTCATTATTTTCTATCTTTAACCTTACTGATAAACAAATCAGTTTGGCACAAAAAGGAGCAGACTATACGATTCTGAGCATTGAAAAACTTGAGAGATTACCATTGACAATGTCAGAGAGCACTGTCATTGAATGGATAATACATGGAACAATTACAATTCCGATAACAACTTTTCAGTTTCAATATTGCCAAAAGTATATACCAGCAGGCCTGTACGAAAGGTTGGATAAAGGATATTCTATTCGAATTGATACTTTAAGCAGAATGAAGTCTATTCTTTTACAGACAACTGTGCCTTTAACCTCGTCCAAAGAGACGTATGATCTGCAAGTTGCAAGGACAGCGGCAGAGATACATACCCTATTATCGACAAATTGCCCCGTGCATTTCGTAGAAATGTGAAGCCAAATCTTAAACATGTCTGATACCAGTGGCATCGCACATGTATTTAAGACAATTTTTTCGGGACTGTTAGCACCCTTTGAAACAGTTTTTGGCATCTTCCCGAATTTTGTGCATTCTGTATTCGGCGGCCTGCCTCCTCTTTTGGGACTCGTAGCAGGAATTTTATTTTTGTTCCTTCTGCTCCGATATGGCAAGCCAAGCCACAGACAAAACTCAGGCTACAATGGAAGAAACGATCCTGGCTATACGTTACCGAGAACGGATCACTAAAGTCCTCGGCTTTGCCCGGCTAAGAGATCTGAATACTACCTGGTTTCTTTCATTCAGACCAATCTGGCAAGATTGCATCTTACCTGTGCTTCGAAGTCTGCTATGCGGAGAAGAATGCGTGTTGGACGTCTGTCTTACACTACCATCAGCAGTACCTATGGATATCGATACTTTACTTGGTTCGGTAACGGCTCATGCAACGTGTTGTCCCCAGCGGCTACCTATTCTGATGACGGCATTCGTTGAAACTTCACCATTACGATTAGGTGGCGGTGAAGTACGAGATGAAAGCAGCACCACACAGGTACAACCTTCTGTGAGCATTGCTGATCCAGACATTGATGATGGCAATGATTCTCACATATGCACTATTTCAGCTTTTTCGAACTTGGTCGAACTTTCACCTACTGTTGTAGACCAATTTTTCGCAAGCCTGTCTGATTTGTTGTTCTCTCCTAACAACGAGAATAACTTTTGAAACAACGAGCACACAGCGTTCCCTGAACTCTGAATTCGGCCTTCAGTTTTTGATAAACAAACACTACTGAAAACAATTGGAACTATTTTTTCCCCTGAAAGCGAAATTATTTTTCCATTTCCAAAATATTTACCTTTTTTCTGGCACATGGTACTCTGCTTAAAGTAGAACTATTCTTAGAGAACAGAACTTCTATTTTTAGAAACTCTAGATACAATATTTTTATTCAGCCTCTAGCACATGTACAGTATTGTATAAATATGTGATGAAATGGTCTCGACCTTCTCTTCTGTATTAAGAGCCATTTCATAAATGTAATTTTCGCAATTCATTCAGCCGATATTTATATATGCATTATCTGAATGATACCACTGCTTGAAAAACGTACAGTATAAATACTCATTTTCGTGTATATACCATATACCATTTCAAATGCAATTTATGTAATTTGGGGTGGGCTGGAAAACACATGCATTGTTATATGTTTAGTATTGCTTAGCATTTAGTAATGATGGAAATTATATGTGGAGTGGGTGTTGTAAACGTATCTAGGACCCTATTTAAATATTCCCGATTTATGCCCTTATGTGGTTATAACAAATCAAATCCTTATAAAGGCATAAGAATCATATCCATATTTAGTCATAGCCAATGCAGTCCAAATACGGCAAGGCTACTCCCATAGACTCCTAGAAAGTACAACGCGTTCTCTTAACAATCCAAGCCTCCAGCAGCCCGGGAATTCCCCCTGCTTTTGTTTTGATTTGTGCAAGAACTCCTGGAGTCCAGAAAGAACTGTAAGTTCTTAGTGACGTCTTATGTCCAACCTTACGTCAAACTCGGCACCTTTCAGGCATAAATATACCTGCATTTGCCTTAAGCAAACACACAGTGGTTTGGAGCAGAGCAACTATCTACTTGCCCGACGTCCAGCTGATGCGAGTGCTGAAGGAAGCCGACCCTCCCATTTGACGCACTGAGAGAGGCGCTGTCTTTTCTCTTGCCGAGAAATCCAGCTCCAGTGTTTCCAGTCACCCTTGCGGGTTGCTGGGAGATCGAGTCCTGAGAGAGAGATACAAGACCTCCTTCATTCTATAAACAAGGTACGGAGCTGATTAGATCCTTAGAGAATTCTTGATGCAGATTCTTGGCAAAACTATCTTAACTTACTTACTCCTTCCCACGTTTTAGTCTTAGGTCAAGTACACCGGGGTAGGAGTATTTTAGAAACACCAGTTGAGCACGTTTAGTCAACCTTTTATAATTGTATGTATTTTATGTATTTTATCCGTTTTAAGTATCATATGGCTCAGAAACCATATCAATGCTTTTACAGTATTATTTCATAATACTCCTTTTACTGTACGCACTTTACTTTATGACAAGTATTGCAATTATAAAATATTGCCATGTGTGGTGCTGTGCTTACCACTGCTCTTTCTTTTGTTGATGTATTAACTTTACACTCAGAAATTTGGCTCCAACCCTGTTTTGGAGGTGGGAGATATGTAAGTGCACACTTGTGAGTAACTTTACACTTGTAAATGGTGAATAGCCAAAAGTAGTAACGTTATTGAAAAGTGTAAGAGTAAACTTACAGGTGTAGATTTGATTATGTGTAAGTTTACCTTTGTGAACAGGCCCCAAGACTCCCCCATTGTAATTGTCCTATTTTTATGATTGAGCAAGACTAGTAGTCCTTTTCATTTAAAAAGCATTTGTCACTACTTGATTCATCGTAATCACATTCACATAAATTATGGCTCCAGGGCCTTTGAACGTTTGTAGCAGAGAAAGGGGATTTTTTTTAAGAAGAAGAAGCCAGGCTCACCTGAACATCAACCCAATTTAAGCAGTATTTAGACACTGGCTAGCATTTCAGAGAACATTTTATAGCAATTCGAAACACACATGTATAACATTGTGCCCCCCCCCCCTTTAAAATGTTCCTGCACCAGATGAGTATCTGCACCTTAAGTATTATTTTAGGGGTGTAAGTGAAGATTTCGAGTTTACTTGCACACATAACATTATTATGCTAACGCTTCACCAGCTCCCAAGCACATTTACCATCATTTGCACCTGCACGAGTGGCCTGTTTAACCAGATTTTGTTTGACTTATTCTTGTAGTGCTCCTGACTTATTCCTGAATTAGAGGGATTCAGAAGTTAGCCAGAAGTACTAAAATAATCCTTCACACATATTTACAGCAAACCATTTGTGAATTGGGCCCTATATGTTTGTTATAAATGTGCACATTTTACAATTATATCTCAATTGTGCTATTAAGCATTATGCCATTATTGTGTCTTCTTTTTCACAGCAATGCTTGTTTAAGCAGAGACTCATTTTCTTCTTCTGGCCATCACATACAAATATATCTATGGGGGCTGTTTTCTGTTTATTTCAAAAGACAGATGTGTTCGGTCATATAACAATGTGTAAGAGTGATAAAAGCTCACTGAAATTATTTTCCGCATCCGAACACAATAGCAGCTTTTTGTTCTTTAGTTCACAGCTACATCTGTTGTTGGGCTTTGTTTTTCACTGCAATTTTTGCATTTCAAAGTAGATGCCTTGGGGTATTTTTCCTATCATTAGATCAAGAATTGGACTGGTAACGGCGCCGCAGCCCCTGTGCGTCACATATAGATTTCCTGTCTCTAATAAACAAGCATTGGCATGGCCAATTGGTCTCGCATTTGGGACCTTATAAGTATTTAGTTATGCAGCACAATATCCTTGGTGCAACAACATCAACTGTTGCGTGGCTAAACACGTATAAGGTCCCAAAGGCGAGACCTATTGGCAATGCCAATGCTTGTTATTTTTTGTTTTTGGGGGAAACCGGGCTAGTGCCAGAAGGGTCAAGGGTGAGTGGCAGCGAGGTGAGGAGTGAATGCCAGGAGGAACAAAGGTGACTGTTAGGCCATGGGGGTGAAGAGTGAGTGCCAGAGAGGTGAGGAGTGAGTGCCAGAGGAGTGAGATGTAAGAGTGAGGAGGGTCAAGGGTGAGTGGCAGGGAGGGGAAGGGTGAGTGCTGAGAAGGGGAAGTTTGAGTGCCAGGGGTGAGGGGTAGCTGCCAGGCCAGGGGGGTGAAGGGCTAGTGCCACGGAGGTGAAGGTTGAGTGCCAAGTCAGGGGGATGAAGGGTGACTGCCAGGGAGATGAAGGTTGAGTGCCATGGAGGGTGAGATGTAAGAGTCAGGAAAGTCAAAGGTGAGTGCCAGGGAGGGAAGGGTGGGTGCAAGGGGTGAAGGGTAGCAGCCAGGCCAGGGGGATGAAGGGCTATTGCCATGGAGGTGAAGGGTGAGTGCCAAGGGAGTGAGTAGTGAATGCCAGGAGGGACATTTGTGTGTGTCAAGGAGGTGAAGGATATGTGTCAGGGAGGGGAAGTATGAGTACCAGGAGGGTCGAGGGTGAGTGTCAGGGGGGGTGACAGTTGAGTGTCACGGAGAGACAATGCTGAGTGCCAGAGAGGGAGAAGGATGAGTGCCCGGTGCGAGGAGTGACTGCCAGGCCTGAGGGGTGAAGGGTGAGTGCCAGGGAGGTGAGGGGTGAGCGACAGACTGCAAACAGTAGTGAGCTGGGGTCTAGAAGGAGGTGCGGAGATCATCACCCGGTGTGCGCCAGGCTGGGATGCACCAGTGCCAGGCCAGCATGGGTGGATAAAAGAACCTCTGAAAGGCGGGTGCCAAGTCACTCGTAACCTTACTACAGGAGTGGGGTGCACAGGAGAGAGTAACATCTTCAAACAAGAAACTATTAAAAATCCTGAAAACTCCACTTTATGGTCTTGCACCTTATGTGGAAAATAATTAGCAAATGAATGGGCTAACGTAGCAAACTTGCAGCTTGTTACAGCAACTTATTGAGATAAAATTTGCATAGCAAATAAGCCAAAGGTAACACAATTTGAATTACTAACGGTAAGATTCGCAATGAACTAGCAACAAGTTGAAAAAGCACCCCAGAATTGAACCGAGGAAACAGAATAAAAAAAAAATGGGGACAACATTGGTCTCCTTTTCACAGCTGACAGCCAAAAAAACAGGGTGTTGTGGAGGACGCGGATTCTGGTGGAATCAGAGTCAATTTTTCATAAAACTTTTTTTTTAAACAACTCTTTTGAACACACTAGTGTATAGTACCATGTGAGTGCCACTGCCCTTCTCCTAAGATACAACCTCTGTGAAACAAACAGATTAGAATAACTGTTTGCTGTTTAAAACTAAGTGGGGCACGAATGCAGTTTAGTATTCTGGGTATTGCTTGAAGGAAGGATAAGAAACCTGGTTACCTTTGTCTGTACTACTGATATCTATGTGTATCGGAGAAAATGCATGGAGTGGTATGGTTGACAGGAGATGTGCAGGCTGCTTAAATATTGTAGAGATTGGATTGTCAAGCACTAGGAAACAAGAGTGAATGCTGAATAAAACTAGAAACGCAAACACTTTCACTGTGAACCCAGCCATGAAAGAGAAACTGATCGCGATCGCGTGGAAGTGAAACTGACCGCGATCGCGCTATCTGGCTGAGCGGAGGCTGATAGGCAGTGAGTGGCTGGGGGTGGGATGTGTGTGTGTGTGGTTGGGTGTGGTTGTGAGGTTGTGTGTGGTTGTGTGTGTGGTTGTGTGTGTGGTTGGGGTTGTGTGTGTGGTTGTGTGTGTGGTTGTGTGTGTTTGTGTGTGGTTGTGGGTGTGGTTGTGTGTGGTTGTATGTGGTTGTGGTTGTGTGTGCGTTTGCATGTGTGGCTGTGTGTGTTTATGTGTGTGTGGTTGTGTGTGTGTGTGTGGTTGCGTGTGGTTGTGTGTGTTTGTGGTTGTATATGTGGTTGTGTGTGTGGTTGTGTGTGTGGTTTTGTGTGTGGTTGTAAGTGTAGGTGTGTGTGGTTGTGTGTGTGTGGTTGTGTTTCTGGTTGTTTGTATGTGTGTGTGGTGGTGTGTGTGTGTGGTTGTGTGTGTGGCTGTGTGTGTGTGTTTGTGGTTGTGTGTGTGGTTGTGGCTGTGTGTGTGGTTGGGTGTGGTTGTGTGTGTGTGTGGCTGTGTGTGTTGTGTTTGTGTGGTTGTGTGTATGGTTGTGTGCGTGTGGTTGTGTGTGGTTGTGTGTGTGTGGTTGTGTGTGTGTGGTTGTGTGTGTTTGTGTGTGTAGTTGTATGTGTGGTTGTGTGTGTGGTGTGTGTGTTTGTGTGTGTGGCTGTGTGTGTGTGGTTGCGTGTGGTTGTGGTTGTGTTTGTGGTTGTGTGCGTGTGTGTGTGTGTGTGCGTGGTTGTGTGTGTGTTTGTGGTTGTGTGTGGTTGTTTGGTTGTGTGTGGTTTTGTGTGTATGTGGTTGTGTGTGTGTGTGTGTGTGTGGTGTGTGTGTGTGTGTGGTTGTGTGTGTGTGGCTGTGCGTGGTTGTGTTTGTGGTGTGTGTAGTTGTGTGTGTGTGTGGTTGTGTGTGTGTGTGTGGTTGTGTGTATGATTGTGTGTGTGGTGTTGTGGTTGTGTGTGTGGTTGTTTGGTTGTGTGTGTGTGTGTGTGTGGTTGTGTGGTTGTGGTTTTGTGTCTGTGTGGTTGTGTGTGGGGGGTTTGTGTGTATGGTTGTGTGTGTGGTTGTGTGTGTGGTTGTGTGTGTGGGTGTGTGGTTGGGTGTGTGGTTGTGTGTGTGGTTGTGTGTGGTTGTGGTTGTGTGTGTGGTTGTGATTGTGTGTCTGTGGTTATGGTTATGTGTGTTGTTGTTGGTGTGGTTGTGGTTGTGGGTGTGGTTGTGGTTGTGGGTGTGGTTATGGTTGTGTGTGTGGTTGTGGTTGTGTGTGGTTGTGTGTGTGTGGCTGTGTGTGTGTTTGTGTGTGTTGTGTGTGTGTATCTGTGGTTGTGTGTGTGGTTGGGTGTGGTTGTGCATGTGTGATTGTGTGTGTGGTTGTGTGTGTGGTTGTATGTGTGGTTGTGCGTGTGGTTGTGGTCGGGTGTGCATGGTTGTGTGTGTGGTTGTGGTTGTGTGTGTGGTTGCGTGTGGAGTTGTGTGTGTGGTTGTGTGTGGTTGTGTTTGTGTGTGTGGTTGTGGTTGTGTGTGTGGTTGTGTGTGGGTGTGGTTGTGGTTTTGTGTGTGGTTGTGTGTGTGGTTGTGTGTGGTTGTGGGTGTGGTTTTGTGTGTGGTTGTGAGTGTAGTTGTTTGTCGTTGTGTGTGTATGGTTGTGTGTGTGGTTGTGTGGTTGTGTGTGTGTGGTTGTGTTTGTTGTTGTGTGTGTGCTTGTGGTTGTGTGTGTGGTTGTGGTTATGTGTGTGGTTGTGTGTGTGTGTGGTTGTGTGTGGTTGTGTGTGTGGTTGTGTGTGTGTGGTTGTGTTTGTGGTTGTGTGTGTGTGGAGGGTTGTGTGTGTATGGTTGTGTGTGTGTGTGGTTGTCTGTTTGTGTGTGTGATTGTGTGTGTGTGTGTGGTTGTATGTGTGGTTGTGTATGTGGTTGTGTGTGTGGTTGTGTGGTTGGGTGTGGTTGTGTGTGTGGTTGTGGTCGTATGTGTGGTTGTGGGTGTGTGGTTGTGTGGGTTATGTGGGTGTGCGTGGTTGTGTGTGTGTGGTTGTGTGTGTGTTGTTGTGTTTGTGTTTGTGTGTGTGGTTGTGTGTGTGACTGTAGTTTTGTGTAGTTGTGTGTGTGTGTGGGTGTGGTTGTCTGTGTGTGTGGTTGTGTGTATGTGGTTGTGTGTATGTGTGTGTGGTTGTATGTGTGGTTGTGGTTGTGTGTGTGGTTGTGTGTGTGGTTGGGTGTATTGTTGTGTGGTTGTGTGTGGTTGTGTGTGTGGTTGTGTATGTGTATGTGGTTGTGTGTGTGGTTGTGTGTGTGGTTGTGTGTGCGGTTGTGTGGTTCTGTGTGTGGCTGTGGTTGTGTGTGGTTGTGGTTATTTGTGCGGTTGTGTGTGGTTGTGGTTGTGTGTGTCGTTGTGGGTGTGTCTGGTTGTGTGTGTGTGTGGTTGTGTGTTTGTGTGGTTGTATGTGTGCGTGGTTGTGTGGTTGCGTGTTGTGATTGTGGCTGTGTGTGTGGTTGGGTGTGTGGTTGGGTGTGTGTGGTGTGGTTGTGTGTGTTTTGTGCGTGTGTGTTTGGTTGTGTGTGTGGTTGCGTGTGTTTGTGTGTTTTGTGTGTGTGTGTGGTTGTGTGTGTGTGGTTGTGGGTGTGGGTGTGTGTGGTTGTGTGTGGTTGTGGTTGTGTGTGTGGTTATGTGTGTGGTTGTGTGTGTTTATGTGTGTATGGTTGTGTGTGGTTGTGTGTGTGTGGTTGTTTGTGTGGTTGTGTGTGTCGTTTTGTGTGGTTGTGAATGTAGGTGTGTGTGGTTGTGTGTGTGTGTGGTTGTGTGTCTGGTTGTGTGTATGTGTGGTGGTGTGTGTGTGGATGTGTGTGTGGCTGTGTGTGTGCTTGTGATTGTGTGTATGGTTGTGGCTGTGTGGTTGTGTGTGTGGTTGTGTGTGGTTGTGTGTGTTGTTGTGTTTGTGGTTGTGTGGTTGTGTGTGTGTGTGTGTGATTCTGTGTGTGTGGTTGTGTGTGTGTGTTTGTGTGTGTAGGTGTATGTGTGGTTGTGGGTGTGGTGTGTGTGTGTGGTTGTGTGAGTGTGGTTGTGTGTGGTTGTGGTTGTGTTTGTGGTTGTGATTGTGGGTGGTTGTGTGGTTGTGTGCGGTTGTGTGTGTGTGGTTGTGTTTGTGGTTGTGTGTCTGGTTGTTTGGTTGTGTGTGTGGTGTATGTGTGGTTTTGTGTGTGTGGTTGTGTGTGTGTGTGTGGTTGTGTGTGTGTGGTTGTGTATGTGTGGTTGTGCGTGGTTGTGTGTGTGGTTGTGTGTGGTTGTGTGTGTGTGTGGGGTGGTTCTGTGTGTGTGTGGTTGTGTATGTGGCTGTATGTGTGGTTGTGTGTGTGTGGTTGTGTGTGGTTGTGTGTGTGGTTGTGTATGTGTGGTTGTGTGTGGTGTTGTGTTGTTGTGTGTGTGGTTGTTTGGTTGTGTGGGTGTGGTTGTGTGGTTGTGGTTTTGTGTGTGTGTGGTTGTGTGTGTGTTGTGTGTGTGGTTGTGTGTGTGGTTGTGTGTGTGCGTGTTTGGTTGTGTGTGGTTGTGTGTGTGGTTGTGTGTGTGGTTGTGGTTGTGTGTGTGGTTGTGGTTATGTGTATGGTTGTGGGTTTGGTTGTGGGTGTGCCTGTGGTTGTGGGTGTGGTTCTGGTTGTGTGTGTGGTTGTGGTTGTGTGTGTGGTTATGTGTGTGTTTATGTGTGTTGTGTGTGTGTATGTGTGGTTGGGTGTGTGGTTGGGTGTGTGTGGTGTGGTTGTGTTTGTTTTGTGCGTGTGTGTTTGGTTGTGTGTGTGGTTGTGTGTGTTTGTGTGTTTTGTGTGTGTGTGTGGTTGTGTGTGTGTGGTTGTGGGTGTGGTTGTGTGTGGTTGTGTGTGGTTGTGGTTGTGTGTGTGGTTATGTGTGTGGTTGTGTGTGTTTATGTGTGTATGGTTGTGTGTGGTTGTGTGTGTGTGGTTGTTTGTGTGGTTGTGTGTGTCGTTTTGTGTGGTTGTGAATGTAGGTGTGTGTGGTTGTGTGTGTGTGGTTGTGTGTCTGGTTGTGTGTATGTGTGGTGGTGTGTGTGTGGATGTGTGTGTGGCTGTGTGTGTGCTTGTGATTGTGTGTATGGTTGTGGCTGTGTGTGGTTGTGTGTGTGGTTGTGTGTGGTTGTGTGTGTTGTTGTGTTTGTGGTTGTGTGGTTGTGTGTGTGTTTGTGTGATTCTGTGTGTGTGGTTGTGTGTGTGTGGTTGTGTGTGTGTGTTTGTGTGTGTAGTTGTATGTGTGGTTGTGGGTGTGGTGTGTGTGTGTGGTTGTGTGAGTGTGGTTGTGTGTGGTTGTGGTTGTGTTTGTGGTTGTGATTGTGGGTGGTTGTGTGGTTGTGTGCGGTTGTGTGTGTGTGGTTGTGTTTGTGGTTGTGTGTCTGGTTGTTTGGTTGTGTGTGTGGTGTATGTGTGGTTTTGTGTGTGTGGTTGTGTGTGTGTGTGTGGTTGTGTGTGTGTGGTTGTGTGTGTGTGGTTGTGCGTGGTTGTGTGTGTGGTTGTGTGTGGTTGTGTGTGTGTGTGGGGTGGTTCTGTGTGTGTGTGGTTGTGTCTGTGGCTGTATGTGTGGTTGTGTGTGTGTGGTTGTGTGTGGTTGTGTGTGTGGTTGTGTATGTGTGGTTGTGTGTGGTGTTGTGTTGTTGTGTGTGTGGTTGTTTGGTTGTGTGGGTGTGGTTGTGTGGTTGTGGTTTTGTGTGTGTGTGGTTGTGTGTGTGTTGTGTGTGTGGTTGTGTGTGTGGTTGTGTGTGTGCGTGTTTGGTTGTGTGTGGTTGTGTGTGTGGTTGTGTGTGTGGTTGTGGTTGTGTGTGTGGTTGTGGTTATGTGTATGGTTGTGGGTTTGGTTGTGGTTGTGGGTGTGCCTGTGGTTGTGGGTGTGGTTCTGGTTGTGTGTGTGGTTGTGGTTGTGTGTGTGGTTATGTGTGTGTTTATGTGTGTTTTGTGTGTGTATGTGTGGTTGTGTGTGTGGTTGTGTGTGTGTGGTTGTGTGGTTGTGTGTGGTTGTGCATGTGTGATTGTGTGTGTGGTTGTGTGTTTGGTTGTGTGTGTGGTTGTGCGTGTGGTTGTGGTTGGGTGTGCGTGGTTGTGTGTGTGGTTGTGGTTGGGGTTGTGGTTGTGTGTGTGGTTGCGTGTGGGGTTGTGTGTGTGGTTGTGTTTGTGTTGTAGTGTAGTTCCTATATTCCCAATAGACTCTGCGCATTGGAATAAAACAAACAGCAGTGTAGACGTAGGACTGAGGTCGACTAGGTCTCTACTGACTATATTAGACTTAATTAGTTTTGCCAGCTAGCTCAGAGGTCACTAGAAACTTTCTCGAATGTTCAGGAAAGAGTTAACTCTCTTGATTTAGACAAGAACGGATTAGTTTCTGACAACCGCATAAACATGACAACTTTGCTCCCTCAGAAGAAAGAGTGTATCTCTAGAGTCGTGTGAAAACAATAAACGGTTATTTCACTCAGTCAATCGTTCATACTTAGTTTCACCAGAGTGCAGAGAAATAGAGAGACGGGCATTTTCAATAAAAGTTGTTATTTATTGAGCAGTCTTCTTTCTCATGCAAGAGAAATGAATTGCCACAATTGCAATACTTATCATGAAGTAAAGTGCGTACAGGGGGGCGTGGCTTGGCAGCCGATGAAGGAAGACGGGTGAGCGCTGAGCTCCGAGGCGGCCTCCCCTATTAATCCTGGTGATATCTATCCTGACGACCCTGAAACCCGGAATTTGCCCGCATCTCCTCCCGCACATCTGGGGGCCTGATCGGAGGTGGAGGGCTCGGGTCCACGACCGTGTGGGGCCAGCGCCGCGCCGGTGACCTGGTGGGCGGCGCCGGCCATTTTGCGGCCTAGAAGATCGGCCGCATCCCCGGCCTCGAGTGATCAGGAGGCCGGCCGGCGGTGGTGACCGGCCGGCCGCCGGCTGCCGAGAGGGTCGGAGCTCCGGACTTGCGGGCTCACCGCGGCGGCGGGGCCTGAGCTGCCTTGCTGCGGAGCTTCGGCGGGACACAGCGGGGGCACCTGAAGGTGAGGAGGCTGGACGCAAGCCTCGGCCCTGGGGGCCTACTGCGCGCCGGTCACGGAGCGCGAGGTCGAGGGAAGGCCCAATCCTGCGCAGCCTGCCCGAGGAAGGACAGACCGGCACTGGCCCTTTGGCCGCTTGCCACCAGGGTGCCCTGCTGACACCGGAAGGCCTGGCGAGCCGGCGCTGAGGACCCCCGAGACGGCCCGATCTCTTGGGACCCTGCTGCCTGCGGCGGCTGTGGGAGGCTGGAGCCCAGCCTGGGGCCCTAAGGACGAGGCGGGGCCCGCTTCCCGGGACCTGCCCTTGCCGGGTGTGTTTCTCCCTGACCCCCACGTGGTTGGGGCCTTGGAAGGCTGCCCCTGACGCCGTATTGTGCTGGCTGCATTGGCTATCGCTCCTGGACTCAGAGGAGCGGCTCACCCAGAGGGGCTCATCGTGGTCGGTGTTCTGTGAAGTGGAGAGTGGTGGCCCGGCGCTGACAGGGAGTTGCTGGCTTTGGGGGCCCGTGGAGCCGGCAGGTGTGCAACGCGGGGAGCGTCCCCAGGGCTCGCGGCCTTGAGAGTTGGACTTGGGGGCGGACGCCACTCCTGATATTGCAGAGACGAAACACTGGTTGCCTTCATGGGGAAACGCCAAAAGCCTCCCCCGGATGCTGCTGGGGAGGAGACGGACGGCCAGGGCTCCACTCTGGACGCTGGTTCGGCGGCGGGTCTGCCGCAAAGCCAACTGGAGCAGATCCTGAAGGCCATCGCCGACACCAGGGAGGCCCTGCACCATGACATCGGGCAGGTATCCACGAGTCTGGGCCTATTACGTGCGGACCACGGCAAGTTGGCAGATCGGGTCAAGCAGACCGAGATTCGGATGGACGCACTGGAGCCCGCGACGAAAGCGGCGGACACCCTGATGGGGGAGCTACAGCAAAGGGTGCAACTGCTAGAGCAGAGGGCGGAGGATGCCGAAGGACGCAACCGCCGCAATAACATTCGCGTGGTGGGCCTGCCGGAAAAGATTGAGGGGACAGACATGCTGGGCTATCTGGAGGCCTGGCTGCGAGACGTGGTGGTTCCGGAGGGTCTGTCACCATTCTACACTCTGGAACGTGCTCACCGCGTGCCGGCTCGACCCCCGGCCGAGGGTCGGCCTCCTCGCCCGGTGGTGGCGCGCTTGCTGCACTACAGAGATCGAGATCTCATTCTACAAAAGGCGCGAGCACTGGGGCCCTATAAGGTGGACAACGCCCAGGTCTCCATATATCCGGACTATTCCTTGGAAGTTCAGAGGCAGCGGTTGACTTTTCTGGCGGTCAATAAGGCTCTTCGGGAGGAGGGTATCCGTTACTCTCTCCTGTTCCCAGCCCGCTTGCGAATCATGATGGATGGCCATTCTTCCTTCTACGATTCTCCCGCCGACGTGTGGGACTGGCTGGAGCTGTACAAGACCGGCGCGGATGCGCACCAGACGACCGGGGAAAGACGGAGGACACCACCGAGACCTAGGCGGAGCAGGAGACCCAAGAGACGACTGCTGAAGGCTCGGACGCCTTCGATTTCACAGACTGCGCTGGAACGCAGAGATGCCCTTCGGGCGGTCTCTACTATCTCCCAAACAATGGGTTCGGCATCGGCTGTGGAGTCGGGCTCTCGAGGGGGCACTGACGAGGTGGCATCGGAGGAATCAGGAACTGGTGGCCCGAGCCGCCCCATGTCACACCTGGGACTGCTGATGGTTTGCTGGACGAATGATGCTAATGCTTCCCTGAAGTGGTATTGTATAAGCTGCTGTGTTCCTGAACTGGGTTTGGGGTGGAGGCGGTGTCACCCGGATGGGCCGGGGGGCTGGTGTTGGGCGGCTAGCTTCTGCAGTGGTTCCTGCCATAACTAGGGAGGAGATGCGGGGCGCATAGGGCATGTTGGGGAGAGCTGGCTGGGAGGAGTGTGCTGCTTGTGGTCTGTTGGAAATGGCGACAGGCCACCCCCTCCTATCTCACACCTATTGTGGGACCCTGGTAGTTACCAGGGACTGTTCTTTTTGGGAGTTAATCATTTGGATGGGTTTCTACTGTTTGGGACCTATTCTGGGGTGGGGTGGGGTATGGGACTGTTGGGAGGTATCAGGGTTCTGGTTTTGGGGCGTAGTCAGTGTGCATGCGATGTTTGCTTTCATGGGAACTGTATTCGTTATCGTGAATGGGGACCCTCCCTGAACTAAAGTGTGTGACCTGGAATGTGAGGGGACTGAATTCCATGCTGAAACGTCATAAAGTACATGCCTATCTTGTTCGCAGGGGGGTTCAGGTTGCCTTCTTGCAGGAAACCCACATTGATCGAACTGAGGGGCGGGCTCTGCAGCGCAGATGGCGGGGACAAATGTTTTACACAACCTTCTCGGCCTTTGCAAGGGGGGCTTTGATTTGGGTACGGGCGCGGATTCCCTTCCAACCTTTGGTAACAGTGGTCGACCCTGAGGGGAGGTTTGTGGCTGTACAGGGCCGTCTAGATGGGAGAGACGTGACACTTTGCAGCGTTTATGCCCCGAATGTGGACCAGCCTGCCTTCTTTGCGCGATTGTCTGGGAAACTGGCAACTGTCCTGGCCGGCACGGTCCTGCTTGGGGGGGATTTTAACTCTGTACTGGACGTGGAATTAGATAGATCTCACCCACCACTGGCGCAGGCGACAGCTCACAGACTAGCGAAGAGTAGGAGAGAGTGGCAAAGTAGCTGGGGCCTGGTCGATGCATGGCGGACCCAACACCCCGCGGAAAGGGACTTCTCCTTTTACTCCCCCCCCCGCACGATCTGCATGTTCGCCTTGACAGCATTCTGTGTTCGCCGGACGCTCAGAGCCTGGTCCGCCACAGCGAATACTTGGCCAGGACGATATCCGACCATAACCCTTGCTTAGTAATGGTCCAATGGATGAGGCGACGCCAAGCTATCCCGACGTGGCGGTTGAACCCACTGAAATTGGAGGACTCGGCGTTTAAGGCCGAGGTGCGCACTGGGGTGGAAGGTTACTTCGACGCTAATGTGGGCACGGCTTCCAGTAGGGCGCTGGAGTGGGACGCCTTTAAGGCGGTGATTCGGGGCGTCTGTATCTCGGCTACCGCGGGAGTCCGTAAGACCCTCCTGCAGGATGTAGAGTGCAGCGAGGGCCGCTTGCGCGAAGAAGAACGACGCAGCCACACGACTCCTGAGGCTCACGGAGCGGTTTCGGCTGCACGAGAGGAAGTGGCGACAACAATGGAAAAGCTGCGCTGCTTTGACTATAAGGAGTTTCTTGTCCGGGCTCACGCCGAGCGTGACAAAGTGGGCTCACTGCTGGCGTGGTTGGCCAATCCTGGGACCCGTGGCTCTCCGATAGTGGCGCTAGCCACTCCAGAGGGGCGCATGGTTTATACGCAATCGGACATCAACAACCAGTTCCTCATGTATTATACGCACCTTTACAGGAGCAGGATGCCGGATCCCCCGGTGGAGCTGGAGGAGTTCCTGCTGGCGGCGCAGCTGCCCCAGCTCGACCCGGAACACGCGAACCATCTGGGCGGGGACATCTCCGAGGGGGAGATCAGAGTGGCCATCAAGCACATGGCCCGCCGCAAGACCCCTGGCACGGATGGGCTGCCGATTGAATTTTATGCAGCCTATGCGGATGTGCTGGTTCCGCGATTGCAGGCGGTTTACCGAGAGGCCTGGGACACCGGGTACTTACCGGCGTCTACTCGCGAAGCTTTGGTGATACCCTTACTAAAGCGGGGGGGAGACGCGAGCTGCCGTTCGGCGTACCGCCCACTCTCCATGCTCACAACGGATTACAAGATCCTGAGCAAGGTCCTCGCGACGCGGCTGCTGACCCACATGCGCACCTTGGTACACAGTGACCAGGCGGGCTTTATCCCCCAGTGCACCACCGCCACCTGTGTGCGCCGGTTGATCCGGGTCATGGGGGGTGAAGCCGCTACTCGCCCGGGTGCTGCTGTCCTCTCGATTGACATCGAGAAGGCATTTGATAGTGTCGAATGGCCATACTTGCTCCGTGTACTGGAGGCCTTCGGACTGGGCGAGCGCTTCGTGAAATGGACTGCCTTGCTCTATGCCGCGGCCCGTGTCAAAACAGGGGCCACCATCTCAGCCCCTTACGCGGTGAGTCGGGGGACCCGACAGGGGTGTTCTCTGTCCCCCCCTGTTATTTGCGCTCGCTATTGAGCCACTGGCTGCGCACGCCCGTATGGGTCGAGCATATGCAGGCCTTCCTCTAAGAGCCGACACCCACTACATCTCTCTCTATGCGGATGACTGTTTGCTGTTTTTGGCGAACACGAGCGATTCCCTGCGTGGGGCCGAGCGACTGCTGTCGGACTTTGGCTGTCTCTCGGGACTGAGAGTCAACTGGGGGAAGTCTTGCCTCTTCCCGCTGACGCCAGGGGCCGATGACTCCCAACCGGAGGGCGAATTACGATGGGAATACCATTGCCTCCCCTATCTGGGCACGCACATCTACCACTCGCCGTTGGCCCTCTTAGACGGTAACATCAACAGAGCAATCCGGAGTTTGCAGGGCTGCATGGGTTTCTGGCGGACACTACCGCTTTCAGTCGCGGGACGAGTGGCATTGTTGAAAATGGTGGCGCTTCCCCGATTGTTATATCTGTTTCGCACCCTGCCGATCTGGATCCCTGCGTCGGTTTTTAACAGACTCCGCTCTCTGACATCTGGGTTCGTTTGGGGGTCGGGTAGACGAGTTGCGCTGGCCACGATGATGCGCCCCAGGGCGGACGGGGGACTTGCGGCCCCGGATTTTGAGTGGTACTACTTGGCGGCGCAACTGCAGTGGCTCACCCAGGCGGTGGCTTTGGAATTCTGAGGCCCAGAGGGAATAGCGGGCAGACTGTTCCCGAGGCACGTCATCTCCTTTATAATCTTGGGCCAGAAATTGGACCTCGCCCAGCTCACACTGGAGGAACGCACGATTCGCAGTTGCTGGCTTCGGTGCCACAGGCGCTCCGGTGCCGCTCGCCCTTATGCCCCCGAAATCCCGCTAGGGATGTGCACGGCCTTTCCACACGGTGGCGACTGGTCGGCACTGGCGATCTGGGAGGAGCTTGGCTTGCAGGTGATTGGCGATCTCTACAAGGATGGATCGCTGCTCACGTTTCAAGAGTTGCGGGACTCTTATGATCTACCGAGGGGTGGCTATCTGCTGCACGCCTCGTTAGTGGCTGGTATTCGCCGTCATTGGAAGAATGGGCTAGCCGAACCACCGACCTCGGAGTGCTGTCAATACGTGGTCATGGCTGCTGGCACTTACAAGGCTGTCACATGCCTTTACCGGAGGTGGTCGACTGCTACCCTGCGACCCCTGGATGAGCTGCGAACCAAGTGGGAAGGGGACATTGGGCGTCCAATTCCTGAGTCGACGTGGCCGCAGCTATTGCGACGGGCATGGAAGGGCACCAGGAACGCCAGGTTCCAATTGGTCCAGTTTTTCACCCTACACCGTGCATACCTAACACCAATTAAAATCTCGCAATATTTCGAGGGTGCATCATCGCTCTGTCCTAGATGTAAGACAACGGACGCGGACTTCGCTCACATGTTTTGGACCTGCAGTACGCTGGCGGGTTACTGGGAGGCGGTGATGTCCTGCCTGAATGCTGTCACGGACCGGCAGATCGCTCCTGAAATGGGCACCTGCCTATTATTGTGGTTCCCTCACACCCCCCGTACTCGAGTTACCAGTAAATTTTATGACTTGGGTTTGATATTAGCCAAACGAGAGATCACCATGCATTGGAAATCTAGCCAAGGACCTAGCTACTTGCGTTGGAAGACCACTTTGGAGCGCTGGGCGAGGGCGGAGAGTGCCTTGCGGCTGCGACAGGCCAAGAGTCTGGATAATGACAGGGCATTAGAGGTGGCTAGGGCGTGGGAGGCCCTAGTTGTGGCGCTCCAGCAGCCAGAGGATGACTTGAGCGAGGACGAGAGGGGAACATCAGAATAGGGACAATGCGTTAAGTGATACCTCACACCCAACGAGGCGCACACACTACTCCCAAATAATGATAGCGGATCCGAGAGTTCTGGTTCCACATTGATAAGCGTTACTTACCTTTTACTACGGTTCCTGTCAAGGAAGTGAATAGGCTGACACTTAACTGATTGAGAGAGAGGAGTATGGCACACTGGCTACGGGGGTGGGATAAAGGGTGGGACAGCTCAGTTTAGGGATTGTTCTATATAAAAGGTGTCTTGTTGGAACTGTAATGATATCCTGACCTATCGGCTACTGCCATGATTGCTTTTTTCGTGTAATGTACTTTTTGAACTTGACTGCCAATAAAAATCGTTTTTACAAAAAAAAATGAAGTAAAGTGCGTACAGTAAAAGGAGTATTATGAAATAATACTGTAAAAGCATTGATATGGTTTCTTAGCCATATGATACTTTAAAACGGATAAAATATATACATACATAAAAACATTGACTAACGTACTCAACTGGTGCTCCTAAGATACGCCTACCCCGTGTACCTGACCTAAGCCTAATACGTGGGAAGGAGTAAGTAAGTTGAAGTTTAAGTTAAGTTGTTTTTTTGCCAAGGAATCTGAATCAAGAATTCTCTTAAGGGTTTAGTCAGCTCCGTACCTTGATAATAGAATGTAGGAGGTCTTGTATCTCTCTCTCAGGACTCGATATCCCAGCAACCCGCAAGGGTGACTGGAAACACCGGAGCTGGAATTTTCTCAGCTGGAGAAAAAAACAGCGTCTTTCTCAGTGCGTCAAAAGGGAGGGCGGCTTCCTTCGGCTCTCGCATCAGCTGGGCTTCCGGGCAAGTAGATAGCCGCTCTGCTCCAAACCACCGTGTGTTTGCTTAAGGCAACGTTGATATATTTATACCTGGAAGGTGCCGGGTTTGACGTAAGGTTGGACATAATGTGGAAATTTAGTTCGTATACTGAACATTATCTACGCCATCTTGCAGACTCACGTACGAGCATACACGACGCGCAATCCGACATCTAACTCAGGCATTAGAAACAACCATCAACATCACCGCTGGCGCCCTCGCCAACAACACGGCTGAGCTTCAGGCAGTCCGCCTGGTGGCTCTTCAAAACCGTCTTGTTTTAGATGTGATTCTGGCCAACCGTGGAGGTGCATGCCGTGTCATCGGCTCCAGCTGTTGCACCTACGTGCCAGATAACTCACCTTCAGTCTATAAAGCAATCGAACACCTCCACAGACTGTCCTCGGAGGTTCACCAGGAACAGGAAGGATGGTCGCTTGGAGGCTGGTTCTGGGACACTTTAAAGAACTGGGGATGGAGACTGTTCACGTTTTTATTGATACCGATCACGATACTATGTGGATGTTGTTTAGGTATCCAATGTTTACCACCTGTATGTGCACTTATTTCCAACTGTATGTGCTCTAAGACTTTGAACCTTAAACCAGAGCACATGAGTCCCCTATACGAAATGGAAGTGCGTGGTCTCATGGGGATTGATCCGAACTGACAAGCTGGCGAGACATGTTAAAGGGAGGACTGTGGAAATTTAGTTTGTATACTGAACATTATCTACGCCATCTTGCAGACTCACGTACGAGCATACACGACAGCCATTTTAGGTACCATGGTCTCCCTGTTCACGATCGCTCATCAGCGCACTTCCCTGACCCTGCGAGCATCCCCCATGCACCCTGACTGCCCCCGCTCTCTCATGCACAAGTCAGGAGCCCTCCCCTCCCGCATGATTCTGTCCCAGAGAATCGCACCCCGCGCCTGACCAACACCTCCTTTCCGTCCATGAATACCCCTCCTTTGATGACCCTTCCTCTGAGCCTAACGTCAGCACTGACCGCTGGTCATCCTTTAGCCTGAGGTTACAGTTTATTGCCCCCTACTGTATGCACTCGCCTCTCCTGAAAGAGGCCACTATTGATCACGACCCTCCACCCCCAGAGATTCGATCAGGCGCACACATTCCAGAGAGATCGGCAGAACACTCAGCTGCGTGATAGCCCCTCCCAATCATATGAGGGGAAAGGGTCTCTACTGTTGTCATGTGTTGGAATGGGCCGGAACTGGGGGGTGACAGGGATATCGTTCTGATGTCATTCTCATGCTCTACAATGTCCCTGTTGTAATAAAGGACGTTCACATGTCTAAAACCAGTGTATAAAAGACCAGCTCTCAGAGAAGTTGAGAGAGCACCTCGAGACGATACCTTGTTGTCCGATCTGATGTGTTCCACTCCGTCGGAATAAAACTTGTTTCCTGTCTTCCAGTCTCCAGCGCCTGCCTCTTTATTGAGTAATTTCGTATGGTATTAGAGGCGTTTTACGCCGGGCAAATTCAACTTAGGAAACACCTACTGAAATCGCCTGACCATTGTAAATTGATCTTTATCAATTGGCGTCCCAAACGCGGGGCCCATCAGCGACACGTGGATCCAGTGGGAGAGGTCCC
Source organism: Lissotriton helveticus (assembly GCF_964261635.1). Classification (NCBI taxonomy): domain Eukaryota; kingdom Metazoa; phylum Chordata; class Amphibia; order Caudata; family Salamandridae; genus Lissotriton; species Lissotriton helveticus. The sequence goes on from NC_136063.1 coordinate 1,632,500,826, forward strand.
GACGACAGAGTGAACGACTGCAACGATCGGAAGAGCTCCTGTCCGATAGACCCTCGTCTGACAGCCGATCATCTGAACTTCACTGATTCCGAGCAGACCTCTCCCGAGTGATCTATGGTCCTGACTGGGAACCACCAGGAGTGCCGCGATAGCAACAGAGAGTAGAGGACGATCGGGCGCTGGAAGCGGAAGACGAGAAACTGTCTATGCGGTCCGGGTAAGGTCGTGACACACGACAAAATTGCGAAATTGATTGATTGATTGTTTGATAATACTAGTATTACTTATTTGTCTCTGAGAAATTCTCTATTTGCAAACAAACACAGAATCGCCATACTCTGTTTAGTCTTTGCAGATAGGGGAGAGTAGGCAACGCAAAACTTTAACACGTCGTGCTTATTCTTTTTTTCTCCCCATTGATTGATTGATTGAATCGAGCATTGAATTGTTCGAAGTTGGTTGTCTTAGGGATCTTCTCTGCCTGCAAACGGGGAAGAATAGGAATATTCTCTCTCCCTTTGCAGAAAGTGAAGGGTAGGTAACGCAAACCTTTAACACGTCGTACCTATTACGTTCCTCATTGATTGATTGTTTGACCAAACATTGACTGTTTGGAATTGGGTCTTTCGGGAGGTATTCTCTGTTTGCAAATAGTGTAAAATAGAATATTCTGTCCAGCCTTTGCAAATAGTGAAAAGATAGGTAGTGCAGGCTTTTGCCCCCTATGGTAATTCGTCATGCCTATCTTCTCCCCATTGGTTCATAGTTGGGTCAACCCGGACCGCTTATTAGAGATGAACCATCCAGCTCCACTGGAGGGCACCCCTAATAAGGACATGTTTACTAAGCAAGGACTAGTCGCTATAGCTTATAGTAAGTTATGGCATAAATATACAAAAAGGGATCCTAAAAACCAGTGGCCACTGATAGGTTCTTTTGATGAAAATAAAATAAAAACACTAGAAGCAGCTGTAAAAATAAATAAGGTAACATCCACTATGCTCGATAGTATCGGCATGTGGCGCAAAGAAGCAGAGCATCGCAGGAAAAAAGAGGAAGCAAAAACAGTGAAAGAATTACGAAAAGCAGCCCATCTGGCCGCAAAAGAACTAGATGAAGAAATAAGAAGAAGAGAGGAAGTTAAACAATCGCAAGAATCAGGACTGACAGGTCAATGCCCTGTCAGGACCACTCCTACGCTCTACCCGGAGGTACCCTCCAAACAACGGGCAAATGACGAGTTACTGCTCGGTCCTCCAATGATCTACATGCCTCCTCCTTATGCTCCCTGCCAGCCTCTAGCACAACACTCACCATCTCTTCATGCAAATGCTTGAGGTCTTCCGCCACCTCGCGGAGCAGAAACCAGAGGTCAAGCTCACAGTCCCTGAGACGATTGAACCCTCACTAGGAGCAGCCAACACTATGATGCCTATCAGAGAAGCCGCCCCCTATTGGGTTCCCCCGAGAGGTCAGGGAACAAACGATGATATCAACCATGCAGACGCCAAAGGGAGGGTTGTGTACAACTGGGTTTACCAACCATGGGATCGGCAAGATATTTTAACTTTTAGACAAACCCTGCCTGATTTAAGAAAAAACCCTACAGCATTCTATACCGAATTAGGCACAGCCTTGGGCTCAACTATAATGACTCTAGCGGACATGGATTTGTTTTTCGGGTTGTGTCTGCCGGCTGATGTGTGGAAGCAAATCCGGAGAACTGACCACACGGAGCTGTTCGGACACACCTGGACAAAACTCGATGAACTAGATAGGCAGCGAGAGCCCGGAAAGAAACCTGTAAAAGACATACTGGAACTCCCCGACAAAATAGTGCAGAAGCTAAAAACGTTGATCCCAGAAAAGAAGGTAGACTGGTCGATAGTCACGGCCTGCCGCCAGAAACCTCAGGAGGACGTATCAGAATACTTCTCACGATTTGAAACAGTGTTCTCCGACTACAGTGGCCAAGACATGACCACCGCAACCGGACAACACCTATTCGTGCAGAACTACGTAAAGGGGCTATTGCAAGAGGTCTCCCAAAAGTTACAGACTAGCGAAAGTAGTTGGGGAGCCTCCAAACCTGCAGCTATCCTTCAGATGGCTCAGTACTACGAACACCAAAAGAATGAGAACGAAAGGGCAACTGAGAAAAAGAAAAAGGACCTAAAGGAACGAGTAATGATTGCACAACTACAGGGAGTGACCACAGGGAGGGAACGGTATAGGGGGAACTACCAGTCGAATGCCCCTAGGAATTCGACCCCTAGAGACCGCAACCCCGCCCCTGGCGCTCCACGAACCGACCTTGATGAGAACCAATGTGCATTCTGTAAAGAATTTGGACATTGGAAGTCTCAGTGCCCAGCCCTTCGGGAACTGATTAGAAATAAAGAGACGAGGGACATGGCAAATGGCCCCAAAACTGGAGGGCAGGGACGAGGACAGACCCACGACACCACCAATGACCGATCTGGTAGACCAAACACATTTGACCGCCCCCGACAGAATCAGTGCCAACAGTCCGATGACTACAATGATCACGACTCTGCATAGGACTGCCAGGGGCAAGGGAGGGATCCAGTCGAGCTCTGTGTAGACCAGCAAGGTCCTTATGTCACCGCTAAGGTCCTGGGTACAAAGACTCCATTTTTGGTAGACACCGGAGCGACACGTAGTGTATTATCAAAACGACTGATTCCAAGGGCACCCTTGTCTGGCTCACACATTACCTCGATAGGTTTCGATGGGACGCCACTAACCCCCTGTCTGTACCTATCTCCTTTGACCTAGGAAACAATCCCACTGACACAACGTTTCTACTCTCCTCCAACTCCCCTGATGCTATTATGGGTATTGATTTACTGAAACATTTCCGAGCTACTATTAGGTGTTCCCCGGAAGGAGTCCGAGTCATCCTGTACGACAACCCGAACATGTCCGGACCCTACCCCGCACGACACATGTACATTTTGACAGATGCTGACCTATCCTTGCTCGATTCGCTACCCCCGCACCTATGGGCCAGAAACGACTCAGATGTGGGACGAATGATGATCGATCCTGTACACATAACTGTTCGACCAGATGCAATACTCCCGAAACTCCCACTGTACCGGATATCGCCCGAAGGCGAGAAGGCATTGGTGGCGATTATTCAGTCCTTGGTAGATGCAGGAGTGGTAGAGGAAGTAGTTAGTAATGTCTGCAATAGTCCTATCCTACCCATTGTTAAGAAGCAAGGTGAGGGGGATGAGAAAGCGTATCGCTTCATCATCGATCTACGAGAAGTCAACAAAGTGGTGGTGCCACAGTACCCTGTAGTCTCAGACATCGCCACCATTCTGACTCTCATCACGTCCACTGCCACCACCTTCACCGTTATTGATCTTAAAAATGCATTTTTCTCTATCCCCATCCATCCAGACAGCCGTTATCTCTTCGGCTTCACTTTAAAAAACGGTTCATACCGATTTTGTAGAGCTCCCCAGGGCTACACTGAAAGTCCCAGCATTTACAGCCAAGCCCTGAAAAGGCAGCTGGACGCTGTCCAGCTACCAGATGGAGTAGTGTTGATCCAATATGTCGACGATATCCTTTTGGCGGCCGACACCACTCCACTTGCAATCACAGCCACTATCCAACTCTTCCACTTTCTTGCGGAGAATGGCCACAAGGTCTCCAAAAAGAAACTGCAGTTCTGTCAGTCCCAAGTAACATACCTAGGTCATCTCCTGTCCAAAGAAGGGAGAAAACTTACACCCGACTGAATCCAAACCATCCTAGACACCCCTATTCCAAAAACACAGAAGCAAGTCCGTTCATTAGTAGGCCTTACTTCTTTCTGCCGACAATGGCTACCAAATTTCAGTCTCATTATAAAACCCCTACTTTCCCTGTTGGCCAAAGATGTTCTGTTCCCACTCCCGTGGACTCCCGAATGCCAAACATCCTTTAAGGAGTTGCGAGATGCCCTTTGCTCGGCACCCGTTCTAGGAACACCAGATTACTCCAAGCCCTTCTCCCTCTACACTCACGAAAGGGAGGGATGCGCATTGTCCGTTCTGACCCAGTCCATCGGCGCCAAACAGCGCCCTTGTGCCTACTTCTCTGCCACTCTTGATCCAGTCGCCAGAGCTCTACCAGCCTGTCTTCGAGCAGTAGCCGCTGCTGCTGTCTCTATCCGACAGAGTGAGGGAATTGTACTTTCGAACCCTCTCACAGTACTAGTACCCCATGCAGTTGACACACTTTTGAACCAGACAAAGACTCAACATCTGACTAGTGCACGACTGACAGGATACGAATTGACTTTGCTTGTGCCCCACATCACTCTGAAGAGATGCACGACATTGAACCCTGCTACACTGCTACCCTTGCCCGAAAATGACCCCGATGTGCCCCCTATACACGACTGCGTGACTCTCACAGACGAACAGACTAGGAGTAGAATTGACCTCCGAGACGTTGCTCTCACAGACCCTGACGGAGAACTATAGGTGGATGGCTCTTGCATCAAACTCCCAGACGGCACCACTTCTGCTGCCTATGCGGTAACGACTGCTCGAACAGTAGTTGAAACAGCTTGCATCATACAACGATCAGCACAGGCAGCAGAACTAATTGCCCTTACATGAGCATGTATCATAGCAGAAGGAACCACGGCGAACATTTACACGGACAGCCAGTACGCCTTCGGAGTAGTTCATCATTTTGGGATCCTGTGGAGGGAAAGGGGATTCCTGACGTCCCATGGTACACCCATCCTTCACGGAGATCTAGTCTCCGCCCTGATTGAAGCAGTCCTTCTCCCCACACGATTAGCAGTGATCAAATGTCAGGCACACAAGAAGGTGACAGATTTAGTTGGACAGGGAAACGCACTAGCCGACATCACTGCCCGAAGGACAGCTGAGAATAGGGCCACGACGCGCATATATGTGACCAGGTCACAGGCCGAACAATGGACCGACGCTAGGGAAACGATCAGGGATATCCAATCAACCAGCACACCACACGAACTAACTGAGTGGGCACGGGTGGGTCTAAGGGACGATGAAGGCTGCTGGCGGACAAAGGACACAAACAAATGGTTGCTGCCTGATGCATACTTGATCCCCATACTGACAATGGCACACTCCCCTGCACACATAGGTTCTGCCCCCATGATCGAACTCATTTCCAAAGTCTGGCACAACGGCAAGATCCCCGACTCAGCCAAACGCCTAGTCCAACAGTGCCTTATCTGCTTACAACACAACCCCGGGAAAGGAACTGTGGTACCCCGGGGAGGGTTTGGGATCCCCGACCACCCCTTTGAGGTCCTCCAGATGGATTACATCCAGCTAGAGAGGTGCCAAGGCTTGAAGTACGTATTAGTCATTGTATGTGCCTTCAGCAAATGGGTGGAAGCCTATCCGACCCGTGATAACACTGCCATGACTACTGCCAAAGTACTACTGAAGGAGTTTTTCCCTCGCTACGGCCTTTGTCGAATTTTATGGAGCGACAATGGCCCCCACTTCATAGCTGAAGTTATCCAACTTATCCTGAAGGGGTTGGGGGTCAATCAAAGGTTCCATGCGGTCTTCCACCCCCAATCCGCTGGCCTGGTTGAGCGACACAACGCTACACTGAAACTGAAACTGTCAAAAATAGTGGCCACCACAGGGCTTAAGTGGCCAGATGCCCTTCCACTGGCACTACTATCGATGCGCTCCACCCCCACTAAGCATCACTTGACCCCCTACGAAGTTGTGTTTGGGCGGCCTATGAACCTCTGGACTGCCCCCAAACCAACCTCCATTCATGACGTCCCCGACGTCCTGCTGTCAGATTATTTGTACAAGTTAACTAAGACATTGTCTGTCATTCATCAACAGGTGCAGCAGGCCATCCCCGATACTTCCAGGGGTCCCGGTCACGATATCCAACCGGGTGACTACGTCTTAATCCGGAATTTCCAACGAGCGAAGAGTCTGGAACCCCGGTGGACGGGCCCCTGGCAAGTACTGATCACCACTCGGACGGCTCTTCGAGTGGAGGGGAAGAAGCACTGGCTGCACGCCCATCACTGCAAAAAGGTCTCCTCAACCCTGGCCACGACAGACAACGTCAACACCCAAGAAGAGCTCCTGAACAAAAACCGACCATCACTGAACTGTTATCCTGATACCGAGGCACTTGAACTTTCAAAACACTCTGATCCCACTGTGCCATCTCGAGAAGGGTATTTCCTACGTCGAAAGGAGGGAGCTTCGGCTAAGTAGACCACTGACTAAGTTAAAAGTCTCAGAACGGTGACCCAAAGCAATCAAGGGCTACCTGGAGAGAAGCTAAACTAAGTCTGGGGTTCTGCCCACTACCGAGCACCTTGAAGATGAAGATGATGGAAGCGCCAGATAAGAAGATGATGGAAGCGCCAGATAAGAAGACATCGAAAGCAACAGGAAATACCCACTATAGGAATCCAAAAACTGACAAATTGCACAGCTCAAAGACAATCGCTTTCTTCGTTATCTCCCTGTTCTGCCTCCTCCTCATGACTTCCTTCTGGATCCTGGAGGAAAGCACGCCCGCTCACCAAATGTTGCCGACCACTGTCCAGCCGACCACCGTAAAAGAGCACCACCTGATCACCCTTTCACCTCAGCTTCGAGAAAGGCGTAGGGAATTCTGGAACAATTCCTTTGTACAACTGTTGCACCAGCACAACCTTGCTACAAATGCCACAAACTGTTGGATCTGTGGGTTACTCCCACATGCTACCGGACACTCCATCCCCTTTATTCCTTCACCTTTCTCAGTTCACGGCTCTTGCCTCGCCTGGTTGATCCTCATGCAAGAAAGCCACAAGGACAATGCTGCTTCTGGTCAGACAGTGTCGCACTTCTACTATGGGTTTTTGTTGAACAATACAGGAAAGCCCTTTTGTCCTGCAATTTCAGGTTCAACCTTCCTTACGAACATCCCTGCCAAAGAAAGGGTCGAAATGCAAGTGCTCCACAATCCAGCCAGATCCACCTTCTCTCACCTGCGGAAACAAACGGCTGCCACCCTGACTACAGCCCTGTCCGTCATCAATGTCACAGGACTCGTATGCCTCGAAGGACAAGGAACACAGCTGGTGGGTCACAGTTCTTGCCGCATCACCAAACCATTGGCCTCAGCTGACCCCCCTTCCTTTGTTGCTTCCCCGAATATGTACTTTGTTTGTGGCACCAAAGCTTACACGTGGCTCCCAAAAGGCTGGAAGGGTACGTGTTACATCGCCTTCATTCTTCCTCCCACGTATGTGGCCCCAGCCAACCACCACCGGCAAAAGCGCGCTGGAGATGTTGAACAAGCCGACTCCACCGGAGCACAGTTCCTGGATGCAGCAAAGGGACTAGTTCCTCTGTGGGGACCAATGGCCAATAGCCGCGCAATCCGACATCTAACTCAGGCATTAGAAACAACCATCAACATCACCGCTGGCGCCCTCGCCAACAACACGGCTGAGCTTCAGGCAGTCCGCCTGGTGGCTCTTCAAAACCGTCTTGTTTTAGATGTGATTCTGGCCAACCGTGGAGGTGCATGCCGTGTCATCGGCTCCAGCTGTTGCACCTACGTGCCAGATAACTCACCTTCAGTCTATAAAGCAATCGAACACCTCCACAGACTGTCCTCGGAGGTTCACCAGGAACAGGAAGGATGGTCGCTTGGAGGCTGGTTCTGGGACACTTTAAAGAACTGGGGATGGAGACTGTTCACGTTTTTATTGATACCGATCACGATACTATGTGGATGTTGTTTAGGTATCCAATGTTTACCACCTGTATGTGCACTTATTTCCAACTGTATGTGCTCTAAGACTTTGAACCTTAAACCAGAGCACATGAGTCCCCTATACGAAATGGAAGTGCGTGGTCTCATGGGGATTGATCCGAACTGACAAGCTGGCGAGACATGTTAAAGGGAGGACTGTGGAAATTTAGTTCGTATACTGAACATTATCTACGCCATCTTGCAGACTCACGTACGAGCATACACGACAGCCATTTTAGGTACCATGGTCTCCCTGTTCACGATCGCTCATCAGCGCACTTCCCTGACCCTGCGAGCATCCCCCATGCACCCTGACTGCCCCCGCTCTCTCATGCACAAGTCAGGAGCCCTCCCCTCCCGCATGATTCTGTCCCAGAGAATCGCACCCCGGGCCTGACCAACACCTCCTTTCCGTCCATGAATACCCCTCCTTTGATGACCCTTCCTCTGAGCCTAACGTCAGCACTGACCGCTGGTCATCCTTTAGCCCGAGGTTACAGTTTATTGCCCCCTACTGTATGCACTCGCCTCTCCTGAAAGAGGCCACTATTGATCACGACCCTCCACCCCCAGAGATTCGATCAGGCGCACACATTCCAGAGAGATCGGCAGAACACTCAGCTGCGTGATAGCCCCTCCCAATCATATGAGGGGAAAGGGTCTCTACTGTTGTCATGTGTTGGAATGGGCCGGAACTGGGGGGTGACAGGGATATCGTTCTGATGTCATTCTCATGCTCTACAATGTCCCTGTTGTAATAAAGGACGTTCACATGTCTAAAACCAGTGTATAAAAGACCAGCTCTCAGAGAAGTTGAGAGAGCACCTCGAGACGATACCTTGTTGTCCGATCTGATGTGTTCCACTCCGTCGGAATAAAACTTGTTTCCTGTCTTCCAGTCTCCAGCGCCTGCCTCTTTATTGAGTAATTTCGTATGGTATTAGAGGCGTTTTACGCCGGGCAAATTCAACTTAGGAAACAACTACTGAAATCGCCTGACCATTGTAAATTGATCTTTATCAATAAGACGTCACTAAGAACTAACAGTTCTTTCTGGACTCTAGGAGTTCTTGTGCAAATCAAAACAAGAGCAGGGGGATTTCCCGGGCTGCTGGAGGCTTGGTTTGTTTAAAGAACGCGTTGTACTTTCTAGGAGTCTAGGGGAGTAGCCTTGCCGTATTTGGACTGCATGGGTTATTACTAAATATGGATATGATTCTTATGCCTTTACAAGGATATTATTCATTATAACCATACAAGGGCATAAATCGGGAATATCTAATTAGGGTCCTAGATAGAAACACAACACCCACTCCACGTACTAATGTCCATCACTACTAAAACTAAGCAATATTAAACATATAACGATGCATGTGTGTTTTCCAACCCACCCCAAAATACATAATTCGCATTTGAAATGGTATATGGTAAATACACGAAAATGAGTATTGGTACTGACAGCTTTTCAAGCAGTGTTATCATTTAGTTAAATGCATATATATATCAGCTGAATGAATTGCGAAAATTACACATTAAATGGCTCTGAATACAGAAAAGAAGGTCGAGACCATTTCATCACATATTTATACAAATGCTGTACATGTGCTAGAGGCTGAGGTAAAATACTGTCTCTAGTTATCCTAAAATAGAAGCTCTGTTCTCTAAGAATAGTTCTACTTTAAGCAGAGTACCATGTGCCAAAAAAAAGGTAAATATTATGGAAGAGAAAAAAAATAATTTTGCTTTCTGAATGAAAGAAACCAAGTTGTACTTAGATCTCTTAGCCGGGCTAATCCGAGGGCTTTAGTGATGCGGTCCCGGTAGCGTACAGCTAGGATCGTTTCTCCCATCGTTGCTGGAGTCTTGTCTGTGGCTTGGCTTGCCATATCGGAGCAGAAGGATCAAAAATAAAATTCCTGCTACGAGTCCCAAAAGAAGAGGCAGGCCGCCAAATAACGAATGGACAAAATTCGGGAAAATGCCCATAACTGTTTCAAAGGGTGCTAACAGTCCCGAACAAACTGTCTTAAATACATGTGCGATGCCACTGGTATCAGACATGTTTAAGATTTGACTTAACATTCATACAAAATGGACGGGGCAATTTGTTGATAATAGAGAATGTATCTCTGCCGCTGTCCTTGCAACTTGCAGATCATACGTCTCTTTGGACGAGGTTAAAGGCACAGTTGTCTGTAAAAGAATGGATTTCATTCTGCTTAAAGTATCAATTCGAATAGAAGAGATATTCAAAGAAGGCCATAACGCAGCCTCCATGTCTGGATTGCTGTGTGGATACAATACTTGCATACAGAAAATGACCCTGGAAGTGACGGTTACGAGATAGGGTTTTCCTGGCACCATGCCACAACAGCTGTGGTCACTTAATAGAACATAATTGCCGTTGGAAAGCTGTCTGAAAAATGGCTCTATCTGTTTTGCAGGAGTGCCATGCAGGTGACCTGAAAGGTTGTTTGAAGACCCTTTGCAGGCTCCATGCAAGTTAATACCTTGACACAGAAGTTTTAAAATTGGTACCACTAAGGAATACTTCCTTTTTTCCTTCACTATAACATTTGTGTGTGTAAGGTAAATCCCAGGTTGATTTGATGTATCCTTTACCCAACCTTTCGTACTGGCCTGCTGGTATATACTCTTGGCAATATTTAAACTAGAAAGTTGTTATCGGAATTGTAATTGTTCGGTGTATTATCCATTCAATGACAGGTCTTTCTGACATTCTCAATGGTAATCTCTCAAGTTTTTCAATGCTCAGAATCGTATAGTCTGCTCCTTTTTGTGCTAAACTGATTTGTTTATCAGTAAGGTTAAAGATAGAGAATAATGACGTTATGTTGATTAGACGCCATGGCACATAGCCTGAACGCAGATTTTGCAAGGTCCAGCCAAGTTGTACAATAGAACGCAATTGAGACTGACCAAGTTGTAACATTAGTAAGTCCTGCTCTATTATATCAATAGAAGATGATACAATGCTGTCCAGTGAATATATTCTGGAGGACAGAGTCATTAACCCATTGTCCACTACAGAAAGTGATTTTTCCAAATTTATACGATCAATTTCTCTTATTTTTTCTGCTGTTTCAATTTGTGTTACTTTCCAAGCCTCGTTGTAAGCAGCGTATATACTGGCCGCTATGAAACGTTTTTGACGCTGTTTGCGAGGTCCCAGTATGAAATCTCGCAAGTCAGCACCGTCTTTAAGTAAAGTCAAGTGTTGCTTAATTTCACCCAGTGTGGATTTCTGTAGCCATTCGAGGCATAGTTTCCCTACACTGTTTGTTGTAACTATCCCTGGATGTTGTCTCTGGGAGTATCTTGGGTCTGGCCTGTTCTGTTTGAACCCCTGTGTTTTGTTCAGGAATCTATCTTGACAGTTATTAGTGTTTGTGGGCCAGATCAACCATTTTTTCCAATCAGGATTTGTTCTGTTGTGGTATAAAATATGGGATAAGTCTATCTCCACATCTGTAGTGCTATTGCTATCAGGTATTGGCTTCGGAATAGACGGTTTATTTAAGTCTTTTATCTTAGCTAGGCCAAGACAACTAGTTTGTTGAATTGTGTCATTCAGAAATATTATTTGTTCTGGGATCATGTAGGCCCTAAATAGTGCTTCTAGGCCTTGTACCTGCCAGTCTTTTGAACCCCAGATGGTTTTGTTTCAATGTTGTTTTTCCAAAATTCAAAACCAAATTTAGACATTTTGTCATAAAATCTTTCAGAATAAATCAATTTAGTATTTGTCAACATTGTTTTCATTCCTGTCTTATTTAACATTTTGAAATAAAACTTTTCTGGATCACTGTTGTTAAACCCTGAGAAGTATTGGAATTTCTCATAAAAAAATTTCGAGCTGCCTTTTGGCGGAGTTGGACAATGTTCCCATTGGTTATAAGTTAAAACATTTCTAGGTTGAGCAGATTTATGCAAATAGTGATGACCAAAATGATTATAACAATATAACTCTTCATAATTTGATGAACCCTGCAAATAATCATGTTCTGTAAATTTTGCTGACATTACTAAATCTGACATCATATTATTAATATTTTCAAAGTCCCAATCATCAGAGAAAGTACTTGGTGTCACAAAGTCACTTAAGGAAACCTTGAACTGGTGTGGATATTTCAAGAGCTCAATCGGGCCATAGATTTCATAATCAGTTTTGTCCCATGCTACCCCACCGGGTATTGGATTGGCTGTGATGTTCACTGATGACCATTCTCTTTTCTCGATGTGAGAGGATGTGTGAGGCTTTAGGACCAAGTTGATGTTCTGGCTTGCTGTGTCCATTGTACTATATTTTCCATCAATAAATATACTCAAACATAACACCATGATGAGCCAAAGCAGGAGGAAAAGTACACCTAACACAATCCAAAATTCAATCCATGGTGAAATCAGATATGTTTCTTTTAGTTGGTAAAAAAGTTCAGTCACTTTGTCTTTGAAAGTTTTTGTTGCTGGCGTTTCTTTATGCTTGCTTGGATCTTCCGAAAAGTCATCGAAATTGATGAAGTAGCCAGATGCAGTTCTGTCAATTGTTGGAATTGCTTCAGGATTTTCATTTGCCTTTGGATCTTTCTTTGTTTCATTAGCATAGTCTGATGCTACATTGTTGTAGACAGGTATTTCTTGACGAACTGTTGCAATTTGGGTTTCAAGAGGCACAAGTTCCATGGCTTTGTTGCATAGTCCTTTTTTATTCACTGCAGGTTTATCAAATGTGATTAGTCTCTCAGTTTGAACCTCTTGGATTGTAGCAAAATTTGGTCTTCTGCTATTTCTTGGGAGTCCACTGGGCCTACTACTTATTATTGGCCACATGATTGTGGTTTTATCAGGTCGATGGATACAACTCTGTTCTCCTTTTTACCAGCAAGGGGCGGTAGTACTACTGATCTTGTTCCGCTGACAGCTAAGACAGGTACTGCTTTTCTGTAAGAAGGCCCAAATTCCTTCTTCACCGCGATCTTCTCTCTGACCAGATCCCCAATCTTTAGAATCCAGACAGATCTTGCTGGGACAGGTGGTTTTTCTTCAGTGGCTGTTGGCTTTAACTTTATATTACTCAGACTTCTTCTTGTTTCATTTAAGTCCTGTAAAACAGCCAAACGGTCTTTGATATCAAAGGCTTTTTCTTCTACCACTGAAGTGTGACTATCTAAGTCCTGAATGTGCAGTTTAGTACCGAACAATAGTTCGTAGGGAGTGAGACCTTTTAGGGAATTTCTTGGCAGATTGTTAAGATTACGTTGGACACTTGTTAAATGTTTGACCCACCCATCACCCGAACCTAATACCCTCGCCGTTATAGATTGCTTTATGTCCCGGTTTTTTCTTTCCACTACCGCATTTCCCTCAGGATGGAATGGAGAAGAGTACCGCAATGCAATACCCATGCTGGCCATGGCCTCCTTGTAAGCCCAAGAGCTAAACGCAGGACCTGGTCGGAATGTAGCATGCCAATTGCGTAAGTGCCGATAAAGACTCGCAAATCTTTTATAACAGTTTTGGTGTCAGCCGAGCGCTGGTGTCTACATTTTAAGTGAATCTAGTCTTAAATATTATGGGGACGCATTTCTCCTGCTGGATTTCTGCGTATAGATAGCCCGATGCTTTCTAATAAAGGGGTCCTGGCAATACTCCTGTCGGTTCACAACTGCGATCTCTGTTGCAGTCCGGACAATCCTTTGCAAATCTGTAATGTTGCAGACTCATCCCCGGCCACCAGTATTCTGATTGTAATTCTTTTAGAGATTTCACGATCTCTTGGTGCCTTTAAACCCTCTCCCATATGTGCGTCTGCTATCAATAAGACTCTCCGGTTCGTGTTTGGAATTACTCTATCCCCCACTCCAGGGATTTGAGCAAAAGGAACGGAGTTTGCATTAATTATGTATGTATTACTGAGTGGATAGTTGAGAGGTAATGCTGCATAGTCGCCTTTTAATGAGGCTTTTACTGCCAGCATGGTTTCTCCGTCTATGTGTTTTTTAGAACGCTTTTTTGTGGCTGCGGAAGCCGGTTGAGCTGCTTCCGCTGTGGCTCTGTCAGCCAATGAATTCCCTGCAACGTGAACGCCATCACGTTGATGACTCAGTGTATGTTTCACGTGAGTCTTTCGTAGTTCTTTCTGTAAAATAACTACTTGTTCCCAAAGCTTTTTATGCTTTATTGTGGCACCTGTGTCATCTTTGTAATCGTTTTGAACCCAGTTCTGCAAGTCATTATTGTAAGACCTGACGCAGAAATGCGAATCGCACACTATTAGTGTCGGGAATTCACTATCGGCATTTTCAAGCGCCATCTTTAAAGATCTGATTTCAGCTCGCTGAGCTGAACAGTTTCTGAGTGATTCAGTTTTGGTGACTATTGGTCTGAATTTACCAAAGCGCCAGCGACCTTTAACAATCGCGCACGCTGCGTTGTAGGATTTATTCTCTACATCGTAGTGTTGTGCAAATCTGTCCATGTAGATTACACATGTGTACTGTTCGAGAGGCAGAATTTCGATTGGCAGAGGATATTCTTCTTCATATTCTAGATCTTCTAGTTTTTTTCATTTTCGGGTCAAAATAGTATTTCACGTCTTCTGCAGCAAGAGAATTTTCCCATTGTATCCATTTTGGATTCAATGCCACAGCATTCAAATTGCATGGGCTTGTTAATGCCTCAAGTACTGATTCTGCAGTTAAAACAGTTATCTTCCTGCCTTGGGCTTGGGCTCTTTCTTTTGCTACAGCAGTTTGAACCGCTATTAGAATTTTTTCAGTAGAACTGAATTTCATTTCAGCTTGTGTGTACAAGTGTGATTTGTAAGCTATTGGTACCATTTCTCCCTCATTAGAGGTCAGGTACGTGAATCCGCATCTTCCTGGGATGACTCGGATTACAAGGTTGCGTATGTTTTCGCGAGTTTGCAATTTTGTTTTAGCTAACATGTCTGTTTGCAATAATCTTAACATTTCTGTGTGTTTCTGAGTCCAATTTATTGGTTTGAAATCAGGTTTTATTAATTCATAGAGTGGTTTAAGCCTCTCTGCATAGTTTAGAACGTATGTTCTTCCGAAATTCAGGAAACCTAGTATTGATTGTAAGTTCTTCAGCGTTTTAGGTGCTTGGAGTACAGCGCACTTCTCTAAGAAGTTGTCTGCTATGCTTTTGCCTTCACTTGATAATTCATATCCTAAAAACAGGACAGTTAGATGGGCAATTCGTGACTTTTTAAAGTTGAATTTGTACCCTTCAGCTGCGAACCCAAGTATTATGGTGTTCACTCCTTTTAAGTGAGTCTCCAGGTCATCATCTGTGAGATAGATGTCATCGACATAAGATAATGTCTCATCATCATATATTTGTAGTAACTCTGTTACCCTTGCTGAGAATAATCCTGGGCTATTCTTGAATCCCTGTGGGAGTCGACAGAAGTGTTTTTGTGACCCCATTATTGAGAAAGCGGTCAAATACCTGCTTTCAGGTGCAATGTTTTGACAAAAGAATCCATTAGAGATGTCTAATGTCGTTTTATATTTTTTGCGCACGATGTTATTCATTAGTGCTGCACTGTGTGAGTTTTGTACTGCAAATGTTTTGCAACAGGAGTGTAGGTGTCTGTAGTCCAAAACTAGACGATATGAATCGTCTGGCTTGGAGACACGAAACAAAGGATTGTTCATTTGTGAGGTGCATGTTTCAATTACCCCCTAGTATTCAAGTTGATCTAAGATCTCCCTGACTTGCTTTTTAGCTTCTTGTTTAACTGGGTACTGCCTTTGTGCAGTGGGCTGATTTTTTAACTGGATTTTGTGAGGAGTAGAATCCTCATGCCATCCTACATGATTTTTATATTATGCAGTAGCTTGGGCGCCTGCCCATTTTCTTGCATATATGGATTTTTTATGAGTTGAAATATGATTAGAGAAGGCTGGCATAATCATTTCTTCGCCATGAGGGCACTCCCTGACAGTCTTTCTCAGCTAACAGGATGTCATTGCCCTTCGAAAGGTTATCCCAAAAGAGACCCATTACTTTCCTAGTCTTGTCCCCCTCTATACGCAATGTTATTTCGTATAATTTATGGGATTTGCTAACTCTGGTGTCTGCAGTTTCCACTTGAATGTATTCATTCGTGTCCACTGTCTCCAGAAGATTCATCAGGATCTTGCGAGCTATTGTCACTTCTGCTGCGATGTCTAGCATTGTCTGGGCCCACTCTACGTTTTTCAGTTGTGTCCTCAGTATCCTCGGCATGTTTTATTCTAATACTTGCTACCTTCTTTTTTGGAAATTGTAATTTTTTACTTTGATGAGCAGGTTCCTTGTCTTTGGACTTGACGTGCTCTTCCTTGTGTTCTGACCGTCCTCTTCTTTCAGATTTCTGTGAGGAAGTCTGAAAAGATCGAGAGGGACGTGTATCAATATCTTGATATCTATCAGGTTTTCTCAAATTATCCCTATTTCTAAGGTTGTATCTTTTCTCAGAGGGCTCCCTCTGGGGAGACTTGTTTCCTCGGTCCGGAGATCTTTCTCTCCGTTGAGGAGACCTTCCTCTGGACTGGAATCGTTTTTCTCTGGGAGTGGATTGTTTATTACCATCCCAACTCTTTTTTGGAGTGTTTAGATTATTTTTAATAAAGGTTTTTTCAGGATTTTCAGATAGATGGGGTTTTACTGGTTTCCCACCCAAACTATCTCTCCCTAGTTCTTCATTGGATTTTTCTATGATTCTGGCAAGTTCAAATGGTTGTTCTGTTATATCTGTTTCTTTCAATTTCTGGAGATATGTTATATCGTCCATTGTCAATTGAACTAACTCTCTATATGCCTTTGTTAATTCCTTTAGTTTAACTAAGAGTTCTTCGCTTGACATTTTTTCAATGTCGGATTCTGGTGTGTAGCTGGTTAGAACCAGCCACGTGGCTCCTGGTCTACCTAGTGGACCTAGCCTTGTGATGTGATTTTGATGTTTTAGGGCGCCTTTAAACCAGAGCAGGTGCGTTAGTGGGATTTCAACGTCCTCGAAAGGAGTATATTCATCCGGAGGTTCCTCTATTTTGTAATAGTGGAAGTCTTGTGTTAAAGCGTTTGCTGCTGGAAAATGTATCCATGAATAGAATACCTCTGTCTGCCGATATTCATGGGCCTCTATCACGAATATGACTGTACCACCTCTTGGTGATAGTCCGTTTGCTATAAGTTTAACAGTTATAGTTCTTCTTACATTTGCCGGGATGATAAATGCACCCAGTTCATTTTCATTAAACCCTGTAACATCGAAACCCGGTTGATTCGCATCTACTGCTGCTTCACCTGTTTCGTTGCTGTCGCTGTTAGTTGACATTGTTTTTTTTTCAGAACAAATTTTATTTCGTTGATATAGCATACAATTAGGACACCGTCCCCTATGTATCAGGGGTTCAGTGAGCAAAGAAGACAATCAACAAATAATAGCATTGCAATCAACATTTTGGGATGAAAGGATCCCCACCAACTCCCCTCCCCCCACACCCTCCCTGGCCCTTCCCTCCCGGAGCCCCCCCCCCCGGCACAGTGTTCATACGGTTCAAAGTAGTAGTTCTTAGAGTCACAAGCAGTGCATAGCCCTCTTCACCCAGAGTCAATCTGCAAATGTTCTACATCGGAGTCCCGTTGCACTGGCGGTTCCAGCCAGAGCCCTCTATATTCTGCCCAACGCTTCCATATTTTAAAGTGTTTTCGGGGGCAACCTCTGGCTTCAAAGACCGGACGTTCCAGTCCCATGGTAAAGTCCAACCCTCTCTTCCACACCTCTAGTACAGGAGCCCTGGGGTCTTTCCAGGCACGAGCTACATCTCTCTTGGCCACCGTAAGGCCCAGGAGCAGTAGATGGCGTTTATAAATATTCCCTCCCACCTGTTCCATTACGTGAAGGAGGCCCAGTTTCGGGGAGCGGGGGAGGTCCCAGCCCAGCACCTCGGACAGGCAGTCCCACACACCTGTCCAGAACCGTGTCAGCCGCACACACGACCATACTGTATGTAAGAACGTGCCTACTGTTTAATTTAATTTAATTAAAAAGGAGTTTGTAAAGCGCCTGGTGACGCCTCCCGGCGTGTCCCCGCGCTGTGGAGAGAGCATATTAGAGGGACAGAGAGAGCACAATCACAAAGTAAAGAGGCAAGTTTTCAACTTCTTTCTAAAAGAGGACTCATTAATCTCTAGCCTGATATCCAGAGGCAGGAGGTTCCAGTGCCTAGCCGCTAAAGTGCGGAATGATCTACCTCCCATTCTAGCTTTTTTGGGGCAGGCAGTTCTGAGCAGACCCATTCCTTTGGATCTGAGTGGTCTGTTGGGTTCATACAAGGATGCCAGATCCAACATATAGGCCGGTGCTCTGTGATGGATTATCCTATGGCACCATAGCATAGCTTTAAAAACAATCCTCTTACTAATAGGTAGCCAATGGAGGGCTGCCAGAGAGGGTCGTGAGGGGGCTCTGCGGGGAAGCCTTAACACCAGGCGTGCTGCCGAATTTTGTAGAACCTGTAGTTTTTTGATGTTTTTCTCCGATGTACCCAGGAGCAGTACATTCCCGTAATCAATGCGGGAAGTTATTAATGCCTGCATAATGGTACGTCTGGAGTTAAGAGGTAACAGGTCAAGGGTGCGATTGAGCGTTTTCATCACCCCAAAGCATTTGCCTACAGTTTTCTTTATGTGGCTATCAAAGGACAGCTTGTTGTCAACCCAGACGCCTAGATTCTTCGCCTCTCGGTTAGGAGGAGGCAGAGGACCCAAGCAACTGGGCCACCATTCTGCTGTCCATTTGGCCTCATTGCCTCCAATGATGAGGACCTCCGTTTTTGTACCGTTCAGTTTTAAACAATGCTCTGTCATCCAAGTGGCCAGCTTAGTCATGCAGGCATTAAAGTTATCAGCTTCCATGGACGGGGCTTGGGTCAGAGATATAAAAAGTTGCGTATCGTCGGCGTAAGAGACAAGCTCCACGCCGAACGATTGCACCACCTCTGCCAGGGGGGCCATGTACAGATTGAACAGGGTGGGACTCAGGGCCGAGCCCTGAGGTACCCCCTGTTCAAGCAGCACCCTGTCTGAGAGGGAAGTCCCTCTTTGGACTTGAAAGCTCCTATTGATCAAAAATGCTTTCAGCCATCCCAGTGCCTTATTAGTGACTCCAGCTTTGTTTAGACACTGTAGCAAGATGGAGTGTGCTACAGTGTCAAACGCGGCACTGAGATCGAGCATGATGAGGGCCATAGTCTTGCCCCCGTCTGCTCCCTCTCGTAAGGTTTCCGTGGCCCTCAGGAGAGCTGTCTCCGTAGAGAAACCAGATCTGAAACCCGACTGGGACTTATGGAAGACATTATGAGCCTCAAGGTGTTCCATGAGTTGATTGTTGGCAATTTTCTCAGCTAGCTTAGCCACATAAGGTAGCAAGGATATTGGCCGGAGGTTATCCATTGTGTCTTGGCTGATATTCGGCTTTTTTTTAATCGGTAACACTACTGCCTGTTTCCATTCCGTCGGCAAACAGGCAGTGAAGAAGGAGATCTGCAGTAAGTGTCTGAAGTGAGGTTCTAATGCAGGGAAAGCTTCAGCTAAGATTTTAGGAGGCGCCGGGTCTCGGGGAGACCCCGATTTGATTTTATTGCACAATTTAGACAGGACTTCATAAGGGGGAACTTCAAAAGATTTTAGGCACTCAGGTGTATTTACACGGTTGTCATTTTCAGTAAAGTCCGTGGCCGGCTCTGGCTGATTGGAGAAACTTGTATAGATTTTATTAATTTTGCCTGAAAAGTATTGTGCAATTTTATTACAAGATTCCACAGAATCATTTTGGGCGGAGGAAGTCACATCCACTATAGATATTTCTTTATATATCTGAAACAGTTCCCTAGAGGAGTTGCCTGCTTCCATGATACGAGTATGATAGTGTTCTGCCTTGGCCAGACGTACTGATTTATAGTATTCTCTCTGTGCTGCTTTATACTGCATTTTAGTATCTGCACAGAAGTTCTGGCGCCAAGCTCTCTCAAGTTTTTTACATGCCGTCTTCAAAGTTTGCAGTGCTTGGCCAAACCAGGGAGCAGCTTTTTTTGATCTCCTAGCATTGGTCAGGGTGCGACTGGGGGCAGTAATGTCAAGAGCCTTAGTGACGATATTATTTAAGTTCTTGTTAGCTGCCTCACAGTCGTCCCCTTTAGGAGGGCCTTCGTCCTGGGCAATTTGAATGAAAGAATCTAATGAAAAGTTCTTCCATTTTCTGCGTTTATATCGCAGGGATTGATGTCGGAAATGCTCGGTTTTGTCAAGTTGAACCGTGATGGGGATGATATAATGATCCGACTGTGCTACCACATCTCAGGCACTCTGGGGAGGCAATCAGACCAGCTCGCCACAACCGTTCTCTGGTGTAGTATGCACGATGCAAATATTTAAACTGAATGAATCTCAAGCGCACCGCAACAGCCGCCCCTCGTGGGGCCTCTAAGGCCTCCCTCCAGTCATCCTCCTGCAAGGCACAAATATCTTCCTCCCACACCTTACGTAACTTATCCAGTGAAGCAGAGCAGTGCGTGACTAGAGTTTGATATATATTGGAGATTTTCTTGTCCCCCAATTCCCCCATAAACACCTTGGCTTCAACGGGGCTAAATTCGGGTAGCGTGTCCAAACCTATTAACGAGGGGGACAGAGCATGGCGGAACTGTAAATACTTATAAAATTGGGTCTGTGGCATATCGTATTCATCTCGCAGAGCCTGGAACGATTTAAGGGTCGTGCCTTTCATAACGTGGCCCAGCGTCGAGATGCCAATGTCGTCCCAGCCTCGGAACCCCTGGAGAGCCGCGAGCTCCGGTAAACGTCCATTGTGCCACAAGGGCGTTTCTTTTGTTAATACGTTCCACCAACCCATACGGCGTAGGGTTCCACGCCACACTCGGAAAACCACTTGAGTAACCATTGGGAGTTTTTTCCGTTTGCCTGCCGAGTAAAGGATGGTATGGAGCGTGTCCGGGTCCATCAGGTACCTTTCAAGGGCATAAGCCGGGTCACCCCGGTCCCCATACCACCAGTCGTTTAGTATAAGAAGATGGGATGCCTGGTAATACGATAGGATGTCCGAAGTCGCCAGGCCCCCACAATACGTGGAAAGGAAACAGGTGCGGAGCGCCACTCTGGCCGCCCCGCCAGCCCAGAGAAACTGGCTCAGTGCAGAGTTCACTTGCCTAAACCAGTGTGGCGCAATCGGGTATGGATGGTTTTGCAACTGGTATAAAAGGCGCGGGAGAGCCACCATCTTAAAAATGGCAGAGCGGCCATATATGTTTAGGGGCATCCTGGACCAGATCTTCATATCGGATCGTACTCGGTCCCAAACCGGCACCACGTTGCGGGTCCAGGCTATCCCCGGAATGTCCGTAAGGAATACACCAAGATATTTGATGCCTCCCGCCGCTTCCTGCAGCGTTGACGCCCAGGGCCCATGTCCTCCGCGCTCTCCCAGCACCCACAGCGTGGATTTCCGTGTATTCAAGTGCAGGCCAGATACCTCCCCAAATACTCGCATTATTTCTAGAACTCTGGGTCCAGATTTATTTATGTCTGTGAGGAAGAAAAGGACATCGTCCGCGTACAGTGCAATACGATCGGACGGTCCCCGCACCCACTCAAGTCCCCGCATCTGCGCGTCTATTCTCACCCATGCCGCCAGCGGCTCCATGGCTAGGGCGAATAAATATGGCGATAGGGGGCAGCCCTGTCGGGTGCCCCGGCCTATGGGGAAGGGGTCCGAGATTGCTCCCGCTATCCTCACCGAAGCCGTCAGGTCCGTGTATAGTAAGTGCAGATACGAAAGGAATCGAGGTCCAAAATTTAGGCGGGCTAGAAGCGCACGAAGATAGACCCAGCTGACTGAATCAAAGGCTCTATCAATGTCAGCCAGGAGAAGCGCTGTCGGGATCTCGGCCGCTCGGGCCGCCTCTATCACCATCTGCGCGCGCCGGATATTGTGCCTTGTTGCCCTATGGGGCATAAAGCCGGCCTGATCCGGGTGAACCAGAACTGTAATATACGGGAGAAGGCGATTGGCCAGGGCCTTCGCCAGTATTTTCGCTTCAACATTCAGGAGCGAAATCGGTCTGTACGACGCGTGCTGCTCCGGGGGCCTTCCCGGTTTACAGAAGACTACAATCTCGGCGTGTCGCCGGTCAGCCGGCAGGCGACCACGGTCTCTCGCCGCCTCCAGCGCCTGTCTATATCGCGCCCCCAGTTGAACATGGAATGTCTTCAGAAATTCACACGGGAATCCATTAGGCCCAGGGGCCTTACCAGTGTTCAGTTCCCCGAGGGCCGCAATCAATTCTTCCAAGGACAGTGGGTGGTCCAGTAGGTCACGGTCCTCATCCGAGAGAGCCCGTGGCGGGAGATCATCTAGGAATTTATCCACGTCGGCCTCAGGAATGATCTCTCACGGGGCGTACTGGGCTTCATAGTATCGGGCAAAGCTGGCCGCCAGTTCCACTGGGGCCGTCATAGGCTCCCCTGCCTCATCGCGAAGTCCCGGTAGGGTCTGCGCATGGAAAGTTCCCTGACAGAGCCTGTACAGCATAGCACTGGATTTGTCCCCCCACTGATAAATTCTACTCTGAGTAGCCAGCCACAGTTGGCGTGCCTCGTCCATTAGGAGAGAGTTATATGTCTGCTGCATCAGTAACAACCGCCCAACGGTATCCACAGGCCCCTCGGCAGTGCTCTCTCCCTCAAGGTCCCGAACCCGCCGTGCAGTCTCCTCTATCTCTCCTCTGCGGGCCTTACGCACCGCCGCGCACCAGGTGATGTCTACCCCCCGGAGCACGGGTTTCAGAGCTTCCCAAAGGGTTATAGCGTCCATTTTGGGCTGATCATTGCAGTCCCAGTACCGAGAGATGGCTTCGCGCATGTGCGACCTGTAGTCGTCTTGTTGTAGCTGCCATGTAGACAAACGCCACCGAAATGGCTGTCGTATCTTACCAAGATGCACATCCACTGCAACTGGAGAGTGATCCGACAGGCCACGCGGGAGTATAGATGAAGAGGCTACTCTCCCCATCCAGTTATTAGGAACAAACAAGCAATCAAGTCTGGAGAAGGATTTGTGCACCGCTGAGACGTATGTATATTCTCGGCTATGTGGGTGATGGTATCGCCATGCATCGATCCAACCCATCCCCGTACCATACCATTCAATTTAGTGGGAATGTGTGTTATAGGCCCCCCATCTGATCTATACCTATCCATGCGTCCATCCATGACATCATTCCAATCTCCACCCACTATAGACATCACACTAGGGATGGCAGCCCAGACATCAAACAACTTCTCAATGAGTGCTTCTTGCAGTGGGGGCGGGGCATACACACTGCCAAAGACCATCGGCTCATCTCCCACCATTCCTTTAATAAATACAAATCTACCTTGAGCATCCACCCATTGCGTCTCATGTGTGTAGGCCAGTCGACGATGTATCAGAATCGCCACTCCCCGTGACCCCCTCACAAAGCCTGCGTGGAATACTTGTTGGTAGCCATAATGTTGTAAGCTAAGTGTTTTATTGCCCAAAAGGTGAGTTTCTTGCAAGAAGAGCACATCCGCTCTTTCTCTCTTCCCCAACCGCAATACCGCACCCCTCTTTATTTTGTCAAGCATTCCACGGACGTTCCAGCTCACCACTCGAAACAGCGCCCGTGGGGGACTAGTCTCTTGTGTATCACCCGCCATCTATAGGTGAATAGATCAAAGTCCTGAGCTCTCGAGGCCACACAAACTCCAGTGATAGCAACCAGACTTGAACGTGCACTGTGCCGAAAACAACCATCCCACCTCCCACAAACCCCCTCCCCCAACCCGCCCCCCTGTCCCATGTACCCCCACCAACTCTCCAACCCCCTCCATGTCCCCAACTTTGTCTTTCCCCCCCTCCCTATACCTCAGTAACATTGAAGTATCTGTCGCGGTATAGACAGTCTTCAGCCCCCAACGGGAGACCCCCAACCCTCTATGCCAATGGATCCCCACCAACTGCCCACCCAACCCCAACTAACCCGTAACCCGACTAACTACTTTAGTTCTCGGGGTGATGTCCGCCCACTTATGGGCATCCCCCGACCAACAGCTCGTCCCACACCGCTGTCATGCAGCAAATCACATGGTGGTGTCCATTAGAGAGCTTCAAGGCGTTAAGTATCATCATGGCTCCGGAGCCGGGGCCTCCGCTGCGTCGTCGCCTCCCAACACGCCATCTTTGGGAGGTCGGTTCTTCTGTGAGCGTGCCCTCCAGTTACTTCTGCTACGCGATCTACTGGGAGTCCTCGAGGTTCTCGTCGCAGAGGAGGAATCGGAGTTGCGTCTCGGGGGGGTATGCACCTTAACTCTGACCGTCTCATCTGTCCATTCAAAGACCTCCTCCGGAGTGTTGAAGAACTGTGTCTTGGACTGAAACACTACACGCAGGCGGGCCGGATAGAGCAGGGCGTATTGAATTTTAAGTTCTCGTAGCCGAGCCTTCGCTGCAGTGAAGGATTGTCGCTGTTGCTGTACCAGTTTTGTGTAGTCCGGAAAGATCAGGACTCTGTGGTTCTCATACATCAGGGGCTCCTTGGCTCGCGCCTGACGGAGGATAGTGTCACGGTCATGGTAGTTAAGCAGTTTGGCGATGACCGGACGGGGGCGAGTTCCCAGCGGTGGTTTCGGAAGAAGCGCGCGGTGCGCCCGTTCAATAATAAAGCATCGTGAAAGGGAGTCCGGGGGGAGCCACCCCTCCAGCCATTGTGTCAGGAATGCCTCCATGTTGCCTTTCTCGCAGTCTTCCGGCAGACCCACGAAACGCAGGTTATTTCGTCTGGCCCGTCCTTCCGCATCCTCAGCCCTGAGCGCTAGGCCCTTCTGTAGCCCCTCCAGAGTGGCCACCTTCTTCTTAAGAATGACCATGTCGTCCTCCACCTCCGTGATTCTGGTTTCAGTTTCCGTGATTCTGGCCACAGCATTTCGTAGGTCCTGGCGGAGCAGCGTAACATCGGCCCCAACAGCCCCAATTTTTGCGTCCAGCATGTCCCTCGATTGCGTGATCGCCGCCATCAGGGCCGCATTATCCGGGCCAGGTCCTGGGCGAGGCTGGCCCCCGGACGCCCCTGCTCCACCGCTCGGTCCCGTAAATTTATCGATGGGGCCCTGCTTCGTAGTACCTCCACTGTTGCCGCCCCGCGTCATGATGAGGAGCGGGTCCGGCGTCCAAGAACCCTCTGGCCACTGGTAGCCTCCCCTCCGGCCAGGGACCCCGTGAGTTGATCCCCGCCGCGTCCTGACCTCAGAGGGAAATTAGGCACGTGTCCAAGGATGTCTGTGTGGCTGTTTGTGGAATCGTCCTCCTGCAGTGCACCACAGCCCCCCTGTAGCAGCCACAGGAGTATGCCCTCAACTCAGATCGCAAGTCCAGGAGTAGGAGACCCCCAAGGAGGCCCTGCACCACAGGATCGTCGAGAGCCCTGGCCAATAGGGGGGGAAGTCCGGCCGTTAGAGGGCGACCGGCATCCGGCCGCAGCTCGCCTTCAGCCCCTGGCAGTAGCCCACTCTAGTCCGGGCAGACCCACGGTCCGTCCACCACAGTTGCTGTCGCGTAGTTCACCGCTAGGGGGGGAGGGGAGAGAGGGGGGGGAGTCTGCAAGAAAGGGGGTGCCCCCGGGAGAAGGGGCGAAGGCAAGAGCCCCCTAGTACTCCGGGGACCCCTGGCCCCCGCGGTCCGACTCGGCCGCCGAGTGGGTTCGGCCTGTGGCGATGAGTGTCTCCCCCCTCCTCAGTGGCGCTCGTCTCCCCTCGCCAGCTTACCCCACAATCGTCTGTGGTCCAGCTCCAGGCTGCCTCCGCAGTGTCCTCGGAGCCCTCGAGTCCTCCGGTCCCAAGTAGGGGTCAGTAGGTCCGGGGAGCCGGCTCAGGCCTCACGGCCGACCCCGTCGCCGTCTCACTTCCGGCCGGACCTCTCGAAACTCGAGGTCCCGGCTTCAGCATGTCGCGCAGGCCCCACTTTGTCAGGCTCTCAGCGTCGGATCGCGTGCTCAGTATGTGCCCAAATCGCAACCGGAGCCGCCCCTCCGCCACCGGCAGCTAAGCGTCTGGTCTGGGAGTCCGCAGGTCGGGGAGATGCAGGATAAATGGCGCGGATGATGCACAGGCGGGACGGAGCTCACTCAAGCTGCGTCCGCCATGCTTGCCACCTTGGCCACGCCCCTCAGTTGACATTGTTTTAATGAAAGTTTGCTGAGCAGGTTTCCAAGGAAAAAAAGATTAGGTGCACAATATTTTGGAACACTGCATCCTTCAACGTTGACTAAACCAAAAACTATACATAGAAATCTCTTCCTACTAAGTTCCGGCGGATTTTAACCTTTTACCCACTCCAGACGTCTATTGGAGTTTTTACGGGAAAAAGGGGTCTGTGTGAAAAAGCACGACTGAGTTACTCTAATGTCTTGCGTTAGATTATCGCCTTACCAAACGTTGGGCGCCATGTAGTGTAGTTCCTATATTCCCAATAGGCTCTGCGCATTGGAATAATACAAACAGCAGTGTAGACATAGGACTGAGGTCGACTAGGTCTCTACTGACTATATTAGACTTAATTAGTTTTGCCAGCTAGCTCAGAGGTCACTAGAAACTTTCTCGAATGTTCAGGAAAGAGTTAACTCTCTTGATTTAGACAAGAAGGGATTAGTTTCTGACAACCGCATAAACATGACAACTTTGCTCCCTCAGAATAAAGAGTGTATCTCTAGAGTCCTGTGAAAACAATAGATGGTTATTTCACTCAGTCAATCATGCATACTTAGTTTCACCAGAGTGCAGAGAAATAGAGAGACAGGCGTTTTCAATAAAAGTTGTTATTTATTGAGCAGTCTTCTTTCTCATGCAAGAGAAATGAATTGCCACAATTGCAATACTTATCATGAAGTAAAGTGCGTACAGTAAAAGGAGTATTATGAAATAATACTGTAAAAGCATTGATATGGTTTCTTAGCCATATGATACTTTAAAACGGATAAAATATATACATACATAAAAACAATGACTAACGTACTCAACTGGTGCTTCTAAGATACGCCTACCCCGGTGTACCTGACCTAAGCCTAATACATGGGAAGGAGTAAGTAAGTTGCAGTTTAAGTTAAGTTGGTTTTTTGCCAAGGAATCTGAATCAAGAATTCTCTTAAGGGTTTAGTCAGCTCCATACCTTGGTAATAGAATGTAGGAGGTCTTGTATCTCTCTCTCAGGACTCGATATCCCAGCAACCCGCAAGGGTGACTGGAAACACCGGAGCTGGAATTTTCTCGGCTGGAGAAAAAGACAGCGCCTTTCTCAGTGCGTCAAAGGGGAGGGGCGGCTCCTTCGGCTCTCGCATCAGCTGGGCTTCCGGGCAAGTAGATAGCCGCTCTGCTCCAAACCACCGTGTGTTTGCTTAAGGCAACGTTGGTATATTTATACCTGGAAGGTGCCGGGTTTGATCTAAGTTTGGACATAAGACATCACTAAGAACTAACAGTTCTTTCTGGACTCTAGGAGTTCTTGTGCAAATCAAAACAAGAGCAGGGGGATTTCCTGGGCTACTGGAGGCTTGGTTTGTTTAAAGAACGCGTTGTACTTTCTAGGAGTCTAGGGGAGTAGCTTTGCCGTATTTGGACTGCATGGGCTATTACTAAATATGGATATGATTCTTATGCCTTTACAAGGATATTATTTATTATAACCATACAAGGGCATACATCGGGAATATCTAATTAGGGTCCTAGATAGAAACACAACAGTGTGTGTGGTTGTGGGTGTGGTTGTGTGTGGGTGTGGTTGTGGTTTTGTGTGTGGTTGTGGTTGTGTGTGTGCGTGGTTGTGTATGTGTGTGGTTGTGTGTGTGGTTGTGGGTGTGGTTTTGTGTGTGGTTGTGAGTGTAGTTGTTTGTGGTTGTGTGTGTGGTTGTGTGTGTGTGGTTGTGTTTGTGGTTGTGTGTGTGGTTGTGTGTGTGTGCTTGTGGTTGTGTGTGTGGTTGTGGTTATGTATGTGGTTGTGTGTGTGTGTGGTTGTGTGTGTGTTGTTGTGTTTGTGGTTGTGTGTATGTGGGGGTTGTGTGTGTGTGTGGTAGTGTTTGTGTGGTTGTGTGTGTGTGGTTTGTGTGTGTGTGGTTGTGTGTGATTGTGTGTGATTGTGTGGGTGTGGTTGTATGTGTGGTTGTGTATGTGGTTGTGTGTGTGTGTGGTTGTGTGGTTGGGTGTGGTTGTGTGTGTGTGGTTGTGGTTGTATGTGTGGTTGTGGTTGTGGGTGTGTGGTTGTGTGTGGTTGTGTATGGTTGTGTGGTTGTGTGGGTGTGTGTGGCTGTGTGTGTGTGGTTGTGTGTGTTGTGTGTGTGTTGTTGTGTTTGTGTGTGTGGTCGTGTGGTTGTGTGTGTGGTTGTGTGGTTGTGTGGTTGTGTGTGTGTTTGTGGTTTTGTGTGTGTGTGTGTGGTTGTGTGTGGTTGTGTGTGTGTGTGCTTGTGTGTGTGCTTGTGTGTGTGTGTGGGTGTATGTGTGTTTGTATGTGTGGTTGTGGTTGGGTGCGTGGTTGTGGGTGTGGTTGGGTGTATTGTTGTGTGGTTGGGTGTGGTTGTGTGTGTGGTTGTGTATCTGGTTGTGTATGTGGTTGTGTATGTGGTTGTGTGTGGTTGTGTGTGTGGTTGTGTGATTCTGTGTGTGGCTGTGGTTGTGTGTGTGGTTGTGGTTATGTGTGTGGTTGTGTGTGTGTGGTTGTGGGTGTGTCTGGTTGTGTGTGTGCATGGTTGTGTGTTTGTGTGGTTGTGTGTATGCGTGGTTGTGTGTTTGTGTGGTTGTGTGTTGTGATTGTGGTTGTGTGTGTGGTTGTGTGTGTGTGGTTGTGGTTGTGTGTGTGTTGTGTGGATGTGTGTGTGTGTGGTTGTGTGTGTGGTTGTGTGTTTTGTGTGTGTGGTTGTGTGTGTGGTTGTATGTGTGGTTGTGTGGTTGTGGGTGTGGTTGGGTGGTTGGGTGTGGTTGTGCATGTGTGTGTGGTGTTGTGTGGTTGTGTGTGTGTGTGTGTGTGGTTGTATGTGTGTGTGGTTGTGTGTGTGGTTGTGCATGTGGTTGTGGTTGTGTGTGTGTGGTTGTGTGTGTGTTTGTGTGTGTGGTTGTGGTTGTGTGTGGTTGTGTGTGTGGTTGTGTGTGGTTGTGTGTGGGGTTGTGTGTGTGGTTGTATGTGGTTGTGGTTGTGTGTGTGTGGTTGTGGGTGTGGTTGTGTGTGTGTGGTTGTGTGTGTGTGGTTGTATGTGTGGTTGTGTGTGTGGTTGTGGTTGTGTGTGTTGTGTGTGTGTGGTTGTGTATGTGTGTGGTTGTGGTTGGGTATGTGGTGGTGGTTGTGTGTGTGACAGTAATACTAAATCTCCACGGCGCGACTCGGTACCGGGATGTTGCACCTTGTTCCACTGTGAACAAAAGGAGCCTTTATAAACGCTAATCAGCCTCGTAACAGGGAGATTGAACCTGAAGCTCCCAGGTTATCTGAACTACGATCACATCGACGATTACATCGATTGTTTATCTGTCTAGCGGGAGCGCGTCTCGCCTAGCAGCCTGATCCCCAGAGAATTCATTAGACGTGGGCAATCCTCTTATATAGGTTACCCGAACCTGCACAGTTCTGGTGCCAACTCAACCCTCATGCACCTAGCCTAAACTTAAGGCCTTTTATTTCAGGCAACCTATTACATGTCCTGATGATGATCCATTATTTGTGATTGGATCGAAACGCCGTCGACAAACAATATGTGGTTAAACACTAAGTTCACTATGAAGTGCTAAAATTCATGTGTTTTTCACATATATGAAGCGATTATAACCTAATGTCCTTCGCTCTTGCTCTTGTAAATGCCTGAAGAACCTTAGTTATATGTTATGTGTATTGTGTGTGCAGCACTGTGGATGCAGGATTGTGTCCCCTTGTTTTATTGTTTTTTGTTTAAAATTGATTATCTTAACATTTGAATAAATTTTATAGTCCGGCTGGACTATGTGTTCATTATAGTGCACATTGTGGCCTATAATTATTGGAACTGATAAATTTCCCGTGTCAAGGGCCATTGTTTTTTCAATTAACTGATACCCCAGGTCCTTGGTTACTTTGTGGGTTCCCTTGTTTTTGATGACAGTAATACTAAAAGCATCTCAAAATAAAGGAACACAAACATCGAGTTTGGAGAAAGCGAAAGCACGCTGTAAGTCAAACGGGCGCAGCAAAGCATTGACACAACAACAAAATAAGATCACTTAGCGAAAACTGAGTGCTGATAATGGATACACACAGCCCATCATCTTAAGAGTTCAATTGCAACCAGTGTGCATTCAAACCTGCCCCCTCCTAGTGAGTTGCACCCCATATTTCATGAATTATAACTGCTGCACCCACCATAGGGATTTGAGATCTAAAGCGCAACATAGGTCTAATCGACTCACCAGTCGCCAACATGCTGTGCTTTTAAAGAGAATGTGCCAAAAGTTTCCAGCTTCCTCATCATGTCCTCATGAAAGCGCCAACGAAAGGACTCCCTGAATGGTGGAACAGACATGAAGCAGCCGCTGCGATCAGAAATAAACCCTGTAACGTTGTCCAGTTTCACTGTAACATTTTCTTACTGGTCCTTAAGTCACAAAACAGTAATACTAAAAGCATCTCAAAATAAAGGAACACAAACATCGAGTTTGTGGAAAGAGAAAGCACGCTGAGGCAGCGATGGAAAAGAAATGTATGGTGGGCGTGATATTGCCTTACTGAGATGCACCCACTGGGAGAATCCCGAACGTTTGTAAGCACGAAGGCGGGGGGAGGGGCGGAGGCAGGGAGCAAGCAAGAGGAAAGACAGATGGCGCTGAAGGCTGGTGGTTCGCACATGCACGCTAGCTTGAACGTAAGCTTGTCGCCAGCCAGCAGCACTTTGAAAACTCACCTACTAAAGTCTCTCCGAGCACTTCCATTCACATAGGTTATCCATGTGAACCAAAATAAAAAAGATATTTTTTTTTGTTATTCTTTTAATCAATGTGGGCATATTCTTTACTCTCCCTGCTTTCTAATTCTACGCCAGGGGCACTCAAAACTCTTTCATCGAATATTCTAACAATAATAAATTATACTGTCCTTCAATTTTGGGTGGTATTTCAGGGTAGGTGGAGACAAACAGCTGCTTCTGGAGGGCACAGATGTATTGGTTTTCTCCAAAAAGACAACATGGTTCAGTGAGTTATAATATTACGTGATATCTAAGAGAATTGTAGATTACATATTCGAAGCAACTCAGCCCTCCCTCCTGCAGAGTCAGTAATGAGTACCTTTAAATTGGGTAGTATTTGGGGCTTTAAGTGGGATGAAAAATCTGGTGGGTCGCTCAAAGGGGCGTGACCGATGTAATTAAGGGCGTGGCTTAAAGGACCAAAGCTGAAAACCTATGCCTACCTTAGTGTGCTGCCCAATAGGTATTTTGCCACCTCTCTCATTACATCCAGATACATATAGCACAACATGTGACATTACACTTACAAAAAACCAGGACTATGATGAGACTGAAAGCAGTATAACAAGTCTCTTTGAATTTATATCAAATGAAGTGAAGGGTGGTACTGCTGCAGAGTGAAGATTTTTGTTTTCATCCCGAGGGTGAGGGCAAAAATTGACAGCCTGAAAAGGACCCGTTTCAGCACCTGCTATTCAGAACTGCCGGTGCAGAGCACCGGCAAGACCCGGCCCACTTAAAACCCTGGTAGTAGTTGATATGACATGGCAAAACTGCACCATTTAAAAAAAACACAGGGTATCATCACTATATACGTGGTACAGCCATCCATGTGGGTTGCATGTTAGAATAATGTAATCAGAAATATTCTCTATTAATTTATATGATATCTATATACATAAAAACGAATCTATGTCTGTCTGTCTGTCTGTTTGTCCTTTTTGCATTACTACACCATTCATCTCATCACCATGATACTTTGGTACACTCCCGCAAAGGTTTCTGGCATAATATTTTTAAAAATATCGGCCCTCCAGGGCCCTCATAATCTTTCAAATACTGATGTACGCACCAGACGGAAAAACAACAAATCGTGTATCCACAAGCACTCGAATAAATAAATAGAATTAAAACGACACTTTGAAATATTTTCCATATTAAAATGAATAAGTTTCAATAAAAATGACACAAGGTAAATTGAATGTTATCATAACAAGTTTCCTTGAGTTTCCTTTCTTCGGAGATCGCAGCAACGCGCGACGGGTAAGCTAGTAATCATATAAATGTTGTGTGCTAAATATAGTTTACAATAATATCATCCCAGTAGGTGACTTGTTTCTATTTTAAGCCGAATCAGATGATACTTTTGTAAACTATATGTAGTGCACATTATGTGAGACACTAATATTAACATCAGGTGATATTCTGATTGTATATTCTGGTACCACGCCTTTCTGGTATAACCCTAATTGCATCAAAAAGAGAGGAGAGGTTAGTGGTCATACTATGTGGATGCACTGGGCATAGAATTCGCACTACCGTTGTTTTTAGGTACCATGTATGTAACTTGGTTTGTGACAACAATGATATATTAGGAATATCAACTGGCAACAAGGTAATTTCTGATAATGAAAAACATGGAACAATGAAAAGGGAGCTAGCAGTAGCGCCCTTTAAAAAAAAGTGGAATGCAAACACCGGAGTGTTAAAACACAGTCCTGATTAGGAGTCTGGCGGACTTGCGACTGCCAGACTCGCTTATGCGGTACACCGTCTGCCCTATTACGACTTTCAAAGTCATAGGGGCGGTGGACGGCCAGATGTGACAGGTAACAATCATTCCCTGGAGATGGGGCAGGAGTGCCACAACGCAATATGCGGAGCGGGGACAGGGTGCAGACCCGCTCAGCATATTAAGAGTTCCTGGACCGCCAGCCTTTACATGGCAATGCAGGAGCCCTGTAAGGCCCCCATGTCCTCTCGCCATGGGGATACATTCAGAGGGGCGCGACATGTGCTCCATGTCTATATTCCCACAAAGTTCTAGCATGGCGTGGACGTCACTGTCCATGCCATGCTGGAACGTTTTTGCTGTTCCCATTGGGGTGTCTGTTTTCCAGGTACGGCCATAGGGAAGGCAAAGGACCACCAACCATATCACCAGTTGAAATCGTGTAACACAAGTCCAACTCGTGATATGGTCAGCAGTCCTTGCGCGGGTTTTGCTGTGCCGTCGGAGAGCCGGCGCAACTCATGATCAGACCCTTAGTTTTATTTAATATTAATTTAATTTTAAGAACTTGGAATATGCATGCTTTTATTGACATGTTTTCTACTCAAATGCTAGGCACATGTTTCTGAAATTCAGATACATTTCAAAGGTTTATGAATGGCAACACCTCATAAAATTAAAATGTAATGTACTTATCAATAAGTGTTCTAAAATTAGCGGAAATAGGGATACAGCTGTAACTCACTCATATCTCTTGTTAGAGGAGTTACAATTGCAGATATGACTCTAGACCAGATGCTTTTCTATAATTTGTTTGAAGAAGGGAGGATAATTGATAAGACCTTAATGGGATCAGAGGATAATTGAGAAAATCTTAGTAGAGGTGACAGGCGCAATTTTATAGAGTAGAATGAGAGAACAAGGCTACCCTGATATGCGAACATGGGGTGAACAAATATTAGGAAAGACAGTGGTTCAAGTGGTGGCCACAAAGGGTCCGGAGCAAAAAGTATAGACCCCAAAAGGGGCACTGGGAATCTCAATTAAATTAGATCATTAATCCTGCTGGGAACACAGATGTAGGGGACCATATTTCGTGTAAAATAGACAGTTTAATTTACACTAGTAAAACTTAGTACTCTAAGTAATATTCAGGTGCTCACAAAAGTGAAAAGCGGGCGTGATGTGACAAGGTGTTGGTGGATTAAAAGACATAATATTGCATTGACAACAAGACAAATGGAACTCCACGTAAATGTAAACAATGGAAGGAGTTCCTGTTGTAAGGGTCGACGGAGTTTCGATCTTATAAACTTAAGCTCATCTTCAGGACATATAGTGAGCAATCTAAAATCTTATTTGGTCAAGGGAATCGACCCAGGCGGGGTCACGGGCTCGGTCTCTTCAGTGGTTCCTGGGAGGCCTCTTGAGTGGGGTGGCTGTATCAATTATTGAGAGCTTTGGAGAATTTGCTGGTCTTAGACTACCCCCGACCGGAGGTAGTGCAGGGGCGAGTGTGGAAAGCCTTAGTCTAAGGTTTTTCAACCATTCATTGATGACACGAGGGAGGGACCGGATCTAACCACGCTGTAGCTAAACAGAGCTTTAGTACTGCGGTATACTTAACTTGCAATTTACTGCCTGGATGAGTCAGCATTCAGTCACATTTCTAGACACAAAGGTAGAAACCAAACTGTATCGCAAAAGCACTGCGGGGAATACGATTCTCCACGCTTCTAGTGCACACCCGGCCAATCTCATATCTAGCATCCCCTACGGGGAGATGCTGAGGCTGCGGAGAATATGCAGCAACACTAGTGATCTCACGCAAGCACAATGCGACAGCAAGTCCAGATTTCTAGAAAGAGGATACTCCGAAAAAACAATTGATACTGCCATTACTAAGTCTATGACATTAGACAGACTGACTCTTCTTAATAGATACAGTCAGGAGGAGCTAACAGATAGTGACATTGAGGGAATCACGACCAACCCAGGAAAAAAACAACCAGACCCTTTCAGGTTCATTACCAGCTACAATAAACAACATGCTGATATCTATAGAATAATTAATCGTAACGTCTATAGTTTTAAATAACCCCGTTATTGGTCCTACCCTTCCCCGCACTGCATCCCTGACATACAGTAGAGCACCGTCTATGAAAGATCGTCTAGTTAACACCAGCCCATATGTCATAGAAAAAACGTCCTGGTTGCAGACCAACAGGGGTTTCTACAGATGTAAGAAATGCAAATCATGCACTTGTGGCATCAACACCAAAGTATACAAAGACGCATTTAGTCACAAAGACCATCAGATTAACACATTATTAACATGCAAGACCGAATTCGCTGTATATATTCGTATCTGCCCATGCGGATTAAAATATGTGGGCAGCACAAAGCTTGCTGTGCACAAGCGTATTCTACAACATCTCCGGGCCATAGCTAACCATGATAACACCTACTCGGTAGCTAGGCATTTAAAAGAAAAACATAACAGCGATAATTCAGGTCTAAAATACTTTGTTATAGATGCAGTCATTGCCAGCAGAAGGGTTGGGGACAAAGAGTAGAAACTGCGCAAATTAGAAACTCGCTATATTCTTCAGCTTGACTCAAAAAGTCCTGTAGACCTCAATATCACTGAGGATTTTCATACATGTCTATCTTAACTACATCATAGGACATTAATTTTTAGCCTCAGGTCAGTATATAGATATAACTATCCCAGTTAAGATACGTGCTGAAGATAGTATCAAACAGCGCAATCTAAACAACACAATAAGAGTTATGCGTACCAATTGTACTTTTCATTCTCATAACGGCTATATCATATCTTTACAGAAATGTTCTCTTTCTGGCCATTTCATCTAGTGTATTTTCTATTTTGCACATATGCAATTTACATTTTGGGGTCACTATCTATGCTTAGTCTGCATTTATGCAGGATGTAACACTATAAATGAAATGAGGAGTGTGTGATCTGCTCATGAAATTAAGCTTATGTATATCCAACGGATGTTGGTTTAGTCTCAGTTTTTAAACCGTTTTTTTTAATCACTTTGCACTTTATTAGCACCTTTTTGCACAGCACATAGACGAACATGTAGTAGACCTAATTTGTGACTATAACCTATGCTTCGGCCTGTTTGCAACAAATATGTGTCCTCTACAGGTAATCAAAGTGTCTAAGGATGCTGACAACCGAAGTTAGGGATTTATCCCATTATGTACTATATATATATTCACTGAAAAAACCATAGGTTTCACACCAGTTATAGTTAGGTGGAAATTTTACTCGCATAAAACCATTGAAATTCCCACGTTATAGTTAGTTGGACTCACTATAACTTGCGCGTGCAATGCACTGCTGATGACGTCACATATTACATCACTCATGACATGGTCAGTGACATCACTCATGACATCACTGATGACATCTCAAATGACATCACTGATGACAACATCCTTGTGACAAAGTGGCAGACCTCCTATCAGCATAAAATAACCTTTGACACACACATTCAAAAATAGAAACTAACATTTTCTTAAAAAAGGAGAAACCAATACCAATTACAACAACTTATTAGGTAATTCCAACATCTACATACACATCCACTCATTCGCCAACAGTTCTATATAGTCACTCATGCATGTACTTACTCATCATATGTACTCATACACCTATACATCCTGTTACACACTAATACTCATCCATATAGTTACTCACACACAAATTCACACATGCAAATAAACTATCAAAAAACCATTTACTTGATTATACTGCTATATACACACCACTACACATACTTCTACAGAAACGGAAACATATTTACTCTCTTAAACAATCAATTATAGAAACACATACTCACTAACCCACCCATACACACAATCATCCACCCATACAGTCTTGCACACATGCTGTCTTCAAAATACATACAAATAGTGAGTCACTCATTCATGCATCTGTGCTCTAAGTAATATCCCCCACCGAACCATACAGACACTGATACTGATACTCAAAAAAACAACTAATAACCCATATACACACTCATGTAGCTACTCACCAACCCATGCAGCCACTTATACACAAAGTGAGACACAGATACAGATATTTAAATATTTAAACATTACTCGCTAATATATGTATTCACTAAGATACATTTAATAAGTCAGTTAACCAATCAATTTTACACACAAAAAACATCCATTTAGACATTTATTTACCCATTTATTCTTCCATCAACCTTTAGATATACATATATAAAAAATATTTATTTTTCAGAAAGATACACATTCACTGGATGATGTCATCAGTGATGTCATTTGAGATGTCATCAGTAATGTCATGAGTGATGTCACTGACCATGTCATGAGTGATGTAATATGTGACGTCATCAGCAGTGCATTGCACGCGCAAGTTATAGTGAGTCCAACTAACTATAACGTGGGATTTTCAATGGTTTTATGCGAGTAAAATTTCCACCTAACTATAACTGGTGTGAAACCTATGGTTTTTTCAGTGAATTTAATAGGTTTTTTAAATGCTAATTCCTAACTATAACTGGTGTGAAACCTATGGTTTTTTCAGTGAATATATATATATATATATATATATATATATATATATATATATATATATATATATATATATATATATATATATATATATATATGTTTAAGCAAATGAACCTTTGAGCTCTGCACAGGGCACACACGCTTTCTCACCATCCGGTTTATCGCCTTGCTGATACACGCACATTAGTCCTCACTTCATTCAGCCAGATTCCGACGCGTTTCAAGGCATTCCGCCCCTTAATCATGGAAGTGTGCACAGAGGGAAACAACAGCTCGCTGCCTAGTTCTTTCAGTCCTTTTATTGATTGAAAGACCGCCCTCCATGGGCGTAGCGTTTTCAAAACCCACCAGCTGCTATCTGGTAGTTGTGGTTCAATTTTAGGAGCGAGTACATTAATACCTTGAGTAGGCTTGATCCCCCTG
Source organism: Lissotriton helveticus (assembly GCF_964261635.1). Classification (NCBI taxonomy): domain Eukaryota; kingdom Metazoa; phylum Chordata; class Amphibia; order Caudata; family Salamandridae; genus Lissotriton; species Lissotriton helveticus. The sequence continues at coordinate 1,632,538,473 of NC_136063.1, forward strand.
TTACTTTGGCACTGTTAAAATCCTTAAGTAGGTGTGATGCTTCTGTGCGCGTGTTTGTCACTCAGGAGAAAGCGCACTCGAACGGATTGGAATTGTTTCCCATCCAAAAGCCTTTCCGTCCCTCTATATATAAAATTTCTATGGCAAAATGAAACCCCTCATTTTGTTCCTTTTCAAATTAAATGTATTAAGTGTTACCACTTTATTCCAATCAAGATGACTTCAGGTGTGCCATACTTTTGTCATAAGTAAGACTGTTAGCGCTCTAGTTGTTCTTTAGAACACTCTGGGACATTCTGTCATTGGGCTATAGTTGGGCTACATCTGGCTGATATTTGGGCTACATTTGTTTTTTTTGTCTCTGGTGGCCATCTTTTGGCTACATTGGGCTACATTGGGCTACATTTGGGCTCTAACATATATATAGCCCAATGTAGCCCAATATATATTTTTTCAAAGTTAATTGTCGTAAAAACCACTGGAGCATATATCTTGAGACATAGCAAAGGCACATCGGGGTACCAGTCCCTACAATTTTGCCAAGTTTGGTGGAAATCCATTCAGCCGTTCGGGCTAAAAGTGAGTCCAACCGCCCTATGGAAATTAACATGGGGAAAACACGTTTTGGGACCCCCCTTTTATCTCGGCCCCCGCTTGACGGATCCCCCCGAAACTTTCAGAGAAGGAGCGGAGCGCAGCGAGGCAAAGTTAAGGAAAATTACAGGCAGATCCCTCATTCAGCGCCAAAGTTATTCCCAATAGAATGTTGTGGATTTCCTATGGAAAACGATCCTAACTATAACTACCTACTGGCGACCGCCAGTAGGTAATATATATATATATGTGTTGTAGGGAAGTTACAGATATCACTGATAGACACCAAATCAAGAGATTTTAAATACTAAGTATTATATTGAGGTTACAGGCACACAATGGTAGACGAAACCGGCTGGAAATGCTACTTGTGGAGCATAGTATACTTTTGACTATTCGGGGGCAAGTCCCGATTTAGTCACCTTGGTCTCCTCATCTACCTTGCAGAAATTACAATTTGATCAAGTTGAAATTCATAGCACCAATAAGATGTACCAATATTACATTGTTCCTCACAAAGCCCCGCCAATAGATTAGGGGGCATCATATAGTGACAGGCATACAAACAGCAGTGGTCTTTGTTCAGGGAATATGCTCAATTTGCACTATTGCACTTTTTGCACAGAATTTCGTCTAAATTATATTTAAAACGTGTTTTTATGTCACATGTTTTATATAAATGACTATTCTGCTTTTATGATGAAGTATTCTATGAACATTTTAAAATGTATATATTTAAATATTTATTTATTTATAACCCTGCATTATGCTATTACAACGTCATTGGAAAGATCTTTGGGCTTATGTACAACATGAGATGTTTTAATAACGCATGGTGGATAGCAACACAAATACGAATTACATCAAACAACAAGTATTTTGTCTATGTCTGAAATCTGATTATTGTATTAACAGTTTAAGCAGTGAATTGTCCCATATTCAGCCTGCAGATGCATTAGCAAGAATTATAAATCATCAAGTTATTGGTTGTGTAACTACTTTAAGGGACTGTTATACATGATTTCAGTATGTGTTTCACAGGAATAAAGCAAGCATATTACCTCAACAAAGAGACTATGATGACTGCAAGATGTTCTAGAACCCGGAGCAGCTAAACTGAAAGGAGGTATGCGGTAATAGAAAAGGAACTGTTAGCATGTGTCTGGGCCATAGAACATTTTCGCAATTATATATGGGGTAGTAAGTTTCTTTTGAGAACCGACCATAAACCGTTGGTAAACATTTTGTCTACGGGTGGTGGATGGAGTTCTACTGCTCGTATAGCTAGGTTGACTTCAAGATTGCAGGAATATTGTTTTACAGCAGAGTTTGTGCCAGGTAAAAAGAATGTCATTGCAGATTTTATGTCTCGCATGCCTTGTAAATCGAGTAATGATGGAATTTCTGTTGAGAAAGAGGTGGTTACTTATTTACAAGATGTTATTGCGGGTTCAATTGAAGATATTTCTGAACAGTCTTGGAACCTTGCAGATGATCATGACGTCACTTTACAAGCTATCAAGAAGTACATTCGGGAGGGTTGGCCTGATAAAAAGGATATATTGGAAAGTGCCTTTCCTATGTTTTCTGTTTTGGATGAGTTGGCATTAGAAAATGGTTTGGTTTTCAAGTCTGGGAAGTGTGTGCCGCCTTTTGAAATGCAAAAAGTGATTTTAGATATTGCTCATAAAATGCATCCTGGAATGTCTGCTATGAAGCGTCTCATAAGAAACTATTTTTGGTGGCCTGGTATTGATAGAATGGCGGATCGCAAGGTTAGAGAATGTGAGGTTTGTATGGGAAGTGAGAAGATGTTGAGGGTAAATGTTCCTCCATTAAAAACTTCTGTTTGGCCGAATGAACCTTGGAAGAAACTTGCTTTTGATATTTCTGGTCCTTTTATGTGTCTTCCGCTTGATTCCCGTTATGCTCTAGTCTTGCTTGATTACCATTCTAAATGGCCGGAAGTCAAGTTTGTTTCTTCAGTTTCCACTAACATGGTGATAGAGTTTTTCAAGGAAGTGTTTTCCAGAGAAGGGTCTCCTTCTGTTCTTGTAACAGATAATGGGGTGCAACTTACCTCTTTGGAAATGGAAAACTTTCTCAAACTACAAAACATTAAACATTGTACTGTTTCTGTTTATGAACCTCATGAGAATGGTTTAGTTGAACGTTTCAACAGGGTATTGAAGGGTTTTGTTTCTGATGTCATCAAGATGGGCTCTGGGTGGAGGAATTTATTAAGAGAAAAACTTTGGTTATACAGGATAACTCCACACTCTACAACAGAAGTTAGTCCTTTCCGTTTACTAAAAGGGCGTGACCCAGCCTCTACTATTTGTCCATGGTGGTTTTGTCGTGTATTTCTATAGGTTCTGAATCAGTCCCCCTATTCCTGACCCTATTCTGGTTAAACTAACTATCAAGTTAACTAACAGTCAGCCCATGAGGCAAGAAAACCCCCATGATGCAGATACCGTTATCTGACGCAGTCACACTCCGGCACAGGAACGTGTTATCTGATTAGGTCATAACGCTTGAGATCTAATTAGACAAGCGACATTCCTCCAGCCCCTGATAAGGCATACGACGTTCTCATAACAAATCAAACCTATGACAACCTGGAAAATCCGTGCGGCCATTGTTTTGATTTCACAGAGAACTTTAGTAAAGAATGTGCTAACGAGCAAGTCGTATGACATCTTTATTGACGTATCTATGTCCATCCTTACGTCAATCTCGGCACCTTTAAGGTATAAATATTGCCGACCTTGCCCTATGCAAACACACGCGTGGTGACAAGACGGAGCAGCCATACTTGCCGAAGCCGAGAGCAGAAGCAGACCCCGCTGGCAGCAGCCCCGCCTTCCTGACGCGCTGAGAGACGTGCTGCTATCTCAAGCCGAGAGACCCAGCACCGGCGCTTCTGGGCAGCCCTCGCAGGCAGCCTGGAATATCGAGAGCAGAGAAAGAGATACCATTCCTCATTCATCCTAACTTCCAGGTACAGAACTGAATAACCCCTCACAGAGAATTCTTTAGTTATTCACTTGGCAAAAACAAACTTAACTTAAACTGTAACTTTCTATTCCCGCCCACGCATTAGACTTAGGTCAGGTACACGGGGTAGGCGTATTTAGAAACACCAGTTGAGTACGTTTAGTCAAATGTATATGTGTATGTAAATATATTTTAATCATTTTAAACATCATATGGCTCAGAAACCATATCAATGTTTTTACAGTATTATTTTATACTATTGCTTCTAATGTATGCACTTTACTTAACTATAAGTATTGCAATAATATCGATCCATTTCTCTTGTACGAGAAAAGAGACTGATCAATAAATAACACCTTTTTATTGAACACGCCCGTCTCTTCCTTTTCTCTACATTCTGATGAGACTAAGAATGCACGTACTGACTGAGTAAAATAATTGCCTTGTGCTCACACGACTCTTGAGATTGACTCTTGATTAGGGGAGAGCAAAGTTGTCATGTTCTATGGTTGTCAGAAACTAAATCCCTTCTTGTCTAATCAGGGAAGTTAATCCTTCCTTGAACATTCGAGAAAGTTTCTAGCGAACTCTGAGCTTAGCTGGCAAACCCAAAAATTAAGTCTAGTATCGACAGTAGTAGACCTAGTTAACGTCTGGCCTAGGCCTTTACTGCTGTAGGTACTATTCCAATGCGCAGAGCCTATTGGGAAAATAGGAGCTACACTACATGGCGCCCAACGCGTTTGGAAAGGGCGATAAAACTAACGTAAGACATTTAGAGTAACTCAGTCGTGCTTTCTCACTCAGACCCCTTTTCCCAAATACTCCAAAGACGTCTGGAGTGGGTGAAAGGTTATATCCTCCAAAACCTCGCAGGAGGGAACTCCTATGGATGGTTCTTGGTATAGTCAACGTTGAAGGATAAACAGTTCCAAAATATTGTGCATCTAATCTCTGTTTCCATAAAGAAACCTGATCTGCAAACAAAAGACATAAGCTTCCTGTCGGTAAAATGGCAGAGAGTGATGATGAAAGAGAGGCAGTTAGATTAGCAACTGAACTCGCAGATGCTGATGCTACCATGCAAGCAGCAGACGCGGATATAATACTCATTCCTGTCATCAAAAGGAGATCTATAACCTTAAAACTTATAGAAAATGGACTGACACCTAGAGGTGGCACAGTCATATTCGTAATCGAGGCACACGAATATCGGCAGACAGAGGTATACTATTCATGGATACATTTTCCAGCAGCAAATGCTGTAACAAAGTACTTCCACTATTACAAAATAGAGGAACCTCCTAATGAGTACACTCCTTTCGAGGAGGTGGAAGTACCACTCAAATTCCAAGAGCATTTGCTCTTATTTGATGGCGCCCTAAAACATAACAATCACATTACAAGGCTCGGTCCTTTAGGAAGACCAGGAGCAACGTGGCCGGTCTTAGCCGGATACACACCACATCCAGACATCGAAAGAATGCCTACAGCAGAGCTGTTAATACAGCTAAAACAACTACTAAAAATTCATAGACAATTAGTTCAGTATGTAATGCGGACTTCAACAATTCAGCCAGCGATTAAACTTCCACAGCTGACCCCTCACCAGGGGAACACAAATAAAATTACACCACAGAACATCCAATCCTGCCTAGGTAAAGTTCCAGCTAAACGGGAACAAATACCATTCTGGTTGGCACAGAAAATCACCCAAATAGAGGCGGTGTTTCCTGACACCACCCCGCTGGAAAAACACAGGATTCTGACTATATGTCTCCCAATGGGAATCGCACCACACATTGAGGACTGTGACACTTGGGGTACAGTCTTTGCTTCCATCTACACAAAAACGCACGGTGTTCCATCCATTTCGGTAATACCAGATGTGCTAAAACAAATTCAAGATGAATACGGTCCAGAACCTGCTTTAACTCTTGGTATGAAATTACTAAAAGACTTCAAGCAGGTCTCGGCTATATTATTAGCCAACATAAAAGGTGAAGCAGCAAACGTGGCGATCCGCCAGAGGTTAAAAGAGACAGATATAGCAGACCAACCAGCTGAAATTGCCAGAATCATAGAAAAATCCTATGAAGAACTAGGCAGAGATAGTCTAGGTGGAATACCAGTAAAACCGCAACTGACTACAAGTCCAGAAAAAATATTTTTTAATAATAATAATTCACCAAAAAAGAACTGGGATGGAAATAAACAATCCAATCCTAAAGAAAAGAAATTCCAGTCCAGAGGAAGGTCTCCGAGGCGAAGAGAGAAATCTCCAAACCAAAGACAGAGGTCACCACAGAGTGACCCCTCTGGGAATAGATATAACCTTAGAAATAGGGATAATATTAAAAAACCTGATAGATATCAAGACATTGATACACGTCCCTCTCAATCTTTTCAGAATTCCTCGCAGAAATCGGAAAGAAGAGGACGATCAGAAGAGCACGCCAAGTCCAAAGACAAGGAACCTGCTCAGCTAAAAAAGAAATTACAATTTCCAAAAAAGAAGGTAGCCAGTATCAAGGTAGTTAACAATGCCGAGAATACTGAGGACACAACTGAAAAACGGAGAGTGGGCTCAGACAATGCTAGACAGCGCAGCAGAGGTGAGCATAGCTCGCAAAGTCCTTATGAATCATCTGGAGACAGTGGACACGAATGAATACCTTCAAGTGGAAACTGCAGACACCAGAGTTAGCAAGCCCCACAAGATATACGAGATAACATTACGTATAGAGGGAGATAAGACTAGGAAAATAAGGGGACTATTTTGGGATAACCTCTCCAAAGGCTATGACATCCTTCTAGCTGAAAAAGACTGGCCACCAGAGTTTGTCAGGGAGTGCCCTCATGGCGAAGAAGTAATTATGCCTGCCTTCTCGAATCAAATACCGATTCATAAAAAATACACACTTGCTAGAAAGTGGGCAGTGGCCTTAGCACCTGCTTTATATAAAAATCATGTAGGATGGGATGAGGATTCTCCTCCTCACAAAATCCAGTTAAAATCACAACCAACTGCACAAAGGCAGTACCCAATTAAGCAAGAAGCTAAAAAACAAGTAAATGAAATACTAGATCAGCTAGAATACCAGGGGGTGATTGAAACTTGCACCTCACAAATGAACAATCCTTTGTTTCCGGTCTCCAAACCAGACAATTCGTACCGTCTAGTTTTGGATTACCGACACCTTAACACATGTTGCAAAACCTTTGCAGTACAAAACTCACACAGTGCTGCACTAATGAATAACATAGTGCGCAAAAAATACAAAACAACCTTGGACATCTCCAATGGATTCTTTTGTCAAAACATAGCACCAGAGAGCAGATATTTAACTGCATTCTCAGTAAATGGCACTCAAAAGCAATTCTGTCGGTTAGCCCAGGGGTACAAGAACAGCCCGGGGGTATTCTCAGCGAGAGTAACAGAATTACTACAACTATATGATGATGAAGCATTATCTTATGTCGATGACATTTACTTAACAGATGATGACTTGGAGACTCACTTGAAAAGGGTGAACACCATAATACTTGGGTTCGCTGCAGAGGGTTACAAATTCAACTTTAAAAAATCCAGAATTGCCCATCTGACAGTCTTGTACGTAGGATATGAATTATCAAGTATAGCCTGGTTGACAATTTTCTAAGAACTAGAAGAATTAAAAAATCTAAAATATGAAAAGACGTATCCTCTGCCAATCGACATTCTGCCTCTACGACATTACGCCTGTGTAATCTATACAGACGGACATGCTCAACCCTCCGTTTGGGGAGAACAAGCATACAACCCCACATGTGAGATTACAAGAGAAGTGTGGCGCGGAGGTAAACTAAGACCTCTATTAACAAAATCACACTCAGTAGAAACTAATTCAGAACAACAAACTGAAATAATAGCATTGAAAATGGCGCTAGATAATGCGGATCACGAATTCCCGACACTTATAGTGTCAGATTCATATTACTGCGTCAAAGCATATAACAAGGATTTGCAGACATGGATTCAGAACGGTTACAAAGATGACACAGATGCACCAATAAAGCAGAAACTGCTCTGGGAACAAGTAGCTCTTTTGAAAAAAGAACTACCAAAGACTCACGTGACTCACTCACTGAGTCATCAACGTGATGGCGTTCACGTTGTAGGGAATTCATTGGCTGAAACAGCCGCAGCGGCAGCCACTAAATCGGCTCCCGTAGATCGAAAAAAGCATACATTAAAATACATTGACGGTGAAACAATGCTGGCGGTGAAAACGTCATCAAAAGGCGACTGCTCAGCACTACCGATCAACTATCCACTCAATTATACATACATAATCGATGCAAACTCCGTCCCTTTTGCTCGAATCCCTGGAGTGGGGGATAGAGTGATTCCAAACATGGACAGGAGAAACTTGTTAATCGCAGACGCACACATGGGCGAGGGTCACAGACACCTTAAATTAAAAGATTCTCTGGAAGAATTACAATCACGGTACTGGTAGCCAGGCATGAGCCTGCACTACACCATGTTTGTAAAAAACTGCCCAAACTGCAACAGAGATCGCAGTGGGGAGAGAAGCAGTTTAATACCTCGTCGTATCAAGGCAGATAATATTACCAGCAAAAAGAATGGCTTGCGATTAACATATACAGGCTAGTTTCCACTTATAATGTAGATCACCAGCACTCGGCTGACGTCCGGACTATTATACAAGATTTGCGAGTCTAAATGGCATATACGCTAAGAGCATGCTACGTTCGACCATTGTTTTCACTCAGGCAATCCAGCCTGGGGGGGAAACATGGCCAAATGAGCACAGCCCAGCGGGAATCTTCTCACTTCCTTCCTGAGGGTACGGGATGGTGTAAAGAAAAAACCAAGGCAGAAAGCAATCTATAATGGAAAGGATATTAGGTTCGGGAGCTGGGGGGGTCAAACATCTAATAAGTGTCCAACGTAGTCTAAATAACTTGCCAAGAAATTCTCTGAAGGGATTCAGTCCGTACGAATTATTATTCGGAACTAGGATGTTGATCTCTGACCTTGATAGTCAGACTTCAGTGGTAATAGAAAAAACCTTTGATGTCAAAGACCGTTTGGCTATTTTGCAGGACTTAAACAAAACAAGAAAAGACCTGAGCAACATACAGTTGAAACAACAGCCAACAACCACTGAAGAATCACCACCTGTCCCAGCAAGACCTGTCTGGATTCCAAAAGTCGGGGATCTAGTCAGGGAGAAGATCGCGGTAAAGAAGGAATTTGGGCCTTCTTACAGAAAAGCAGTTCCTGTCTTGTCTGTCAACGGGACAAGATCAGTTGTACTACCGCCACTTGCTGGAAAAAAGGAGAACCGAGTTGTATCCATCGACCTGGTAAAACCACAACATGTGGCCGATAAAAAACAGTAGGCCAAGTGGACTCCCAATAAGTAGCAGAACACCAAGGTTTGCTACCAGCACAGAGGTCCTATCAAAAAGGCTCATCACATTCGAAACGCCTGCAGAAGAACAAGAAGGACTATGCAACAATGCAATAGAACTAAGACCTCTGAAAACCCAAATAAAGACATTTAGCAGAGACACACCAATCTATACTGAAGTACCAAGTGAAAATGCAAGGAACAAAAATCCTGAAGCAATTGGAACAATTGACAGAACTGCATCCGGGTACTTCATCAACTTCGATGATTCCTCTGACGGCTTCAGTGAATCAAAGACACAGCCATCATCAAAATCCTTTAAAGACAAAGCTAAGGAACTTTTGAAACATCTGAAAGAAACATATCTGGTTTCTCCATGGATTGAATTTTGGGTGGGTTTTGGTGCATTTATCCTCATACTTTGGCTCATCATGGTATTTACTTTGGGACGCTTCATTGAGGGAAAATATGCTAAAATGGACACAGCAAGTCAGAACATCAACTTGGTCCTCAAACCACACACATCTTCACACGTCGAGAAAAGAGAACTTTCTTCAGAACTTTCTTCAGCCAACTTCACAGCCAATCCTATACCTGGTGGGGTAGCCTGGGACAACACTGACTATGAAATTTATGGTCCGGTCGAGATCCTGAAATATCCACACCAAATCAAGATCTCTTTGAGTGACTTTGCAAAACCAAACTCATTTGCTGATGATTGGGACTTCGAGAGTATTAACAACATGATGTCTGACTTAGTAATGTCTGCTAAATTTACAAAACATGATTATTTGCAAGGTTCTACAAATTATGATAGTATGTATTGCTATAACCATTATGGTAACCATTTTTTGCATAAATCTGCACAACCTAGAAATGTTTTAAATTATAATCAATGGGAACATTGCGCTACACCTCCAAAAGGGAGCTCTAGAACCGTGTATGACAAATATTCATATTTTTCAGGTTTTAACATAAGTAATGCTGAAACATTTTATTTTAAATTGTCAAACAAGACAGGGATGAAAACCATGATAACCAACACAAAATTGATATATTCAGATTCATTCTTTGAAAAATGAATACATTTGGATTTGATTATTGGGACAAAAATGTTGATTTGAAAAGTGTTTGGGGTACAAAAGAATGGCAAGTACAGGGTTTAGAAGCTTTGTTTAGAGCCTGCATGATCCCAGAACAAATGATATTTTTAAATGACACTGTTCAACAAACCACCTGTCTTGGCTTAGCCAAAATCAAAGATTTAAATAATCCGTCTATTCCAAAGCCAACAATGTTTAGCAATAACTCTGATACAGATGAAGAGATAGACGTAAACCATATATTAAACAAAAACAGAACACATCCTGATTGGAAACAATGGTTGATCTGGCCCACAGATACAAATAACTGTCAAGATAGATTCCTGAATAAAACACAGGGTTTTACAATGACCAGGCCAGACCCTAGATATCCCCAAAGACATCACCCAGGGATAATAACAACCTACAGTGTGGGCAAATTATGCCTTCAATGGCTACAGACTTCCACACTGCCTGAAATTAAGCAACACCTAACTTTACTTACTGATGGTGCTGACTTGCGTGATTTCATAATGGGACCACGCAAACAGCGTCAAAAGCGTTTCATAGCAGCCTCTGTATATGCAGCATACAATGAGGCCTGGAAGGTTACTCAAATTGAGACAGCAGAAAGAATACGGGAAATTGACCGTATTAATTTGGAAAAATCACTTTCTGTAGTGGACAATGGGTTAATGACTCTGTCCTCCAGAATTTTTTCATTGGACAGCATTGTGTCTTCAGCAATCGATATATTATCGCAAGACTTACTGTTATTACAACATGGTCAGTCACAATTGCGTTCCATTGTACAGCTTGGCTGGACGTTACAAAATCTGCGTTCAGGCTATGTGCCTTGGCGTTTAATCAACACAACGTCACTATTCCAAATCTTTAACCTTACTGATAGACAAATCGGTATGGCGCAAAAGGGTGCTGATTATACAATCTTGAGCATTGAAAAACTAGAAAGATTACCAATGACAATGTCAGAACGACCTGTCAGTGAATGGATAATACACGGAATCATAAATATTCCAATCTCAACCTTCAGGTTTCAATACTGCCAAAAATATATACAGGCTGGCATGTACGAGAAATTGGGAAAGGGGTACCTTAGAACAACTTGGAACCTGCCCTATTCACATGCATGTGTCAGTAATAAAGGACAGAAAGTGTTTCTTAGTGGCAACAATTGTGCTATGTCACTAAGCGGCACGCTTCTGTGTAACGGAATTAGTTTGCATGGAGCCTGTGAAGGGAATTCATACAACCCTTCATGTCACCAGCAAGGCGCACCTGCAACTGAAATAGAACCATTCTTTCAAAGACTCTATAATGGGAGTTACATTCTTATTGTAGACCGCAGATGTTGCAGTCTTATGCCCGGGACTCCTTATCTAGTAACTACAACGGCGAAGGTCAAGTGCTGTGGACGCTCTTTATTCCCCAGCTCCTTTCCAGACAGGGAGGCAAGGGCATGGCCCAGTTTGAAAATTACTTCTATTCGAATAGACACTTTAAGCAGAATGAAAACAGTGCTTCTTCAGACGCCTACAAGGCTCACGTCATCAAAAGAAACGTTTGATCTACAAGTCGCAAGGACGACTGCAGAGATACATACATTATTATCAACTAATTCCCCCGTACATTTCGCGGAAATCCTGAGCGAAATCTTAAATATTTCTGATACCACTGGGGTCTCAAAGGTATTTAAGACAGTATTTTCGATGGCATTAACACCATTCAAAGCCATACTGGGTATTTTTCCAGATTTCGTCCATTCGATTTTTGGCGGACTTCCCCTGATCCTGGGACTAATTGCAGGAATCCTATTCCTAGTCCTTATTTTTCGTTATGGCAACCCATGTCACAGATCAAACTCTCGCGACAATGGAAGATACGATCCTAGCCATTGGATACCGGGACCGGATATCAAAAATCCTGGGACTCTCCCGGCTTAGAGACCTGAACATGACTTGGTTTCTATCATTTCGACCAATGTGGCGTAGGTGTGTTTTACCTGTACTAAGGTGTCTGCTATGCGGAGAAGAATGCGTGTTAGACACCTGTCTGACGCTACAATCGGATGCGCCGGTGGATGCAGATACACTGTTGGTTCCTACCAAGGTTCACGCTTTGTGCTGCCCTCAAAGGCTGCCAATCCTGATGACGGCATTCCTGGAATCTTCACCACTGCGATTGAAGAGTAGTGAAGTTCAAGATGAAAGCAGCATCGAACAGGTACGACCTTCTGTCAGCAATGCGAATCAGAATGTCAATGGAGACAATCATGCGCATGAATGCATGGTTACACCTATTTCCGACTTAGTGGAACTTTCCCATGAAGCTGTTGACAGTTTTTTCGAAAGCCTGAATGATATGATGTTCTCTCCAGAACAGAAATAGAGACTTTTGAGTAAACTCGCACACGGCGTTCCCTGAATTCGGCCTTCAACTTTAAAAATAAAGTCACATGAACAATTTCACTCCAGTTCACGGACAGCAATTTTTTCAGCATGCCCCTTAAAATATTTTTCTACATATTTTTTCCCGGGACACTGATCTTCTGCTTAAAGAAACTATTCCTAGAGAACTAAAATTTCTATTTTTAGATACTTTATAGACTTTAGCTGCCCGCTGGTAGGTTCACAAATATTTTATTATGTGATGAAATGGTCTCGGACTTCCTTTCTGTATAGCCATATTAAGAGCCATTTCATGTGTATTTCTCATATACCGATAAGCAATAATGCATAAAAATGCGTGTTTACTTTTGCATTTAATTCATAGCTTAAGTGCATACAATATATATGACTGCAATTTTTCAGTATATTTGAAAATTTCGAAATGCATTTATGTATTTTGGGGTGGTAAGGTATACACTATACTCTATAGTATGTTGTACTATGTTATACTATGCATAGATTAGTAGATATGACCATAGTTAGCGTGGAGTGGGTGTCGTGTATTTCTATAGGTTCTGAATCAGTCCCCCTATTCCTGACCCTATTCTGGTTAAACTAACTATCAAGTTAACTAACAGTCAGCCCATGAGGCAAGAAAACCCCCATGATGCAGATACCGTTATCTGACGCAGTCACACTCCGGCACAGGAACGTGTTATCTGATTAGGTCATAACGCTTGAGATCTAATTAGACAAGCGACATTCCTCCAGCCCCTGATAAGGCATACGACGTTCTCATAACAAATCAAACCTATGACAACCTGGAAAATCTGTGCGGCCATTGTTTTGATTTCACAGAGAACTTTAGTAAAGAATGTGCTAACGAGCAAGTCGTATGACATCTTTATTGACGTATCTATGTCCATCCTTACGTCAATCTCGGCACCTTTAAGGTATAAATATTGCCGACCTTGCCCTATGCAAACACACGCGTGGTGACAAGACGGAGCAGCCATACTTGCCGAAGCCGAGTGCAGAAGCAGACCCCGCTGGCAGCAGCCCCGCCTTCCTGACGCGCTGAGAGACGCGCTGCTATCTCAAGCCGAGAGACCCAGCACCGGCGCTTCTGGGCAGCCCTCGCAGGCAGCCTGGAATATCGAGAGCAGAGAAAGAGATACCATTCCTCATTCATCCTAACTTCCAGGTACAGAACTGAATAACCCCTCACAGAGAATTCTTTAGTTATTCACTTGGCAAAAACAAACTTAACTTAAACTGTAACTTTCTATTCCCGCCCACGCATTAGACTTAGGTCAGGTACACGGGGTAGGCGTATTTAGAAACACCAGTTGAGTACGTTTAGTCAAATGTATATGTGTATGTAAATATATTTTAATCATTTTAAACATCATATGGCTCAGAAACCATATCAATGTTTTTACAGTATTATTTTATACTATTGCTTCTAATGTATGCACTTTACTTAACTATAAGTATTGCAATAATATCGATCCATTTCTCTTGTACGAGAAAAGAGACTGATCAATAAATAACACCTTTTTATTGAACACGCCCGTCTCTTCCTTTTCTCTACATTCTGATGAGACTAAGAATGCACGTACTGACTGAGTAAAATAATTGCCTTGTGCTCACACGACTCTTGAGATTGACTCTTGATTAGGGGAGAGCAAGTTGTCATGTTCTATGGTTGTCAGAAACTAAATCCCTTCTTGTCTAATCAGGGAAGTTAATCCTTCCTTGAACATTCGAGAAAGTTTCTAGCGAACTCTGAGCTTAGCTGGCAAACCCAAAAATTAAGTCTAGTATCGACAGTAGTAGACCTAGTTAACGTCTGGCCTAGGCCTTTACTGCTGTAGGTACTATTCCAATGCGCAGAGCCTATTGGGAAAATAGGAGCTACACTACAGTTTAAGGACAAATGTGCTAATAAATCTTTTTCTGATGATCTGATTACAGATGTTGTAGAAAGAGTGGAGTGCAAACAAGCAAAGGTTAGAGGATGGTATGATAACAAGTGGAAGGTGAAGAAGCCTAATTTCTGTATTGGTGATTGGGTCAGGATCAGGAAACCTGGTTTTATCACCAAGTGTTCAAACAAATTTGGTAAACCTTTGAAAGTTGTTAAGGTTTTTAGCAACAGTTTAATTACTCAAGATGGTAAGTTATGGAACATCAAACGTGTTGCTAAGTGTCCTTCTTTGCAAAAATCTTCCAATTATCCTTCTTTACAAAATTCTACTGTGCCTGATGTACAGTTTAGTTCTAATGGTGATGTTGCTTCAAGAGTTAAGATGTCTGTTCGCTCCAGATGTCCACCTACTAAGTTTGCTGATTATGTAACCTAAATCTTTTGTCATTTTTCCAGATTACATATTTTCTTTCTTTTTCCTATTGTTTTTGTTTTGTTAAAAGAAGGAGATGTGTTACATTCTGTTTGAACATATTCACATTGGTAATGTCTCTTTAAACATTGTGCATCTTTCAGTAGTACTTTGGTTCTACTCAGAATCGCCACTGCTGCTAGGCACCAGGTCAGTTGCACTGTTCCTGTCTGCCAGCCAGATGCTGTTTGTTGCTGTGCCACTTATCTTGGATTAAAGACTTTAAATAATATATGTTCCAGTGTATTCTGTAACACACTGTCGTCGAGTAGATGCACAATCTGAATTTGAAACAGAATATTTTGGACAATATTTAGATAAACATGTAGCTAGAGAGTTCATTAAGCTATCACAGTCACATCCTTCTTTACCCCTGTGTTGTATGTCTTACAAGGAAGGAGAGCTACGATATATATATTTTGATTATAGGGCAACGAATAAAGTGACAGTAAAAACAGATATCTATTACCTTTGATATCTGTCTTTTTAGATAATATCAAAGATGCAATTTTTTTTACCAAGCTTGATCTCAGAGGAGATTACCATTTAGTCAGAGTTTGAGCGGGCAATGGGTGGAAAACTGTATTCAGCACTAAGTGAGAGTAATTTGAATATCTGGTCATGTTCTGTGGACTCTGCAACACTCAATAGGCCTTTCAGTAGTTTATTGATGAAGTCCTAAGGGGTTATGGCTGTGTTTTGGGTGGTTAACTTAGATACTGTTTAAATTTCATCCGCTTCCCTCCTAATCTCATATACAACATGTTAAAACAATGCTGCCTTGGTTAAGAGAACTTCGTGTTTTTGTTAAAAGCCCAAAATGTGTATTTCATACTACTTCTGTAGAATTTCTGAGCAGGCAGACAGAACGAAGCCACTAATCCCAATTTAGGTGGGAGAATCCCCATTCTCTTAGCTTTCTCCCTCTTAAACACTCTTAGCTCCAATGCAAGTAAACGGGGACATAAAATACCCCCACCCCATTTTATTTTCTAAATCTCCATTTTTGCTACTCCCAAATGATAACATGTGTATGAGAGGCTTACTTGTGTGATGAAGATCTGACCTGCATTTGGTTGTTCCAGCATCTGTGGGACTTTTTCAAAACAGCACATACACAAAATAGCTTACTATGGGGCACAGCCCTATCTGCCAAGTGACAATATTTCATGTGTGACCCATCAGCCTGTCCTGAATTTTTCTTTTTTTAGATTTTTGCCAAAAACACTTTGCACTCTAGGACTCTACCAACCATACAATGGGCTGAACATGTGATTTTTTTATCTGTGTGCTCTGCTTTACCATGGTGGAATAAAACAATTTCTAGATGACTCGTCAAGAATGTTCATTTCTATTATGGACACGGAGGTGAGGATTATGCTTCTCTTTCTTTACTAAAGCAAATACAGCAGCCAATAAACTTTAAACTGCATAATTCGGAAGGACTGCTCCTTCCCTGTATACACCAATAACAGTTCCCCATATGGGTATAAATGTCCTGAACCCAAACGTCCGTCCTCTTTCTTTGCAAACCTTTAATTACAGTCCATAAACATGAACCATCAAACCAGAACTCAGTCGATCCACTCCATCGACCTGAACCATAACTCCAATAAAGATGACTCTCTCTACGAAAATCATCGTTGATTCCTCAAGACCTTTCAAGTTGTCTTGCTCTGATCTTCTGCAAAGAAAACATAAGTCATAATATTCCAATATCTGGACATACTTCAACAACATCGGGCAGGAAATCCATTAACAATTCTCTTAACATGTACTAATACAATATTTAATCTTTTGCCAGAAAACATAACAATTCATCACATGTTTTACATGCGTATCTAGGGTGGGATAATCCTCGCCTTTGTGTCCTGAATAGAATTGAAAATTCTTGATGTGTCAGCTAGAACATTTTTTATTCTATGTCAGTACACGGAGGCTTCGTATTATGCTAGTTTAAAGTTGAGCCACATCAACAATTTGTTTATGATTAAACGTTTTAAATGTCGAATCAGAAGACCAATCCACTACAGTCATGATGTCCTCCAAACGAGAACCTGATAAAAAGGCTTTAAAAGCCATAGCTCCCCTTACAGAGGGACCTCCAAATACAGAATTATCAACACCAGCTTGACTTAACAACCAAGTAACCCACCTGGCTAAAGTCGCTGAAGAGACTGGGCGAAAAGGTTTCCGCACTGAGATTAACAATTGTCCTGCTACGTCATTTCTAAACTCACAAGTACAATCCTCTTAACACTTCAAGCACTGAACAACACATAACTTGCTGTGGTGTGGAAAGGCAGGATATGTAACACATCGGGAATTAGTCTTTGTTCTTTTTGAAATTGTAAATGAGACCCCCGAAGAAGTAAATACTCTACCTGCCAAATCCAGTGCACGTACATCCGAGACTCACCTGCAGGAGATTAGACATAATAACAGCGTAAGTTTCTCTGACAGCTGTTAGCGAGATAGACCCTCATTCGTTGGCCAATTCCTAAGAAAATGAAGTACCACATCCACGTCCCACAAAGTGGAATATCTAGGTTTAGGTGGTTTCACCAATCTGATGCCTCTCACTATCTTGCATACCAAAGGGTGTTTCCCCACTGGTTTACCATCCACATGGGGGTGACCAGCCGAAATCGTGGAACGGGAATTATTAACCGTCCGGTAAGCCATACCTTAATTAGCCATTTCAGATAAGAAATTAACAATCATATGTATTCTGGATCCCATGGGATCCCCTGTCGTTCAGAACACCAACCAACCCATCTACGCCAAGCTGACTTGTATCGCTTGTGCGTAGAGGGGGCGCAAGACTGCGACAGGAAAAACATTGCCTCCTGCGAAACTCCTGGCATTTGCCAACATCTCCTGAAAGTCTCCATGCCATGAGGGACAACTGATCCTGTACCGCCAGTGGATGAGGATGACCCAGCGGGTCCAGAAGTATCTCTCGGAATGAGAGCAGACGTACTGGAGAAGCACACGTCAAGGACAACGTCACCAGACACCATGCTTGTGCTTTCTAACAAGGGGAGATCATTATTAATTCCGTACTCTGTCTACGGACCTGTGCCAACACTCTCTGGATCATGACGTACGGGGGAAAGGCATAATCCGTGCCCGTCATCCATGATTGAAGGAATGAGTCCGAGTTGAGCGCCTGAGGATCCGGTTGCCAACTGTAAAACAGAGAAAGCAGAGTGTTCAGCCTGGACGCAAAGAAATCTATTGTGCATGGGCCTCACTTCTTGTTCAATTGCTGGAATACTATGGGATGCAGTCTCTAATCGCTGAAATCCCATAGGAATCGCGAGTTCCAGTCTGCCTTCACATTGGAGCTTCCCGGAATATACTCCGCTGTAACTGAGACGTGGTGTAGCAGACAATAGTGCCAGAAATCTTTGGCTATTTCCACCAGTACCCGACACCCCGTGCCACCCAAACGATTGATGTATCTCACTGCTGAGATATTGTCCATCCGCAGAAGGATACAAGAACTCACCTTTTGTGGAGAAAGTGGATCGCAAAAGACCCTGCCCCCCTGTTTACACTGAACTGCACAGGGCCCCCCAACCCCATCGGATGGCATTGGACTCTATTACCACCTCTGGGACTGACGTGAAAATGGCCTTGCCATTCCACGCGTCCATGTGTTCCAACCACCAGTATATCGCTGTCCTGGCCTCCGTGGATAACAGAATCTGTTCTGCATAGCTCAGACCTTTGCACAGTGCATGATCTTTAGTCTTTGAAGCGCTCGGTAATGGAGAGGACCCGGGAAAATCACCTGACTAAAGGAAGCTAACAGGCTTACCTAGAGCACCTGAATCCTCAAGGATATAATCGGTGAGGCAAGCGCTTTCAACTATTTCTTGATTGAAATCCTCTTTTTTAATGGGAGTAACAATTGTGCCAGTACCGAACCCACCTGAATTCCCAAGAACTCCATCGATTGCACAGGGTTCAGTATGGACTTGTCGGAATTGATGACGAATCCCAAGTCCTACAGGAGTTGGGTTGTCCAAGCTAAATATAGTAGTACTGTTTCCACACTCTGTGCCATAATGAGGATGTCGTCCAGGTAAATGAGTCTCACCCTTCTCTCCTTCAGATACTGTACCACCGGCTTGAGAAGTTTGGTGAAACACCAAGGGGCGGACAATAGCCCGAAGGGCATGGCGGAAAACTCAACCATCAGAGTCCCCATTAGAATTGTAAGAGCCTCCAATGTGGAGGGAAAATCGGTACTGCCAAATAAGCGTCCTTTAGATCGAGGCGTACCATCCAATCTTTTTATAATAATAGATCTCTCAGTAATTGTATGCCCTCCATTTTGAAATGAGGATACACCACACAAGAATTGAATTCTTTGAGGTTCAAGACAAGTCAGAATCCCTGATCTTTCTTTGGTACCAAGAATATTATACTGGTGAAACCGTGAGGGTGGGGTCCCGTCTCTACAACTGCCCCTTTTTTCATCAGTCGCCTCACTTCTTCTTCTATGAAAGGCTTCTATACTCAGGAAAAATATAGAGGTTGGGGTCTGCAATTCTGTTGTGGGGAGGACTAAAACTCTATCTGGAAGCCTTGTACAGTTAGAAGTACCCATGGGTCTTGTGGTAATCTCTCCCACATGTGAAGAAACAACCTAATTCGGCCTCCCACCAATACATACCCAGCCTGAATAAGGCTTACCTGCATAGGAGGAGTAGCTGGAATTGTTTTGTCCTCTATAACTGCCTCG
Organism: Lissotriton helveticus; assembly: GCF_964261635.1. Lineage (NCBI taxonomy): Eukaryota > Metazoa > Chordata > Amphibia > Caudata > Salamandridae > Lissotriton > Lissotriton helveticus. Next base: position 1,632,558,138 of record NC_136063.1, read on the forward strand.
GTTTTGCTTGCCTTTGCCATATCGGTTAAGGGTGGGGTAGAAATTTGAGCGGGTTTGAGTGCTGGTTATATCTTGGGCCAGTCACTCGATCCCTGAAGCGTCCGGCACAGGTAAAAAGGCCGGTGTGGAACACCTTTTAATTGAAAATTGGGCCTTGTCTAGTTCGGAAAAGGTAGCTACATATTTTCCAAGCTCCTTTACAAATTTGTCGCCGAATAACAATCCGTTAGCTAACGTGCCTGCCTCTGTGGAGGCCATGTCTGCCAGTTGCGGGTCGATTCTCATTATTAAGGATCTTCTGTGCTCGGTCGAAAGGGCACAATTCGCATTGCCCATTCTAAGATTTCAATTGGATTAGAGTCCTTAACTCTGATCGTTGAATCGAGGATTTTTGTGAGGGGTCCAGATAAATCCAATAATTTGTCTTGGCATCCCCTCCATGCCCAATCCAATTTTTTCTTGGGATCTTTGGCGAACTTCTAGAGGAAGGTTGCCATGTTGGGGGCTAGCTCTGGGGTGTCTGCTACCTTGCCTAAAAGGGAGGGTCTAGGACATTCAGATTTAAGAGTAGAGCGCTCTTCGCTTTCAAAACTCTGTCTGCGGTTCTCTTGGCTGTAATTTGCCACCTCAGCACAAGGCACCCATTCCGTCGACCTCGGGTGTTCAATATTCTTAGGCTAAAATAACAGTTTTTTATTTGGGGTTTTAAAACTCATGTTGTGTGTTTTACATTTGCATTCGGCTGCTCTGTTAGGTAATTCGGTGTATTGGTCTGTGTCTAATGTGTCCAGCGTGGCAGGAGAAGACTCCTCAGCCTCGACGCAGAAGGAAGGTAACCGCCATACCCATGATCCATAAGGACAGACAATGCCACCTGGGATAATATTTCTGCTGAGGATTGGAATGAGGATTCACCCAGTGAGGCATTAAAAGCTCTTCTCCCGTAATTTTTTAGGGGTTTCATTGAGGTTTGTAGGGTTAGATATACCACTCTATTTTGCATGTGCAAATGGGTTTGAGACCTTTGCGCATGCAAGGGCTATGTACAATTCCTAAATAGCAAGTCGCAATTTATTTGCGAGTCGCTATTAGGAATGGTCGTTCCCTTCCTAATAGCGACCCATACACCATGTATGAATGTTTTGCGATCGCAAAAGGACCCCTTCCTCATTGCAAATGCAGATGAAAATATTTTGTTAGGGGCAGACAGTGGTCCCACGGACCACTGCCTGCCCTTAAAAAATGAAATTAAAACGTTCCATTATTTTTTTTTAAATGAATCCCATTTTCCTTTAAGGAAAACGGGTTGCATTTAAAAAAGAAAACCTGCTTGATTGAAAAGCAGTCCCAGACATGGTGGACTGCTGAGCTAAGCAGGCCACTAGCCCTGGGAGGGTTCCCAATGGGGTCGCAAATTGCAAGTGGCTCATTAATATTCATGAGCCACGAATTTTGCAACCCAATTGGGAATCGCTAACAGTTTCTCTGACACTGTTGTACATTAGCTTTTGCGACTCGCAAATTGTGACTCACAATTTTTTGCAATTTGCGAGTCGCAAAAGCAAGTGGTCGTACATCTGGCACGTAATGCTTTAAACAAAGCCCTGTTCACTGAACCCTGTACATGGGAATCCAGGGCTTCTACTAACTGCTCCTCCATTTGGTGCTCATAAGGCACCTCCTCAAACTCAGCATAGTCATTGTAATTAGCTCATTGATCAACCTCCTTGGCGTAGTACGCATCTTACTAAAGGAGGTGTGCAGAAGGTTCAGGGAGAGAGCAACCCAGGGGCAACAAACAATTTTTGTGGGGTAACGCAGACTGTCACTAGCTACAGTTTCCCATCCTCAGGCTTGGTCAAAGGGTTAAAGTCTCCTGATTTATATATACATTTATATATATTTATTGTAGAGGGAGCCACCCCTTTTAACTCTCCTGAGGCAAAGCCTTTCACTATTTATTCGTCCCATCGGGCGTTCTTTGGGACCGAGGATTTGAGGCAGCAAACACCAGTGCTGACGCTCGGAGCTGATCGGAAGATAATAGCCCGATCTGGCTGCTCGCGCACATGCGTGCGTGCTGATTGGCAATGAAAAGAGGACTGCCTCCTTGAGTGCGCAACGTGTGTCTGTCCCGCTCCCGCTCCACCAAATGCCAGGGAAGAATACCAACAAGCGCATAACACGCTTACAATCGTGCTTAGCAATCAATATTACAATATCCTATAAACATCAGATATAACACCAAATCATCACATAATAATGAAAAACTTTCCATGTATTTAACTCGCTGCTGCAGCAGCAAAAAAAGAGGATTGACTTTTGGGTTCAGGACATTTATACCCATATGGGGAACTGAGATTGGTGTATACAGGGAAGGGGCCGCCCTTTCCGGTTATGCTGTTTAAAGTTTATTGACTGCTGTATTTGCTTCAGTAAAGAAAGAGAAGCATAATTAAAAATTTGCAAACATTCGTGACAAGAATTTTCAATTCTATTAAGGACACGGAGGCGAGGATTATGCTTTCTCGATTTCTTTACTACCAACAGCAGCCAATAGGAAAATAGTAAAGAAAACAGCAAACTACAAATCCCATGAGCCCTTAGGCAACCATAGAGACTACATGCTATAAAAGTCACCATAGAGGACAACACTTCCTCTTTCTTTGTCCAGGAAATTATAACAGTCAAAAGTCATTGAAGAAAGTACCGCCGACCATCCGGAAGGAAAAGTCTGAAGGCAAACCGCACAAGAGGTCAACAGGAAACAGGCAACCATCCAACAGCGAAGAAGTTGCATCAGGAAAACACAGCAGATCCAGCCTCCAAGGAGCGGAAAACAGTGCAGCAGACCAAGATGAAGGATTACTTCTGGTCCGAACCTGAAAGAAAAACAGAGCCGTAACACATATCCCCAAAACCTTGGAAAGGTAACATCACATAGGGTGGGGAAAAAATCAATGCAAGAAACAGTGCGGATCATAGCAAAGCAAAGATGCAACATAAACAATGCAGTAGAATACAAATGGGTGGGATAATCCTCGCCTCCGTGTCCTTAATAGAATTGAAAAATCTTGTCACGAATGTTTGCAAATTTTTAATTCTATGGCAGGACAGGAGGCTCAGATTATGCTTGTTCAAAGCTGTTCCACCACAACATAGGCAATATTCACTATGGGTTTGAAATAATACGTCTTAAACACAGTATCAGAAGACCAATCAGCCGTCTTCACAATATCTTGCAAACTTACACCAACATGAAAAGCCTTAGAGGCCATGGCACCCCTCGCGGAATGAGCTCCAAAAATGGAGACATCAATTCCTGCCTCGGACATAAGCCAGCGTACCCAACGAGCCAGAGTAGCTGGCGCCACAGGCTTAAAAGGCTTTTGCAAAGCAATCAATAACTGTCCAGACAAATCCTGACGAAAAGGAGCAGTACTCACCTCATAATCCTTTATGCAGCGGACCACACACAATTGTGGATTGTGAGGAAACGCTGGGCAAGTGACAGTAGACAGATTAGTCTTGGTACGTCTGGAAACCGTAAAAGTAACGCCTTCGGGGGAAAAAGAACGACCCGCGAGATCTAACGCGCGGACATCCGAAACACGCTTACAAGATACTAAGCATAAAAGCATTGTCAATTTCGCAGACAACTGCTTACGAGACAGAGAAGCGTTGGGAGGCCAAGCTTCCAGAAAACGTAACACAATGGAGACATCCCATAGAGCGACATATTTCGGACATGGCGGCTTAGCCATCCGAACTCCACGCAATAATGTAGAGATGAGAGGATGTTCCCCAATGGGCTTGCCATCGACTAAATCATGGCCCGCAGAGAGAGCGGAGCGAAAAGAATTGACAGTCCTGTAAGCAGAACCAGAAGAAGCGATGGAAGCAAGAAAATTAACAACTAGAGAGACATCTGCTGAAGCGGGATCCAGGTTCCGTTCAGAACACCAATCACACCACCGACGCCAAGCTGACGCATAACGCTTGCGCGTGTTGGGGGCCCAAGCTTCACTGAGAAATCTCTCAGCGTCTCCAGATAAGCCAGGGACTTTCCAGCGTTCCCCGAAAGACGCCACGCCACCAGACGGAGCTGGCCCGACAGAATTAGAGGATGTGGATGGAGTAGAGGATCCAACAGCAAGTTCCACTTCGTTGGAAGCAGGAATGGAGTCGAGCAACTCATTTTCAGAAGGTCCGGAAACCACGCTTGAGCTCTCCAAAGAGGAGTGATCAGAATGATCTCCGATAGAAACTGCTTCGTTCTGGCCAAGACTCGCGGAATCATCGCGAACGGGGGAAAAGCATAACAAAGCTGAGGAGGCCAAGTCTGGAGAAAGGCATCCGTGGCCAGAGCCTCCGGATCCGGACGCCAGCTGTAAAACTTGGGCAGTTGAGCATTGAGGCGAGAGGCGAATAGATCGAGCCAAGGGCGACCCCAAAGGCGAGACAGGGTTCGAAAGACCCGAGGGTGAAGGCGCCAGTCGCTGAAGTCCAGCAGATGGCGAGAGTTCCAGTCGGCCACCTGATTCTGGCGACCTGGGAGATACTCTGCAATAAGAGTGATCTTCCTCTGAAGGCAGAAATGCCAGAAATCCTTCGCAATCTCTGCTAACAATTTCGACCGTGTCCCCCCCAGTTTGTTCACATATCTCACCGCTGAGATGTTGTCCATGCGGAGCAAAATGCAACAGCTGGTGGCCTGAGGAGCAAGGCTGCGGATCGCAAATGACCCCGCCAGAAGTTCCAGGCAATTGATGTGAAGGGCTAACTCGTCTTGAGACCAACAGCCGCCCGTCGTCAAATCCCCGCAACGGGCTCCCCAGCCCCATAGACTCGCATCCGACTCCAAAACCAAGTCTGGAGTTGAGCCGAACAGGGCTTTCCCGTTCCAGGCTTCCATGTGATGGAGCCACCACATCATTTCCGACTTCGCATCCTGGGACAGAGGAACAAGGTCTGAGTAACGAAGACCCTTCTGCAAGTGTCGGATCTTGAGACGCTGCAGGGCCCGATAATGTAGGGGACCCGGAAAAATCGCCTGAATGGAAGAGGACAATAGTCCGACAACTCGAGCGATCGACCGCAAGGATACGTTCGGTGCAGACAACAGTGACTTCAACTCCCTCTTGATAGACCTGATCTTCTGGGCAGGCAAAAGAAGTTGGCAAGAGATCGAATCCACAAGGAAACCCAGAAACTCTATCGATTGAGTGGGTTGCAAATGAGATTTCTGAGGATTCACTAGAAATCCGAGAGACTGAAGCAGATCGATCGTCCAAGATAAATGGGAACGTAGTTGCAGCGGGCACTGAGCCATCAAAAGAATGTCGTCCAGATACACTATCAGCCGCACCCCCCGTGCACGCAGCGATTCCATAACCGGTCTCAGGAGCTTCGTGAAGCACCACGGGGCGGACGAGAGACCGAACGGGAGAACCGTGTACTCGAACCACTCCCCTGACCATTGGAACTGCAGAAAACGGCGATGAGGCGGAAAGATGGGAACGGACAAGTAAGCGTCCTTCAAATCCAGGCGAGCCATCCAGTCGCCCTTGCGAAGAAGATCCCTGAGAAGATGGATGCCCTCCATCTTGAAATGTCGATAGACCACCCCGTTGTTGAACTCCTTGAGATTGAGCACAAGGCGAGATCCTCCCCCTTTCTTCTCCACCAGAAACACATTGCTGACAAACCCCTGTGGATGTAGGGTCGTTCGCACAATGGCCCCTTTGAGAAGAAGAGAATCGATTTCCGTGGAGATCACCTCTTGATCTCGTTGGGAAAAAACAAGGGGAGAAGGGACGGGACCCTCAAGGGGTGGGTGATAGAACTCGATGTGGTACCCTTGAACTGTCTGTAATATCCAAGCATCGTTGGAGATCGAGCGCCAATTCTTTAGAAAAAACTGTACTCTGCCCCCCAGAACAACACTGTCGTAAGGAATCAAGCTCACCTGTAGAGGAGAAATCTTGTCGACCTCCTTGGTTGCCACCGTAGCCTCCTTTGTTGCCTTGACCACGACCTTTACGGGAGGGGTAGAAGGTCGTCTTAGAACCGGAATAGGATTGTTGGTGTTGCTGAAGTTGACCGCCTCCACCCTGGTGGGACTGTTGGCCTCGTTGCTGACCAGAACCTCGGCCGAACGAACGTCCCCCAGATCGTCCGGCCTTGGCAAAAACCGGGCGGAACGCCCTGCGCAAGGAAGATTGCGCCTTGTCGAGGCCACTAAAAGTCGCCACGAACCTCGTCAACTCCTTTAAAAATGGTTGACCAAACAGGAGACCTTGAGCCTGAGCACCTGACTCAGACGTAGCAAGTTCAGACAAACGTGGATCCATTTTCAGCAATATGGAACGCCTACGTTCGGTGGAAAGGGCACAGTTTGCGTTCCCCAGAAGACAGATAGCCCGTTGGGCCCAACCAATAAGATCCTCGGGGTCAATGCCAGACGCCGACCCCTGGGCTTGATACCCCAGATCCAGGATTTTCGTCAGGGGACCAAGAAGATCCAGCAACTTGTCCTGGCACAGGCGCCAAGAACGGTCAATCCCCTTTTTTGGATCTTTATTAAATTTCTTAAGGTAGGTCAAAATCGTTGGGTCGACCTCCGGAGTGTCAGCCAATTTATCCGCCAACTCCGGGCGAGGGCACTCGGAACGTAACCGAGAACGCACCTCTTGATCGAAAGAATCACGGATATGGGCCTGGATGTAATCCGCGACCTCTGGAGCAGGGCACCAAATTTTGGAGTTAGGGTGTATGATTTCAGTAGGCTCAAAGGTCAAGACCGGTGGATGGGATGAGGCGTCAACAAAATGTTCTTTCGGGATTTCTTAGCAGGAGGGGGACCAGAGGGACCTGAAGAAGATGAAGAGGAGGTATCCTCCGTGTCCGGAGGCGGAAGCTGGGAGTGACCAACTTTAGTAGGATCAGACAAAGACTTGGCCAAGTTCACAAAATCAGACCTGTGAGGATTTTTGGGTGACTTAGAGGAGTGTTTTGAAGCAGAGGACGGAATCCAGCCTTGTTGCTGGGCATAGTCGGTCAAATGGCGCTTCAGCGGCCCAATTGCTCGGACTAGCGCGGTATTGACCGAATGTTGGACCCCCTGGTCAAGGGCATCGACCAAATCGTACTCAAACGATTCCTCTGGCTCCTCCTCATAATAATACTCCTCAGCATCGACATAGGCAGCCATGGCGTAGAAAAAACAATGCACACCACTGAGGAAAAAGGAAATATATAAATATATAGGTATATATTTAAATGCCCACAGAATACCAAAGCAAAGGTCAGGTGGAAACCAAGCGACCCTGTCAGGGGGGGTGACAGCCCCACGCAAGCTAAAGAGGCAGAGCAAGAACTCGACCAAAATTAACAAGAATAGAATGTGGAGGGACCAGCTTGCGTATAAAGACACCCTAGGCACCGCCTCTATAGATTATACAGCCCAAAACCCTTGCGCGAGGTAGAGGGCGTCAGGAGGGGCTCTCCGGCAGGCAGGTGGGCAGAGGCAAGAAGAAAAACGCCGCCTCGCAGCATGTCCGGGCTCCTGTCAGACGGAGCGTCAACAAATGCCAGCGCGCATGCGCGGTGGCGTGCCTGAACTCCGGAAGAGGAGCAACGCGCGACACGAGCGCGCGAGTCCCCGAGCCCCGGTCCCACTCCACAAAAAACAAGACACGGGCACAAAGCGCCCGAAAGTCCAGAGAGGCGACACACGCTCTCGAGAAAAAACAGAGTGAACAAAGTTCCGAAAACCGGAGAAAACGCCAGCGGCAGCACCACAAGCACACGCAAAGCGGCTACAAGGCAAGCATACCGCGAACAGCGACGTACAGCAACGGTAACAGAACAACAATTCAACTGGCAATAAACATGCAAGTAATACACCATAAATGTAGAAAAGCACTTAACTGGCTGCGAAGCAGCAAAGAAAGAGGAAGTGTTGTCCTCTATGGTGACTTTTATAGCATGTAGTCTCTATGGTTGCCTAAGGGCTCATGGGATTTGTAGTTTGCTGTTTTCTTTACTATTTTCCTATTGGCTGCTGTTGGTAGTGAAGAAATCGAGAAAGCATAATCTGAGCCTCCTGTCCTGCCATAGAATACGAAGCCTCCATGTACTGACATAGAATCTTATTTATCATCTGTCATGTATATTATGGCTAAATCCGATCTACTTGTGTAGTGGTTATTGCAGTAAGAAAGCCCGATTGAGGCTTCATCTTTAAAAATCGATGACCCGTACTGTTTTTTGCAACTGTTAGCTTTAGTACTGTGTTATTATTTCTTGTAATTGGATATGTATGGGATTAATCTTTTTAAAACAAGTTATGTAGAAACTGGTTTTACTGCCATGTTATCCGTTCCCACAACAGTAAGGAGGACAATATTGATCCTTTTTTTAAATCAGTTTCTGATATTTTGACATAAGAGGGCCATCTTTCCCATATGTCATTATAGTACTTACTGGGTGATTTCATAGTGTACTTGAGTTTCCGTGGCAGCATTTTTTATAGCACTATATTTATATTTGGCACTAGCCCTTGCAATGACCATGATTGTAAAGAAGCTGCTATGGCTTCAGAAAAAATCTGTGGGCCCCTTTTTTAACTTTATTTTCAATTTTAAACAAGGCAATACAATTCAAGATGATAGATACCAACAGCGCTTACATCAGCGACATGGTGTTTGGTACTATAAAATATACAGTTGCGTCTTAGGGGGACCAGAAATACAACACAAGGAACATCAGTAAAAAACAATCAAGAGTGAGTATGTACTCTTGCCAGGTAAACTTGGAGAGGTCCCCAATGTCTTGCGGTTGTGACAAAGAAGGCAATAAATCACTGTACGCTTCAGCAAGTTCACTGCAACTCATGAGATCCTTCAGCCTATTTTCATAGCACAGGATAGTGTTACTTTTCCAATGCAGTGCCACTCTTCATTGTGCCGTGCTGCCATGTATATTCTCTTCTAGATTCCTATAAAATGCTTTAGTAGACATTAAGCCCCCAAGTTAAGCCATATTTAATCTATAGCAAAACACACAAGGTGATGGACGGAATGTTGCACATTGGCAAAACATTCACCCCAGTCACAGATCTGGGATTAAACCATCGTTATTTTGCTCACCACGCCATCACAGTCCAGACATGGCCATATGCAAATCAGTCTTGACCCTGTGCCTCATGGGAACAGTCCAGCCCAAACTGCCAAGCCATGTCTTCCATGGACTGGAATCAAGCATTCTAGGAACGGCTTCTGGCTATCAGCCGTCATCAGCCAGGATGGCTTGACTCCAGTGGTGTAGTGAGCACGGGACCCACGTCTGGGCATACCCTTCCTACATAGGATGAACAGCAAAACACACAAGGTGATGGACGGAATGTTGCACCCAATGTCTGAACTGGGGTGGCGTGGTGAGCAAAATAATAATGAATTAAACCCAGATCTGTGACTAGGGGTGAATGTTTTGCCAATGTGCAACATTCCGTCCATCACCTTGTGTGTTTTGATATTTATTCTATAAAACTGAAACTTTACAAAATGCACACACTGCTGTAAATTAGCCATAGTATTTTATCATGTTTTGACCAATATGTGTTACTTATTTATGCACAACTGGTAACTACATTTAAACCAACTCCTTCTGCGTATGCCTGCCAAGCACCCAGGTTGCCCAACAGCACCAGGCCATTCCTCTGTCACCTCCCTCTTCAAAACTGGCCCACAGTAACACAACCATCTCCCCACTGCTGAAGAAACTGCCCCACCCTCCCAGGGAAATGCTTGATGCCCGCTATGGCCAGTCCAGCCCTGATTGTGGAGGCTTCTGGGTGGCAGGACATAGACTCCCCTGAAGGCTTAAGCATGTGATAAAATGCGATTGAGCAGTTGTCTCGGTGTAAGTGTTCATCTGGTACTTAATAATCGGCAGAGCACTGCCCATCGACCATTTGAGCTTTTGACACGTGCCAAGGAAAAGTATGCTAGCATGTAGAATGAAGGGCCACATACTTCAATACAAAGCCTAATAATTTCGGAAACGCCTGTCTAATATTTGCAGTCAATATTTGTCCCTTCTAATACAGTGGATTATTCTCTACTTTGTTCCAAGAAAGGTTGCCATCTTGTAGCCTTTTCTACTCTGGCAAATTACGATGTTTCGAAATATTTGCCCACTTGGGGGTCGATTCCGATTCGGGAAAAAACGCTCCGAATAGCCGTTCGGAGCGTTTTCCCCGTACGAATCGTACCCTGCAACGTCCCCCGTACGTACGACGAAGTACGATTCGTACCAGGAGCCGTACTCCGTACGAGTCGTACAAGACACCGTACGACTCTAATCTCCGTACGATTCTCCCTCGGAACCCGCTGTACGCGACATCTGTACGGTTCGCGGCTGGTTTTTACGACCCAGCCAGTACAATACGTTTCGGGTACGCACCGTACGACCCTTATTCTACGGGAGCTGAAAACAGCCGTAAAAGCAGAGTTCGCACCGAAACAGGTACGGAACGGCCCCCCCTGGTACGGTGCGTACCCCCCATGATCGCAGGGGTACGCACCGAACCCTTGTGATCATGGGGTGTATGAGCCGTACCCCCATTGTACGATAGGTGTACGAGCTGTACCCCCATTGTACGATCGGTGTACGAGCCGTACCCCCATTGTACGATGGGTGTACGAGCCGTACCCCATGTACGATGGGTTTACAAGCCCTACCCCCATTGTACAATGGGGGTACGGCTCGTACACCCATCGTACAATGGGGGTACGGCTCGTACACCCCATGATCACAGGGATACGGTGCGTACCCCTGCGATTATGGGGGGTACGGACCGTACGGTGTGTATGTGTTTGTGTGCTTTTCCGTACGACTCGTCCTTACCTGACGTGGACCGTACGAATCGCGTCCTCATACCCCGGTCCGGATCGTACTCGTCGGGTCGTACGGCATGTGTACGAGTCATACGGTACGGTATGTGTACGGGTCATACGGTTCACGGTTTCAGCCTTGCAATACGTACGGATCGCGACGATTCGGACGGATTCACGGAATACGGATCGTACTTCGCGACTCGGACGGACGGGTACGATTCGTACGGAGAGGGCTCCGGATTCAAATCGTACGGACGGTTTTTTTTCCCGAATCGGAATCGACCCCTAAATGTTAAAAGTCACACAAGGATTTGATTTGGACATTGTTAGTGACCACTGGCACACCTTTCCACTTATGGAGAGAACTTGTTAGATATGTTGTGCTTCATTTTATTTTTTGGAAATATATTTTTTGCTGTGATGGTCTTTATTTTTACTCAATTTGTATGTGCTAGTGTCTTGCTAGCATTGAGCAGCTGCAATGAAACTGTTGTTTTTGGATGTGATGTCACAAAAGAGAGTGACAAAATATAATTCTGCAACAACATCTAGTGAATAATATTGACTTCCATGATATCACCATGTAGGTGTGTGTTGTAAGGATTGTCTCTCCATCGCAACAGGGTTGACTGCATTTTGCCATAAGCCTGACACAGGAATTACTAGTGATGCACATTAGGTGTGCAAGCATGGAATTCTCAGAAAAAGATTATAAGTAGCTCCACTTTAAACTTACTAAGCGAACCTCCAATTTCCATGCCTCTACAGGTTGATGAATTTTGCCCACCGTTTTAGACTGGAGCATCACCCATACACATCTTCAAAATAAACATTGTTTTCAGCATTTGATGTTCAGTTAATAATGAAGGTTGGATGAAGCTTTAAAAGTTTATTTTCTCTTTAAGAGATTAGTCTGTATTGTTGTCTTTTTTTTAGATTAGTCAAATAAATCCATTTACAGAAATATTGAGAAAATGTAGTTACAACAAGCATAGAAAATAACAGAGTGTTCCATAAAGAAATTAGTCCCTATCCTATTCTAAAGGACTTAACGTATCCTAGCAAGAACCAATAAAGAGGTATTTTTGGAAAAGAGCAGGTAAAAAGTTTGGAGCAAAAGACTGATAACCATAAAAAGGTTGAACTCCCCATAATGAGTAGTTCTGGAAACTCAGCCGAGTTCCCTAATAGCTGCAGTAGCAACCGTTAAAACAGGAAGAAGGAATGAATCACAGGAGCAGCTATGATCGGCATAAAAAATAGAAAGTCTCCTTATTAAGTGTAAAGAAACAAAAAAATCACTGCTAGCAGTAGCTTATGATAATTCAGGCTAGCACAACAAAGTGCAAAGGGACCTGGCAGGGTAAGCATGCATAGAATGCCCTAATTCTCTAGCTAGGAACACGTACTATATAGAAACACAAAACATGTTGCAAAAACAGGTAGTTATGTCATCTATAGCCAATGAGAAAGGACCTTCCGATGGTCTGTCGTCTTCCCCCTCGATTCCCACAGTAAACGTTCATTTCCACATGTAGTTAATTGAATGTAGCTACAGAGTGTTACAAAAAGATACATCTAGGAAGGTTCTCATGAGAACCTTTGGCAAGTCTACTCTGTTAGCTGCTCAGTATCCCATTGTGTAACAATCAGCTGCTCTATGAAATAAAACATTATTTTCTGGCATGTCCTGGTTAGATCATCGAATTTAAACTATAGCAAGTATTCTACTTCATTATTCTACTTGTTCATTATAAGCATGTGGCAGAGAATACTATCTAAATATGATTAAATCATATTGTGTAAGGTGGAAAGAAATACATTTTGCAGCAAACGGCACATTTCATGAACATGTCGAGTTTTGCAGTTCAATCATAACATTAAGTTAGCATTTACAAAAAGCATTACTTTTATTAAGGGTATATTACAGAATAAGAAAATATTGAGGCATAGTAGTGAAAGAAATAAAGAAATGGGAGCTTTCAGCAGAAATAAACAGCATTTTCACTTTTTACATGTTCAATAAAAGCACATTTTCTTATCACTAATTTGATATGCATTTTCTATGTTAACTTTAAAGCACTTTTCTATATCAATATGAGGTTACATTTCCGTAAAATGCTCAACTTCCACAATCCAGTGTCTGATGATTTTATTTATCATCACATACCTATGTTTCTCATGTGACTCAGTTTCAGAATGCACTTTCATCGTCATTTGAGTCTTTTCAAGCCCCTAAATTTCAATGAGTTTATGTAGTCGTCATTCATAATACTCCTCAAATTCAAATCCTTCTTATACCATTTCTTTTCCAACCTTTACTTTCTCTTGTGAAATATGTATCTACATCCCAAGAATAGTGCTTAAAGAACTATTAGATAAAGCCCTAGTATTAGGACTGGCATTAGAATAGCTTTCAATATGCCCTTTGTTGCTGTTGAAGACCCATTTCCAATTGTGGCAATTCTCTTTCCAAAATTTTCAAACAACTTGGTGTCTCCAATTCACGTAAATCAGGTTCTAAACTTGAGATGTTCTTTGTGAAGCCTTCTCTTTCCCTACTCTCATCAGGTATGTATGTACAGCAGTGAGTTAATTTGAGCATTTTGCAGATTCAGCCATATTATGTGAGTAAAATGTCTAGGGCGAGTCAGTCTTGTAAAACGATTGACCGTATAGCAATTAAATCTATATTAATTACTAGCAAAACTGCAGATGTGCTAGTTGCCATCATGTCGACAACTTTCTAATCTTTTTGCTCCAAATATGTCTCCTACTAATCCAGTTCCTGTTTTTGTACTGCTTTTCTGTCAGTATGTGGGTGCAGGGATGGCTCCTCCATAATGGCGGACGAGCTATGCCCTTCTTGTCAGAGCCAGTCTCAGAAAAATAAAAAGATAATGAAACAATATCATTTTATTTTTCTGTGACTGTGTCTGACATGCATGCAAGGCGGGCCGGGCCATGAAATGCAGGTGGTGGGCACTCAGAAGTGTACATGTATGTATGGCCAGCAGTCCTAGGCCAGCCAAACATACATACACACTTCTTTTTCTCCAGCCCAACTGTGTTCTGAGACAGGTTGAAGAAAAGCCACAGTTTACACAGCAGTGTTCAACAGGAGTGCATCACCAGGATTGGCCGAGCAGCCTCTGCCTTCCCAGAGACTGTTAGGAGAACTCTAAGGAGGCCATCAACATCGGAGGCTGCAGCAAAAGGTGCGTTTTAAAAAATTATTATTTTCCCTTTCCCTTATCCCCCACCCACCCGTCTGTTCTCTGCCCCCACCTTTGTGTTGTAGCGGGCGCCACTGAGTGGGTGTTGGTGTTAGTGCATCTAAAGTCTTCACATGATACATCTTTGGAATCAGTATGCCTAAATATCAGATTCCCTCCCAATCAGCTGGAAGTAAGAAACAAGCGTTCTGTCCACAAATGTAATAAACCCCTGGAATAGCATTCTCATCTCCCTGTATAATTTACCAAGATCACCTTGTTAACTCAAATGTGTATTCACACCTACTAATCCTTACATGTCCAGTCTTTTTTTTTAGTGTTTGTATTCTGTACACATAAATTTTCACTTTGTGATGGCTGTCAAGTCTCAGTTTAGGGTAAGCCGTTTTCTTTCTGAACTCGTATTCATCCTTCTTCCAAGCATTCTCTGAAGCATTGCCCTTTTTGGCAGTAGTTCATGTCAGTGTATCTTTCTTTTAAAGCCATTATATAAGCTTTCTTTATTGGTTGCATTAAACATGTTTCATTGTTGTTGTAAGCCTTCGCTCTATCTAGGGGGAAAGAAATTATACCAAGCTGTGTCCATCTCCTTTGCTTGTGAGTGTAAATTCATAATCTCTACTAGTGATACACTAGAAAGTATCAAATCATTTTTAGAATAGAAATACTCAAAATGTCCTTGACTATAAACTAATGACAATAGGGTGCTGTAAGAAATAGCATAAGACAGATGCATGTGGTAATAGGAAACTTCTGAAACTGATTAAGGTAAGTGTGCACATACACAACAATCTTTTGCATCCATTGCATTTGTGTATTCTTGTACTAACCTAGAATAAACATTAGTATAGTAATCATTTTTCTTATAGCTTACAATGGAGTAACTAAAGGGCTCTTCCTTAATATTATAAAATAGGTGAATTAGTGACGTTCTTGGTTTAGGCTCTGACTCTGGCATTTGGCGCTATTGTAGTAATCATTATTAATGTTATTACGAATATCAAATACATTATATATTTACACTTATTAATGCAACACATTCTCTGAGTCAGTTCAAAGCACTTACAGCTAGATTCATCAAAGTCCCATTTGCGAGTCTGTAATAGCGATTCATAAGGACACCCTGTAGCACCCCTGAAATGAAAATGTACACATGTGTTGCGCACACACATGTCCAAAGGAAATGTGTGTGAGTAACATGCAACTTAGAAAAATGCACTGAAGGGCATTTTTCTAAGTTTTCGCTATTTACCACGAACTTTCAATTCATGGTAAATAGCGGCCAAAAATTGCGAATTCGCAAATTAAAATGGTTAATGAATTACATTTAAGGAATCTCAAATAGAGATTCCCTAAATGCAATTCCTCGCAAAAATGCGAATTCTATAATAGCGATTTTTGCATTTGGGATGATGAATCCCAAATGCAAAAATTGCGCTCGCAAAGGGCCAGATTCTCAGAATCCGGCCCTTTGCGAGCCGATTTCGCGTTGATGAATCTAGCTGTTTGTTCAATAACTTGTGGCAAGGTTTAGTACATAGCTTCTTCAGTGCGCTTAATCTTCTTTTTTATTTTCCCAGTAGAGCTTCCAACCAGACAATCCTAAACCCTACTCCGTGTTCTTCTAAAATGTTGTACCTAAACTTCTTTAACTTTCAACTCGGACCTAGATTGATCTTCTGTAAAACAAAGAATTATAACAACAAACATTTAATGGGCACAATTTAGCAATCTTTCTTTAATTCTGTTTCATCTCAAATTTGTCTTCAGATTATTTTCATCCCTTTCCTTTTCTCTTTTTCAGGGATGTGCAAATACTCCAGGGTTCACATTGCACAAATCTTCCAACATGACGTTCAAACCAGTGTTCACGAAGTATGACCATTCAGGTGCTGAATATCTGCGACAGGGCACTCGTGCTCTTTTTTCGATCTTCATAGGTTTTGCTGGTTTGTATCTAGGCTACCTTCATCACTAGACTGAACCTCTTCAGGTATTGATTCTGGAATTCGAACTATTCAAGAATTTCTCTGCTGATTTATTTTTTTTTATTATTTTTTTTTATTAAACCTTTGTTATGCAGCATGTAAATACAATTACGGGCCTACAACCAACCTGGCCGGTCTCGAAATCTGTTTGTAGCAATTACGGCCATCAAGAATTACCTCAGTATTCCACCTCACATCATATTGCATACAATACAAAAAGCACTTCAGCTGGACGCGCCCACCGAGGTAAAGGATCAGTGAAGGTTCATTTTAAATTATATAATGAGAAGGATCATATGGCATACAATCAAGCTAAGGGCATAGGGTGGGCAATGCACACATCAGGATGTCAGCAGAGCTAGTAACCGTTGTCGACTTTTCGGTGCTACTGTACACATATCGGAATGAAGGGATAAGCAATCACAGTTCGCACCAGTCATCGCCCACCCCATGAACGCAAGACCACCTTAAGAAAATACCAATATACCAAAACACAGATACGACAAGAGGCGTAATACTTAACCTCCATAATGACCCAAGAGAAAGGGAAAGAATAAGAGGACGAAGAAGGATAAGTGAATGAAGGAAAAAAAAAAAAAAAGGACCCATAGAAACTAAAAAAGGGGGACAAGAAAACAAAAAAAGGAAGGACCCCTCCCCCTACCCCCCACCCTGCACCCCTGCAGAGGCTATGGCTTACCCCCCCCCCTAGCAGCGTGCCTGTCGCCCCATAAAGAATACCCGAAATATAGTTACAGGAAAGGGAAAAGAAACCCTTTAGGCCGAAATATCCCAAAGTGTTACTCAAGAGAGAGAAAGAGAGAGGAAGGAACAAAAAGGCCGTAGAAATGAAAACACCCCCGGACAAGAACCCCCCCCAACCCCCCACCCTGCATCCCTGCAGATGGCTACAGCCTAAACCCTAGCAGCGTGCCTGTCGCCCCAAAAATAAAGAAACCCCTCCCAAAGGTAGGAAAATCCCCCCCGCCCAGCCCGAAGGCCGGCAAGGAAAGAATGCGGAGGAGGGCCATTCTGTGTGTCCCCCGTCCCCCCCCCCCACGCACACCATGATTGTACAAAAAGCAGAGCCAATCCGTGGAAGATATACACAGAGTAGTATACAGACAGATCGTAGGAGTCCTGGTCACCAGCGTGAGCCCCGTAACAAACACAGTTCTGCCAGCCAGCCATCAGATATCAGTCCCGGTTCAGCAAACAGTTTTCAACCCTGTCCCCGTCTATCCGCCCCCTCCTTGTGCGTAAGCTGAGCAAGCAGTATTTGATAACATAGATTAAAGCCCGGTCTTACGGCAAAACGAAGTCGCTCCAACCCCCATTTAGTTTCAAACAATCGAGAACCAACCGTCACTGTCCTGCTAGGCTAGATCCATATCGTTGGTGGCACTTCACAGCTCCCGCGGCCAAAGTGTGGGCTACAAAGTATCGAGGAAAGAAGCACTGCTACGGTTCGTGGCAATCGCAACGGCCGGGGTTTCTGAGGAGCTGTCCGGTGGTAGTCGTTCGTCCGGGGAGCAGGACACGGCCAAGTAGAGTCGTCCGCACCACACCTCGGGTCAGTCGGTATCTCGGGAGAAGACGGGACACTCCTCGCTGGGGAAGGCGCAACGTCAGCATCATGCCACCGCAGGCAGCGCAATTCTCTTTGTCCCAAGGAGGAGGAAATTGCGTCCACCCTCTTCTCCAAAGCCCAGGCGCCGCCAATGAGAGCCACGCGAAGGGAACCCAGTGCCGCCATGAGATCGTTCAAGTCGGGCTCCTTTCCAAATGCGTGCGGGGCAACACCACAATCCACAACACTCTCCCTCCCAGGCGGGGGTACCTGATGTAGGGCACCTTCCCCAGGCATAGCTAACCTGGCGCTGTTCAGCCCCGTGATGATCCGGTATGGGTCAATGAAATAATAACGTGGAACGGTCCGATATGGCCCGGAACAGTCAGTGCCAGGGACAGTGGGCTACACAACTGGCGGTGCAGGTTGGAGCCCCTGCTGTAGATAACAGGGTCCCGTATCTCAATGTAGGCTGTCCACAAGTCCCGGTAGGGAATCAAAACAATGGCCGCACTCGACAACAAAGAAGGGCAGGGCGATCACAGCTGTCCCCAAAGCCGCGGCGCCGCGCGGCTCACAATGTCATCCCTCGATGCAGGCTGGACGAATGCCCTATGAGGCGACTGTGCGGAGTCTCAATTAAGGCCGATTACTCCTGCCACCCGCTCACGGCCGAGATGGTCCCGCTGGTGGCCGGCCTCGCTGCGCACTCGGGACCCCGGACTCAGTCCTCCAAAGGCCGGAGAGGCCGAGGGGAGAGTTCTGCATTTCTACCGCAGGTCGCATATCGCCGGTGTCCCCTGCACTTCGTCTCCACGAATCTGCGGCGTCCGCTCAGGATGGGTATCAGGATGTCTGCGTGCTGGGAGAGGGCACCCGGAGCCGGGAGCCTAAGCAGCTGCTGCGATCGCCATCTTGGCTCCTCCACTCTCTGCTGATTTTTATTTTCTTAGCTTTTCGTCCATTCTGCTTATAAATTGATTCTCCTCGTTCTAATGCTGTTTCCTTAGCCTGGATCTTCTTGCTTTTCTACCATGTCAGCAGCACTTTCTTTTGGTGTTTCGATCTCTGCTTCTCTTCTGCTTGAGATCTCAATTCCACTCTGAGTTATTTCAGGTACTTGCTCTTGAAATTCTTTCAACAGATCTTCACCCCTTCTGTTTTTTCCCCGTGGCTGGACTTACACTGGTGCTGTTGGCCTGAGTGGTCTCTCGATTGATGGTGCAACCGCCAAAACTCTTCGTTCGATCATAGACCAAAGGTACTTCTGGATTGCTCACTCTTTTGGTGTATGAGGAAGGACTGCAACTCTGGACTCCAGCACACTTAACAGTAGTATGTGTTGTGAGGATCACCTGAAAGGGGCCTATCCATCTGAGTTCAAGGCAAGTCTTCCAAACGTGCTTCTTGATCACAACCCAATCACCAGAACTGAGGTTGTGGCACTGTTCTTGATGCAGGTCTAATGTGGCAGCTGAGACCCGATAGAAGACAGAACAAACTACAACAGCAAGTTCTTTGCAGTAATATAATATAATATGGTCAGTGATATTTAAAAGAACATTGGCAGGAATGGCAGGCCATCCACTGGCTATGCGATCAGCAGTTCATGGAGCAAAACCCCCGCTTCCTGTCAGGTGATATCCAGATACTCATTAGCACCAATGGTAAAGCATCTGGCCATTTCAGAGAGGTTGATGGACATACCTTGGCTAATCTAGATTTTATGGTACTGTTCATTTGCTCAACACTACCAGAGGCTTCTGGTCTGTACCTACAATGTAATCTTTGCTCAGTCTATAAGGCTGTGCAGATCATTTTTATCACTTCATTGTTGAAGTGCGTTCCTCTCTCTGACTCAAGAGAAATCGGCATGCCAAATCTGGGTATTAATTCATGTAATAACAGCTTAGGTACAGAGAGACTGTCGCTTCTTCTAGTTGGGTAGGCTTCCATCAATCTTGAGAAGACGCACACAATCACCAGGCTATATCTCAGCCCATTATGTACAGGCTTCTCGATAAAATCCAACTGCGTTCTGTTGAATGGCCCACCTGATCTCCCTAGGTGTGTTAGAGTGACCTGTTCCTTTCCCCATGTTTAGCTGTTGACATGTTACACACCAATAGGAAGGGCCAGATGTACAACCAGCAATTTTGCGACTTGCAAATTGTGTCGCAATTGCGACTCGCAATTTGTGAATCGCAAAACTGGATCTACAACAGTGTGTGTAACACTGTGTGCGATTCCCAATGGGGTCGCAAATTGCGAGGCTCATGAATATTAATGAGACTCTCGCAATTTGCGAGCCCATTGGGAATGGCAGGCCCTCCCAGGTATGGTTGACTGCTGGGCTCAGCAGACCACCATGTGTAGCACTGCTTTTAAATAAAGCATTTTTTTAATGCAGCCCATTTTCCTTAAAGGAAAACGGGAGTCATTTAAAAAAAAAAAGAAAATTTGCTAAATTTTTTAAGGGTAGGTAGTGGTCCCTGTGACCACTGCCTGCCCTTAAAAAATATTTCCAGAGCCTGTCACGAAGGGGAAGGAGTCCCTTGGGGACCCCTTCCCGTTTGTGACTCCATTAGCACCCTCTTGAAGAGGGTGGTAATTTGCGAGTGTTTTGCGACCGCAATTGTGGTCGCAAAACATTCGTACATGGGATAGAGAGTCGCTCTTTGTAAGGGAACGCCCCTTCCAAATAGCGAGAGTCTAAACACTTTTTTGCAAGTCGAAATTAATTTGTGACTGGCAAAATTGTGTTAGTACATGGCCAGTCCAATTTTAGCAGGCGCAAACGGGTCGCTAACCCGTTTGCACTTTGTAAAATTGGTCGTACATCTGACCCCAATTCTCTTCTGGCAAAATTCAGAATCTGGGGTTGTACCAACTCTGCCTAAAAAGTCTCAACTTTGCTTCTCTCCCTAAATGTGTGTATCCATGGTAGTATTGTGTCATTGGAAACAACAAGCTATCCGGTAATACCGGTCTCCCATCTGCTGACATCCAGATGTCATTTGCATTTTCCTCACATCCCGCTTTTAACCAACCATTCTGTTGAGCTTCTGACACATTTTTCTGCATCCGTTTAAATTCATCCCATGTGTCAGTTACTTTCATCAACATTGCAAAAGAACTCTCCTCTTGAGACTCACATGTGAAATTTCCATTAACTAAACAGGCGGACAAAGTACAGGACCTGGCTAATGAGCCAGTGTATCGGTTGCCCATAGCAATGTACCCGCTTCCTCCTTATTTATTTATTTTATTTATATTCTTGTATAGCGCAGGAATCGACCCCCGAAGGGGTATCTCCGCGCTTGCGCCATTGCTTAAGGATGCCCAATCAGGATTATAGACTGTGATGTACTTAGGAAATCAGAATAAATATATTTTAAGGGATTTCCTAAAGGTCTGGAAGTTGGTATTTTGTCTCAGTGAGAGGGGGATGTGGGTTCTAGAGTATTGGGCCCTTATAGGACAGGGCTCGACCTCCCTGCCTAGCCCTCTTAATCCTGGGAACCTGGAGCAGCAATTGATTGCTCGAACGCAGGGAACGACCAGGACTATAGAGGTTGAATTTTTCAACCAAATATTTAGGGCCTGAACCAAAAAGGCACTTGTGTATTATACAACAAACCTTAAACTTAACCCATTGACGAACAGGCAACCAGTTCAGTTTAGCCAGCAGGGAACGTGAAGGGGACCTGGGCAGAGCGTTAAGAACCAATCTTGCCGCGGTGTTCTGGGCCACTTGTAGTCTATTAAGTTGTTCCTCATTGGCCGAGATGAGAAGGCCATTACAGTAGTCCAGCCTACTGACTACAAGAGTCTGGACAAGTGTCCTTCTGTGGCTATCGGGCAGGAATGGGAACACACGCCTCAAGAGTCCAATAACACGGAAACAGGATCCAGTTACCTGATTAACATGTTCTTTAAACAATAATGCCTGATCTAACCGCACACCAAGATTCTTTACTATCTGCTTAGGACTTGGTACTGGCCCTAAGTCCAGGGGCCACCATTCTGGAGACCACAGGAGAGGGGCCTCCCCGAACAACATAACCTCCATTTTACCTATGTTGCATTGGAGGCAGTTTAAAGCCATCCAATCAGATACCGCCCTCATACCATCAGCAAAAGATTTTTTTATTGCAGGTGTGAGGGACTGAAAGGGGAACAAAAGCTGGGTGTTGTCTGCATACAACACCGGGGTGAACCCATATGCTCTCACAATGTCAGCCAAGGGGGCCACATACACATTAAAGAGTGTAGGGCTTAGACATGAGTCTTGTGGCACTCCCTTGGTGAGCTCCCTAGAGATGGAATGGAGGGAGCCAATCTGACACCTTGTGACCGGCCTGAGAGAAAACTCTCCAACCAGGACAGGGCAACGCCTCCTATACCCACCTCCCTTAGACGGCCGAGAAGGATCTCATGTGACACCGTGTCAAAGGCAGCGGATAAATCTAACAGCACCAGAATCATAGAGCCCCCTCCATTCAATGCCGTCCTGATGTTATCGGTCACGGAGAGGAGGGCGGATTCGGTGCTGTGATTAGGTCTGAACCCAGATTGAGAGAAGTCCAGACCTTCCGCTGCTTCGATGTATTTAGACAAGTGGGTGTTCACATGTTTCTCGGTCATCTTGCTAAGGTATGGCAAGAGGGAGATGGGTCGGAGGTTGGAGAGGTCTGTCCCTGGCAGGGCCGTGTTCTTCCGAATGGGATTCACCACCGCTTTCTTCCACTCCAGAGGCACCTGTCCCTCCTTGAGGGAAAGATTTATTACAGATTGAATCTCAGGTCCAAGCAGAGTGCTCAAGGAGGCAACCATTTTAGCGGGCAGAAAGTCATCAGGGGACCCCGTTTTAATATGACTAATCAGATGTGCTAAGCACTTTAGTACAGCAATTTTTCCTGGTAAATGCAAAGCATTCAACAGGTCCTTGATGTAGGTTCCATTTTTGATAGGGGTACCTGAAGATGCAAGAAAGCCTCTCTGTGAAAACAATTGTCTGCAACCATGAACAACAGCAAACCCTTACTAGCTGTCAGTGAATATGGTGACTCTCATTTGAGCAGTGAAACTGCAGGCTCTGGTAAGAGCAATCAGTTCAGTGACTTGATCAGAATTTTTAATCCATGAAGCTTTGACCAAATCATATATGGTGCACACAGCATATGCATCTCTTAGTGGCCATCATTTCCTCTCAGATATGAGCCAGCTATGAATATCATCATCTTTTACAGGTAACAATATTGAAGGGTTCAGCACTGTACAGCATTTTAAAAGAATATTGTCAGAAGAGAGTACATTTTGCTTGTATGGGGTAAAAAAAAAATCAGTATTTATAAAGCGTGAATTACTCACCCTTATGGGTCTCAAGGCGCTGGGTGCCTTCATGGAAATTAAGTGAGCTATTGCCCAGAGTCACATGGTGCTGGGATTAGCTGCCGCCGGAGTCGGGGATCGAACTGTGAACCCTGTGCTCCGAAGTCAGCTGCCCTGGCATTATGTGTTTGTTCTCTTGAGAGTAGCTCCACAGAGTGTGGGACCATGACAGATAATGGGTATCCCATCACTATGTTCTCACTCTTTTCCAGACTAGTACCTATCATGGCCACTGCTTTAAGGCAACCGGGAAGTCCTGCCGCTACAGGGTCAAGGATTGTAGAGAAATAGGCTTTCGGGATCCTCCATGTGTTTGTGTCAAAACCGAGAGAGCGCACCCATCTCTCTCACTGCAAAACAGTGTGAAATATTTTTTAGAATCTGCCATTCCTAGTGCTGCGACGCGCCACAATTTCTCCTTCAACTCTAGAAATGCTCTTGTATGTTTGTTGCCCCATGGAATCGGATCAGACACATATCTGTTTGGAAAAGTCTGGAGTCCACTGTCTGAAGTAGCCAACTATTCTCAAAAACATTCTGATTTCTTTCTGAGTTTGAGGTGGATTGATCTACAAGATTGCTTCCACTCTTTCTCGTGACACTTTCCTAGCTACTGTCAAATAATGTGTCCCAGATATTGAAACTCTTTTTGACAAAACTACAGTTTTCCTGGAGACACTTTTGTCCGTTCTCAGCTAGGTGGTTCAAGAGTGCAACGGTGTCATGTTATACACGCATCTCGAGTCTCAGATGCCACATGCAGATCATCTATGTATTGCACAAATGTTGACCTACCGGGCATCTGTGGGGTTTCTAGATTTCTTTTCAGGATTTGATTGAAAATGGATGGCCTCTCTGTATACCCTTGTGGGACACCGCACATTGTTAATACCTTCTGCTGGAATATAAAGGAAAAGAGAAATTGCCTTTCTTCGTGCAATGGCACTGAGAAGAAAGCCTGGCACAGGTCGATGACTGTAAACCACTCTGCAGTATATGGAATTTGAAACAATATGGTAGCTGGATTTGTTACAACGGGACAGCAGGGCACTACTATTTCATTTACTTTTTACAAATCCTGAACTATTCTACAGTTACTGTTGGGTTTCTGTAAATCCATAATTGGAGAATTACATGGATTTCCAATTAGTTCCTTTAGGATTCCATTTTGCAAGATTTCATCTGTCAGAGGTTGTATTCAGTGGTGGCCACCATGAACTAAGGATGGTGAGGCGGGAGGCGGCGCGCGCACGGGGAATACATATATATTTTTTTTAAGTACCTTTTGCCACTGGCTGCTTCCAGCATTGCGTCTCATTGTGCTGCCTCTCCTCTTCCTGCCTGGTCCAAACAGCCCCTGAGACAGACCCTGATCAATCTCTGCACTGCAGAGAAGCGCAGGGATTGGTCTGAGCAGGCAGGAAAGATGCCCTGCTCAGACCAGGGAGTCTGTGAGGTTTCTCCAGCCCAGCTTCTTAATGCAGCTGGGCTTGAGAAAACCTAAGTGCGCATGTGTGTTTTGGTCGGCTGGCGATGGCCGGCCAAACACACATGAGCACTTAGGGAGTGGAGTGCACTAGCACTTCTCCTCCCCTCCCATGCTCCAGCCCACCCCTCCCAACACTGCTGGCTAATGCAAGAACATTGTTTTATTTACATTTGGTGGCTCTGAGCCAGGCAGTGGGGCAACGCTTCGCTGTCATTGCGGAGGAGCCACCACTGATTGTATGTTTTCAATTGTCTCTGGTGTTAAATAATATGGTGGTGTTCTGGGATATGCAACATCTGGTTTCACCATGATTAGGACCGGTTCTACAACTTTAATTAGTCAAATGTTTTTCCCTATAAAATCCCAAATTCTGCATCCACTGTTTCTTTCAAGTCTACAGGTAATTCATCAATAGTTAGCAAAGGGAATATTCCTGTCTCTGCCTGTAGTTTGATTAATTTAAACTCTACATTTTCATCATGTGTCTGGAATGCCACACCAGCTAGTGTATAATAGATAGTGCAGTTTAATTTGCACAACAAATCTCTTCCTAACAGGTTCACAGAACTTGAATCACAAACAACAAATTGGTGTAGCTCTTTAAATGAGCGTATTTTTACTAGAACCTTTTCAGAAACTAGATTTATTTATTTGTTACTTCTTTAATTTGAATAGTTTTCTGAGAGAGCGAGAGAGAGAGAGAGGTACGTCTGGGACTTCCACTATTCTAACCGTGGATCTGGAAGTGCTGGTATGAATAAGAAATGATACGGGGTAGCCATAGACTTCTGCATCTACATATGGGCCACTCTGATCTACCTCTAAGACTGCACCAAGTACACAATCTTCTTCCCCTCTCAGACATCATCATTGTGAATTCTCTGAACTAGAACCATCAGTTTCAAATAACGGAAATTGTTATAATGCATTCTGGTTTGCATTTCTGAAATGGTGACATGGTATTCCGAAATTGATTAGTCTCCTTTTTGGCATTTGATTTAGATCAAACTTAGTATTCCACATTTGTGCAGGTGCAATAAGCATTATTGGAGCAAGTCCCTGAACTAGCATCTGCATTTTCTGTGTGGGTATATTGTGAGTTTGTATACCTTGCAGCATCTGTACATGTCCTCCAGCAATATCAGGATTATATCGACATTCCCTCTCCCAATATCCAACTCTATGACAGGTGTGACAAGCTGTAATCCTTTTCATAGCAGCAATATCTGATCCAGATCCGGTACCCATAGGGACCCACTACCCTGTGACATATTCATTCCTCCTTGACATCCCTGGAAACTTGACTGTAGCACAACAACTCCCTGCATGTTTCCTTGATTTCCTACTAAAGAAGGGTTCTGAAAATCTTTCTGAACCAGCTTCGTTTGTGCGAACATGAACTTCTCTTTTATCCTTTTGCTGCTTCATGTCTAACTCATTGCTACAGGATTTCGCATATCTCAGAATTTCGTCCAGTGACTTATTTTGGCAACAGATCATGCTGTGAGTTATGTGCAAACAGATCCCCGGCTTTAACCCTAAAACAAACTGGGACATGAAAATCCCTTCTCCTCAAGATATTCACATCCGCTGTGCTGCCTAAATACCTGCAACAATCTCTCATAAATCTCATGTCCTTTGGCACCTGTGTGGTCCTTTTCATTTTAAGCCAATCCATATCTTTCGAAGGAACTCTGCCTTCAAAAAGGTAATAACCACCTCATACTTCTCCATCACCATAGGAACAGGCACATTTGTCCTAGACACTCTCACTGGTTCGTCTCTGGGCCACTGCACCGCAGCCTTACATTCAGCCCATAAAGCAACCAGGCACTACAATGTCAAAAACGTATTCAAATCAGTCCACAACACCTTTGAAATCTTCATGAACTTTTCCACTTTTGCATGCCACTGCACCGGTTTGTCTCTCAATTTAGGAAAATTGTTTGTGAATGCTGCCAGATCACCGTGGCTCCAAGGAACATATACATACGTTCTTCCTGCTATTTTTCTAAATGAATAAACTGTCACTTCTCCCTCATTTCCTTCATCTTGCTTTCCTGTAATAGTTGTTTCCCTCTTTTTCTTCTCATGTTTCTTAGCTTATTTGGTTTCTAATTTTTCAGTCTCACCCCATCTGCGAATGCACTTGACCAATTCTATAATATGCAAATGCAGTCCTGTAATCCTCATATTCTTGAATGCTGAGTCATGCAATTGAGCCCTATAGCTTCTGTGTAGATGCACATTTTTTGTAAGATCTTTCTCATATTTATAAGCTGGTTCAGGTAATTTGTCATGAACTAAGGCTGCTGTTCTCTTAACCTCTTTGCACAGGTAAATTAATAATTTCGTTTGGTACTGTTCTATGTGTCCCAATTCCAAATATCCCAATATTATTTACTCCAGTTCAACTTTCAATTGACAGTGTTTGAGCACTTCTCTTTCTCAACCTCTGATTTCTCAGGTGTTTCTTCACTTTCAGCTTTACTAGGTCCTGCTATTTTGTCAAGCCAGTCTAGTATATATCCCTCCTCAGTTGCAACTATATCTTCTGGTGAGATTCGGCTTGTGAATACTAACATGCCTCTATCTATTAGTGCTTGCACCATGAGTGGTGGCTTCCAGGCAACTACCTGTGAGTTCTGGGAAGTCGGGACAAATCTCAAAGTAGGAAAACCTCTGTTAGCTAGTTGAGTCTCAGGTCTTGTCTCCACAAGTGGGGAAGCACTTGCTATTGCCCTAGTTGCAGATTGAGCATTAACATGAGGAATTGGTGCTATACTGGTCTTACTGCAGCTGAAGTAGTCAGCATTGGAACGGTAACCTGGGGTTGAGTGAGCCATTACTGGTGAAATAATCTGCAATATTTGTAAGGGTCATTCAATTTGGGTTGTACCTTGCAGTGCAGGAGCAGTTGTCAATATCAAACTGGTACCAGCACCTGATTTACTCTGTTCTGCAGGTGTCGCATGTGATGGGGGTCTCAAAGTAACATTTGTTCTTATATCTCCTAAATCAGTATCTGACTTATACCTTTCTTTCTTAAAGGAATCTTCGTGCTTTCCCTTCTTAGCAGTCTCTGAGGTGTGGACTGGATATAATCAAGTCCCTTCTATAATGGCTTTTCTCCATCTACGTTGCTCTTCATCCCATCGGGCATTCGCTTAATTTTTCACTGCCCTATTAGTCCTACTCTGGTATATTTCCATCTCTTTTTCCCTGGCAATCTATTCCCATGCATTAAAGGCTTCATTTTGATCTAGGTGGTGACTTCATTTAGTACAATTTTCCTTTCAAATGTTCAAGATTCCTTGGTGTTACATGTCCCATATTTAGGACAAATTGAAGCATCCTCCTTCTCAGTATTCCTACTCCAGTGGAGAAGCCAAAGACATACACTTAAACCATGCTCAGTAGGCATAATGTATGTAGGCTTCCCCTCGGAAGGTGCCTTTTCACCTTTGGGTACTGGAATAGGCATCCCCTCTCACCAAATTACCAAAATATTTAAAACATTGCATCATTTTTCTGTTAAACCAACTGAATACTAGTTATTATTTTAACAGGATCTTGATAACAAATCCAAATTCAGTGTTCACTTTTTGCGATACAATCCCAATGCGAAACACAATGACACACAACCTTACTCCTCACAGCAGCTCACCCTCCTTTACAATTTTCTTTCTACATACACAACACTACTTATTGACTTTTACAACACTGTGTATGCTCTACTAAACGCAATAAATTTTGCACACATTCAAGAATATCTTCAACATTCGCAAGTGCAATCTCAACCAGTGTGAAATCACCCAAATCAATGCAGTTTCCCTCGTTTGCGCAATTAGGTTTGACTAACACAGATCAATGTTAATCAGCCACAACAACCTAATAACCCTATTTCACTCATGTAGGTGATGGTACCTCACCCACACCCCTCAAAATCTCAGCAAACAACTTTTTAATTATTATCTTATCCCAGGATCTTTGGATTACAACAAGTTTGAACAACTTTTCAACCACTTATTGACTATTTTTCTCCTCATCCAATCATCCTAATCAAACATTAAATCCATAAAAAGGCACAATCACAACCCCAATGCATTTGCCCTATTAAAACTCACACCTTCAAATCCACGACTGCCTTCAAGTACCGCTCTGCTGGATCTTCAAATTCTGGACATTGGATTCAGGAATCAGAAATTTTAAATTATATTTCTGGGTCGTATTTTTATAGCTCCATTGAGTGTGTTAAATCTATACTCTACCACCAGATTTGTGAGCGCAGAAATATCATACAAATTTTATAAGTAGCTCCACTTTAAACTTACTAAACGAGCCTCCACTTTCCACACCTTTTCGGGTCGATTAATCTTTGCTACTATATTGGTATGGCTCGTCACCCATGCACATCTTCAAAATAAACATTGTTTTCAGCATCAATGTTCAGTCAATAATGAGAGGTTTTATGAAGTTTTACAAATGTATTTTCTCTTTAAGAGAGTAATCTGTGTCCAAGGGCAACGTTAAGTCTTTCGAGGCGCTTCGGGCGGAGTTCGAACTTAGTGATAGAGAGTTCTTCAGGTACGCTCAGGTCCGACATGCCCTCCTCTCACTCTTCGCGGTGGGCACGGACATTCCTGAGTCCTCTCCCCTAGAAGACCGTATCCTTGACGGGCATGTCCCTGACAGTACTATTTCACTAATTTACAAAAAACTGATTTACAATAGGGCGGACCAGTTGGTCCGCCTCAGGGCCTCATGGATCGCGGATGGCCTGGAACTCGACGACGAGGACTGGCAGTCCGCTGTGTCCTCACCGATAGAAGTTGCCATACCTGCACGCCTCAGGTTTGTTCAGCTCAAGATCCTCCACCGGGTGTATGTTACGGGCCCGAGTCTGGTGAGAATGGGGTATGCCTCTGACGACCTATGTAAGCGTGGATGCGGTATGTCTGGTACCTTTCTTCATATCTTGTGGGAATGCCCGGAAGTGGCCGATTTCTGGTCTTGTGTGCATGACATCATGGGGAGGGTAACTGGGGTGGCTCTACTACCCGAGGCCCGACGCTGCTTATTGAATGTCTGGGAGCCTAATGATTACAACGTGGCGCAAACCGCCTGGGCGACCCTTGGCAATATGATCGCCAAAAGGGATATCGCACAGCTCTGGGGTTCCAGTAAACCTCCAACTGTTACATCGTGGGCAGAGAATGTCGATTGGTGTATGTTTCGCGAGAAGACTGTGTATGTGTCTCGTGGCAGACCCAGGAGGTGGAGCAGAGTCTGGTCGCAATGGAACGCATACCGTGGGGATATATGCACTCCCCCTCAAGACTTGTCGTTTGACGAAGTAGTATCCCCCTGATTGACATTCCCCATTTTTGTCATAATGCTTGCTTTTGGTTTCTTTGCTGCCCCCCCTTCCCCTAAGTTACACTATGCAATGTATCTTATGCATCATCGCTGGGTAGCCTCCACATGGACAGTAGACTGTACCGTTGATTCTTTATTGCCTTGTGTATTTTTGTTGTTGTTGTTATTATAATTTCAATTAAAAAAAATCAAAAAAAAAAAAAGAGAGTAATCTGTATTTCTGTCTTTTTATTCGGATTAGTCAAATGAATCCAATTACAGAAATATCAAGACAATTTAGTTAGAACAAGCATAGAAAATAACCGCATGTTCCATAAATAAATTAGTCCCTATCCTAATCTAAGGGACCTATCCTAACCTAGCAATAACCAATAAAGAAGTATTTATGGAAAAGAGCAAGTAAACATTTTGGAGTAAAAGACTGATAACTATGAAAAGGTCAAACTCCCCATAAAGAGTAGTTCTGGAAACTCAGCCGATTTCCCAAAGAGCTGCAGTAGAAACCGTTAAAACAGGATGAAGGAATGTATCACAGCAGTAGCTATGATCAGCATAAACAAATAGAAAATGTCCTCACTGTATATGGGAACAAATAAATCCCTGTTAGCAGTATGTCAGGAAGCCTATGTCCCAAAAGGGGGAGTAGAAGAGAAGGAGTATGATGATCTTATCCCTTCATACATCTCTCCCCTCCTGTATTTACAGCCACCCTTCCTCACATGGCATGATGCCCATCCACATGAAATAGAGGAAGAGTTACAGACAAGCGGCCCCTTTAAGTAAGGCTCATGCGAAAAGCAGGATGGCTGACGTCAGGAGTCACGCGTATTATGAGGGCATCCCAAAGAGACCAGCAGGTGCACCAGAGGGGAATTCTGAAATGCTGAGAAGGGAAACCGTGCAATCAGATAACCACCAAGAGGACCGGAGACCCGAGGAAGAGACAACAACAGTAACTGGAACAAAAACCAGGCCCAGAGATGACCGCATTTTACACAAGAGGAGAATAGCTGATCCCGGTAGAGAAGAAAGAGCTGAAGAAGTCGGTGACCAGACGTCATAGAATAGAGCAGAATCACCTCACCCCCAGAGGGACGTGGCTTTCCCAGGTGCGTGGGTGTCTACGGGGTTACTTAAAAGGGGGAAACTAAATAGTAGAACGTGAGGGGATCGGGGAGGGAGAAACTAAAGGTAACAAGAGATTGAAGGGAAAGGACTTGAAGAGCAAGAGATAGCTCAGTACTTTACTCTATCAGATTTTTGTCTTTGTTTGCTCCATCCTCCCACTCCCTTCACATTATACTTTTATATATTTATTTATCCCCCACTCCCTCTCCTGTTTGCTCTATATATCACAAAACACTTACCTGAGCCTTTCTTCTGTCCAAGAGACGAAGGTGGCCAGGAAGACTCCTCGAAAGGGACTGATAAAGGAGGCCCTGCAGAAAAGAGGAAACGAGAAAGAAGAAAAAGGACTTTATAACTCATTAAAGTACTAATAAAATATACCACAAAGAATTATCACCTGTATTGTACCCCTTATTATCAGGAAAATTCTAGACAGTAGCTTATGGCAATTCGGGCTACCACAACAAAGTGCTATTGGACATGGCAGGGTAGGGATGCATAGAATGCCGTAACTCTTTAGCTAGGAACACTTACTATGTAGAAAGCACAAAACATGGTGCAAAAACAGATGGTTATGCCCGCTATAGCCAAGGAGAATGGACCTTCCGATGGTCTGACGTCTTCTCCCTCGATTCCCATGGGAAACACCAATATCGGCATGTAGTTATTTGAATATGCTACAGCATATTACCAAAAGATAAATCTAGGAAGGTTCGCATGAGAACCTTTGGCAAGTCTACTCTGTTAACTGCTCAGTGTCCCATTGTGTAACAATGAGCTGCTCTACGAAATTAAACATTAATAAATGGCATGTCCTGGTTAGATCTTGGAATTCAAACTATAGCAAGCATTCGCTTTCATTAATATACTTGTTCATCATAAGCATGTAACAGAGAAAACTATATAAATACAATGAAATCATATGTTGTGAGGTGGGAAGAAATACATTTTGCAGCAAAACAGCATATTTCACGAAGATGTCAAGTTTTGCAGTTCAATCATAACGTTTAGTCAGCATTTACAACAAGCATTGGCATAGCCAATAGGTATCGCATTTGGGACCTTATAAGTGCTTAGCCATGCAACAGCTGGTGTTGTTTCACCAAGGCTATTCTGCTGCATAACTAAATACTTATAGGGTCCAAAAAGCGAGATATATTGGCTATGCCAATGCTTGTTTGTTTTTTGTTGCTGTTTTGTTTAAGTTGACAGATCTACAATTGCTGGACATGTTTTTTGTTAACTGTTCTTTGCATCAAATGAACTTGTTTTTATTGCTCTGAATGTTATTTCCATTCTGGTTGTAGGAAGCAGTCATTCCTGGGGGGTCGGGGCTGCCTATCTGTGCCAATGCGCCGAACTTTGCAAATGAGAAAAAGCCTGGTGCAAGCGCAATTTACAAGTGTGGAGTGAGTGAGCCCCAGAGACCATGACTCACACAGGAGTTCATGCACTGCACCTGCATACTCAGCATGGTTTAAGGAAACTCTACCCACGCCCTCCTAGGCATCAAACACATATTTACCAAGAAACTCTGAGAAGAGCCTGCCTGCTGCACTGACGGCTGGTGATGTGTGTGCCTGGTGAAAGCGTGCACTGACGGCTGGTGATGTGTGTGCCTGGTGAAAGCGTGCACTGACGGCTGGTGGTGTGTGTGCCTGGTGGAAGCGTGCACTGACGGCTGGTGGTGTGTGTGCCTGGTGGAAGCGTGCACTGACGGCTGGTGGTGTGTGTGCCTGGTGGAAGCGTGCACTGACGGCTGATGGTGTGTGTGCCTGGTGGAAGCAGGAGCATTCAAAGTGATAGAAGATACAAATGAAACTGATGAAGAGAAGGGGGAGAAGGCAGGGGGAGTGCGAGCAGAGGAGCATGATTCACAGCTAGAAGACACAAATGAAGCTGACCAGGAGGGAGGGGGTAGTGCAAGCAGAGGAGCCTGATTACAGCAATAAAAACACAGATGGCAGCTGTGCACGAGCTCGTGAACGCAAGCTGTAGGCCAGCAAAAGCCTCTGGTGGCACTTTTAAAAGCCATTTACTAAATGTCTCGAAGAGCAGGCGAGACCTAAAAAGCATTAATTTTATTAAAGGGTTAGTAAAGAATAAGAAAATAGTGAGGACTAGGAAAGAAAGAACAATAGAAATGGGAGCTTTCTACAGAAATACCCAGCATTTTTACTTTTTGAACGTTTAATAAAAGCATATTTTCTATCCACTATTTTGATATGCATTTTCTTTGCTAACATTAAAGCACATTTCTATATTATTATGAGGTTAAATTTACATAAAAGTTTTCAACTTCCACAGGTCAAAGTTCAGAACAGCGTTAGGGCGGGGCTCAGAAGATACATAAGTCAAGCAAGAGGAAGTGAAGGAAAGCTTCTAGGGCTTTATAAGCAGAGTCAGTAATGAACAACTTACCTACCAACTTCTTACATGATGAAATATCCTGCCTGTTTATATGAGTTTGCACCCTGCTGTGTATCCTTGACATTCGGCTCCCTCACATTTTGTTTCATAGGTCTACCTGTAGCATCTTATCTCTCTTACCTCTTTGTGTTGCTTGACTCTGTCCTACTTCTCCCATGTCTGACAGTAGGATCCTGGTCACCGTTGAGGTTATTGGCATCTTTACCTTTGGATCAACAGGTATGGCCTTAAACAGTTGATCTCATATACATTGATGAGGAAGGTGGTTTAGTTCAGAAGCAACCTTACAGCATTATAACTTTGGCAGTATATGGCCTGCTGAAGTTACTCAATCCAGCCCATTGATCCACTGCTCAAGCTGCACTGCATATCTCCTCAGCTGTGAACTCAAGACTCTTGTTCCAGTCCAATCCAGTCCACCCTATCCACTCTTTTTCCATTTGTGTATACACATCAAACCAGGTTTCTATTTCAATTTTGGAGCTATTTAACTGAGAAAGTTTGGGTCTAGGATTCAAGGCTTACTATGCAAAACCCCAATCCTCACATATATAAGTGTAAATTTACTTTCCATAACTTAACATCTACATATCCTGAAGACATAGATGTAGAGTTAAGAATAGTAAAGTTATACATACCCTAGTATATTTACCTTGATGATATTGTGGTTGCTGATATGCTGCACTCAATATTGTATTAGCAGAATACCAAACTTAGGACTAGATGCGCTAAGAATTAATTCGCAAAAAGTGGTTGCAGATTGTATACTGATTTTATGTGACTCAATTATGGTTTTTCACACCAACCTATGTACTATTAGTTGGTAGTCAGACAAAATATCGAAATTAAAATATCGATATACAATAATATCGATGTTTTAATATCGATGGTATAGAATATCGATGTGCCATAATATCGACAGACAGAATATCGAGATTAAGGTATGTATGTTAGTAATATCGAAATTTTGTTGTTTAGTGTTATGTATTTTATTTTGTTGTTTATATGTTTGCTAAATATGTTTAGAAATGTATGTTTGAAAATTAGTAATTTTGTTAACATTTTGCGTTTTAGTATTAGAGCGGGTTGTGGGTTTATAGGGGAATAGGGTGGGAAGTAATTTAATAATAATTAATTAATTAATATATGTTTGTAAATATTTTTAATTAATAATTAATTGGTAATTAATTAATATTAATTAGTTAATTAATTAATATATGTTTGTAAATATTTTTAATTAATAATTAATTGGTAATTAATTAATATTAATTAGTTAATTAATTAATATAAATTTGTACATATTTATATTTAATAATTAATTGGTAATTAATTAATATTAATTAGTTAATTAATATAATTTTGTACATATTTTTAATTGATAATTAATTGGTAATTAAGTATTATTAATTAGTTAATTACATTAATTAGATTAAGTTTTTTAATATATATAATTTTTTTTGTTAATTAATTATTTGGGAAAAATTAATATTAATTAGTAAATTAAATTAATTATAGCTATTGTGCTAATATATTTACTTTATTGTTATTGTTAATTAATAATTAATTGGTAATTAAATAATGTTAATTAATTTTGGGTAAAGGAGTATTTTTAGGGTTCAGGGTCAGTTTTCAGTTCTTGGGTAAAGGGGTATTTTTGGGGTTCAGGGTCAGTTTTCAGTTCTTGGGTAAAGGGGTATTTTTAGGGTTCAGGGTCAGTTTTCAGTTTTTGGGTAAAGGGGTATTTTTAGGGTTCAGGGTCAGTTTTCAGTTCTTGGGTAAAGGGGTATTTTTGGGGTTCAGGGTCAGTTTTCAGTTTTTGGGTAAAGGGGTATTTTTAGGGTTCAGGGTCAGTTTTCAGTTTTTGGGTAAAGGGGTATTTTTAGGGTTCAGGGTCAGTTTTCAGTTTTTGGGTAAAGGGGTATTTTTAGGGTTCAGGGTCAGTTTTCAGTTTTTGGGTAAAGAGGTATTTTTAGGGTTCAGGGTCAGTTTTCAGTTCTTGGGTAAAGGGGTATTTTTAGGGTTCAGGGTCAGTTTTCAGTTTTTGGGTAAAGGGGTATTTTTAGGGTTCAGGGTCAGTTTTGGGTTTTTGGGGCACAGGGGTATTTTTAGGGTTCAGGGTCAGTTTTGGGTTTTTGGGGTACAGGCGTAAAGGGTAAAAATAAAATAAATTTAAATTTAATTTAAATCAATTAAATGAAATAAAAAAAAATTACATTAAATTATTAAATTTTTAATTTATTTTAAATGTATATGTATTACTTTTAATTTTGTAATTATGTTTTAATGTTTTTATTAATATTTGTTAAATTATATGTATTTTAACATTATTTTTACATTATTATTAATACATTTAAAAAACCGATATTTTTAATTTCGATATTTTTGTACTACGATATTATTTTTTCGATATTTTTGTACTTCCCTTTATGAAGATAGGATCCCGATATTATTGTCCTCGATATTTTTGTTGCGATATTTTTGTATTGCGATATTTTTGTGGTCGATATTATGTCATACATTCCTATTAGTTTAGGTTGCAAAATCCGATTCATAGTGGCTCATAATTCAACCTACCTCATTACTATTTATGAGGTAGGTTTCAAGTTGTGACTCACTCCAATTGGATGCCAACACCGCAATGGTGGTCTGCCAAGTTCAGCAGACCACCATGCCTCTGATTTCATTTAAATATATATATATTGTTTTATGCCGCCTATTTTTCTTAAAGATAATGAGACTATGTTTAAAAAAAGAAATACTTATTTTTAAAAAGTAATTAAGAATTGCCAGTGGCTCCCTGGACCACGGCCTACTCGCAAACAAAGTATTTTTTTACATTCACAAAGAGGAAGGGACTCCTCCTCCTTTGTAATTGGGTTCCCATCTCCTTTGACGAATCGGTCACCCATCAATGGTTTGTGGCCGAAATTGCAGTCACAAACCATTGTGATACATAGCATTCCAAATCACAATTTGGAATGACTGTCTAAGCACACCCCTTTCAAATTGTGATTTGATATCCATTTCTTAACCTATTTCTAAACATTTCCTAAACCCATTTCTAGTTTGTATACATTTGTAAACCAGTATTTTGATTCAGAAAGCACTTTTAATTGTACATAGAATAGAAAAGCAATGGGTCCCGAAAATAACTCCAAGAACAGGCAAAATCAGCCGCACTGAAAGAAGCTGGTTAGACTCTGAGAAAATAAGTGTACATTGGTAAGAACGACACGTTAGATAAGAACGACACGTTATAAGGAAAGTCAAGAATTGAATTAATACAGATCAACAGGGAAAATTAAACATGGAAGTAAAGAAACAGCGTGTTAAGAAGAAATCAAGGCAAAACATTCTGAAATGATTCTTAAAGCTACAAAGTACTCATGAATGATTGGAAAGAAAAGTCATAGTACTACCTAAATGAAGAAACGTCAAATGTCCCAGCATGTCTAGGATAGCCAGCAGACCACAAGGCAGATTCAGTAAGCCTTCTTGCTAGCTGATGCTTAGCGCCATCGGCCAGAGTGTCAAAAATTAGGATTATGTCGGAGGAAGGGGAATTTGAGAGGGAAATGCAACAGTGCTTTCTCACCCCGTCTGTTTGCTCTAGCGATTAGCCCTCCGGCAAACCAATTAAGACTTATGGTGGACATGTGGGCAATACAAATAGGAGATTGCAAACACATAGCCTCCTATTATGCTGATGATTGAAAA
This sequence comes from Lissotriton helveticus, assembly GCF_964261635.1. NCBI lineage: Eukaryota > Metazoa > Chordata > Amphibia > Caudata > Salamandridae > Lissotriton > Lissotriton helveticus. The sequence goes on from NC_136063.1 coordinate 1,632,595,370, forward strand.
TATTTGAGAAAACCAGCTGGGGCAATGCTACCATTCTCAGCATTGCTTGGAGATTTCAGAATCCAGTCGGGCTTCCGAGAAAAGAAACAAAAATTACTGATATACCCATTAGCTGAATGGTCCAAGGTCCCACAGCAGGATATGCCATTGCTTAACTTATCTTTGGAGTAATAGTAATAGACACTTAACTGATTGAAGGACTACATAGTAGTTCTGGATGTCGCTCCCTCTTTTGATAGTCGGACGGATAGCATTGCTAAAATGTTAGCACTACCTTCTTGATTGTACCTGTTCTAATGCAGTTTGTATATGGTCTTTGAGCATTATATAAAACAGTTAACAACCTGTCCGGTAGGTTGCGAGACTGACCATACCACAGAGGATGTAACAGAAGACCTTCCATGACACGTCACGGGGAAGGCTTTCTCCAGCATTTATTCCCCTGTTCTTTGTTTCCAGGACCCCACACCGAGTCAGGAAACACTGAATGGGACATGGGAGATGTTAGGAATCAGCCTTGACTTGTGTGCTTAATGCGGTTCTGACACTTTTTTCGTGGCCCCTTATTGTCAGAGCATGTACTTTATTGACATTCCCTAAGGGGAATAAGGAGGAGCAGCGCACTCCCGTCGTTGCTTGGCTTACTCTTACGTGACCACGCCCCCTCCCCACTTCCTGGTTCCTGCTCGTGTGTTGTGCTGGCGTCTGAGGACTCTCTGCTGGAGTTCTGGTGAATAGACGCTGCTCTTCTTGGTTGCTGCCCTTTGGCCCTTCGAATTCCGGCTCCTAGAGTGTGTGTGTGTGCCTGACTGATACGCGGTAATTCTTCGCCGCTTCTTTTACCGGTGAACGCGACGCCCTGCTATTTCTCACGCATTTTGCGGGCGTCGTCCGTTCACTTCATTCAGTCTCCTCGTTTCTTGTTGGCTGCACTACCTACTTTGCTTATACCTTTCTTTTGGGACTTCCTATCGAGTGTGAGCGCTCCGCCCTGACTTACTAGGGGCCGGGTGTCTCACCTCCTGAGTGGGTACTGCTCCGCTGTACTTGCCCCCTGTGCAGCCGGTCGGGGCCCCTCACTCCTTTTTGAGTTGGTTTGCTTGTGTTTGGTGTATGGTTGTACTGCTCCGCTGCACTGGCCCCCTTCAGACAGCCGGTCGGTTCACCTCACCTTCCTTTAAACTTTGGTTTGCGTCTGAGGTATGTTGAGTCCTTCGTGAGTCCTTTTGGCCCCCTCCCTGTTGCCTGGACTCATCCATGAAGCTCGCCCGACCTACAATTGGGGTAAGATCCATAATTAATCACACATGTCAATGTTTCGCTGTGTTTAGACAGAGTAACCGTAGGGAGTGTGACTGTTCATAACGTGCTTTTGTTTCCTAGCTTGGACCATCCCCGGAGACGCCTTCTGTTATTTGTTACCCCTCGTATGAGGAGAGTGGTGGACACTCCTTGGGTAAATTCCCTCATACTTTTAGGAGACAGTAGACAGGAGTGTTGTATACTCTGTTATTGCATTCCTGCTGCTGTGTCCTGGAGGTGGAGGGATTCTTCTTCGCTCCCGTGGAAGTTGGCCCTTCTCCTAACAGGAGAGCCCCTTCCTTCTTGTTTAAACCGGAAGTGGGAAGAGATTGGCTTGGACCGTGTGCAACGCAGACTCTTTAAATCAGAGCCTGGAGAAAGCCACAGTGCCCACAACAGCGAGGAAGTTAGGAGTCATTCATCACTACGGCACCTGACTCTAGAGGACAGCAGACCGCAGCGGGAGAATAATGCCAGCGACAAGGAAGAAGCTGACGAACCTGGAGCCGCCAACATACGGGTAAGGCCATGTGATGCAGAGCCCACTGCCCAGATGTGAGGAGAAGAAGAGAAGCCATGAGGCCATCGACCAACTGAGGCGCCCAGCCACGCTCCTGGAGAAGCGTGGCTATACCAGGTACTCGCACTTCTCCTGGGGAGGTCAGGGAGGTTGTGGCAGGCGGGCAACTAGAGCCAAATTTCGGGGGGGGGAGGGGGCTAATTCTTTCAACCATAGACAGAGTGACTGAAAGAAGGGGTAAAAACACAACAAAAGCCTAATTTACAAGTAAATGGTCTTTTAAAGACCTGTTAAGTACTCGGGTGCAGCGGCAATTAGATGGTCGCCAGCCCTCAAAGCTGTGTCAGCCCGGGCTGACACACACGACAGGGGGGGGGGGGGGCTGAAGCCCCGTAAGCCAAATGGGTGTTGCGCGCCTGGGTTGCGTGGTCACGGCTCAGGAAGGAGTACTGGGTTCTATGCAGCCAGGAGCCTATACCGAAAGGGCCCCTACACCTATTTAATGATATTGCATACTTCCAAACTACGACAGTAAGTCACGGTTTGAGGCGGGCTGGTGAACCATCTGGTGGTGGGTTTTTCTTTCTTTCTCACAGATAAACAACCACTTATGTTTTGTCTAGTGGTTCTAATGAGACATTATGAGTACTCTTTTCCCCTAACCAAAAGAAGCAAAGGAAAGCTGGAGATAAATAGAGCCAGTCTAATCGTTTTATTGTTTTCACACAGTGGCGGGCATGAACGCATTAAGTAGTGACAAACCCCCCCCCCCTTTTAGACACCCTATAAGAGACCTTATCAGTTCACTTACCTCTGGCATTTCTCCTTTTTCTGAGATCAAAGTGCCATTCCCGTAGTCCCAACTCCCCTGCACCTTGTAAAGAAGGAGAAGGACAACCGCACCCTCTCCATCGTACCCGCTCTGGTTAAAGACGTGAAATCCATATGGAAAAGGTTTTACTCTAAATGGGGGTATTCCAGATTCCATATGTCTCAGACCTACGAATATGGCAGCTGCCACAAGTTTTCATGGAGTGTAGCATGGATTTCTCAAGATGGAACAGAGGGGGATACCTGCCAGTGAAGGACATATGGGAATGAGAGGTCCTGTCGTTGCTAAACACCACTGTGGCAGCCTTTTGGATACCATAAGGGTCAATACTTGCAGTGCAACGCTTTACAAGTTCCACATCGCAAGTATGGGGAACACACAGGACATACCCCGAACATCTTTGCTACTGGTGACGAGGGTCGGTCATCATCACTAGGAGCCTTATTACGACTTTGGTGGTCCTACAGCGGTGGCGCCAATGTGCCATCTGCTGTGGAAATGCTATAGCTGTGGTGCACCCGCCCACCAGATTAGGGGTTAAATCCTGCTCTGGAGGGTTGTCAAATGTGGCGGTCTGACAGGGCGAGCTGTTAGGCTCATAGTGCCGACAGCACCTTCCTGTGCAGCCACACCATGCAGGAACTGGGGATGCAAATCCAGAGGGGCACTTTATATGCCCCCCCCCGCCATGCACCCCCAGCACCAGTAGTGGCAGGGGGCCCTATTATGGCCCTCTTTGTTGCCTCTCCACCACCCGTCCAACCGCCAGATGTGTAAAAATGGGTGTGGACCCACAGTGTGGTGGTGGTCGGACTGCCACCGCTACTACTGCGGTCCTATGGACTGCCATACTCGTAATAAGGCCCTAAGTATTATACAATCATTTAAGGACATGGAGACAATGGGATATGGATTGTGAACTTGCCTTCGCAGGTACCCACTGTGCAAGCACACTTGCACTCACAAAAGAGACATCCAGTAATGCAAGAGTTTGTTGCATTTTAATTTTTTCACAGAACTTATGTGACTTCAGTTATGCTGCATAGAATATGTAGTGACTGGCTGGTCATGGTCTAGTGTTTGCATAATCTGTGTTTCCACCAGCCACTCCTGTTGGCTGTCTTCAACACTCACCCCACACCCATCCATCACAGGTGTCACCGGTCAGGTAACCCTGCTAATAAAAGGGGGCAAGCGCAAATACCCTGGCCAGTTCCAGCCTATACCACCATGTGTCTGCGTCATGATTATCTCTGCATGAGGACAATGGGGGCGGCCAGACACCTTGTGAAATGGCTCTATAGAGCTCAGATATAGATGGTCATGAAACCTCTGGACAGAACACGTGAAAAATGGGGTGCGATACTTGGGCGAGAGATACAGTATGGAGAATGGAAACAGGTGTTGAGGAGTCTGAAACGTGTGTCCAGGAACTCCAAACAGAAGCTTATCCAATTTGACTATGTTAACGTGGTGTAGCTGACCCCCCACTGGTTGCACATAATAAAAAGAGGAGTGGATCACTACTGCCCCAGATGCAGAACTCAAGATGCAGGGTTTGCCCATATGGTCTGGAAATGTACTAGGTTACAAGGATTCTGGAGATCAGTGATGGGCACCATCAACAGGGCGTTGGCCCGCCCAGTCCCTTGCACGTCAGAGATTTGCCTATTGGGGCTTTTCTACTGGCCTAAGGCTAGAAATATGGGCTCCAGATTTGCAGACCTGGCCTTGGTCCTGGCACGCAGCCAGATAGTCCACGACAGGCCCTACATTGACAGCATGGGAAAATAATGTAGACATATGGGCCAGGGCAGAGGAGAGGGCACTACAACATGAGGATGCCAGAGTGGTGCATCGTCGCCCACTAGCTGGGCTATGGACAGAGATTCCACAAGCATGGGATACCCTTAATGAAGTGCAGTTGAGTGAGAGTGTGGATGATACAGGGAGTGAGGAAACTATTCCATTCCTGGGCGGAAGGTGCTGAATGAGGGAAATGGTCATGCGACAAGGCCCCCCGCCCTGTTTGCACCCCCTTGCTCTACCCCTGTGCCTCACTGGAACCCTTCTCTTAGTGTCTGACTGACACCTCCCATACGTGGAGCCCAACCCCCAAAATACTGAGAAATGGTCCAACAGATGACACACGGTTAGACGGTTTCTACTTTGTTTTTAGTCTACCTATTACTCTAAAGCTGGATAATTAGAGTTCCTATATGGCATAAACGATAAGGATACACAACTAGAGAACACTGAATACTCCCCTGGGTATGCCCATTAAACAGGAGTGATCAAATGATACACATGATAAAGTAGATACCAAAGATATCGCATTATTGACAACCAACGTGGGGAATGGTAAACTAGATGCAAACCCTAATGAAGACATAAGTGCACGTATAATGTAAAGTGATGTATTATCCTATGAACAAGAATTGTATTGCTCTTGTTACTGCAAATCTGTAAGTGAGTGAAAATGGCAATAAAGACATATTTAAAAAATATATATATCTGCATGAGGGCCTAGGGCCCATTTCCATTACACTGATTAGTAGGCTGACCCCCACATGTAAGCTGGCTGCCACCTCGCCATTCCTGGTGGGGGGGGATGTGTAGCCTGCGCCCAAGGCAACCCCACGCCTGCAGCCAGCTCAAGTGAGACCGACGCAGGGCAAGAGTAAGACTTCCGAGCAAGTACGCCGGCGCCCAATGGAAAAGCCCTGCAGCCCCTGTTGTGACGACTAGCACAGGGGAGAGTGCTGTGAGGATAAGTTGATACCGTAAGAATAGCTGCCCAGCCGGTGACAGTAGAGGGACGGCATGGCCTGTGCTGGAGCCAGCAGAACTGCCCCTGCCGACTACCTGCTGAGTCCATCCAAACAGCAAGGGGTAGACTGAGGCGTCGCCATGGCAGGGCTTAACTTTCTAGTAAGTGCCGCCCCACATAGTGAGGAACCCCCTATGAAGCTCCAGCACCCGCACGGCCTGTGTTTGCAGACTGCTGCGGCGGGTAAGCGGTAAGCCTTTAGCGGAACTAGCGTAAAGCTTTTGGGATCTTTGCCTTTAACGCAATATCTCTGTCCAAGCGGAATACCTTCCAAGTTCTCACAATATCATTACAGACTGGTATTCCCATTTCCTTCATGATTCCAGCGATTGGGCCTAGATTCTTCCATCTTCCAATCCATTTGACACATATGGGGTCCTCTTCAAACAGATCTGTTTGCATCCAGACTCAAAACCTATCTTCCTTTGTTTTACAGCTGGAGCCCAGACCTGTTATTGTTAACAACAGATGCTTTTCGCCAGGATTGGTCCCAGAACGTAACCTACGCAATTCCTCCTTTAATTATGATCAGCAGAGTTCTATCCCGGTTCAGACGGAAAGGAAATATACTAGTCTTAGTGACCCTCTTTGGCAATCTCAGGTCTGGTTTCTGCCCCTCCTTGAGTTGTCCATGGTTTTTCCCATCCTCATTTCGGTCTTTCCAGATCTCCTACTAGATCCCCACGGGTCCAGGCATCCTCTCGTCCTCAACAACAACCTTTTATTGTCCATCTGGAAGGAAAGGGAACGTAGCTTCCAGACCTCATCCAGAAATTTCAGCAGAAGCTGCTGAGCAAATCAACAAGTCCTGGGTGCAAGGCACAACAAAGGCTTATAGTTCAGCCTGGGATGCCTGGACAAACTGGTGTATGGGGCAATCTCTCGATCCCTTTTCAGCGGATTTCCCCTATTTGGTAAATTTTTTGGCCTCCCTCACCAGGGGAAAACTTATTGGACAATCAATTTTTACAGATCTGTTATTTCTGCTGCTTATCCCGGAATTGATTGAAACCTGTGGGAGAGCAGCCAATGGTGTGTCAACTGTTAAACGGAGTAAAGCTCCACTTTCTAAATACAGTCAGTTATGGGATGTTAAATTAGTATTACAGCTATTGCAAAGTTGGCCATATAACCCTTTTCCTTCACTCAAAATGTTGCCTGCTAAATTGACTATGTTATTGTGGCCCATTTCTATCAAGCGTATTTCAGATATCAAAGCTTTAGATATTTCTTCTCGTCATTTTACTTCCACAGGAGTCCTTTTTATATATAAAGACAAAGCAAGACTGGTTAACTACTGTATTTTATCCTTTCTTTCCTGATCACCCTTAACTATGTGGATGCCACTGTTTAAAAGTCTATGAGCAACAGACTAGCCATCTCAGAATGTGCTCAGACACCCAGCTCATCATTACCTTTAAGAAACCCTATAAACTGGTTTCTTTCCCACTTTAGCTCTTTGCGTCAAGTGGGTTATGTCTTTAGCCAAGATCGATACAGCTGTTCCTAACCACAACTCCTGGCTTAACTCCACCTCTTCAATTCTTGCCCCATTTAAAAAAATCCAAATCAAGCGAGATCCTTGGATTTCCGAAGACCCCAGGTCTTTAAAGCAGACCTGCAGAAAACAGGAAAAGCAATAGAGAACTCACTATAGTGACCTAGAAAAAAATAAATATAAGAGATGTCTGGCATACTACAAATTCTTGCTTCGTAAAGCTAAAACTACTTTTTACACCTCTAAAATTGAAGCAGCATCCAATTCATCCAAAGAATTGTTTGCCACCATCATGCAACTTACCTCTCCCAGCCCTTCTACTCCCAGCGTTTCATCTCAATCCTTTTGTTATCTGTTGGCCGACACTTTTTGTGAAAAGGTTGTAGTAGTGTTATGTAGCTTTAAGTAAGTATGATGTACATGTGTTCTGTATTGGAGTGTTATTAACCTAAGATGTAAGGGGTTTCTCTGAAAGTCAGTTGATGGCAGTCTGGAAAGGGAGCATCACCTTCAGTTGTTTGTTACTTAAATAAATAGTTAAACTAAGTGGAGGCGTACATGCATACTTTACAAAATTTGGCGACGATTCCAGCCTTGACAACTGTCATCGGGTGATGCGAGAACTCACACAGAGTTGTTTTCTTTTTTTGGATTATGGGTAAACATTCTTGAAGCCGACTTGTGAAGGGAAAACCTGAGCAGAGTGCATAGATAAAGAACGATCCTACCATCAAATCTACAGTGAGATGAGCGAGTGAATCTGTAACGTACTTTTATGTATTTGATTTCAAGTGAATGCATACCTTCATGATGACTGTTGAAACTTGGGTGTGCACATCTTGTTGATCGCGTGTGTGGAAAGTCACCACGAGTCTGCACGTCTAAGTATTGTGCAAACACTGACTTCACCCTGCATACAAAGAGTACGAATCGCTGCAATATCATCACACACATTGTACACTTCATTCCGTGCGTAATCAGCAGCCATTTTAGACAATTGGGAAAGTCGGTGGACATATATACAAGCACAGGCACAGTTTAACACTATCGTTTTGTATGTTGTTCCTCAAAACAACATATAAAACAATATGTAAAAAAGAAAATATTGGCGAAGTTTGTAAAGTCAGTCAAGGACGTCAAGCGTTTTGAACATCTTCTAGTACAGGTACTACTTTACAAATGCGATTATTCATTGATGGGCATACTGTGATGATTCAGTGATAGGCACACCTTAGCTTTTTGGTGCCTTCACGATCATCGGTGATAGGCACACCATAACTTTTGACATTGCCTTCACGTTCACTGGTGATAGGCACACCATAACTTTCAGCAATTTTTACAGACTTAAGTGAGTGTACATCGTTATTTACATTTTCAGTTCTTTAAATACTGCAGCGATAGGCTCACTGTGTATGCCTTCATAATTGTTGTTTATTATAATAAGAGTAGTGATTAATAAAACATTGAAATATGGAAGCTGCAATTATTCTACCACCTGTGTTTTAGCACAAGCAGGAACTCCGTACATTGAGTGGGATGAATGGATTGAAGTTTTTGAATAATATATTGAAGCATTAGATGGAAGTGATTTTAGCAATTCAAGAAAAAAGCTTTATTGCTAAGCACTTTAGGAAAGGAAGGATAACACATATTTAGGTATTTACCGGTGGCCACAGGTAGTAATGGACAACAAATTGCGATTGTATACCTAGAAGCTAAGGTCAGTTTGGAGAGGAGGTTTGCGAAGGAAACTAATTTAGCCATGGGCAGGTATAAGTTTTATACCCAACCACAAAGAATAGTTGAACCAGTTAATCAATTTGTGTCTAGACTAAGAGAACTGTCTGTAAAATATCAGTTTGGAGTCATGAGAGAGGAGATGATTTGTGATCAATTAATTGTACAATGCAAAAATAAGAAAATGCAAGAAAGGCTATGGGCGGCAAAAAACCCATCTTTACATGATGCCAAAAAAATTGCAAAAGTAGTAGAACAGTCTGACCTATGTATGAAGGAGATGGAAAAAAGAAAGTTTGAGGGTGAAGTTTTGTGTATTGATAATGAAATGTTGCAGTGTTAAATGCAGGAAAGTCAGGAGTAAAGGATATAAAGAAAGGTCCATATTTATTTATTTTAATTTTATTTTGACGGTTTTGTAAAGCGCGAACAAGACCCTTGCGGGTATCAGAGCGCTTTACTGGGCACATATAGGTGGATGACATATACATATAAAACACAAAATTATGAGAGTACAGTACTGATAACTATTCAAAATTAGCATATATCTACAAGAATGTATACGTAACAGTTCAAGTGAATTTAGACATGAGTATCGATTTCACTTCTTTTTCTAAAAAGGCAGCGGACGGAATTAGTCTTGTTTCTGGGGGTAAGGCGTTCCAGATCCTGGGAGCCATTCCTGAGAAGGTACGATTATATGTTTTCTTCTTGGAAAAACGCTGTGGTTTAAGTAGAAGATTATCCGAACTCCTGGTAGATCTGTTACCAACCGATAGTACTAGTTTCTCCGTTAGGTACCTTGGGGTTTTGTGATGCAATGCCTTATCTGTCATACAGGTGATTTTTAAGTGGATTCTGGCCTCAAAAGGTAACCAGTTGAGGGCCTGCAGGTGAGGGGAAATGTGACAGTTTCTTTTTTTGCCAGTGATTAGACTAGCGGCTGTATTGATTGCGGCTCTTAGCGGAGCGGTCGTTGATTTAGGAAGGCCACAAAGAGCGACACTCCCATAATCAATTCTGGGAATTACTAGAGTTTGGACTACCTGTTTAAAGTCATTTGCGGGTATGAAGGGTTTCAATTTTCTCAGGGTATTTATCTGAAAATGTGCTCCTTTAGTTGCAGTGCTGATGTGCTTCTGCATATTTAGTTTATTGTCCAGGGTTATTCCTAGGGATTTGGCAGAATCAATGATGAGAGGTTGACCATCAAGTGCAGTTAGGTGCTTCATCCAATCGCGGATGATGGTTGTTTAGTTGGGGGGAGCGATTAAGAGGAATTCTGTCTTTAGTGTGTTTAGTTTTAAATTGTTCCTAGCTAGCCAGGTCTGTGTCTTTTGGAGCGTAGAGTTAAGGGACTTGATGTCTTCAAGAGAATGGACCTTAATGTAGAGCTGTGTGTCGTCGGCGTACATGTGGTAATTGATATTTGCGGAGTTGAGAAGCTCAGTGAGTGGTTCATGAATAAATTGAAGAGTGTTGGGGAGAGGGAAGATCCCTGGGGTACTCCCAAAGTGACTGGGGTGGGGTTTGATAAAGATTAGTTAATTTTGAATCTTTGTGTTCTATTTTGGAGGAAGAAGGTGAACCAGTTTAACACCGATCCAGTGTAACCCCGGAATGCCCTCAGGATTGGATGGTTATTGACCTGATAACCCTTGGCGATAGCACATAAAGAATGCAACCACAGACCGTATGGAAGGTATAGTTAGGCTTTATGATTAATTGGCAGAGTAGACACCATACAACGTAAATTCATGAGTTACTCCACTCATGTACCCCTTTGGTTGTACTCTCAACCGTCCTCCGCATGAGTGCCGTCCTGACACTCCCCAACGGAGGGCACCGTGCTAAGCAGTGGCCGACAATGCCACTCGAACCATGAACAACTAGCCTGTTGTTCTTGAACCGTCCCCCGCAGTGATGCCGGTCCCGGCACCTTCCAACGTGGGGTACAGCGAGTCTTTGGTTACATACACCAAAGACCGTGGGACACCTGCCCAATGTTTAGTCTTGAGCCTTTTGGTTTCTTAGTCAGTGAATCGCCCCCTCTGGGGCTTGGATTGCGTGGATACGCAAAAGGCGCTTTTGCGCCACTCAGTCTTTCCCTTTCCTGGGCTAGGATCCCGGAATACTCGTCCGAGCGTGTGCACTTTAAATCTTGCCCTCTCCGGGGCTTGGTGCGTATAAACACGCGCTGGCGCTTTTCCTGCACTTAGTCTAGCCCTCTTCGGGGCTCGGTTTGCAAGCAGAAGTGAAGGTCTGACACTCGCCCTCTCCGGGACGTGGCGTGCAAGCAGCACGAGTCAGATAACAAAGGCGGTGCGTACGGGACCGCTGTCAGCCACAATACAGCGAAAAGGAACGTGCGTCCCTTACCTTGACTCCTTCCAGCGTCTTCCCGTCTTGCACTCGGACTCGTCAATAACCGATGAGATCCCTCGGCGCCGCCATCGCTAAATACGTCACGGATGTTTGCGCATGCGCTGCGCAACTTCTCGCGGGGCTTTTCAGGATCCTCGGATGCCGCTGGGACTTGTAGTTTTCAGTTACGAACGGCGCTTCATTTTGTCCTTTGCCGCTGACTTTGGCAGCTCACATCGCTGGTCATGACATCCAGATAGTCCCATTCTTTGCTTCAAGAGATCCAGTAGGTTGTCGTGATTGACTGTATCGAAGGCTGAGGATAAGTCCAGTAAGATTAGCAAGCAGGCTTTGTTTTGATCCAGTATTTGTAATGCGTCATCTATTATGTGGGTCATGGCTGATTCGGTACTGTGCCCAGAACGAAACCTGATTGGAATTGATCAAGTAGGTTGAAATGGTCTATGTGGTTACTCAGCCGCATGTGGACACATTATTCGAGCAGTTTGGCTAGGGTTGAGATGTTAGATATTGGGCAATAGTTGTTCAAGTCTGAGGGATCTGCTGTTACTTTCTTTAGGATGGGGCAAACCTGACCGGTTTTGAGGATGTCTGGGATGGTTCCTTGCAGAAGAGAGGTATTTATAATCTTAGTCCATAGGGGCACTAGCAGTGGAATGAAGGTCCTTAAGTGGGATGCTGGGAGAGGGTCTGTGAAATGATTGGAGGGATTCAAAGTAATGAGCGTGTTTAGGATAGTTTCTTCGATGTAGTAGTAGTTGAAGGCGGTCCAGGAGGCGTTGTTCTTGAGGTTGAGCTTTGCAGAGCAGTAAAGCGGTTTCCCTGGTGTGGACGGCGAGGAGATTGAGTGTGGGTCAGTAAGGGATAGTAGGTCGTTCAGAAGGTCAGTCTTTGTTTTTAGTTTTTGTTGTAAAAAAGGAGGCAAGATCTTCGCAATTGGGGAGTGTATCCGGATTGGCTTGGGGGAGTATGTGACAACCTTAGATTGAGCTTTGATTATTTCGAACAGTTTTTTGGGGCGGTTTTTGCTTGGTCAAATTGTTTGCATATGAAATCAGCTTTTGCGCGTCTAATCCTTCTGTAATAGGCATTTCTGGTGCATCTTAGTATTTTGAGGTGGGTAGCGGATGGGGCGGCTCTCCATTGCCTTTCAATAGCTCTCATTGATCTTCTGTCCTCATTTAATCTACCATCGTACCAGGGATTTGAGATTTTAGTGGTGACCCTTTTTAGTTGCATGGGAGCTAAGGTGTCAAGTACCCTGTTCACAGAGTTATAGTAGTGAGTGGTTATGTCCTGTACATCCTTTGATCCATGGGGTGGAGGTGTGAGGATGTGACTAGCAGATGTGAGATCGGCAGGATTGATGTTTTCTAGGTTCTTCATCCAGATTTTTGTCCTCAATGGTTGTACAGAGAGTAGTTTAACCCCTTCCATGCTAATGACAAGGCCAGCTCGTCATGCAGTGCACTGGAGCTGTGCTTATGACGAGCTGACCTTGTCATGAACAATGGGAATTTAAGGAAGTCAGCACCCAGCGGGAATTGCCTTAGCACCAATGTGGTTAACTACTTTCCTGATATGGAAAGTGATTATGTAATGGTCAGATCAATCGCAAGGGAGAATCGATTCCAGCTGGATAGAGTCTGCTTTGGAAACGACTAGATCATGGATTGTGCCTTTTTCGTGTAGGTCTGTTACAGATTTGGGACAAGTTTAGATCGGACAAGAACGTTTTGAGGCTATTGACCTCCGGGTCGTCTGGATTGTTCCAATGAAGGTTGAAATCCCCCAGGAAGATCTGTGTATTCTGTTGTCCTGCGTTTGTGGCAAGGATACCCATCATGTGTTCGATGAAGGTAAGTTTGTTACCGGGAGAATGGTAGAAAGAGTGTAGTGAGCATATTGGCTTATTATTACTGGTGATGTGTAGGCAAAGGTATTCACAGGAGGAGTACACTGTGGTGTTTGGAGCGGTTTACAGAGAGGTTGTTCCTATGGATGCAGGCAATACCACCAACAAGCCTATCGGGTCTATCCAGTCTGGTGATGTGATAGTTTGGGGGAACTAGTATGTCAAAGATGGGTGTGGATGATTCACTTAGCCAAGTTTACGTTAAGATTATAAGGTCGGGTCCATTGGTTATAATGAGGTCAGCTATATCAGCGGCATGACGTGCTGCCGATCTACAGTTTAGAAGGATACATTTTATCTGGGCCTTGGTCGGGGTGGTGTTCTGGTCTTGGGAGATGGGAACTGTTTTGAGGTTGTTTTCAACAATACCTCTGGGGGTGTGTCTCGTATTTCTGGAGGCAATGAAATGGATGGGTTGGATTAAGGACAGTATCTGCGTATTCTCTGTACACGCAGGTCTAGATGGTTGGGAAGGGGGTTCGTAGGAATGAAGTAGGGAAGTAAGATCATTCGGTGATAGGGTTTGCATTTCCCTTCCTGGACGGGTTGAGGCATTGGGGTAAGGTACTGTATTCCATCTGGGGAGCAACTGAGATGGAGGGCTAGTACATGACGGCTGAATGGGTTTCGCTTGTGGTTTGGGTTGTTGCCGGATCAGGACATGAAGAGTTTGTATGTCCTCTTTAATTTGTGGTAAGGATAGTAGTATCTCATCTGATATGGGGTCATGTGTAGACGTTATCATATTAGTAGCCTGGCCTGTGTTTAATTGAGATGGGGTTGGGACTTGTGTGGTGTCCCGGGGAGTGACGAGAGCTGGTTTGAGGAGTGGTGGTTTTTCAGTGTGGTAGTCCGTGGGGACAAGAGGGGTGGATAGGGGTGGATAGGGGACATATGTTAAATGGAGTGGGACTGCTGCACCATCCAAGGCTCCAGATAATATTAAACAACATAGTAGAGTATGCTTTAGGTGTGGAAGCAATTTTCATACTGCGGATTTTAAAAATCGTTATGCCTTGGGGAATGAATGTAGGTGATGTGGTCACAAAGGACACTTTGCGTGAATGTGTACGTCTAAAAATAGTGTAAATGTTGCGTTGGTGCAAGAAAACTATTCCTTAGAAGGTGAAAAAATAGTACCTGATAGAATATTGTGTGTGGATGATGAGGAGAGTTTATCCTGGAAATCTAGACCCATGGCAACATTTATAACTGAGAATGTGTCGGCTGAACTCATGGTGGATTAAGGAACTTTGTACAAAATTCTAAATAAAGAGATGTCTGTAAAACACTGGCCAAATCTGAAGCTATTGTCAAAAGTTATAAATCCAGGAGGTTATCAGGGTGAAAAAATAGATATAGAAGGCTCAATGCGTACAGAGATACATTTTAAGGAAAGAACGGTTAATGGAAAAGTATACATGGCTAAATCTGGTCCTCCAATTTTGGGGTTGCAACATCAGTATGATTTAGGAATTATTATAAATCCATGTGCACCTAATCAAGTATTGGTGGTAGGAGACTTAACTGTGGAGGATATAATAGTAGAGGCGAGCAAAGTGTTTTCAGATGAAATTGGGGTGCTAAAGAACTAGTTCGGTTTTCGGTTGGCGCACACCACTGAAACCGCTCTTATCAAGGTCACTGAGGAGATCAGGGCAACACTCGACCAAGGGAACAGTGCCGTCCTGATCTTATTGGATCTTTTGGCGGCCTTTGATACGGTACATCATGGACTTTTGCTGGACCGCCTGAACACATGTGGGGTGTCAGGAACTGCTTGGAAGTTGCTCAAATCTTTTCTAACAGATCGAAAGCAATCAGTGCATCTTGGAGATTAAACATCGCCCTCCTTCTCTTTTGAATGCGAGGTCGCACAGGTATGATCGTTTAGCCCTATACTATTTAACTTTTACATCACACCATTAGCAGATCTGATCCATTCCTTCGATTTCACCTTAACATCATATGCAGATGACACACAGATTGTCATCTCACTCTCCCAGGAGCAACAATATGTAGCCTCTAACTTCTGTGACTGTATGATAGCAGTCAGCCCATGTATGTGATCCAATTGTCTTAAATTAAATTCAACCAAAACAGAGGTGCTACTTATTGGAACTCAACTCTGCTTCTGGTCCCATAAGTAGTGGCCATCTGAATTTGGTCTCCTTCTATCACCAGTCAAATCAGTAAGAAATCTTGGAGTTAAAATTAACACCGATTTATCTTATACTACTCAGGCAAATTCTGCCTCATCTACTGCTTTGTTTACTCTCATATTAATCAAGAAGGTCTTACCCTTTATTCCTGCTTGTTTGCAAAAATCTGTTGTCACATCTCTGCTTTTGTCTAAACTTGTCGATTGTAATAGCCTTTACCCGATACCCACACCAACACATCCTCAACAAACTTCAAAGAGTTCAAAATGCAGCTGCTAAGGTTCTTTTTAAGCTTCCTAAATATCATTCTGTATACTCAGGCATTCAACATCATCACTGGCTCCCAGTCAGAGCCAGAATAATTTTCAAATTACTAAGCATAGTCTACAAAGACTTACATGGTCAGGGACCAGCCTTCTTGTGATTGGCTTTTTCTATATATCTCCCATCAATATCTCTACGCTCAGCCTCATCTAAACTTTGTTGGCTCCTCCTTTAATGCGAGTTAGATGGGGCTGCCGTGGATTTGTATTAGGTGCGTCTAAGGCATGGAACACTCTACCTCTTTCTATTAAATCCCTACCTAATCTTTTAGCCTTTAGGAAGGCTCTCAAAACATTTCACCCTGCATTAATTCTTCAGTTGCAGCACCCATTGCTTTGGTCGTTTACTCAGCTAGTGCCAAGACACCTCATTGGTATTCAAGCGCTTTATAAAATCATATTACATAACATACCTCCAGCTTTGGAGCTCATTCCTCTAGAGCAGCCATGGGCATCCAAAGACTTTTGAGGGGATTCTCGTCTAGAGGATATTCTGAGATCGACTGATTGGTCCAATGATAATTTTCGTACATTTTATTGCAAACATATTTATACTGCTTCTTCTGTGGTCATAAGTACACTTTAAACAAGCATAATAGGAGCCTCTGTGTCTTGCCATACAAACTAGATTTTACTAGTCTTACGAAGGAAAGTCCTCATTTTATTAAAGATACAGAGGCAAGTATTATCCCGCTGCAACATGTTTTTAACATTGTTTTCTCCTGCCCTACAGTTACAGCAGGGCACAAGTCCTAAAAAAAGAAGTGGGGAGACTCTGACATCACGACAGGAAGTGACGTCACGAAAGGTGGCTTGCACCATCTGACTCATTGCCTCCCCTCGCTCACCTCTTAGATGCGATTGCCAGCGAAGCCAGCGCGTGAGCAGTGTTCTGAATGAGCTCCGATCTTGCCTCAGAGAGGCCAAAGAGTGAATGTGTGGCTCCAGTTATCGAGCTCCCGGTAAAATAAGTGGGGGGACGGCGTCCACCCGCTTGGTACCCCGACTCGAGCCCTGAGTTACAGTGCTTCAACATCAACATCTGCATAAGGTGTCTGCTTTTTCTTCCAGCTTTGAAATTCCAGTTGCTTCTTCTCTATGGCTTTCCTGACCTAGTTGTCTTGCCTCAGATGCTTTCCTCCTGGATCCAGACTTTTGAACTTTACTCAAGAAATGTTTACCCTGATGTTGGCAGTTTGTCTTATTTATCTAAATCTTGACTGCTGCAGTTTAAAATAATGCAAGATTCCAAGGCATAATACTCGCCTCCATCTTTATATTAAAATTAAGACTTTCCTTCATAAGATTAGTAAAATCTAGACTTTTTTCTGACTTAAACGTAGACTCTAGAAAGTTCCCACTCTAAGATGGCTGCCAGTCATGATAGAAACTTAGTCCATTAGGCTGTCTGGCAAGCATTAATATCGAAGATGGACTAAAAAGGGACTCTTGCGTATCTTTCATTCATATTTGGTGGCCATCGTGAACTGTAGTTTGAAATGTATGTGTAACCAAATAGCGTTTGCGCAATAAATTAATAACTTTTGTATTCTAATCTGTATTCTACCAACATTTGCCGGATTCAAAGACAATAGCCTGCTTCAACTCGATTTTATTTAACAAATACATTCAGTACTGTTTTTAGAAAGTGTTGAGCATGTTTTAATAATTTCAAAATATGCAGCTGTATCTTTCTCCTCAACATAAAGTGTGTTTACCCCGCAGATGTTGTACGTTCGTTAACATAAAGAAATGCTCTGTCACAATGCGCTTTGGTGAACATGGACATTCTTGGACAGTGCTTGTCCGTTTTCTATGTCTAAATACGCTGCATGTCACAGACTACTACCGCGGCCGGGGCTGTAATGTTCATGCTGCTGCTGCAGTCTATTCCTGGCCTCCGCCCTGTGAGCCGCATCCGGCGCTGGCAGCAAGGGCCGCGGCAGCAGCTCCACCCTCTTCCTGCCCGGGCTGCCGCAGCCGCCACAGTGTTACCCGGGCGGTCGGGGAGCGCCAGACTCCTGGGTCGCGGCGCAGGGAGCCGGCATCACAGTCACCGCTAGCTGCCAGCACAACAGTCCCCGGCCCAGGGACTAAGGAGCTGTCGCCCTGCCCTGACCCTAGTGCTGTGGAAGCATTGCGATTCTGGGGGTGACTGGGGTCTGGCCTGCAGCCTAGGACCCTTGGCTGGTGAGTAGGCTGAGATCGCTCTGTCTGAAGGGTTTATGGGGGGTGTCAGTGGGGGTTTAGAGTTAGTGTCTGAGTGTACAAGTGGCAGTTCGCCTCCTGCGGGAGCGTGCCTTCTCTGACAGTAGAAGTTCACAGATCAAAGTCTTTTTAGCGGTAAGATAAGCGAGGCTGGTGTTGCCGAAATAAGCTCACAAGTCTATAAAATAACACTGGTGTTCTAGTGCAGGCCGTTGTAGCAACCACGTTGTTTTGAGTGTCTCTTTGTGTTTGTGGCTAGTCTGTCAAGTTTGGTGGCCTGGTCGGACCTACTTTCATCCCACTTTAAAGTTTATGGCAGCCCATGAGGAACGAGGCAGTCTCGTTGTGCTTCTCTGAGGTGACACTATCTACAGATCCAAGTCTCTCTGGTGGTCGGGTGTTTCTATCCTGGCGATTGAAGCTGGGTATTGATGTGCATTGCAGGATCGTCGCCTGCACGCTGGGTGACAACACCTTCCCAAATCTGACGTTGATACCTCGCCCTTTACCTACTGCCCGAGGCAGCAGTCAGACTTCCCAGACTAAGCTCTGCACCCGGCATCGGCGCAGCTGTCACACGTACTTTCTGTTTAAGTCCCGAACCAGTGTCGTGCCTTCCCGATGGGTAAAGCCCGACCAACCAAGAGAAACACAGGATGTACTCCAGTGTTAGAATGAAAGATAGCGTCCGGACGCTGACTGCGGCATGGTGCCAACTTTTGATGTTGGCTGCAGAAGCGCCACATTCATATTTGAATGCTGCCAACCCGCACCACTCAGCAAAAATACTTTTCTAAATTGGTATCATTCTTTGCATCTTGGGCGTTGTTCCTGAGAACCGTGGCGCTTCGTTCCAAAACACAGTGAATGACATTGAGTCCCTTCTTGTCAGATTGAAGTCCGTGTAATCAATACATTTTAACCAGAAACTTCTGTCGTAAATGACGACTAAAAAGTGCAACTTTTAGAGCATTTTATTGATATTATCAAAGCTGTTGAAGAGTGAATAGACACATTGCAGTACAGCACATTACGTTGAACGGTTTGTTGTTATATGGTGTACATTGTTACAGTTCTGCATAGTGCTTTAAATGGGGAAGTACGGTTGGCTACTGAATACCTGCGCTACTTTAATTTAATTTCAAAGGGAGAGTGCTTCTATTTCCGTGAAGGCATGGTGACAGGGTCCGAGGACCTGAGGGTGGGGGAGGGGAGATTCTCCAACCTAAACAACAGTATCAATGGCTTAAATCAAAGAAGGGACATTTTTTCAGTCTCTTTTCTTTGGAGCTTTACATTTTGTGAGATGTATCAGAGTTTGGGGTGGCCATTGTTGGACTCCCGAGTCTTTGTTCTTCTCTGCGAATACTAGTGATAAGGCCCGGTTCTAGCAGCGGGGACGAGTGGGCAAGGGCCACCCAAACATGACCTTTTGCTCACCCAGTCACAGCAGAAGAGGCAACGGAGAAGGCACCTGTTAAGTGCTTTCTCCATCTCAACGTCCGAATGTTTTTTCACTGTCATTAAAACTGAAATTGGGCTGTGTGTTTTGGGAGTAGTGGTAGATGTGGGCGAGACAACAAATTAGCAGCGAGAGCCCCAGAACCCAGCCCTGAAAATGTTTGGTTTCTAAAGGATACAACAAACATCCTATTAAATATGATAGTCTCTTCAAAATTCAAAGATGTGTATTTCTTTAACACATGGAAGCTTTGACAATATGTTTCAATATAGCGCTGCACTGAGAAGTACTTATTAAAAGTGACAGCTTTTAAACATGAACTTAGTCTTTCCTGCTTCCGACCTCACACTGGTGGTCCAGGGCGACTGACGCTGGAATCTGGGGACCACGGTTCGATCCCCGGCTCCGGCGGCAGGTTAGCCCAGCACCATGTGACTCTGGGCAATAGCTCGCTTAATCTTCCCGACGGCCCCCAGCGCCTAGAGACCCTTACGGGTGATTGTGCGCTTTACAAATGTGGACTTTACTTTTACTTTACAGTGCCAATAGTGATCCAACAGGCAAGACTGCTGTCTTGTGGCCCCTGCTTTTGGCCCAGATTATTATAAAGGAACATTACTCTATGCAATGAAACACAATAGATTCTTGTATAGTTGGGTTTCTGATTCATGTATTTAAACGTGAATATATAAAATATGAAGAAAAACACGTTTTGGTGAAATAAAATATTTGCCTAAAATCACACAATTTAAGTGAGGAAGTTGCAATTTTTCCTTATTTTATGTTCTCACTTTGTACAAATCAGCCACTATATATATGGCTATCTATTTGTCTCTCCTTTTTGTGTTAATGCTTTGTTTTTGCCTCAGTTTTTATTTTGTGCGAACTCGACCTAAAGGTATTGAAGCACTTTAAATGAACACCAGTTACATTATGCAAGGTCACATTCATTTCATTTAGGCACTGGATATTTACCCAGAATCACAGAATATTCAGCTAATGCCGAGATTCTAACCAGGCTTGTTCAGTTCCAAAGTTGTAAGCTCTCGCCGTAATGCCACATCCTGTGTACATTGAGGATGGTAGACAGAAGGTACATAAATGTGGGAGAGGTGTGGCGCCACGGCCAGGGCGACTGACGCTGGAATCTGGGGATCAGGGTTCGATCCCCGGCGGCAGGTTTGCCCAGCACCATGCGACTCTGGGCAATAGCTTGCTTAATCTTCCCGACGGCCCCCAGCGCCTAGAGACCCTAACGGGTGATTGTGCGCTATACAAATGTGGATTATTATTGGCTCATCATGGGCTCGAAGTTCCAAGAGCACCTCAAGCTGAGCCAGGGTTCAGCACAAGCTCCGATCAAGCTTTGTGGGTCCCCCATCTTTAGTTGGGAGAGTGGGGACAGAAGTTTCCCTGCCAATGATGCTGCAGGTACAGTGACAGCAAGGCCTGTGAACGGCCGTCTGCCCCTTCATTATGGTCTGCGTGGGGGTTCTGACAGTGTTTATGTATTTTTAGCTTGTGTAAGATGGCGCTTTCATTATACTTTTCAGATAGTAGCAGGGCATGCCTTGTAGGAGAAGCAACCCCCAGGGCGAGGGAATCATACATTTTCCCCAGCAATTAATGTTGAATTACAATGCCTAATAGGGTAAGGGCCTGATTCACAAAGGTATGCACGCTTGTGTGTAAGTTTACTATTTTTTATATTCACAAACTACAAGTATTATAACAGTATTGTCCTGACTCTGGAGATGCCTCAGTTGTGGTCGCGAGCTCTGCACACAAAAAGTTAGGTATGTCCTACATTTTTATGTGCAGAGCATCAGCCACGAGTGCGGAGTCTCCACAGTTGTAAAGATACTATTCATGAAATAAAACTTGTAGTTTATGAATACCAAAAAATAGTAAACTTACACAAAAGTTTGTTTACCCTTTGAATCGGGTGATAAGCGTGTCTGTCTTTTTTCTGCCAGATGCTGAGGTGAAGTAAATAACTTGTCTTGAGTAAGATATTATGTTGGACTGAATTTGTTCTCGCTATTGTGGCAGAGTTACAAATTTGAGCTTTTCATATTCTGATATCTTATTACAGTACATTGCACATTCTGTGGTTATAGTCAACCCCACTGGAATTATGCAAGTTTATGGCTGTGTTATTTTCTGCAAAATTATGGATTTGCCGCCTTTAGCATTTATTCTACCATCTGCTGCATAATCTGTTTATAAAAAAGTCCTAGATTAAAGGGTTCAAAATTTACTAAAACATGCTGCAATATATTTACTGCAGTTGAAGACTCTTTGAAACGGTTGCCTGACACCTTTCAGTTGCTTATTGCTATACTTGTGTGTTAAATTGTATTAATGAGGTGCAACACAGGCCCAGATAGTATTAACAAGTGTATAAAAATAATGAAGTAAGACTATCACAAAACGTTGCGGCATTACACCACATAATTTGCCTTTTCTTGCTGCATAATTTAGTCAACTAGGCTGCATACTTTTGTCCTCACCAACCACATACATTCAGTGGCCCTGGTGATACTCTTTATCTAACCACACCACTCTCACTGGGTCTGATCATAATTCATTTTAATAAAGGGCCACCACGGGATGTGCAATGTGGGATGATATATAGACAATGTCATTAATGCAAATGAATTAACTTCCCTTAGAACTAAATAACCCTAGCCAAGAAACTTTGGCTCATCCTTGACTGCAAACTCACTATCCCAGCCCAAGTCAACGTCATCCATGCCTAATGCTTCCGCAGACTGAAGATGCTGAGGAATATTTTCAAATGGCTTCAAATAATAATGCAGAACATCATCACCCATACTCCTGCCACCGGCACCTAGTCTACAAGAACACCCTCTATGCTGGGATAATTAAGTATCTGATCTTGAGGCTGCAGAACATCCAGAACACAGCAGCCAGAATCACTCGTAACCTCCCATGACACTCGCACATCTCACCTCACCTCAAGGAGCTACTACACTGGCTACCCATTCCCAAATGAGCACATTTCAAACTCCTCACTCAAACGTTTAAGGCACTCTGGCCCAGCATACCTCTACAATATTGTCTGCTTTCACAAATGTTCCAGTCACCTAAGCTCGGCAAGACTCCTACTTGCTTACAACCCATACATGTGGAAAATCAAATCCAGCTGTTAAGCCCTCTCCTACGCTCCTAAAGCATGAAATGACGTGTAATTATGCATCCAAGCCTCCTCTTCATTTCTTGAATTCAACAAGAAGCTGAAGACCTGGCTTTTCAACTAACCACATTAGGCCCTAGGTTTGGTCTAATCTCACACTGGCTCAGCACCAGGATGCCCTCCTGGGTGAGAGTGTGCTTTACTAACCGACATGACATGACCCGAGAGAAGCACATGCACTTTATGGAGCATTCAGTTCATACTGGTACAAAACTGAGCCTTGTCTGGAGTATTGTTAGTCTGGATGATTGCTTTTCTTTCCCATGTAGTGTGTCTGTTTGCCTCTGCGCCCACCTCCATACTATGGATGGGCTAAGAGGCGAAACGATTCCCTCATGTGCGTGTGGTCATGTCCCTGCAAATGAGGGAACGTCCCATACTTGCATGCGTGCCAGCACTTCAGTATACAGAAGGGGCTGCACAATCTTCTATGACCCATTCAGTAACCAGGGCATTCTGTGTAATACAGCCTCAGAAGGTTACCTGTTTGACTGCATTTAATGGTTGTACACTTATCAGGCATGAAAACTGTTCTTAGTTGTCAACAATACTGCATTCTTTTTTTCAAAAGGTGTTCCTGTGTTTTTATAACTATTTTTTATCAACGACAGTACACCACAAAAGAACAACATGGAAATAAACAAATTTCACTGTATGCAAAGAAATAGGCGTTAGGCAAATTGCAAAGAGGAAGTTTCCTAGTGCGAAAAGTCAAGGTTTAGGTGTGGTAACAGGGACCTTCTTAACCTTGAGCTAGTCCTAGAATCTGCTTAGAATCCAGGTGCTTCTGTTGAAGCCTGGCCCGCAGAAATTGTAAGGGTCAGGGCAGTTGAGTATCAACATTAGCTCTTACTCTCAAATAACTCTCTAGATGCACTGTATGACTGTTTGGAAGGAGATGTGATGTAATCTTGGGGTTGTAGGCTACCTCCAGAATTGACAACTTTGGTCCCATGTTGGCCCACCTGAATATATCCTTGGCCCATCCAGATGAACGTTTTTGTAACCGGTCCCGATGTACATAGCGTTGGGTGCAATTATCTCTCGATTTTAACGCTGCAGTTCCGTAGTTTGCCCATAATGTCTGCTCCGTGTGTTTACTCTCACAGATCCTTTCTTTTCACCGAGGAGGACGAATCGCCACCATGCATTTCAGCAAACAAGAGAACAATTAGGGTATTTTTCAGACAGTTTGGGGAGCATTTGCGAGTGTATTTAACATTTGAGAATTTTTTGAAAAATAAGTAGCTCATAGTTGAAAGCTAGAGGAAAATATAGTATGGTACAAGGTTTTTATTGAGTATGCTTTTTCATTTTTACCAGTAGTTCAAGGTATTGAAATGCTATGTATTAATTTCCATTTCTTTACTTGCAACAGTGCCTCAGGCATTACATATTGCTGTAGAGTATAACATCTAATGTGCAATATGTTTCTACTATCTGATTTGTATTGCTTTCACGTACTGCCTTAAGTATACCATCAAAGCTATAGTTCCTTGTAACAATGAGTATCCATCCTCTTGGTGACCATGGACCTGCATTACTGGATTGAATCAAAGCTTCTTACAGTTCATGAGGAATATGGGCAAATCGTACCCCACAGCGTGGTACTATTTGTTCCCCTGCACTTGTAATTCACAATGCCTAGTCACCAAAACCTGAAATAGCCTTTTAATTTTTTACAAGTCATGTTATATTGTAGCTCACCCGTTCACTTACTATGGACATTGTATTTATAACGAAAGTTGCAGACAAGAATCCTATTGTTCTACTTTTGGACACTGCATCAACTGGAGGATTACAGTAATCCGCGACCTTAGTCCTGTGTATTTGTAACCTCATTTTTAATTCACAAAAAAGAACCCAATGGATGAACACCCCATGACCAACCTTTTGGTGTAGTTTGGGATGGTTTTGGTACTTAAACTTAATGTAGCTTTTAGTGATGGTTATGCTTGGTGACACTGCACAACTGCCACTGATAATGACATTAAAAATAAGTAGGCTTGGTAAATATTATTTTCAAAAAAGGTAGTAAACTACTTTGAGGCAGAGATGCATCTTGATAAAACTCTGTGAAAATGTTTGAGTGACCCTTTGTAAGAAAACTAAAATAATTTGGTTATTTAAATAAATGTGATGGCATTTCTGGTCTGCTAGATGTTTTTCTCAGAATTCTTTCAAACGTGGGGCACAAAAAGTAAGCATAAGTGCTTTCCATGTTCCTCAAAATAGTGACAAATTAAAAAAAATTTTTTTTTTTGAAAACCTTTATTGAATTATGCAAAATACTACAATCACGTTGCAGTCTCATGGTCAACAGCACAGGGTCCGGGATAAAGGAGAAAGACATGCCCTGGCGCCACCGCAGCTCCTCGACCGCGGTCGGAGGGGGAACAACACTGAGTAGCATTCCCACAAACAACGCCTCCATCCGATCCTCCGGTTCCGCCAGCAATACTGGGCGCCGCTCGTGAATGCAGAGTGTCTGGCTATCTTGGACAAACAAGCCGCTCATTACATACTCCCGCACCGTGAACCCCGGGGGGTATTCAGCAGCCGGTTGCCTGTCCGCATATCGTCTCACAGCCGCCGAGGACCCATCCGAAGCAGGGAGGTCCGCGATGCACGGACCCATCCCCGAAACTACCACATCAGAGCCGCACTCCGGGGTTCCCAACCCCCAACACAAAAAGGAGTGTAGGTCCATAAGAGCCGCCATGACATCAGTCAGCGTTATTTCCGTTTGCACTCCCCCATTAGCGGCCCCCATCGCGGCAGTCGGAGCACCACCGTAAGAGGCAAGGCTATCCGGAGCAGCAAACCGGACCAGGGCATCGTCATCGGCAGGTCGAGCCATGAACGCATCTGGGCCCCCTTCAAACTCCATCACCTGCATTGCAGCTCGAAATGTGGACAACACTCCGACAGGCAGAAAAACGTCCCGTAGTTGCTATCGGTCCGCCGGGGAACAATCCCGCCAAAGTCGGGACACAGCTGGCCAGAGTCGGGCGCCCTCCTCTCATGTAGGATATTTGCGGACGGAGTGTGGGGAATCCCTTCTGCCGGGCAGCCAACAGTGGGGGGGCACTTCAGTCACAAGCAGAGCAGCGTAGGCTGTTTCCGCTACTGCCGCTGAGAGAACGCGCGTTCTCCCGTCCAATCCGGGAGGGTCCCAACCTCGCACCCCACTGCCGCTGTTGTTCGATTCGGGGCCGGCCACTCCAACACCATAGATCCCGGTCTCAAAGCAGGGGTCGGCCGCAATCTTCGTGAAGCCATATCTCCGTCCACCCCGCAAGTAGGACACTCGGAGACACACCGCTCGGCAGCATTTCCTCTCAGCCGCGCTGGGACATGGCAGGGACGCAGGATAAAAGACAGGATGTAGTGGCAGGAGAAGGAGGTCAGCGGAGCCAGGAGCCTAAGCGGCCATCTTGGTCGCTAGCCTGGCTCCTCCCCGACAATTTTTTAACTTCAATATTTTTTAACCCCTTGTATGCTTGTGACGACCAGGAGGCGTCACAGTGGGCTTGTGCGGAGGACGGCCCCTGGCCGTCCGAATCTCGCCCACTGATGACAACTCCAGCACAGCGCAGACATTTCGCACGCCGGAACAGGTTAAAATCTTCCCCAGCATGCCATTCCTTTTATAAAATGCAACTTGTGACACTCGCACAAATGCACTGACCATTGATTTGGCTGTGCTGCTGTTACAGGATGTTAGCATAGTGCTGGTTACGAATGTGCTTATCACTTCGTTAAGGAAAAGAAATCTAAACAAGCCTTTGTAAATGCAATATATTTTGCCTATGTGATTAATAACTGTTTTTTGTTTTAAGTTGTAGCTTGGTGAGCAGTTGTGCAATATAAGTTAATGAAGACCCTTTAAAGATTTATATTAACCGCATGCGTGCGGCGGCTTTTTTCGCGCTGCGCGGCTTTTTTTAAAAAGCCGCGTTACATGACGAGCTCAGCTCGTCATCAGCGTGCGAGCGGCGCAACTGATGACGAGCTGAGCTCGTCATCAGCGCTTAAGTGGTTAAATGTGAGGCTACTTAATGGAAAGCTTGGAGTAAATGGTGCCCAGAAACTCCAAGGGAGCTCCCCGCAGCTATGCAAGAATCGAGCAACATTTCAGCTGGAAGGGGTGCTGTACCATAGACCAAAGAGGACTAGAAAGGCTGAACAATCTGGGTACCAAAGGGTCCAAGAAGAAAGGCCTGCCCAAGGGAGATAAAACACCCTAATTGCAGAACCACTGTAACCCCAGCATAGAGAGAGAGAATCCTTGTAGAAAAGCTCCCCTGCATGAACCGAAAAATAGCAGGAGCTGCAGAAGTGAAAGGAGAAAAATACCACACCCTACACTTTGTATAAAAAACATATAGAAAATGGAAAATTGAAATGTGACACCACCTGCAAACACTAAACACACGACAATCTTTGCAGTAGAAGGGAAATGTGCTCGGAACTGCAGCCACTTAAGAAAAGTAAAGCATATAGCTCCCTGGCAGCACAAACTGCTGTATTAAAAACGCAAAGACTCTGAACAGTATATGATGTAATTTATGGCCAACTTTGTGGTAAAAACAATATGAGTTACCACTTACAGCCGTCATTGTAAAGTAAAGCGCGCAGCGCTCCCAACAACCTCATCTAAAGTAAACATAAACGGGTGTGTGTGAATGCAGTTGCGATCGGGCATTGGCTTCCCAACACGCAGTACTAGGATCAAGAGGTATCCATTGAGACCAGCACAGTGCACTGAGCCCATGGCACTGAGGCAGCGCTGTAGCTTTAAAGCAGGGGTGTATTTTTCAGCGACAACAGGGTTCCTGAGATGCTTAAAAGAGGTTCCACCAAGGCAGTTGAAAACAGTACTTGGGCCACGGAAACTGATAAGAGTACCACACAAGGAGCAACAGGAAATAGTATGCTACAGGCAATAGAAAAAGAGGAAATGTAAGTGGCAAGCACACAAACCAATGAAAAGCAAGGGCGGGATGTAAGCCCCTTTTAAGATTTATATTAAATGCAATAGATTTCACAGGCATTGTGCAGGCTAAACCTAAAAAAAAACTATGAAAAGATGCTTACTGTCATAAGCAGTCCTTTTCAAAACTGAATGTTTTGGTGATGCAAAATAGTACAATATATGCATTTTTGTTTTGCAATTGGTTACAAATGTAGCAGGGCACCTGGAAAAGCAGTAAAGCAATGAGAAGCTAATGATTTTATGAGTCGAGCAGGGATCCTTTGCTCTCTATCACTACAACAAGAAGGCAGCAGATTCTTTCCGCAGATGTCTTAATGGGCTATTATGACCTCTGGTGCCACTGGTGTTTTTTCAGCTCCAGTAAATGGACCAACATGAGAGGCTCTGGTTGCTTTCTGGGTTCTGCGTATTGGGGTCGGGAATGAGGGAGATTATGCGCTCAGTAGTAATGTCCGTTTTTCACCTGAAAAGCTTCCTGTTGTAAATTCAAAGCATTGCTGACTGCATCTTATTTAATGGTCTTTAAAGATGAGCAGTTGAAGGCCAATATCACACAAGTCGGTTTAACTGTGCATGAGTAAAAGCAGAGTGTTTATAAGAGAATACCTTTCAGTGAGTAAAACTATTCACCAGTAACATTGTTAATGTTTTGTAAATAATCTATCTGCTGTTTTGTAATTGTTATAAAAACAGGTAAATATTATGTAGCTATTTTGTTGGACATCTTTGAAATATTAGATATCCGCCACATATTCGATGAATGCAAATTTGGCAAGATTTTAACTAGGGCAATCAATACATTTACTTTCTTTTTCTTTGACACAGTTTGCAATTTTTAAATGTGGTAAACAACACTAATGCTTGAAGCATAACTTATTTATTTATAAAGTTTTCTATAGCCCAAACAAGATCCCGAAGGATATCCGAGCGCTTTACAAAAAGGATGGAAGGAGGGTAATACATACAATATCGACATTAAGTAGGAATAAAAGCAAGAATAATCACATAATTACAAGACGCATGGGTCAAAGGAGAGTAATACAAAAAGCAGGTACATAGCGGACTAAACGGGGGGCACACTATGAGATAAAGAGCAGCATCCTATGATGGTACAATGGTTGTAGGATCATTAACCTTGAGCAGGTGAATCTAGCCCAATTAAGGTAGGAATTTGTTCATTAAGAATCTTTTGACTTCCAGTTTGAAAGCAATTGTTGAGGAGATTCTGCGTATTTCTGGTGGAAGAGAGTTCCATGTCTGTGGGGCGGCGCCGGAGAAGGCTCGCTGGCAAGTTCTCTTTTTCCTAAAGATTTGTGGTATCAGGAGGAAAATGTTAGCACTACTTGAGACTTTGCCCCCGCAGAATAATTCAAGTTTTTGTGCTAGGTACGAAGGAGTTTTCAAGTGGAGGGCTTTGTGCGTCAGAACGAAAATCTTTAACTGGATTCGAACTTCATAGGGCAACCATTTAAGAGATTTTAGGACTGGTTTGGTACCTGTAACCAGTCTGGCTGTAGCGTTCAGAGATGCCCTTAGTGGAGTCAAGGTGTATTTGGGAAGGGCACAGAGCGTAGCGCTGCCATAGTCTAATCTCGGTAAGACAAGCGCTTGAACCACTTGCTTGAAATCAGTTTGTGGAAGGAATGGTTTGATATTTCAAAGTGTCCTCATTAAGTGATTTGTTCCTCTAACATGTTGCTGATATGATTATTCATGTTCAGGTGCTTGTCCAGGGTGATTCCAGAGAGTTTTGGCTGAGTCTATACTGAGGGGGTGCAGTTGACAGCCGTGAGGTGATTCAACCACAGGTCTAGCTTGGGGATGTGGTTCCGAGGAGAAGGAATTCAGTTATAGAGGTGTTGAGCAGGAGATGGTTCTCAGTTAGCCAATTTTGAGTAGACGATCATGGAAAATAAAGTACCACTCCTCCTTTTGTTTAGGGAATATTGTGTAGAGGTATCGATTTTGAAAAGCACTTGCATCTCAATTTTTACTCTAATTGAATGTATTTTTTAATCTAGTCACTTAAAGTTCTCTTCGACTTAAATTGTTAAAACATGCATCAACACAGTTAAATGCATATTGCACATTTCTGCTGCACAAAATATAGATGACATTTTTCTCTTAGTTCCTACAGCTGCAAGTCCTGCACATGTGCTAAGTTTCTTATTGGGTTTAAGAGCAGTTCAGGTATCTAGCACTTTGTAGCTTAGGGTCCAGCTATCTTGGTTGTGTAGGCATTTCACAGAAACACATTTAGGACTCCAGGTATTTTGGTCGCACTGTTGCAGTGATCCACCAACAGCATTTGAGAATTGTTGTTCTGGGTCCTGCCCTTATGTAGATTTTTATACTATCTAATATAGAATTAGAGTGATGCAAGAGGCATCACTGCTCTGATGGAAATGCTCTTCCATCGCCGTATGCTTGCTATTGTGATCCTGAAGATTGTAGTAGTATAGTTGTGCCTTTCACAAACTCATTTCCTGTTGGTCCCAGGTGGGACATAAGTTATGTGTCGTTTTTTAGGTCTCGCCTGAGACAGCGCATGCTGTCTATTCTAGACATTTAGCAAGTGGCTTTTAAAAGTCCCACCAGAGGCTTTTGCTCGCCTACAGCTTGCGTTCACAAGCTTGTGCACAGCTGCCATCTGTGTTTATTTGTTGTTGCTGTAATCCGGCTCTCTGCTCGCACTCCCCCACCTTACCTCCCTTATCCCCCTCCCTCCTGGTTAGCTTCATTTGTGTCTTCTAGCTGTGAATCAGGCTCCTCTGCTCGCACTCCCCCCTCCCTTCTCCCCTTCCTCTAAGTCAATTTAATTTGTGTCTTCTATCACTGTGAATGCTCTTGCTTACACCAGGTGCACACACCACCAGCCGTCAGTGCACGCTTCCACCGGGCACACACACCACCAGCCGTCGGTGCACGCTTCCACCAGGCACACACACCACCAGTCATCGGTGTACGCTTCCACCAGGCACACACACCACCAGCCTTCAGTGCACACTTTCACCAGGCACACACACCTCCAGCTGTCGGTGCACGCTTTCACCTGGCACACACACACCACCAGCCGTCGGTGCACGCTTTCACCTGGCACACACACACCACCAGCCGTCGGTGCATGCTTTCACCGAGCACACGCACCACCAGCCGTCAGTGCACGCTTTCATCAGGCACACCCACCACCAGCTGTCAGTGCACGCTTCCACCAGGGACACACACCACCAGCGCACGCTTCCACCAGGCACAAACACCACCAGCCGTCGGTGCACGCTTCCACCAGGCACACACACCACCAGCCGCCAGTGCACGCTTCCACCAGGCACACACACCACTAGCCGTCAGTGTACGCTTCCACCGGGCACACACACCACCAGCCGTCAGTGCAGGCTTTCGTCAGGGAACACACACTACCAACCGTCGTTGCACGCTTCCACCAGCTGTCGGTGCATGCTTTTACCGGGCACACATACCACCAGCCATCAGTGCACGCTTTCACCGGGGACACACACCACCAGCCGCCAGTGCACGCTTCCACCAGGCACACACACCATCAGCCGTCAGTGCACACTTTCACCAGGCACACCGCCACCAGTGCACGCTTTCACCAGGCATACACACCAGCAGCCGTCAGTGCACATTCCACCAGGCACACACCACTAGCCGTCAGTGCACGCTTCCACCAGGCCCACACCACCAGCCGTCAGTGCACGCTTCCACCAGACATTCCCACTACCAGCCGTCGTTGCACGCTTCCACCAGGCATACACACCACCAGCCGTCGTTGCACGCTTCCACCAGGCATACACACCACCAACCGTCAGTGCACGCTTCCACCAGGCACACACACTACCTGACATCCGTGCACACTTCCACAAGGCACACACACACCACCAGCCATCACACACTACCAGCTGTCGGTGCAAGCTTTCACCAGGCACACACACACACCACTAGCCGTTGGTCCACACTTTAACCGGGCACACACACCACCAGCCGTCAGTGCACGCTTCCACCAGGCACACACACTACCACCCGTCACACACTACCAGCCACCGGTGCATGCGTCTACCATGTACACACCACCTGCTGTCAGTGCACGCTTTCACCAGGCACACACACACCACTAGCCGTCGGTGCATGCTTTAACCGGGCACACACACCACCAGCCGTCAGTGCACGCTTTCACCAGACACACACACCACCAGCCGTCAGTGCACGCTTCCACCGGGCACACACACCACCAGCCGTCAGTGCAGGCTTTCACCGGGCACACACACCACCAGCCGTCAGTGCAGGCTTTCACCGGGCACACACACCACCAGCTGTTAGTGCACACTTTCACCGGGCACGCACACCACCAGCTGTCAGTGCACGCTTTCACCGGGCACGCACACCACCAGCCGTCAGTGCACGCTTTCACCAGGCACACACACCGCCAGCCGTCAGTGCAGCAGGCAGGCTCTTCTCAGAGTTTCTTGGTAAATAGGTGTTCGATGCCTGGGAGGGAGTGGGTCGAGTTTCCTTAAACCATGCTGAGTATGCAGGTGCAGTGCATGAACTCCTGTGTGAGTGAGTCATGCTGCCTGGGGCTCACTCACTCCACACTTGTAAATGGCGCCTGCACCAGGCTTTTTCTCATTTGCAAAGTTCGGCACATGCGCACAGCTAGGCAGCCACCACCCCCCCGGAAATGACTGCTTACTACAACCAGAATGGAAACAACATTCAGAGCAATGAAAACAAGTTCATTTGATGCAAAGAACTGTTAACAAAAACCATATCCAGCTATTGTAGATCTGGCAACTTAAACAAAAAACAAAAAAGCATTGGCATAGCCATAAGGTCTCACTTTTTGGACCCTATAAGTATTTAGTTAAGCAGCAGAATATCCTTGGTGCAACAACACCAACTGTTGCATGGCTAAACACTTATAAGGTCCCAAATGCGAGACCTATTGGCTATGCCAATGCTTGTCTGCTTTCCTCTGTGAGTCATTTTCCATCCAATCACCACCTGTCCCAACAGGTATCCTTACTTGCGTAGTAATATAAGCACAACTTTTACAATACAAATTCGTATTTACCTGCAAAGAATACCACTCACAAATAGAACTCTAAAACACCACTAACTGACAGTCAATCAATGTTCAGGCTAGTTATGCCATACGTTTGAGTCGGGCTGAATTGAAATCTCTCTTGAGGATTTTCACATCTTGAGGTGGTCATTTACAACATAAATGACCTTGTATATACACCCACTATTCAGCCCATTTGTGAATCTGAGGGCATTAGTGCAGAGGCTATCTCACTTTATCTACCTAGCCACTTTATCTACCTTTCCTCCTTTTATCTCACAATCATGCCGTAACCTGTGAAGTATTTATGAGAGTAGTTCTCGCACTCCAGTTTAAGCCGACCCAAGCACTTCTATATTTATTAGTCATCCGAGACTACATGCGATACGCCTATGAATATCACTTTAATACAAATCATTAATGCTCTAGTAGAGTTTAGAAAACTTACTATTTAAAGTAGAAATCATACAAGCCTTCAATAATTGCCGAAAATATTCTTCTCTAGCATTCTTCTTAAATGGCTCAAGACATAGGTTCTGCTTGGATATATTCTACTAAATATCTTCTTCTGATTAGCGAAAAATAAAAATGACTATCTACTCAAAGCAGGTTTGGGAGTAAAAGCATTCTACTTCTTTAGAAACTGAACAATGGGTAAAAAAATAGGAATCCGTCTTTGTGTTTTAAATTGAAACCCTTCCTTCTTTAATGCCTTTAAACATTGCTTGCATTCTACCACCTGCAAAGGTGTACCATGATGACATCTCAATTAACTACGTGCCAGTAAATGCACTCTACAGACCCAATGCTATAACATGTGACTATTTGGGTAGCTCTAAGTCTCCTGAAGGTAACTTTGACTGAACAGGTTTTCTTTGCCTGCTGAATTTGTAAGTGCAGAAAAGTCATTGCTGTGTTAATGCATCATTTTTGTTTTAAAAGTAGGCCTCGATGTTCCAGGTTCTTTACCATGTGCAGCATTTGCACAGGTAGCAAGGAATCTAAATTTCTAAAATGGTAATGTTTTAGGTGTCTGTCTTTCCGTGAATAAACTGATAGACATAAGGCAATAACTCTAATTGTTTTGTTTTCAGAAAACATTCAAAGTTTTCTATACAGGTGTTTATCTACTCTTGCAGAATCATACTTTCTTGTAGATTTAAGAAAGTTACAAATAACATCTCTTTTCTTTTTCCCTGTGACAATTTACAAGCCTTCTTATTCCTTCTCTTCATAGTTACTGAGGGATAGCTATTTAAGCATATATTTCTTGGTCAGACAACACACTACTTCCCATGTACCAATTTCCGTTCTAACTCTGAGTTCAATCTCATTACATGGTTTTTTTAAGGGCTCCAGTCTTTTCCCAAATCTATACTACAGTCCATAAGCAATTTTCTGACTTGCGCCATTAAACCCTGTGTAATTTCTGCATCCTGAGAACATCGGAGCTATTTGCCTGGAAGCACCTTATTTATGATGGTATAACCTTAAGTTGATAATGCTCACCTTCTTAGAAATGGAACCATTCCTCAGTATGCTCCATTATGAGCTAATAGACCACTCTTAATTCCGTAACCTTTTTACTCGTCACATCATTCAGATTCCTCAGTAACTCTGTCCTACCTGCTGGCTTCTCTCATTGACAATCAATGCTTGGCTCATGTTGGTACGTAGTATTTCTTGTTATAGGCGATCCCCTTTGACCTTTTAGTGCCTCGCCAAAGTAAGGGGTAATGTTCCAAATATGTTGTGGGTGACGCTGTTGAAACCCTCTGGGACCCCTACCTCCTGAAGACGCTGTGGGCCTCTTTCCCTTCCGTGGCTGGGTCTGTATTTGTCCCCCTCTCGCCGCCGCTTTCACCATCCTTGCGGCCGCCGAGCAGAGGGGGGCATTGGACGGAAGACAAACAACTACACTTCCCGTCTGCCCTAGCGGCGGGAATCCCGGCCTCAGAGCGCGCCAGGCGGCGCTGAAAAGAGGCGTCACCCCGGTGGAGCGGGTGACGCTGTTGAAACCCTCTGGGACCCCTACCTCCTGGAGACGCTGTGGGCCTCTTTCCCTTCCGTGGCTGGGTCTGTATTTGTCCCCCTCTCGCCGCCGCTTTCACCATCCTTGCGGCCGCCGAGCAGAGGGGGGCATTGGACGGAAGACAAACAACTACACTTCCCGTCTGCCCTAGCGGCGGGAATCCCGGCCTCAGAGCGCGCCAGGCGGCGCTGAAAAGAGGCGTCACCCCGGTGGAGCGGGTGACGCTGTTGAAACCCTCTGGGACCCCTACCTCCTGAAGACGCTGTGGGCCTCTTTCCCTTCCGTGGCTGGGTCTGTATTTGTCCCCCTCTCGCCGCCGCTTTCACCATCCTTGCGGCCGCCGAGCAGAGGGGGGCATTGGACGGAAGACAAACAACTACACTTCCCGTCTGCCCTAGCGGCGGGAATCCCGGCCTCAGAGCGCGCCAGGCGGCGCTGAAAAGAGGCGTCACCCCGGGGGAGCGGGTGACGCTGTTGAAACCCTCTGGGACCCCTACCTCCTGAAGACGCTGTGGGCCTCGTTCCCTTCCGTGGCTGGGTCTGTATATGTCCCCCTCTCGCCGCCGCTTTCACCATCCTTGCGGCCGCCGAGCAGAGGGGGGCATTGGACGGAAGACAAACAACTACACTTCCCGTCTGCCCTAGCGGCGGGAATCCCAGCCTCAGAGCGCGCCAGGTGGCGCTGAAAAGAGGCGTCACCCCCGCATTGCGGGAGCGCGCGGGAGCGCCCGGGGCTAAGCCCGGGCAAAGGGCGGGCCCTCTACGGCCCTCATCGGCAGGAAGAGTCAGGGACAGGGCTCATACCCTTGGTCAAATAGCCCAAGTAAGTTACCCTCTCCCTATTGGAAGTAATAGTGACTGTGATACCTCCTAGTGTTTTATATTACACGGATTCACGTAGACGCTACTCGATATATCTGCCTTCTAACATGTCTAAATCAAAATCGACTGTCCTTCTTAATACTATAGACAACTATGTGGTTCAGAAAGTGGCCCAAATAAACAATGATAGGAGATCATCCTTGGGCCTGAGCCTTTCTCCAGATTTGCTCACTGACAATACACTTTTACCTACTCCTGCTCTTGATATTAGTAATGAAGTGTTTCAGACCCCGGAGAATAACCCTCTGACCCAGCTCTTAGTAGCTATTGCTGATTCTGTACCCGAGAGCACACTTGAGGAAGAACTAATACTCTTGGAAGTAGAGGCTCCTACACCGGTCCCAGCACCAAGAGTAGTGAAGGCAGGGGTGAAGAGTATATCTAAACGGGGTGGCCTTCGTTCAGGTAAACAACGTCATGATGCATCCCCTTTGGACAATAATGGAGACGATACAGGGGGAATTACTGAAGGAAAGGTACACTTGGATGAAGACCAATTCAAGAAGTTGTTGAATGCCCTGGATAATAAGATTAAAACTATAACCAAGCCGCTTTTAAGTAAAATAGACCAGCTAACGAAAGAGGTGAATAGGCTGGGGGGTCTCTTACAAAAATCACTTGAAGAAAAAGCGCTCATTCCAACATCGAAAACACTTTTAGTTGAAACCAAAAATACCCAAACCGCCCCCAGGTTAGAGCTACTTGAAAATGCTCCTTTGCTCTCCACGGAGAACACTGACTTAGGGAGGGAGGGCTCCAGGGATTTATACATCAACCAGGGTGATTCTGAAGGGCTGAGACAAAGGGACAGTAGGGTAGATTTTAACCCAGAGAAGGGGCCTGTAGAGCTAATAGTAGAGGCATCTCCTTTAATATTGGTGCTGGCTAATGTTCCCCATTTGGAACCAGGGCAAGTTGAAAATACCTCATCCCTGATAAATAAATCCTTACATTGGTTATCTAGGAATATGGCTTTTATCCCGGGAGGCAGGGACCAGTTGGCGCAAGAAGTAGTTAAAGCTAGAAGAGTTGAATGGATCGGGGGTGGCACTAAAAAATTTAAAGGGGATTGTGTGGTGCTACACCTGTCCGATCCAGAAGTGCTGCCAAACATTCTAGCGAATATATACCCCCGTCAGCGTAGATCAACAGAAATAGTGCCACTAACACTGGACTTCTTTTACACGAGTAGAGGAGGGAATACTTTAAACCCAACAATGCTGAAAACTAAATGGATCCCTGTACAAAAAAAAGCCAGAATCCTTGATAAAAGGAATGACTGGGGAATACCGATGGAAAATAGATTCTCGGCCCTTTCCGGTCTTTCTGGTCTTAATGAGTGTGATTGACTGGAAGTACGGACGATCATAGAAAAGAATAAGGTTGTAGAGCCCCAAGAAAGTGGAAATGTTGCCCTTCTAAAGTTTTTAGAAATAAATAATAGTGACGGTAAGATATCTGGTTGTAGTGCAGATCATCCTAATACAGGAGGGCTTTTGCCACTAAATCCCCGCATTATTACAAGCAATGGGGAAAGTAGTCCCACACTTTCCATGCCGTTCTATAATCAGGGAGCCTCATTGCAAGAGCGGCCCAATCAGACGAAAGCTAGTCTTAAACTTATTTCCTGGAACTTGGCGGGAATCCACCATAAACTTGAATCCCCTGAATGGTGTGAATTTATTGACTCCCAAGATGTTATCATGTTTCAGGAAACTTGGGCAGTGGCACCTGTTTTTCTCCAGGGCTTTTTAAATTTCTCTGTCCCCGCTAATAAGAACATTAAAGGGCGGCCCTCAGGGGGTCTAATTACTTGGGTACGACAATCCCTACTGTAGTATTCCATGTTAGTATGACATTCCATGTCAGAATTGTTATTGTACATTCTCACTGTAACATTCTCTGTGTGGTTACCTAATCAGATCTTACTGGTGTTATGCTGAAGGTGGTTGTCTAAGCTGTCTCTCTGAATAAACTTCTCTACTCATCACTTGGATTCCTTGAAGTGATTACTACATGAATTTGGCGACGAGGATGGGAT
Source organism: Lissotriton helveticus (assembly GCF_964261635.1). Classification (NCBI taxonomy): domain Eukaryota; kingdom Metazoa; phylum Chordata; class Amphibia; order Caudata; family Salamandridae; genus Lissotriton; species Lissotriton helveticus. The sequence continues at coordinate 1,632,632,798 of NC_136063.1, forward strand.
CTTTGACCCAGTTATCCAGAGAAGATTCTTGTATTAATGAAAATTCACTTTGAAGAAGTTTAGAAAAACTGACAGCGTTCGCCTGCACAGCTCAAATTCAACCAGGTATTGAATTTTTTTTTCGTGTGTATGAAGATTGCACCAGCGGCTGTTTATAATATTGAGTGCTTTGATTGCACCAGCGGGAGTTATGCCCTATTTATATTTTGGGAAGACCCTCTCCGTCTGGAAAACCGTTTCTGGCTAACCTCAAATTGTCAAGCAATACTCGCGTATTGTGAATTTTCTCCTCCCGACATTAATTGACTGTATTCCCCGTTTTATTCTACCCCGGTGTAACATTGCGTAGTTCAAATCTGAAAGTTACCAAACACACGCCATTGAATTGCACCATCGCTGCATTATTCAAAAGAAAACAGAGAACTCACCGAACGCGCGCTGCGCGCTGCTTCCTGTATTCTGCCGGCGCCGACCTGCAACGAAGGAACACAACCCTTCTGGGTGACGTCACCACGCATCGCGTCTCCACGCATGCGTCTCAGCGGCCATCTTGACTATTGAGATCTCATCATTTCCATAGCAACGAAGCAACGATCGCATTTCTAACCATTTTTAACTGATTTCAACCATTAATTTTTCTCGTTTTCACTGCAGAGTACTCCATTCCCTACGACAACTACTATTTATACATTTATTTAACGTTTTTTTTGTTTAAAAAAAAAAAAAAAAAAAAAAGGAAAGCAGAATATTGAAAGACTTGACTGTGGATATTTCCTGTATCATCTTCACTACAGACAACGGTAACTACTTTTGTTATTTTGTATACATATCTTCTTCAAATTTTGTCATTTTAGTGTAGGAAAATAATTTTTAATCTATAATGTCTAACAACATTGCCTCTCCGGCGCATTTCTTACCTACTGCAGGTGACCCAAAAGTAGAATGGGATCTTTGGTATCCCACATTTTTAGCTTATGTTGATGTCATTGAAGAGGATGGTTGTTCTCCTAAAAGAAAGTTAGGTTTGTTAAAAAACTGTTTAGGTGGTGCAGGACTCAAAGAGTTAAAAAGTTTACCCCCCATTGAGAATGTTGGTTCTGGTGACTTAAATATATTTGAAATAGTCATAAAACAACTAAGCACTAGATTTGGAAGAAAGATCAACGTCGTAATGGAAAGGTTCAAATTCTACTCCAGAATACAAAAAGATGATGAATCCATAGAAAACTACGTAGCTGCTTTACGCACCTTAGCTGAGTCCTGTGCGTTTGAAACTATAAATTTTGAACAGGTCCTTAGAGATCAAATAATGATGCGCACAAAAAGTAAAAACATTCAGGAACGTCTGTGGATGGGTACTGATTCTTCCCTCAGTGCTGTTTTAAATATTGCCAAGGGCATAGAACAGTCTGAACTGTTTGTAAATGAAATCAGAAACCAAGATGTCAAAAATAAGGTAGGTATTCCTGAAGTCTCACTAGTAAAAAGTTTCAATAATTTTAAGAAGACTCCCACTCCTTTTAAAAAGGATTTTTCAGGGAAAGAGAATAGATTTCCTATCAAAAAGACTCAAATTATTTGTTATAGATGTGGCGCTAATGACCATGTAGGCAACTATAGAGGATGTCCTGCGTGGAACAAAATCTGTATCAAGTGTAAAAAATCTGGCCATTTTAGCAAAATGTGTAAGTCTCCTCAGAAAGTGAACTTTTTATCTTATGAAGAATATGAGGATGCTGAACAACCTTCCGAAATTAACACTTTGTTATGTGTAGGTGATTCAAAATGTGAAGGGTTTCCCTCTGACATTATTACTATTAATGGTAAAGAGATTCCTATGTTAATAGATTCATGTGCTTGGTACACTCTAATTGGCAAAAATGTTTTTGATCGTTATTGGCATTCTACCAAGTTACTACCACCCGATATACATCCTGGTGGATACACAGGTAAGAAAATTGACATTGAAGGTTACATATGGGCAGACATCAAGTTCAGAGACAGGACTATTAAAGGGAAAGTCTATGTTTCTTCTAAGGGTGCATCCCTATTATGTTGGCCTCATCAACATGATCTGGGCATCAAGCTTGATCCTAACGCTTCACCCCCTGTTTATGTTGTCCCTCCTGACAACGACTTCATTACCCAATTGAAGCAAAAATTTTCATCCATCTTTTCAGACAATTTAGGGACTTTCACAAACTTCAAACACCGTATCATTCTCAAAGATTCGGCTATTCCCATCCGGCATAGAGTAAGAAATGTTCCTTTAGCCTACTGTGAGAAATTAAAGGGAATTTTAACAGATCTAGTTGACAAGAAAATCATATAACCAGTAGAATCATCTCCATGGGTTTCGCCAGTAGTTTTATCACTCAAAAGTAATGGCGAACTCCGTCTATGTGTTGATCTTCGAAGTTTAAACAAGGAAATTTGGATCGATAGACATCCTTTGCCCCATATCCATGAACTCATTTCTACTTTGTCAGGTGCTTCAGTGTTTTCTACACTAGATCTAACTAGTGCATACCATCAAGTATTGCTCCATGAAGAGTCAAAGTTTTTAACGACATTTATTACCCCGGAAGGCATGTTTCAGTATTGCCGTATGCCGTTCGGCTTAGCCAGTGCAGCTTCGGTCTTCCAAAGACTAATGAAGTCTGTCCTAGAGGGTTGTTTGGGTGCCATCGCCTTTCAAGACGATATTCTTATTTACGGAAGGAGTTATGAAGAGCATGATGCCAATTTAGAAAAAGTTTTAAAATGTGTTCAAGAAAAAGGTTTGACTTTAAAGTTGTCAAAATGCAAATTCAGACAAAGCAAAGTCGAATACCTTGGTCACGAAATATCTTTAGAAGGTATAAAACCTAAATTTAACCATATACAGAGCATTTTAAAAGCACCAGCACCGTTGAACAAGGAACAGCTAGTGTCATTCCTAGGCTTAACGGAATTTTATAGCAAATTTGTTCAAAGTTATGCTTCGAAAGTACATCCGTTAAGATCTCTGTTAAAGAAAGACACAAAATTTGTTTGGTGTAAACAACAACTTGCTTTTGATTTGATGAAGCAAGAAGTGGCTAATGCTCCTTTTCTTAAACCATTTGACCTGGGTAAAGAATGCATAATATGTGTGGATGCAAGCAATGTAGGCTTGGGTGCTGTTTTGATCCAGAATAACAAAGGAGATGAATATGTAGTCTCATATGCTTCAAGAACACTGCGTGGCGCCGAATATAACTATTCCACTATAGAGAAAGAACTCTTAGCATGCACCTGGGCCTGTGAGCATTTTAGACAGTTTATTTGGGGCACTAGGTTCCGTCTAAGAACTGACCATAAGCCCTTGATAAATATGTTGGCAGCTGGAGGTGGTAGAACTTTAACTGCACGTTTAGCCCGTCTAGCAGCAAAACTACAAGAGTTTCAATGCGTTGTTGAGTACATCCCTGGTCGTCTCAATGTACACGCTGATTGTATGTCAAGGTTACCATTAATCAACTCTGTTTGCCTTGGACAAAGTGATTCTGATATTGTATTTAATATTGACGATGTTAATGAATGTGACACCTCTGGTTCATCTCATGGTATATCTGAGACTGTTTGGAGAGAAGCAATGTCTAATGACACATGTTTATCTGGTGTGGTAGATTATTTGCAACATGGTTGGCCCCAAGAAAGGTATCTTTCTGGTGATGTTCTCTCGTACTTTAAAATCAAAGATGAACTTATGTTTGACCAAGGTTTCATACTCAGAGGTGACAAGATCATTCCTCCTTTCACTTTGAGAGAAAGAATTGTTTCTATGGCACATGAAGGCCATATGGGGATGTCCAGTACCAAAAGACGCATCCGTGAATTTTACTGGTGGCCAGGAATTGATAGAATGGTAGATAAATGGGTAAGTTCTTGTTCTCCGTGTGCCAAAAGTGACAAGACCGTAAAACCTTTATCCACAAATGTTTCCCCAATCGAATTTGTAACTTCTCCCTGGAAAAAACTCGGTATTGATATTATAGGACCTTTATCTTTGTCTTCTAATAAGGAGGTATTTGCGTTAGTCTTGATTGACTACTTTTCTAAATGGCCTGAACTTAAGGTTGTGGATAAGGTTAATTCCACACAGGTTATTCAGTTTCTGGATGAGGTTTTTTGTAAGGAAGGAATACCAGCTGAAATCGTATCTGACAATGGTCCACAATTTATCAGTAGAGAATTTAAATCTTTTCTTGATAGATGTGGAATTGTGCATAAGAGAGTGTCCAATTATAACCCTCAGGCCAATGGTCAAACGGAATGCTTCAATAGGGTTATCAAGGAATCCATTCAACTGGCCATTAAGAGTAACCTTGATTGGAAAAAATCTCTACGTGCTACGCTGTTATCGAACTTCACCTAATTCGGTCACAGGTTTGTCTCCTTTTGAGATGCTTAGGGGTAGAAAACCTGGTTCTAAGCTTCTTCCTTGGTGGTTGAAAACTAAACTCCCGTTTGAATCTTCTTTTAATTATGATGAGGTTAAAGATAGAGTTTTGAAATACCAGGAGAAAATGAAAAACAGTTTTTTGTCTCTAAATAGTCAGAGTAACAAAATCAAAATTGGTGACTTTGTACGAGTCAAGTTTGGAAGGTCTGTTGGGAACAAATGGAACAAATGGTCAGATCCTTGCAAGGTGATTGAAGTTTTCTCTAAAGCCATTCGTGTTGAAGGGGGTAAAGTATGGAATTTCAGAAGAGTGTCTTTATGCAAGAACCTGGTTTTGAATGATGATAATTCATGTCCACCTAACCCCTCTGTAGTACCTAAAGATCCTGTTGTAGAAAATAGCACTTCCTACTCTGCCATGGTTGATACCTTCTTACAGGAGAGTCCAGTTCCTAGCGTTGCTATTCCTGTATGTGATTTCTCCCCTCAAACTTCCCAGGTTATTAATGAACAAGTTAACAATAATTCCAATGTTCAAGAAACTGTTCCTGCTTCCCAATGTTCCGCTTCCCAACAAAATGAAATTCCTTGTCTAACACAAAGGAAAAGTTCTCGCATCAAGCAAATTCCTGTGAAGTTACATGATTACTTATGCTGAAGTTTTATCTTTTACTGAAGTTTTTTTTTCTCTTTTGATTTTATTTGCTAACTTTTCTAATTTGTTTTTTTAATTTTCTTTGGTTTTTTTAAGGGGGAAGGTGTGTAGTATTCCATGTTAGTATGACATTCCATGTCAGAATTGTTATTGTACATTCTCACTGTAACATTCTCTGTGTGGTTACCTAATCAGATCTTACTGGTGTTATACTGAAGGTGGTTGTCTAAGCTGTCTCTCTGAATAAACTTCTCTACTCATCACTTGGATTCCTTGAAGTGATTACTACACCTACAATGTACCATCAAGCAGAGGCCTGCCAGCAATTGTGATATACTCCCGATTGTGATCACCTGGGCCGATGGCCATAAAATGGTCTTATATAATATCTATGCCAGGGGAACCCCAGGGGGCAAAGCATCGGAAGTGCTAGGTGCATTGGACAATGATATAGAGACCCTTCCAGCCCATTATACTATTCTAGTGGGGGGGAGATCTGAATACAACATTTGAGCCACTAGGAGTCGAGGATAATGAATTGGCCCTAGAGGAAGATACCAAATGGGGAGTTCCCCAATTGGATCTACCGATGGTAAAAAAATGGACAGAAGTAGCAATTCAGGTGAAGAGTTTGTGCTTGGCTAGGGGGCTGAGGGCAGTAAATGGCCGCACCCACTCAGACCAACAGGGCATGCATACTTTTGATAACTTGAGGTCAAGTAGTCGGATAGACTACATCCTCGTAGATGTTAGAGATTGGCACAAAGTAGAAGACATGAAAGTGACATCAAGATTGGAAAGTGACCACAATCCATTGTGCTTACTCTTTAATCAGGATCAAGGTAAAAGCTCATCTAACAAGGACGGAGGTGTTACGACACTAGAAGTCATTCCAACCAATAATCTCCGTCACGTTAAATGGGCAACTTTGGTAGATAATCCTGGGGTTATGCAGGACATACTGGAGGTAGTTAGTAAAGAGGTCGGTAATCTACAGATTCATTGTAATGAATTACATTTTAACCAACTTATTGAAGAGTCACAGCCAAAGTTTTTTACTAATTTACAGAGGTTTTTCCCAAAAAAAAACACAGAAGGGGAAGGGTGCTGGTCCCCCGAGAAAAAGAGGGTGGTATGACCACTCATGCCGAAGGGCGCGACAGAACCTTAGTTCAGCATTAAGGACCAAAGTAGGTGTATTAAAGGCCAGGGATGACTACAGGAAAGCCCAAATCAGGGCAAAAAGACTGTGGGATGAGAACTTATGGCTAGACCTTAAGAAGGCATGTGTAGGCAAACAACAGAAAGAGTTCTGGGCCATCTTAAAGTGGGGTAGTGGGGTAATAGCAGACTGCCCGAAAAACCATGTAGCGAAGGAAGCATGGGTGGATTTTTTCAAACCTCAATACGCTGATAACCTGCCCCAATCAATCGAATTGCCCCCAGAAACCGTATTCTACAGTTATGGAATATTCTCACTGAAAGATGTAAATGAGGCGATGGGTGGGGTAACTAGAGGTAGGGCACCAGGAATTGATGGAATACCAGCGGATGTATTTTTATCTGACAGAGCGAACTGGTGTAAATATTTCGTATGGCTTGCGAATTCTATCGCACAAGGAGCAATGATCCCAGCAACATGGGAGGGTGCCGAGATTATACCAGTCTTTAAAAAAGGGGATAAGACTCTACCAAGTAATTATAGGCCGATTAGCCTCATCGACTCGGCACAAAAACTGATGGGCAGGATGATCCAAAATAAAATTCAAGCCTGGATAGACGACAAGGATATCCTGTCCCCGTATCAAGCTGGCTTTCGACCATTAACTAGCTCTGTTGACCAGGTATTCCATTTTTTAACTTTGTTTTGGAAAAATGTAACCTTGATAAATGGACCATTATATGGTGTTTTTGTTGACTTGAAGTCAGCGTTTGATTTGGTTCCCCGACAAAAGCTTTGGATTGTTTTGCGCGATCTCGGAATAAGCCCCGAATTGTTGACTTTGCTTATACGCATGCACGATAACAACTATGCAAGGATTAGGTGGGGTGCACAGGGAGACGTCACTGAACCTTTCCCTGTGGAGCGTGGGGTCAGGCAGGGTTGCGTCCTGGCCCCCACCTTATTCTCCCTTTATATCAACGGCATAGTAGATTTCCTAATGCAATCTCCGACAGATGCCCCGGTATTAGATGGGGAGCGGGTCCCAGTATTAATGTTCGCTGATGACACTTTACTGGTCTCGCGGACCCCTAGTGGGTTACAAAAGACAATCAACGCCTTTGGAGATTTCTGTCGGATTCGGGGCTTGGAACTAAACACGACAAAGACTAAGTTTATGAACTTGAATTCTGCAAAGCAATTTAAGGGGAAAATGCATTTTAATGGGTCTATTTTGGAGGAAGTGAATGCTTTCACCTATCTAGGTATTTCCCTACAGGCCAACGTGAATTGGAAATCTCATATGGACTCTGTGGTGCTAAAGTTCAATCAATTGGCTGGGGCTATAGCACAAAAACATAAATCTTCATTTACGAAACCCATTCAGCCTATAATGGAGATTTATAGTATGAAAGTGCTGGGCGCTTGCCTCTACGGATCAGAGCTATGGGGTTTTACCAACTTGAGTACTTTGGCTACAGCAGAAAACAAGTTTCTCCGCCGAATGGTTGGTGTCCCACAGAGCACTCCCTCGATCCCACTCCAATACGACCTTGGGAGGAAGAAAATCGAGGATATGGCTAGATTGCGTCCTCTTTTATATTGGAGGCGCGTAAAGACTACCCCTGAATTGGGCCACTATGCATCTGCTCTTATGGACATTATTAGCTCTGATCGGTTTCATAAAGTACCCTGGCTTAAAGAAATTAGGACTTTGCTCCAAAAAATGCACCTAGATCATTTATGGACTGTAGTTGATCCCCAGGCCTTCCCATCTAAGGCATTATTGAAAAAGATGTATTGGGATATGATATACAATACTGTTTTGACTACTAGTCAACCTTCCATGTTGGCATCCCAGTTTTTGGATTTAAAAATAATCCCTAAATGCGAACAGTACTGGGATTTGATTACTAAACCCCTAGATAGAAAGCTGTACTTCCAGTTTAGAATTGGCTCTTTACCATTAAATGCTTTTACTGTTAAATGGTTCCCAGGTAATGTAAACACATGCTGCTATTGTAAAGATCATGTTGAGGACTTCCCACATTTCCTGTTTGTATGCCCATTGTATGCTGCCCCGAGAACAAGATGGCTAAAACTGATTTGTAGGAATTTGGGGACAAGGAAATATCTAGAGGCACTAAGAATATTAAGATCAAATTGTGCCCCCAATCTTGCTATCGCCTTAGCCAAATACTTGGGATGGGCCTGGATAATAAGCACGCGCACTCTAAACCGTATCTAATCATGTAAAATGGATTACGTAACTATGGGGACAACCTCAAATAGATAAGATTTTGCATTGTGACTCGGATTTTAAAATGTATGAATTTTATAAATTGAATTATTCGTCAGCACATTGTAATTTGATGGTGTTTAATATGTATTTTATGTTGATCTTAAAGTTTTAGAATAGTATTTATATTGCTTAGCATAGGGAAACATGCTTTTATGACAATGCTGTCGAATAAAGTATTTAAACTTGAAAACTTGTTGTGGGTGTCAGGGACCTGTTCCATTAACGAACATGGGAATGGTCTAGGTTAGGTTTTGGTTCAAATAAAGTCTTCCCTACAACTGTACGTTTTAAGGTCTTGTCAGTAGAAACTGGTCAGCAGCTACTTTCAGCATTCGCTGTTCAAAACCAGATGCCACCCCCTCACAGTGCTATTCTGTCAGGAAATAATAAAACAATTTATTAATATAAAGAAAAATGGCAGAGAGAGAGGTATAAATGTGACCCCGTAGTTGACCAAAAGAATTTACAAGAAGTAATATACGCCATTCAAATGGGCAGAGTAATATTGATGTTTGTGTTTCCTGGCATGATATCTTGTAAACCTTTTTGCATGAAAGTTATGGATAAACAGAAACATGACCAAGTTTGATCCAAAGTGCCTCACCTGCGGTATTACCGTTTTTTGATCTTTACAGTGCAACTGCTAGTAATATTCCAGTGTTTGTGAGGAAAGGCTTTGGTTTATGCGTTTTAGGAATAGTTAAACCAGTCATCCTTCATATTTAATTTCTCTATGCACAGTTCTAAATACTTAGATGATCAATATTGCTATAGTGACTTTTTAATATTTTTGGTTAAACCTGTGATATTTGATTGTGGCCTTGCAGTCGCTCAACAGGCATGATATTTTTTAACATTTAATTACTCACTGACCCTGCGAATTATAAAAATGCTAATAAGCTACATAGAACTAGTTGATCTTCATTCTTTAAATATTCTTTAGTTTCGCATCTGTACCTGATAACTTAGTCTGGTGGCAGGGTCATTTAAAAAGAGAATCACTGTCTGAATGAGATCTCAACCATTTCCTGGTGGTCAAATCCTGAACTAGGGATGAGTACTCCCTAAAGCAATCGGGTCAAACAGATGCCAAATCAAATCTCAATTTGAAGTAAGGGAGTTAAAGATCTTAGTTTTTCTACTTTCATAGTTTGATTGGAAATTAATGGCTGTCGTAATTGCACTAAAAGTTGATTTTAGTGTGTGAAACATTAAAGATGGAGGAGAGATTGTGTATGGGAGGTTATTTTTATGAATCACTAGTCAAGGCTAGATACAAAGCTTAAGTCCAGTGAGAGACACTGGTTCCAAAGGGTAAAAATAAGATTGGAAAGAATATAGATTTGTCACTAAATATGCGAATGACTGTGAAGAGCTATGATCAGTGTTCCTCCTCAGTATGAACTGTTGTTTGGGTCTTCTTTTGGCACTTGATAAAATTGTTTTACCTTTGCTTAAAATCTATTTTTCTGTTTGTATATTGAACATAAATTGAACTTTCTTTAGATCCTCTAATATGATGAGAAGGTCCCTTTCTCCAGGGGTTAAAAGACATGGGCCATAGTGGTTGTTTAATGATGAATTCAATAATTTTTAAGTGCATCTTAAGTGGTGTGTAGATGAGGGATCGTCTGTGGAAAAAACCGGAAGAAAGTGATCCTGACCTCATATGCACTAGCACTGGTGTTGAGAGGGCTGAGTATTGTGACAAACAAGTCACCAACGTTTTTATAACTGGGCAGACAGTTATAGACTTTTCTAAATGGTGCTGTGAGTTACCTATTGAGTTTTGGTAAACTGTAAGCACCTGATAGAACGATAACATTAAAAAAAAGTATGGTGAATGCACATACACCCATTATAAAGTAACTCAGAATTAGACTTTCACTGCTGCAAAAAATTGTGCGATCTTTATGCACTTAGTCTGTAAAATTGACAAATTCTTTTTTTTTCCGAATACAGCTGTTCTAACCACAGAACACAAAAAAAACTTAAAGGATGCTTAGTCATGTCCTGTCAGCTGCAGGACTGAAAACATAGCTTGCAGAAAGGTACTCTGTTTCAATAATAATTGTCATGTATTCCGACTAGCCAAGTTCATACCATTCTTGCAAAGTAATCATGTAAGTGAATATGTGGCTTAATGTGAATAAAATGTTTACTAGCACTACCGGGTTTAACACGTTAGGTGAAGAATATGTTGACTCCGTTTTTTGCAAACCAGTTTTAATGTGATGTTTCCAAGATTAACTTGGATCTCATCATCTTCACCATGTTTAGGGCTCCTTCACCTAACTCATCAACTTCAGACTCATCATTTCTGTGATTCGCTGTTCGTCACCTGCATGATTCTATTTTTTGCCTCATGAACGACCCCACCATCTGTTTGTTTAAATTCCAATACAGGGGAGATACTTTTCAATTTTTCATCTCACACCTGTCCTCTATTGTGGGAGTGTTTATATATTGTATATATGTGTTTGTATGTAGGTGTGTCTATATATACACTCTTTACTCTCATTACCACAGTTGCTTACACTTGAAGGTATCGGCTTTTCAGTACCTGCGAGATTTGTCCATTTTATGCAGTCCCCTCTTCAATTGATCTACACTGTGAAATAAACCTTATTTTCACGCTTAATTCTTTTACACATATTTCCCTGTATCTTGCTTGTTTTTGTGAACGCCTTGTCCACAGTCAAGAATTCGATTTCCCTCTGCTTTTTATTTAAATATGTCCATAGTTTTGCTTCCTCCCATTTCTGATAAATTCATCCCCCAACTCGAAGTTTAATTCCACTGTCCCAAGTCCTCGTTTTTCGGTCTCGCCTACGCAGCAGAGCAGATCTTTTGCCGTCGTGCAGCTCTTTTTCAAAGCACATACTCATGCTTGTGGCAGCATACGCCTTGCGGGAGTGTGCAACTGCGCGTCACAAGCACGAGTATGAGCTTTGAAAAAGAGCAGACTGCTCTCCCCAGCGCGCGCGAACCACTTGCGGGTGCATCCCTGTGCCTCTCTCCCGCTGCAGGCTTGCACGCCTTTTTTTAAATTATTATTTTTTTACTTTCAGCGCAAAGCGCCTTTCTTTGTAATTATTGCATTATTCTTGTTACTGTTTTACTTGTGCTCCAACATATTATGGACCACAGATAGTAGGTTGTTTAGCATGTCCGCCCCGAATTCTGATATATTACAGTCCCTTTGAATGAGGAAACCCTCAGCGCAGTCCTGCTGCTAAGACTACGATACTACAATCGTCATCGCTTCTCTTTGCCCCCTCCACCTTCCCGATTTGCGTTGACTACATCAGTCGAAGGGCTTCGAGACTGGGATTGCGTGCCACGTTAGGCACCCAGGGTTTCCCCACGGGGGCAGTCCGGATCAGCATGCAGTGACGCAAGCTTTATTTTGCAGGGCTCTGTGTGGGCGCGGAGTCTTTCTCCCAGACCGAGCAGCGCGGCGTGCCCCGCCAACCCAGGGCCGGCGCTAGGCATGGGCAGTGTGGGCAGCTGCCCAGGGCCTCGCGCTCAGGGGGCCTCGCGCCCCTGTGAAAGGTCACACTTCCACAGCCCACCACAGGGCCCCCTGCCTCACCTGATTAGATTACGATTGGGGGACGGTACAACCAGAACGGGGGACGGCACAATAGCTGAGCCAGCAATTATGTTGGCTCACAATGTCAGGGGCAGGGCAGCGCCTCGGTTAAGTACCTGCCATTATCGGCGCTGTTTGTGCATTTTGTATCTAGGCAACAGAAGGCCCCTTTGGTTCCAGCACAAGACGGACACACGTAAAAGGAGGTGGGTGAGGGGAGGAGGGAGCAGCCAGATCAACTGGCTTTTGTTAACCATCGAATCTTGATAGGGCAGTGTCTCTCATCTTCATTGAATACAGCTAAAGTTTGGTAATAATAATGCGTGTGACATACAGTGATCAATACATTCTTCCTAGCTCGATACATTAAAAGCCATTAATTCATTTATGCAGAAACACTATCTGACTGATACTGATCTGACACAGGGGGGCAGTATTACTTACAAAACATAAAAATATTTACCGTTCTCGTTGCCATCTAAGCTAGGTACAGCTACCACTTTATTTTCTGCCCACTATTGAAAAACACCCCTTCAACTGAGGTTTTTTGTTGTTGTTTTTTTTGTGTACTCTGATGAGCTCTCAACAGTGTCTTGGGAAGTGCCTTGTTACTGTTTGAAGGCCCATGGGAGGGGGCCCCACTCCAAGGCCTTCAAGCACTGGATCGAGCTGCAAGGTCATAGTGTGGGGGCCCCCTTCCCTGGGCCTTGTAGACTTCGGTGTCTGTTTCAGAAAGCACAGCAGGAGTGTACGTTTTAAGCAGGACTCATTCATATATTGGTGATAGTGAAGGTGGCAATGTATGCCTCTATTGAGCCTGTCCTGGACTACAATATGGTTTATCATCTTTGTCATGGCAGTGGGCACCGTAGCCATCGGTGGCTATTGGGCAGGAAGCAGAGACGTGAAAAAGTAAGTGAAGCAAAATCAGTTGCCGTGGAAACAACGTTCATAAGTTACTAGTAGAACGCAACAGCACCTTGCCGTTTAAGTATAGTGGACCTTTTAAAACAGTGCTCTACGCTTTAAATTTTGAACTGGGGCATGCTTTAACATCCTTGGCTACCATGCTCATTCTCCGCCCACAACAGTTTTCAGCTGTGCCAGAGGTTAATACCTAACTTTTCAGCATTATTATATGTATCATTTGGTGACAAACATCCCCGTGATTCAAATACGTGTTCAGTAATATCCAAATTGATCTTTAGTGCTTCAACATCAACCATATAGTTTTAGAATGTAAATATTTTATTTTTTACTAGATAGTTCGAACACCTTACGTCCCAGGTCTGATGCCTTGGAGATAAGTATGCATCTGGATGCTCTCCCATGATTGTGTTGTTTTAGAGCTGGAATTTCGTTGACACAGGCCAAATATACAATGAAGTGTCTCAGTTAAATTTAGTGATCTTTGAATCCCTGGAACTGACCAGGGTAGTACTGTCTTCTTGACTCCACATGTTTTCATGTAAAAACACACCACTGTGACTGGGTTTGCATATTATGGGTTATAAAAACAAGCATTGGCATAGCCAATAGGTCTTGCTTTTGGGACCTTCTAAGTATTTAGTTATGCAGTACAATATCTTTGGTGCACCCACATCAACTGTTGTATGGCTAAACACTTATAAGGTCCCAAAGGTGAGACCTGTTGGCTATGCCAATGCTTGGTGTGGTTGTGTGTGTGTGGTTGTGGTTTTTTGTGTGGTTGTGTGTTTGGTTTTGTGTGTGTGGTTGTGCGTGTGTGGTTGTGCGTGTGTGGTTGTGTGTGTGTGGTTGTGTGTGTGGTTGTGTGTGTGGGTGTGTGTGTGGTTGTGTGTGTGTGGTTGTGTGTGTATGGTTGTGTGTGTGTGTGGTTGTGTGTGTGTGTGGTTGTGTGTGTGTGTGTGGTTGTGTGTGTGTGTGGTTGTGTGTGTGTGTGGTTGTGGTTGTGTGTGTGTGGTTGTGTGTGTCTGTGGTTGTGTGTGTGGTTGTGTGTGTGGTTGTGTGTGTGGTTGTGTGTGTGTGTGTGTTGTGTGTGTGTGTGGTTGTGGTTGTGTGTGTGTGGTTGTGTGTGTCTGTGGTTGTGTGTGTGGTTGTGTGTGTGGTTGTGTGTGTGGTTGTGTGTGTGTGTGTGTTGTGTGTGTGTGTGTGGTGTGTGTGTGTGTGTGTGGTTGTGTGTGGTAGTGTGTGTGTGGTTGTGTGTGTGTGGTTGTGGTTGTGTGTGGTTGTGTGTGTGGTTGTGTGTGTGGTTGTGTGTGTGCTTGTGTGTGTGGTTGTGTGTGTGGTTGTGTGTGTGGTTGTGTGTGTGGTTGTGTGTGTGGTTGTGTGTGTGGTTGTGTGTGGGGTTGTGTGTGGGGTTGTGTGTGTGTGTGGTTGTGTGTGTGTGTGTGTTTGTGGTTGTGTGTGTGTGGTTGTGTGTGGTTGTGTGTGTGGTTGTGGGTGTGTGGTTGTGGGTGTGTGGTTGTGGGTGTGTGTGTGTGGTTGTGGGTGTGTGTGTGTGGTTGTGTGTGTGGTTGTGTGTGTGGTTGTGTGTGGTTGTGTGTGTGGTTGTGTGTGTGGTTGTGTGTGTGGTTGTGTGTGTGTGTGGTTGTGTGTGGGTGTGTGTGGTTGTGTGTGTGTGTGGTTGTTTGATTGCAATATTTCCTTTTAACTGGATATTTGCTCACCTGTTTTGCATCCCCTCTACTTATTGTCCATGTTACTGATATCCATATTAGTTCGCTTCAGTGATGCCAAATAAGATCAATAGTACTGTGATGTTACTTTCTGTGATGTCACTTCTTGTGACGCAATATTCAATTAGGGGGGCCTCACTTCTTCCCTTTCGCCCGGGGCCTCAGAAGGCCTAGGACCGGCCCTGCGCCAACCTACTCCCTTACAGCGCCCTTACTCGGCACATTTCTTTGTAGCACCTACTGCCCACAAGTGCTCTTATGTGCTGGTCTCCGCTCCCCGGTTCAGTCAAGGCCAGCTCCGGTACCCATCCGAGGCCCTGCAAACACAGCGAATCTGCACCGCCGCTGCTCTCGTAGAGCTTCCGTGGCAGTTTCTCCATGGCAGCACCTGCCACCAACTCACTCCTATAATGTAGAGCGTGCATGCCTCAGGCCGTGCCATCTCTGTCACGCTGTTCACCAACTCTAGCCGTCACGGCAGACAGCCTACCGGGGCGTGCCATCTAGAGCCCCACAAGATCGGCCGATCACCAGACCCACCTCCTAAGGCTATATTCCAGCCGCCGGGCACTGGGTGCATGCACCCGCCCCTCACCCCCACTTGTAGGGCCTCAGTCATTCGCCCCGGCTTCCGTGTTTTTTTTGTCATGTGTGGCCTTCAGCTTGTTATCTCAGTCACAGCAGTTTTATAGCTGTAGTTTCCTTTTTGCTCAAACTTTCTCTAACCAGCGTTCGTACTACCTCTCAGCAGCTGTTTTCTCTACAATTTGTCTAGTAAGGTCGCCAGATTACAGGATTCTTTGCGGATATTGAGCTCACGGCTGGTGAAGCTGAACTATAGTGCGGCCATCTTCCTGTGGGCTCTATGTCGCCCCCCCAAGAGAATTCTGGTCTGGTTTTCAGGATAGAAATTAATTGCACCTATAATCCTAACAGTGCCCAACAGCATAATTTTTATTGAACAACATTGGAATTACAGAAGACTCTAGACTGAACTGCAAGTTATTGTATCAACCTCTGAAGAATAAAAGGCAGAGTCAACAGCTGAATTTCGAACATGTGACCTTTAAGATACAATAGGTGTCAGCAGCATGTGCTTAACTGTTGGAGCGATCATGCTTGCATGGCAACACTACACAAACTAAGCAAATCTACATGAAGAGGTCCAATCTAATTCAGAAGCAAAGAACTTTCTCGCTAGGGCCAATTGGGGAGAAAAAATAAATAATGCAGGTATGGTCATACTTCTGAACCGAGGGCATTCTATCTACACACTAGCAAGAGAAGTGAATTTTCAGAACTGCCTGTTCTGTAAAATCTGACAGTTTCTTCATACCGATTGCCCCCTTGTTTTCCATAATCGATTGGACATGTTCTTTTCATGGAATTATCTGTGACCTTTAAACCAGAGAGGTCAAAGTAGCCCTAGGCTCACGCTTGTTGTCGATCAAAGGATTGCGTTAAGTAACTAACTACGAAGAACTGAGCGATTTTGATCGACTTTTTTTATTTTATTGTTTTACCTCAACTACGAGAGTATCCGGCCTTCTCTTAGACAGATGGGGTTAACATCAACAGAGGGCGGTAGAGAACAAGCAACACTGTGGACAGTGGGAGGAGGGAAACACATGCACTCTTATGGAGTGCATCCAAGAAACTAAAAAATAGGTACTTCCAAAAGCGAGCGGGCAGTGGAGGTATACTGGCCAGAGGCAGGATGCTATACTTCATCCATACTCCATGGAATGAACAGCTAGACCGGAAGAGAAAGTGAAACTAGGATGCCTAAACAGTGAGAAAAAGCCAAATGTTAAGTAATGGGCGAGCTCTAAGCCCTTTGTAGGTTTTTTTTATTTACAAGAAATTTCCCAATCATAGCAAAGGTGCTGCACAGGCAAAACCAACAAGTATTGGCATAGCCAATAGGTCTCGCCTTTGGGACATTATGTTTGGTTATCCAGCACAATATCCTTAGTGCAACAACATCAACTGTTGCATGGCTAAACACTTATAATGTCCCAAAGGCGAGACCTATTGGCTATGCCAATGCTTGTTGTACCATGCCCACCTGTGATTTTTCTCATGTTTTATCTTTTCTCTTTTGACTCCCAAACTTTGGAATTATACCCCCTCCTACGTGCTTGGCAGATATTCTATTCTCAGTTTTTTCTATCTTGAAGGAGCATCTGATTGCCTTTACTTGATGAGGTTTCACCAGCATGGTAATGGCTATTCTTTGATATTTGTTGTTCTAAATAGAGTTAAATACCATCCAATTAATTTGTTAAGTTTAAAGCTTCCGTGTACTTTGATTTCACCAACAACGGAATTGAATATCCCAAAAAATCACATTTACACCATTGGTGTTCAGATATGGCAAATAGCAGGTTAACGTGATCCTTTTTAAAGAAAAGCAACTCCACTTCGCCCCGTGACAAGGGTACACTGAGAATAATATATTATAACAATTTTGTAAAGAATAATCGTCTGTATCAAGTAAATGCTGAAAAGTTTTCCCTTGATGATAGTCCATCTTTTTTTATTCGGTTAGGAATGTAACTAAAAATCCACAAACCCTCTGCAGATGCGGATTAAAATATTAAGCACATCAGATAAAACTAATAGATACCGATCGGGTAGACAACCAGACACCTTATGTTACCCTTGTCTAACAATAGTTCTCTTCAAAAGGGACATAGATAGCATTGGGCCTCTTCAGGAATGTCTGCTTTTTTGGATGCAAACTGCCCTGTATTCAACCACTTATTCTATTTCTTATTATTGAAACCGACGTTTGACGATTGGGGCTATTTTGCTATTTTGTGATTGTAGTAATGTTTTATCATCACTTGGTTGTGGACGATTTTCCAGGGAATTAGCACTACCATCACTCATTTGTCTGCCTCTGTTTTTACAGGTTGTGACCCCATTAAGGTAATGGGGCAGAACCCCGTACATTTTCTTTCCTGTGTTTGTAACTTATGTAGAGGGCGCACTGCTTTTCTCCTTGAAAGAAAGGCCGAAAGTTGGAAAGAGGACGATGGTGAAATTACGGGCATAAAAAGGCAGAGTATGAAAAGGTGTCTGGCAGCAGAGAAACCATTTCAGAAAGCCTGCAGTGCACCAAGTCAGTGAAAAGTATGGCAAACAAGCATAATGATGGAGTCTGAATGAGATCTTCAGTAGCCATAATATCCAGAGAAATTGTCTCATTACAATAGCAGGAGTCCGTTTAGGCAGCTTTAGCCAAACTTCCATTCGATACTCTGGAACAGCCTGGCACTTCCATTGCAAGTTGAATCTCGTTTACTGAGCTTTGGGAAACATTTGAAGACCTGGCTTTTTTTTCTATTCTAGTACCTCTTACGTCTGATTTTTATGTAGCGGTATGTCCTTTTATTCCGTTAAGGGTTTTCAGTGCCAGGGTACCTTTGGGTGAACGTTGTGCTTTACACATTTTAAAATAAAGGGCGGGTGATCTTTCTCTATGGTCTTTCTCTACCATTACTTTGTATGTAACCTGCTAGAGGATCCTAGCCGTGCAGTCTGTTTAAAAAACACTCTGAAAGAGCCCACCACACCTATGGATAGCACATCTTTAAATTCATCCAGATGCAGTAATTGGCCTCTGACCAATCAGCTCTGCTCTGAATCTGTAGGCAGGATCTGACTCCGAGGAACATGGCAGGAACTCTGGTTCTAGCTTTTTAGGTTTTTCCTGAACATCGTACATGCACTGTCGGCTAAATCTTTTGCTAAAAAAATAAAGCTTAAAAACGAGCTTAGAGCCTGCTCGTTACTTACCTTTACTTACCATTGGTTAGTTTCAATGTCATTTGTTTCCTTGCTTCTTATTGGGCACCTTTTCCTTCTAACCTCCTACTTCCTCTGGGTCTTCAAGTGTTTGTCCCTGCTGTGGCGCATGGACAAAGTACTGTTTCCTCTGCGTCTAGTGTCCTTCCACTAGCCGCAGGATCCTGCAGGTACTTTTCAAATTTATTTTATAGATGCACTCTATAAGAGGGCATATATTTCCAGTCCCACCCCCTCCCACCTTGCATGAGCTTGCCTCCATCCACTCTCCATGTGTTGTTGCTCCCTTCTCTCTCACACCTCCCTTGTGTTGTTTCACACCCCCCAAACTCCCCCTCTCTCCATTGTGTTGCTGCTCAACCCTCCTATCCCTCACAAAAACATTAAACAAAGCCAAACCGCTTGTGTGAAGTGCTTTTTGGCTTTAATACATTTATCTTTAGATATATTGCACAACACTGTGAGCTGCTGTGCAACATGGTCTACGAAAAGAAAGCGATATGATGCGGTCAAATCTAGCTGCATCATAGCATTTTTAAAGAAAAACATATTTGTATTGTTAATTAGGTCAGTCTGACATACATATGACCGCTCATATTTTGACATTCAGTACAAATTACAACCGGGATGCATTATGTACTACACCAACTCTGCACAATATATTTTACATAATTTTCTCACCCTTTTCGAGTTTTGTCTGTACGTATGGTATCTTGTTGTAGGGATATCCCATTCTGGTGTCTATGCAGTGTGGTTCAGTCCGCAAAGATGTGTAGTGCTATAGTGACTAATTAACGGTCTCTTGAACATATGCAGTCCATCTAGCGGAAAGGAGCTGCTGAATGTCAGTATCTTAGGAGGTTCCTGGCAATAAAATGTTATAAATTTAAACATAAACGGTGAACTTTTCCGCCCAGAGTGGGGGGTAAAGGGAAGGCTGGGGGGGGTGCACGGCTACAAATGTGAAGAGTGCAGGGGGGGTCTCTTGTGTGGTGGTCAAGGGTATGGGGGTTTCAAGCTCTAAGGGGTGTACTATCTCAGTACACAGGTTCTTTTTTTTTTTGGATCACTTTCTGATCCTGAGTCTGTTCCATTTCCATCCGTTTGGGTTTGTGGTCTCTCAGGATGATTCCATTCCAGTTAAGGGTGGGCGCAAAATCCGTTCCGCTCGCGGAGTTTGCGAATTTTTGGTAAATTCGCGATCCGCCTTGAGCTGCCTGGCCTGTTGTAACTAATTTACGATGGCGCCGGCAAGCTGCCAGCGCCATCCTAAAATAGTTACTAAGTTAGCTTCAACAGGAAGCTCTAATAGATAAAATAAAGCAGGTGCTCGATTTTATCTATTAGAGCTTCCTGTTGAAGCTAATTTAGTAACTATTTTAGGATGGCGCTGGCAGCTTGCCGGCGCCATCGTAAAATAGTTACAACAGGTCAGGCAGCTCAAATTCAGTGACTAATTTATCAGCCCAAAAACAATCGTGCGCGTCATCGAGGCTGGGCAGGTGTGCCTTCTTCCCAAATCTACCGTCGAAAATCAGCTGTGATGCTGGATAGAGGCCTTTGCATCCTTGACTTTCACAAGCGCAATCCCTTTGTGACCAGGAGCTTCTGTCTCTTCATCTACTGCTCTGATCGGTCTCAGACCAGTTTTAAACACACAAGAGGCATGTGCACTCGCATGGAAGCCCCGCCCACACACTCGCGGTGTGCACCGTCTTCCCGCCATTGACCCACTATGGACAGCTCACCCAAGGGACCCCTGCGCCCTTCGGGGCGATTGCATAGTAACACACACATGGTCGCTGGAACTAGTTGAAGCTCAACTTCAGTGACTCATTCATCAGCCCAAAAACAATCGTGCGTGTCATCGAGGCTGGGCAGGTGTGCCTTCTTCCCAAATCTACCGTCGAAAATCAGCTGTGATGCTGGATAGAGGCCTTTGCATCCTTGACTTTCACTAGCGCAATCCCTTTGTGACCAGGAGCTTCTGTCTCTTCATCTACGGCTCTGATCGGTCTCGGACCAGTTTTAAACACACAAGAGGCATTGTGCACTCGCATGGAACCCCCGCCCACACACTCGCGGTGTGCACCGTCTTCCCGCCATTGACCCACTATGATGGACACAGCTCTGCCCAAATCCGCGGATCCGCAAATCCGCAAAATACGCCCATGCCTAATTCCAGTACCTCTTTCCAGTGGTCTGCCAGGGGATGCCTGCGAATACCCAGAGCATCCTCCCTTACAAATGTTCTCCCCTCCTGCCCAGTGTATGTGTCTCATTTCCAGTCTGCCCCTGAGTTGCCCCTTGCCAACTTTCAAGTTAATGTTATCTGATACTCATGTAAAGCGCTCTGATACCTCAGGGTCTAGCCAGCGCTATATAAAACCTTTAAAATAAAATAAAATAAATAAAAATAAAATTAATTCTCCTTTTAGCTAACACCAAGATTAGCTCCCCAAATTTTGTGCCCGCTTTCTGTGCGGGTGGACTCGTGGAAAAGACCCAGAATACAAATTTTAATTGTATGACCGAGAATGCGTCCCACTTTCCACCCTTATCGACACCAAAACATCTTCCCAGAATGTATTTACTTTGGCACATTCCCATGTCATGTGAATGAAATCCACATCTACCTGCTGCACCTCTTGACAGCTCAGTGTGTCGCCCCCGTAAACTACCATTAGCTTGTGATGGGTCATATATGTGAGATGTATGTAGTTAAATTGTATATATTTCATCCTGGTACTGCAGGAGACTTTTTTGGATACTCCAGGATTTTGTTCCATTCTGCGTCCAAGAGCTCCCTGTTTAGAATGGCGTCTCACCCACCACGAAGCCGCTGAAAAGGAGTTCGGAACATCTCCGATAATGAGATGTAGGACCATTTTACCTGATGGTGTGCCTTACCTAGTGTGAGTAAGGATTGCAGCATCCTGTGCGTCTCATGTTCCTCCCGCCCCCTAACCCATAGTTTCTTAAATGTGCGTGTTAAGGCTTCATAAAGCAGGAATTGCCCTGCCTGAGTCCTGTATTATCAACCAGTTCTTCTAGGGTTATCAATATGGACTGTTGAAAGCAGTCACCTACCGTTTCCCATGCAACTTTGGTCCAGTGGGACAATTGCTCAGAGGTGAATGTTTTCCTGGGGTTACCGTACGCCACTCAGATTAGGTGCAGAACTGGAACATATATAGGTGCCCTGGTCTTTTTATTGTGCAGCGTCTCCAGCATCGCAGAGCGGTGGTCTGCAACAAGGACTGGGGGGCAATCACCATTGTTGGGTCAAGGATTTTGGCCAGCATTAAGGAGGTGTGGTCTCTTGAGTTCGCAAGGCGTGTTCCTGCTATATATATATGTGCCCACCAACGCTTGTGCAAGCCATTGCAGTTGGGAGGCCAGAAAGTAATATTCAAATTTCGGTACTCCGAAACCCCCCTTCGCTATAGGGCGCTGCAGTATGCTTAGTGATGATAAACTTTGTCTTCCCTTTTCCCATATCAAATCTCGGAGCAGGATGTCTAGCTATCGGAACCAACTTGCAGGTAGCCCCGTTGGGGGGTTGGTAAAGTATAATTGGCGTGGTAACATGACCAATTTTGACAATGAAATACGTTTTGTGATTGAAAGGTGCAAAGAACACCAAAAAGGAACACTAACTTTAAGAGATCTAAATGCCCTCCGAGGTTTCCGTCCCGCTGGTCCTTTGAGTGAAAAATATGGATCCCTAGGTACTTAAAAGTGGACGTGGCCCAATTGAGACCGTGTGGTAGCTTCTCTGGGCGAGGGTTGGTTGATGACACTGTGAATAGGTATATTTCCATTTATTTACCCGCAGGCCAGATACATATTCGAACTGTGTTAGGAGGTCCAGTGCTGCTGCACTCCCTATCGCTGCAAAATTAAGATGAATTAAAAGATCTTCCGCATGGAGCGGGATTATATGAACTCAGCCTCCCACAGACAGCCCCAATCCCTCGCCACCCTGACGAAACCGTGCCGCCAATGCTCTATCGCCAAAGTAAATGGAAGTGGCGGCAGTGGGCACCCCTGTCTTGTGCTGCAGGATATTTGATATTGTGGTGAGACCACCTTACCCGTCTTGACTGTGGCTGTGGGGTGGTCATAGAGCATCTTTACCCATTTTACCCAGTCGTCTTCCAGGCCCATGTGCACATTGTTTTAAACAAGAAGTCCCATCTGATAGTGGCAAAGGCCTTCTCAAGGTCTATCGATAGGAGAGCTGCCCCAGACAGGCTCTCCACATCTGGATGGTAAAGAACCAAGAGCAATCTGCGTAAGATATTGGAGGTGTTGTGGGTCGGAATAAAGCTGTTTTGATCATATCCTAGCACTTTTTTTTAGGTCAAGCATGCACAGCTTGCTCGTGCGCTCTCACTTACGAGACTACTGTGCGCTCGCCCATTGCATACCATTTGTAGCCTACTTTCTCACCTACTTTGCCTTATTGGCCAGGCCCAGGCTAAGTCGTCACTTCGTACCCTTCCTGGCGCACGGATCAAGCAGAGATTGATTTCACTTAATTAATGGCTGTCTGCTGTTCATGCTGGGATTGAGATATTTTCTTTTTGCCTCCTCTCACTCCCCCTGGTGCTTCTTTCCCCTCCCACCTACCCACTTCCCGGGTGTTGTTTATTCCTTTTTTTGCAGTGTTATATAGTACACCTCGACCCAAAGGTATTGGAGTGCATTGCAAGAGCACCAGTTATGTTAAATTCATGTTTAAAAAAAATGTATTGAGAAATGAGGACATTACATTACACAACGTTAGATTCATGTTGGTTTTTTTAGGTCGAGCATGGGTAGCGCATGTGCTGCTGAGAGGCATGCGGTATTGGTGCGGCTTCAAAGCCATACTCCATCTCCCTGCCCATATTTTTAATTGACTTGTGTCATTGTCCTTCGTAAACGCTGGCGTCCCAGTCGTTATTAGGCTTGTTAGTCCCTCCTTGGTACTGCCTTGTCTGCATTTGTTTCCTCCCATAACGACTTGACCTTTTACTTGTCGTGTTACATGGTCTGCTTTATCTTGGCTGTGAGCACTATTTTGTTTAATGATTTGCCCCTGTTCCAGCCACTAGGTCGCAGCACGCTACCGGCTTTTATTTTACATACTAATGGCGGCCCGCTTTAAATATAGTGGCCGCGTTTCTTTAATTAGTTTAGCAGCGCGGTCCGGTTTAAGTATAGCGACCGCGCTTACTTATTTTTGATTTTTTTGTTGTTGTTTACTAGCGCCCATGTAATGCTTTCACATTCATGGAGGCCATGCCCCTTTCTTTAGAGAAGCTGCGTCTAAAGAAGAGAGTTATGCCTCTATTAAAGTGAACAAAAATGGGGGATAGGCCCAACAGACCGGAACCAAGTAGGGCCTTTATATATAGTTTAAACAGTGAAATACCTGGTATCCTTGTCACTTAGATTTGTTAATTTTGAATAAACCACGCTATATTCTTTCCGTGATTGGGTTATTTATTCACCCTGTTTTTTCCAAATTCTCATCAATTTTTTCCAAAGGACTCTGGCCTTCACAAAGGGACACAACAAATTTGTAACATATACTACACACATTTACATCTATCACAATTTACTTATCTGTACAAAAAACACAAATTTTCACGAATGGATAAGACTTTTACAATATGACCACATGAAAACAAACCAATGCAGAACAAATATTCAATTCTTTTTGTTCACATATGATAAAGACAGTTTTTTAATCCTCCCATGCTCCTTTTTACTGTGTATTTCTAAAGCGACAATTCTACTCCTATATCTTGATCCTTTATTTCATCCAGCCAGATTAATAGCTGATTGCCGACGCGTTTCAAGCCTCACTGGTGTCTCTGTGGGCTCTCATCAGGGCTTCTTAATCTCCCACATTGGCCTTATCTATAAACAAAAATTGAAACACCTATCACTCATTTGCACTATCGCTTAAATTCTGACATCTTTTACCTTTGGCGATTTTATTGCACATACCTGCCAATATGGTAAAATTATTTTTTGTCCTTGTCTTTACTGTCTTGAATGGTGAGCGTGCACAAACTATTCTGTGTTTACATCTGTAATGAATAAAATGTTATCTTTAAGAAGAGCCATACATTATGCTCCTGCTTCAATTTACCCTGATTGCCATGACAGGCGGACATACCTGAGTTCTTGTTGCTCGGTTGCTTATAGAGTTTTCAATTAGGTAGGATTCTGTTTGGATGGGGAAAACAAAAGGAACACCCCGAATGAGCACAAGCTTCTATCTGCTCAAAGTTCTACTATTAGTAGTGGGTGTGTTTGAACATACCTGTTGGCGTTCGTGTTTTTCTTACGCCTACTATTTTTGTGTTGGCCAGCACTCTCGTGTTACCCCCGTTTCCTGTAACGGTAAAAAATACCGTCTATTAGCCCACCATGATCTCTTTCACATGTCTCAAGCTCCTATTTGGTGTGCGGTGCAAGCCGCTTATCTTCGCCAGCTGACTCCTCTACTGACAGCTCTCTCCGTACTCGACTGTGTTCACGCTTCCTCTGCGAGCATCGCACGGACGCTTTCGCATGTCATACAGTCCGGGCGTTGATGGGAGTTGTAGTTCAATATCTCACAAAACCACGGCACGGGTCTTCTTTTTATTATTATTTTATTGTTTTACTGTCATCTGTTCACAGCTGATTCAGAAAAGGGGGTGGTGATGAACAGAGTGCCTGAATTAAGCAGGCCACTCTTACCCAGTCCAAAGATCAGGGCTTGATCCATCACCGTTTTTTAGCTCACTGCACCATCCCAGCTCAGAACCTGGCTATATGCAAATTAGTCTGTTCCTGTCCCAGTGCATGATGGGAACAGGGCAAACCAAACTACCAAGCCAATTCTTATACTGGGAAGGAAACAAGCTTCCGGGGACCGGTTTCTGCCATTTCAGGCGTCGTCGGCCCGGCTTGCTTGAATCCTGATGATGCAATGAGCAAGGGACTCACATCTGAGTATACCCTTCCACGCTTATGGTGGACAAAATGATTCAGAAAAGGGGGTGGTGATGAACAGAGTGCCTGAATTAAGCAGACCACTCTTACCCAGTCCAAAGATCAGGGCTTGATCCATCACCGTTTTTTAGCTCACTGCACCATCCCAGCTCAGAACCTGGCTATATGCAAATTAGTCTGTTCCTGTCCCAGTGCATGATGGGAACAGGGCAAACAAAACTACCAAGCCAATTCTTATACTGGGAAATGTCGAGACACAAACTAGTCTCTCTAATGGTGGTTTGATCTTTTTCTGAAGCAATGTTTCACGTGGTGCGAATCATGCCAGTTTTTTTGCGTGCTTCAGCATTTTTTTTAGGATAGCCTCTTACTGTCATCTGTTCAGCTGTGAACAGATGACAGTAAAACAATAAAATAATAATAAAAAGAAGATCCGTGCCGTGGTTTTGTGAGATATTTAACTACAACTCCCATCAACGCCCTGACTGTATGACATGCGAAAGCGTCCGTGCGACGCTCGCAGAGGAAGCGTGAACACAGTTGAGTGCGGAGAGAGCTGTCAGTAAAGGAGTCAGCTGGCGAAGGTAAGCGGCTTGCACCGCACGCCAAATAGAAGCTTTAGACCTGTGAAAGAGATCATGGTGGGCTAATGGACGGTATTTTTTTACCGTTACAGGAAACGGGGGTAACGCGAGAGTGCTGGCCAACACAAAAATAGTAGGCGTAAGAAAAACACGAACGCCAACAGGTATGTTCAAACACACCCACTACTAATAGTAGAACTTTGAGCAGGTAGAAGCTTGTGCTCATTCGGGGTGTTCCTTTTGTTTTCCCCATCCAGACAGAATCCTACCTAATTGAAAACTCTATAAGAAACCGAGCAACAAGAACTCCGGTATGTTCGCCTGTCATGGCAATCCGGGTAAATTGAAGCAGGAGCATAATGTATGGCTCTTCTTAAAGATAAAATTGTATTCATTACAGATGTAAACACAGAATAGTTTGTGCATGCTCACCGTTCAAGACAGTAAAGACAATGACAAAAAATAATTTCACCATATTGGCAGGTATGTGCAATAAAATCGCCAAAGGTAAAAGATGTCAGAATTTAAGCGATAGTGCAAATGAGTGATCGGTGTTTCAATTTTTGTTTATAGATAAGGCCAATGTGGGAGATTAAGATGCCCTGATGAGAGCCCACAGAGACACCAGTGAGGCTTGAAACGCGTCGGCAATTATTATTAATATTATATTTATTTTTGTAGAGCGCACAGCTACCCTGAGGTTTCCCGGCGCTAAAGACGTAAAGAGCGAAAATACAGAAGGGGACAGTGAGCTATTAAAACAAAGTTATTGGTTAAACAACCATGTTTTTAAGTTCTTACGAAATTGGAGGTAACAGTCGTTAGTGCGAAGCTGAAATGGGAGAGAGTTCCATAGAGGGGGCCAGGTAGGCAAAAGAACGACCTCCCTGTCTAACTCGATTTAATCCTGGATATCTGAAACTTGTATTGGCTGGAGGAGCGTAAGGTTCTTGCGGGAAAGTATTGGTGGACTAGGGTGCTTAAATAGGCCGGGGCCTTGCCTGCCTTGATTCTGTGCATAAAACACAGAGCTTTAAATTTTGCTCGTTGTTCGATACGGAGCCAATGCAGACTCCGAAGACAAGATGAAGTTGGGGATTTTTTGGGCAGCATGCATATCAAGCTAACTGCTTCGTTTTACACTGTTTGAAGTTTCTTAGTGACTTCTTTACATGCCCCCAGATATAAGATGTTACCGTAGTGCAGTCTAGATGTAATTAGAGCTTGGACTTCGGTTTTTAGTGTGTTCTGGGGGAGCATCCACCTGATTTTCTTGAGCCACTTGAGAATGGTAAAACAAGTGGCCGCCACTCTAACCGCTTGTTGTTTCATGGATAGGTGTTCATCTAAGATGATACCCAAGTTGCGAGCGGTTTTGGAGGGGGTGGGTGTAGGTCCCATCTGGGGAGGCCAATGTTGGGGGCCCCATAGGGTAGTGTGTTTCCCAAACAGAAGCAGTTCGGTCTTTCCCCCGTTGAGTTTTAGTTTGTTATCAAACATCCATTTGGCAATGTTCTTAAGACCAGAGCGGAGGAAAGACGGGTTGGACAGAGCATTAGCAGAAAGTGAATAAATAATCTGGGTATCGTCTGCATATGAGTAGATCGTCAACCCAGATTTTTCTGCTAAGGTAACAAGGGGACTGATATATAAATTAAATAAGATGGGGCTGAGAGTCGAGCCCTGGGGAACTCCGAATAGAGATTTATGAGGTTTAGAGGAGGAAGTAGAGGAAAAGACTTGGAAGGTTCTATCGGAGAGAAAACTTTTTAGCCATGCCAGGGCAGGTCCAGTTATGCCACAGGTTTGCAAGGTGTTAATGAGAATAGTATGGGAGACCGTGTCAAATGCGGCACTAAGATCGAGTAAGATAAGTGCCACGGTCTCCCCCTCATCAACTTGCCGGCGTATAGTTTCAGAGACCCCTAGGAGGGTAGATTCGGTTGAAAAGCCCGCCCTAAATCCCGACTGGGATGTGTGAAGGAGGTTATTGATTTCTGTGAAATACGTAAGTTGGGTGACAATGTGTTTCTCAAGGACTTTGGAGAATAAGGGTAGCAGCGAGATTGGGCGGAAATTGGCGGGGTCAACTGGATCTGCGGTGGCTTTCTTCAGTAGTGGTGAGACCATGGCATGTTTCCATGTCTTGGGGACTTTGGCATCTCTTAGGGAAGAGTTCAGGAGCTCTAGGATGAGCGTGAGGGAAGGGGTGTCGAGTGAAAGGAGGATTTGTGGGGGAAAGGGGTCAAGGGGTTAGCCCGATTTGATAGTTTTTATGATTTCCTGTAATGAGGACAGGTTGAGCGGGTCCCAGTTTGCTAGAAGCTGAAGGGTGCCACCTAAGGGAGGGTGTGGTCTAGCATCTTCACAATTGGCCATAGTTATGGGGGAATCCGGGACTAATGAAGAAGCAGTTGGATCTTTGAAGTCCTCATAAATTTTGTCTATTTTATTTATGAAGAATTCTGCCAGAGCATTACACTGTGCAGAGTCCAGGCAGGGGGCTTTCGGTTGGCAGGAAGAACCAGAGAGTTCCTGCACTATTTTAAAAAGTGCCTTGGGCTGATTTTGAGCATTCTCAATGGTCGTTTTGGCATATTCAGCTCTGGCTGATGAACAGTTAGCATGATATTTTAATAATGGTACTTTGTATAATGACTTTAGTGTGGGGTCATAAAGGACACGCCATCTACGCTCTAGATTTTTACAAGCCGTTTTTTCAAGTTTAATTGCATCTGTAAACCAAGGTGCTGTGGGATGAAGTGGGGTTTGTTTTTTATTTCTTTGTGGAAGGCATACATCGATGGCAGAGCTGAGCCAGTTGTGAATGGCTGCGGCCTCCTCTATGTTTGTTATTTTAGAGAGGGGCCGGGTGTCATTAAGATGTGCATTCAACTTGGAAGTGTCCAGTTTTTTCCAATTTCTCAGTACCCTTGGTCCGGAGGGGGCCTTCTGAGAGGTAGCCGGTAGAGGCACGGCTATGGTAAATTCCACCAGGTAATGATCAGACCAGGGGATGGGTAAAGGTGGTTTGCAAACAATATTGTCGTGGTTGAAGAAGATTGGATTAAGTAAATTGCCGGCCTTATGTGTAGGACCTGTATTATGGAGGGTGAGGTTTAGGGCAGATAGATCCGCTATAAAGTTGGTACTGGTGTGACATGAGGTGTCATTGAGATGAATATTTAGGTCACCGACTATCAGAAAGTTAGTGGCATCTAACAGAAATTAATCAATCAGCTATTAATCTAGCTGCATGAAATAAAGGATCAAGATATAGGAGTAGAATTGACGCTTTAGAAATACACAGTAAAAAGGAGCATGGAAGGATTATAAAACTTTCTTTATCATATGTGAACAAAAAGAATTGAATATTTGTTCTGCATTGGTTTGTTTTCATGTGGTCATATTGTAAGAAGTATTGTAAAAATCTTATCCATTCGTGAAAATTTGTGTTTTTTGTACAGATAAGTGTAAATTGTGATGGATGTAAATGTGTGTAGAATATGTTACAAATTTGTTGTGTCCCTTTGTGAAGGAAGGCCAGAGTCCTTTGGAAAAAATGATGAGAATTTGAAAAAACAGGGTGAATAAATAACCCAATCACAGAAAGAATATAGCGTGGTTTATTCAAAATTAACAAGTCTAAGTGACAAGGATACCAGGTATTTCACTGTTTAAACTCTATTAAAGTGAAAGCAGGGCAAGGGCGATTTTACAAAAAAAATGTTTGTCAACTTAACAAACAGATGCTTCTTTTTGTCAAAGTGCCCCATACTGCGGTTTCACTTTCATGTCGGCCACGCCCCTTTCTTTAGACTTGCTTGTCTAAAGAAAGGGACGCGGCCTCCATAAATGTGATAGCTCCGCATTGGTGCTAGTAAACAAATACATATTTTCAATGCAATGGGTCTTGCATTTGCAAGAGTTTAAGCTGTTGCATTGTCAATAGCTCAAACTCTCGTAAATGCGAGACCTATTGTATTGCAAATGCTTGTTTATTTTTTAAATTAGGCATCAGGCAGTTAGACCATTTGCTCAGAATCACAGCATGTTGAGCAGACGCCGAGACTCGAATGCCATATCCCTCTCCCCTCTTGGCATCTCAGTATGGATCAGTTTTCTATTGTATGGGGTTGGTGGACAAAAGGGAAACCTTAATCCATCTGACCACCTTGCTTCTATTTTTGCAGCGCTCCACCACAGTGTGTGCGCTAACACTCACCTTCCCCCAATCTCGCCAAGCAAAGCTGCAATTCCAGCTGTCAGCCAGACCCTCCTAAAACAAGCAACTGGATCATGACGCAGTGCATTTACAGCACAGGATTACTTAAAATGTATACAAATCCTTTTTATTTACTTTAAATTCCGGAGGGAAAACATGCCCCTTTTCGGGAAGTTTCCTAACTAGTTGCAATAGAACAATAATAATAATTAATAATAGTTTCCTGCTTTTATCGACGTGCCCTTTAAACTGAAAAAAAGTGTTTTTTATCTCACGATTGTGTTAGCTCACCTATTTTGTAGCTCGTTAAGGGTCCTGTGCTTTCCTTTGCTTATTGTTTTGAGATTCACTTGTAAAACCAACCACAAATTCCTCCCTAGCAGGCCACCTTTTTATTACTAGCCCTTTTATGAACCCTTTCACTGGTCGGCTTCTGTCCACACTTGTATGGTAGTGCTGCTTGCATACATCATTTACATCCTTCACTAGTTGTCCTAGCTTACTTGATTTGTGAGGGGGGGGGGGCACTGTCTCAGCAAAGAGGCAATTGTCAATTAACATATTTATACTGCTCCTTTTTGAAAACTTTGTCTCATGGAGTACCCTGTTTTTATACCTCTACTTCAAACAAGCATTGGCAAAGCAGTTAGGTCCCACATATGAAAGCTATTGGCTTTGGCAATGATTTATAGCCATTTTGTACAGCAGCGCGGATGATTTACAGAGTGACTAAAACCAATGTAAGAAAGCTTTTTAAGCCACACTGAAGCCCATCTGCATTGTTGTACAACATTGCTACAAAACATTGCCAAAGCCAATTACTAAATAGACGAGACCTATTGACTTTGCCAGTGCTGGTTTCTTTTTTAGTTCAAGCAATGTTTTACAGCAGCCTGCGCTGCTTTGCAACATGTCTGAAAACCTATTGGCTTTGCCAATGCTTGTTTGTGACTGCATCTCTTCCTAGGCTGCAGCAAAAAGACGGCACGAATAAATCTGCAGCTAAATTACATTTAAAGTAATGAACATTTCTTTCTCTAGTTTTCCTCACCAAAAGCCAGATGTTTAGTTTATGTAGAATTATATTGCTGTTTAACCAAATTAACGAGAAAGAGAGCAACCGAGGCCAGTTTTAAAAATAATAAACGTGTTTTTCTTTTTATTTTGTCGGAATTTGGTGGGTCTGCCGCATTAAACCCACAGTACCAATGAGACCTTTTGTCTGCAGATGTTAAGAGAAACATTGGTGCCTGCAGCGTTGGTGTGCTCCAGAACTACAGTGTTTCCTGTTTGAATTGAAGTATATACTATTTAAATGTTCTAGGGTATCTTTATATATTAACTTGTTCTTTTAGGTGTTCTGATAATGACTTGTCTTTTCCAAAAAACAGTTGCAACGTGACCTCACAATATAAGCACATTCTCTTTTGTATTTCGTGTCAAAATGTAATCTTTAATCCAACGGTACCTTCACATTGCTCATCCACGGGGTGATTTATTGTTACCCAACTTTATCATGCAGTCCCTAACGCCTTGGTTCATTGGGACTGTAGAAGTCAAGCTGCTGTAGTGTCCGTGGAATAGAAACCGACCAGTTTTCGGAATATATGAGTATAACTTCCGGACATTTTTGGGTTTCGCCTGCCGAAGGCTGCGCTCTGCGCAGCTTTTCAGCGCAGGTGAAATCCTATGTTGACAATAAGCACTTCGGGAACGTCCCCCGGCTCTCATTGGCTAGCTCCATAAATGGAGGCTAGCCATTGAGTGCCGGATCTGTCCGTCAAGGCCGGACCAGATTCGGGGGCGTTCCCGAGATTTTTTCCCAGGGCGGAGTTACGTTTTTTCCCTTCCCTTCCCTCCCCTTTCACTGAAAGTGAATTCAGATGCGCTGTCCATTCCCGCCCCCTCCGTGTGCCTTTCCGCCCCCCCCTCGCTGTCCTGTGCACGTTTCCCGCCGTCCGTGTCCTCTCCCGCCCCCTCCCGCCGTCCGTGTCTTCTCCCGCCCCCTCCCGCCGTCCGTGTCTTCTCCCACCCCCTCCCGCCGTCCGTGTCCGTGTCCTCTCCCGCCCCCTCCCGCCGTCCGTGTCTTCTCCCGCCCCCTCCCGCCCTCCTCCCGCCGTTCGTGTCCTCTCCCGCCCCCTCCCGCCGCCGTCAGTTTCCCGACAAGAACTCCCCCGGTTGTGCTGTGCTGAGTTGTACCGCTCCCCTCCTCTACCTTCCTCTGCTAGTTAGACAGCACGCTCAACATGCCCTCCGTGCGCCTCCCTGCCACAGTGCGAGCGCGAGCACTGCCGCTGCCCTCTTTTCCCCAGAAAAGGAAAGGGACTCTGCTCGCTACTTTCTGGAAACTCCTCCGTGCTTCAATCGCAGCGGTCCATAGACTGATGTAGGGGGTTAGCGTCGCCCTCCGCTTTCCATGAGGGAGCGGACCGAACGAGTAGAGGTAAGAGTATCCTCTGTTTCCACCGTTGCCTTCACTCATTCTTGGTATTTGGGATTTATGCTTTTTCTTTTGGGCTCGTTGTTTTCGATTTTGCGTTATATCCTTGAAGAAAAGGGAAAAATCAAATTACCTATGAGGTTCACATATCGATTAGGTAGGGTTAGGTATGGGTAAATACATGCTGGACGTTATATTTCACCACGATTTCTAGTTTTTTAATAGCCTTACTATAAACTGTATAGTGTGTGCACTTGAAGTACTAACGCGTATGTTGAAAAGGGTACATACGGCACGCTTTTCTTTTTTTCAAATAGAGAAGCCCGATTGTATTACCACACTGCCCCATCTTCTTCTGTTTTTTATCCCTCAACGCCTTCTTTGCGGCATAAGAGGAATCGCTTTTAAACTACAAGACCCAGAATGCAAAGTGCTGGTAGCTAAAAGCCCGGAGTACCTAAGAGTTGCACGTATGGCAGGAGGAGCGTGTCATGGGCTGCCCAACAGGACCACTGCCTACAATATGCAGTCTTACTCAGGCTAAAGACCTGATTTTTCTTTTAGTTTTCGGTTTCTATAAAATGACTCCACTTCAATGTAAGTTCGTGGGCAAAATACATTTCCCCGATTTAGTTTTCATAATCTTCCCTCTTTCCTACTGCCAAATGCTGGTATGTATGCTACACATACTTAAGGGACATGTTGTACTTGATCGAACAGAAGATTTATGGCAAGCCGATTATCCCAATGGCCAGGCCTCGAAAAATCAACTCGCCCACTTGCTATGGCAGATTTTATAAGCGCCAACTTTTATTAGGGACTGCTGGCCAAGTCTGGGGAGATACTCCAGCTGCAAAAGAACAGGTGTTCGTTAAATCCAGAAAGTGAATGAGCAATAAAGGTACCTTTAAGTCTTGTTACATTTGCTATGGCTTCAAAGACTGCCAGATATCAGCTTATATCTACTTACAAATTACTCTTTATTTTATCCATCGAGATCCTGTTTACAAAATACTCTGACTGCGCAGTCAGAGAAAGAAAAGTAAAGTGAACTGTTATGCTTTGTGAAATGTAAGGCTATAGGACTTCAGTTTCCTTCTAATATACAATTAAATTGATTGTAAATCACTTGTACACATATTTCAAAATTAATTCAGCATTTGAGAAACAAGTTTTTGTTTTAATTCTGCAGTGTGAAGGAAACAAATATTTTATTAGGATAGCTCTAACTTTTCCAAAGGCGAAACCATTGCATTGTAAATGCTTGTTTAATGGATGCTTCTAGTGTTCTGTTTTAAGTGCCTAGAGTGGCCAGTCTTCCGTTTGTATTTCTTTTTGCGAAGGGGGACACCCGTTGTAATTCATCACGCGAAAGCTCTGTCCAGAAATTAAAGATTCCAGTTGTGGATATAATTAGCTGGCCATGGAGAATGAGCTGTTTGTTGAATAGATCATTTGAACCCTTTATCGCGGTTTCATTTGTGATAGGGTTGCATGGGGTTTACCCTTATCCCTTGTATGTATTTATGTATTCCTCCACCTGCTCGTTCTGTTTTACCACTTCTAAGTATGTTTTAAATGGAGGTGCCGGTTACAGAAAGCATATGTATGTTGTAGCGTGCTGCTTTAATGGTCTTCAGTTGGATTGCTTTTGAATGCGTTGGTAATTCGCGGAGGAAGCCGAGTGATCTCTCCAAGGTGCGATACTAAATGCAGCGCGTAACTGCTGAACAACCACAGGGAAAACATCCGCTTCCTTGGAGAGGAGCTAAAAGTAGCTTCTGGTGACTGGGAGCTTTGCATTGACAACAAGCTGTGCATTAGGAACACCGGTATGTATTGCTTATAAATTACTGCCTTTTCTAACAGATGCGCCAAGGCACTCAATAAGTCACCAACATGCACCAAGTCATCTTTGCACCGATGAACCGCTTCGTCCATCCATTGACTCCTTGCATTCTCCCACTTACTAGCACAACCACAATACAACGCATACTTGACAACATATGCAAGATAAATGAAAACATTAAAAGTAGGAAAAAGACAACATGCCGCCACCTAAACATGGCATGCATATGTTATAAGTACTAAATAGAATGAAACCATAGTGGACGACCGCCTTGCAATGGCATTGTACATAGGTCATCGTTTTAAACTTACTGCATGGACGCCACATTCCGAACTAATGTGTTGGCCATCTTGAAATGGTAAAACAATGACAACTGTCAGTACCATTCCATACGAGTCATCTGCTTTAGAGGAAGGGGCTGGGTGGAATGCAATGCACTGCAAATAAAATGAGCAGTAAGCAAGCAGCCCTTTTGCACGGTCATGGGAGCTGTAGTATTATCTAGAAAACGAAATGAAGAAAAGAAAGGAGAGGAAACGGGGCCTATAAAAGGAGAACATGAAAAGCACTGACCCACCAGCCCTGGAATCAGATGAAAAATGCACGTTATCAGTCAAATGTCGTCACTCACTGGGAAAGCGCATCAGCGGCTGACATGGCCCGACTCATTATTCATGCTGTAATGGATGAAAACTGAATGTAAACACTCCTACATAACAGGGTCAGACAATGTTGACCCCAAGCCCCTCTTAGTGTGTGTGTGTGTGTGTGTGTGTGTGTGTGTGTGTGTGTGTGTGTGTGTATATATATATATATATATATATATATATATATATATATATATATATATATATCATTTTATTACAAGTTGCTGCAGGCAAATCGAGTCTCACAGGATTGTCGAAGAGACTAAGCGAATTATTACAGTGCAGATATTCTACCCCTAGAGTTCGTCGAAGGGAATAATATATAACAAAGTACCTGTCTGCACATGGTGCATTAACTATCCACCCTTAACCCCTTAACTGCTGAGGCAGCTTTTCCACTCCCAATGCTAAGCCCTTTTTTGTTGTCTGGGGGGACTTCGTACATAGGCCTTTGTAATTTTTGATTGTCTCGTTCAAAATTGCGTCTTTTTATTTTTTTCTTCAGCATGCTGAGGATACTAAAGTACTCCAGGGTTTGTGGACTTCCTTAGAGATAATCGAGAAAATAGTCTATTTTATTATTTTTCCCATAAAATGAGGAAAGAGAGCAGATTTTGTTTTCTAACAACTTAACATCACTGAAAGGTGTTCTGTGCTAGGATCACCATTTTCCCAACTTGCAGCACCAAGCAGGGTTGTATCAATTTTTTTTTCCACCCCAGTATTTCCATTTTTTTTTTTAGGTAGTCCATTTTTTCTAAGTTTTGTGCTTTCAACCTACTTGCAGTATGTGGTGGAAATGTGTGAACCCCATGGGTGATCCTGGAAATCTGTACATTCTGTATTCAACAAGAGGTCATTTGTGTAGATCCCTGCATGTTTTCCAAAGAACCAAATTGTTGAAATAAAAAAATGTGTAGAAAAAAAGACAATTGGTGACAACATTTTCATCTGTAATGTTTTGTCACAATCGCTGATTCAGAAAAGCAATATGCTGTTACGTCCGTAAGATCATTCTGGTCGCAAGCTTGTACAGGGTTTGTAGTTTTTCATAAAACATGCATTGCCTAGTCTAGCACTGACAACTAAGCTGCAGCGCATAATGATTTTTGATGATGTGCTGAATATGCACATATTTATATGGAAAAATCTAATGAATGAAAAATGGGTCTGAAGGAAACATATGTATTTATGAAATGCGCACAAGATAGTGAGTTTAGGAACAGTGGTTATATGTACACCTTTGAATTTAAGGTTACCCATCCTGTCATGTAATTCAGAAGACATTTTGCTAAATGTGTTCTCATGTACGCTAACTTACATTTGGAAGCCAAAAATGCAGAGAAATTCAGGTGAGGGTGATAAATGTTTTACTTTTCTGTGTTCTCCCAACAAAAACTACTCCCTGCTTGTGTTTTTGGGCTTAGCGCCTGCAACGCAAAGCACCACAAAATACTGCCTGAAGGCATCACACTTCACCCAGCAAAATCAACACTTATTTTTTTTTTTTTTTTAACAATGTGGGTAGCTTTAGAATTTGTACCCTCACTCTGTTGCTACCTGGAGAAACCTACGAAACAGACTGCTAAAAACTAGACACCGAGGGGTTCTAGGATGGTGTGACTTGCATGAATCCGATGCAGACCTCAAACTTTGTCTAAAAAGACGCATTCTTGTCATGTTTCTGTGAGGAAAAGATCCAGAAGTTGCAGGGATCCACAAAATTCCTGCCACTCAGCGCTCCCACACTTGTTGCCAATAAAATAGGTACCCACTCATGTGGCTGAGGCTAGCACCCTACGCACAAAATGCCAAATGGTGACACTAAAAAATCATCAGAGAAAAGCTACTCGATTTGGCATTGTGGGTAGCTGCTCAGTTTGGCAGTGTGGGTAGATGCGACATTTGGGTCAGGGGTCTACCACCACCCAGGTAAACCGGCCAGACCTAGGCATTTCTGAAAACAATACACTCAGGAGAGTGCAGTGTGGAATCCACAAAGTTTTCTTACTTATGAGGTCTTGCAACCACCAACTTTAGCAAAAAAAATGTATTTTCCTCACATTTTTGTGAAATAAAGTTTTGGAAACCTGCAGGATCCAAATTCCCATAATGCAACGTTCCAGCAGTCCTCCTGAACTATACCCCACTTGTGGGCCAAGCGCCAATAACAGAAAAGTCCAAAAACGCAAAATGGACAGATCAAATGTTTTCTTCTGGAATTTGCAGGGATCCATAATAGCAATGCCATTATCGCTTGTTTTATCTGTGACTGTTGCTAGGGACAGCTACATAAGTGTGGTATAATTTGTATTGGGAGAAGTGTGGAAATGATGGGTTGTATAACATTTTATGTTTTCCTGTAGATTCCATAAGCTTTTCCTTCACACAAATTTGAGGCCAATTCATAATTTTAGGCAAAGTGTGAGGTTTGCAGGACATTGTGTGTGAGAAAATGTAATGGGATCTACACAAGGCACTCCACCCTGGACTTCCTTGGGTTCTATTTTTGAAAAATGTCTGGCTTTGGTAGGTTTTCCTGGGTGGGGTCTGAACTAGGGCCCGAACTAGGGCCCAAATGCAGCAGTTACCTCTGTTGCTAATTTCTCCTGGTTGAGTTTTGAGGCATTTTTTGTGTCATGGACACTAGGCCGAAGCACACAAGTCGGGTAGCGTATTAAGCACTAGAAGTGCAGCCACACTGGATATTAGGATTGTTAAGGATTTTCCCACAGATTCCGAACGTTTCTCTAAAAAATGTGAGGATGATGCATGATTGTATCCATTGAGGTAAAATTTGGCATTTCCAGGGCATTTTGGATGAGTGGGATCTGTGCAAGTTAAAGCACCCTGGTCTGCTCTAGTTTTTCCAGATTTAAAACATGTGAGGTGTTGATATTCTTCCTTGGGAGTATATCCAGTACTGAAGTACAGACTTAAATCAGTAGGTTTTGGCACTACCATTAATAGTGAGTTAAAATAATTAATACTAATTAATACTAATAGCAGTATTGGAATATTAAACTCCTCACATAGTGGTAGCAAGCGTTCAAGCTATGTCAAGGAACCAACCAGTTTATGGTCCATTCACACCGCTAGCAAAGGGCCCAAGACCTACAACACTCACATTAACATACCACCACCATACAAAGGCTCATCCTCATCATACTCCAACTGGACTGAAACACCAATTGCACTGCCACTCAACAGGTCGTTAGCCAACTTGCAGAAACATCTATTACAAAGTAATATGTACTGCCAGCCAGCATCCACACATGCCACCAGCCACTTTTGGGGGTTAGTGCCTCAAACAGATTTTCTGTTCTAAATGTACCACCTTAAAAGCCTTATGAAAGCAAACCTAGGCTAAGCTGTGACCACCTGTTCATGATTGTCTCACCCAGAGTCCTAATACTGCAGTGGTGCAGGTGCACCTTTACTAGTTCCTTACCTTGGCAGCTCAGCTAGTCTGAGAAAGACTTGTCTTTCATGCACCTTCAGCACACTCACTGCTTTAAAGCATTAAAAACCCAATTCCTTCCAGTGTGTGAAAAGTAAGTTGAGTCTTTCTGAGGATGCATTTGTGGCCTATTCCTCGGGCACTGTGAACAAATCTACCTTTAAAAACTGGGCTAAACATGCTGGGGCAGACTACTAAGTTCTCTAAAGAGCACTTCTAGAAAGATTGATGACCTTTAGTGTTTGGTGGACCGTGAACTCATTCAAAACATGGCTCATGTCTATCGTTATGTGCAGTGCATTAACTCTAATGCACTAGTAATACAGCGGGCAGAACATCCGCCATGTTCTGACAGAGGATGAAAGTAACAAACATGTCCCAAGTCGGAAATATGTGTATAGCGGTGGAAACGGTGATCTGTACGTCACTCCTACCTTGACCATTTGCCTTCTAACTACACAAGATCACTATGCAAACAAACCTTTACCAAGCTTTGACTAACTGTTCATGTCTGTCTCACCAGAAGTATTTACACCACAATTATGCCTTGTGTATTTTTATTAACTCCCTGTTGCAGCCTACGCGCTGCACTAAATCCAACTTGTTTCCGTGTTTAGAAATACTTTTGGGGTGGTTGAGGAATGCACTTATGACCCATTCCTTGGAGAGTGAGAACAAATCTCCCTTTTAAAAACTGGGCTAAACACGCTGGTTCGAACTCTAATAAGTTCCACAAAGAGCACTTCTAGAAAGTCCAAGGGCATCCGTTTGGTGGACATGTCCTGTTCATGATTATGTGCAGTCCATTGACTATAATACACTTGTAATCAGCAGAATATCTGCCACATTTTGACAGAGGATGAAAGTGGCAAGCAGCAATAAGGAAGACCAATGTCTGCCTCTTTACTGGAGTCAGTAAAGACAAAGTGGCTCAAATCTAATTTAGGAAGAAAGTCTTGTATTACAGTCCTTTTTTCCAAATTTAAATTAAAGAATAAAAAAAGCTACACAGCTACTCAAGTAATGGCCCAAGGAAGGTATGTAGCCATGAATGGCCTTTTGGGGACAGATACTAATGCGTATTCTATATGCTTCACTTCAATCAGTTTCTCAGAATGAAGTTGAAAAACACAGCCTTGGCTGTGATGGGAACTGGGGACTGTGATAATCTACTCTTACCTCTTTCCTAGTTGAACACAAACACTGCATCGCCTATATCGACGTCTCTGTTGCAGGAATGTGGCCGACAAAGTGTTGCTTCTTCAGCCATCCAACTTCTTCCACAACAGATGTAGTGATGACTGCTTTTACAGCAGTAAGACTTATAATAACAGCCAACTGCAAGTCAAGGAAGGACATCAGTCTTCCAGTGGTAGTCTGATGATAGACATCATATGCATTGTATGTTGCCAACTGATTCAGGTGGTTAGCTAATTTTTTATACCATATGGGAGTTTTAAGACTTATATTGTTGAAGAATCTGGTCTTTTTCATCCACTCTTCCCATGTATTTGTAATCAAGCATATAGGTGGGCTTGCAGACTTTTTAACTGGCCCCTAACCGTCACAGAAGTGCTTTCATCATGAAGTGCAGTGAGCACATATACTTGCTGCAGACAGTGAGCAGTTGGTTGCAATGCTTCTTACGAGCAAAGTCCTGTGGGAATCCTTTGTATTGCTTTTGAATTGCACCACAAGCCCCAGTGCCAACTGTGGACAGTTCACTATATAGCTGGACTCGTGTACTGAAATTAACTACATAATGGTTATAACTTTTATGACTGAGAAATTGGGCAAGCTCCTCATATGATCTTCTCACTCCTAATATGGAAGGACAACCTGCAGGATTTATTGTAAAGTCCTTTACTGTATCTACTCTCAAACTGTACACAAGCCCATTGACAAACTTGGTACAACATGTATATCTTGATGTCGTAAGAAGCTCTTTTGCTTGGTATGTTCTGCCTGAACACCAGTCACCCTTTATACAAGATCAAGGACTCATCTACTGCTATATTCTTTCCAGGAATACAAGTCTCTGTAAACTTGGCAGACAAATGTTCCACAACAGGCAGATTTTGTACAATCTGTCATGCTGGTCCAGGAAATATGCAACAGATTTATCATTGAAATGCAACATATGATGCAAAATCAAAATGTTGTCTCTGCTCTTGACTGGTGCAAATCTGGTTGTTGCCCAAACCGTATGAGTGAGTAGGCCAGTAGGACCATATGGTTGATTAGTGCACTATTCACACGTTCAGCATTAGGCACAGAAATTGAAGTTGTAGTCCACAGTTGTACTCTAGAGCGAGGCGCCTGAGTGGCAGTATGTTTCTGGCACTATTTCCTTAAGGATGTGTTCATCCTTAAAAAGATAGAAGTAGTCAATAGCCAAAACAATTACATTATTGACTTTACATCCAGCATCTGCAGTGAATGGGGGATTTTGTGGCTGAGCTAAATTAGGAGGCTTGTGTACGTGCTCAGTGCGTGAGACCTGCCTGCACTCTGGATTGATCTGCCATGTTACTGGCTCTCCTCTGCACAAATTTTGCTTGCAAAGGGACATCACGACTGCCATCAGAATCCCTGGAAGATCAGTCCTCCTCGTCAGGAATTCCATCTGAAAGATCACTTCCAGATTCTGTCCCCAACCCTCTCCCTCAGATGCTATTTCAGTATCAGACTCTTCCTCACAGCTGTCCTCCGTCATATGAGTAAGAGTCACTGAAGCAATTATCCAATGAGTCGCCATCCCTGTTTATATCTAAAACTTTTGGCCGAGGTAGAATGCAGAGCTACTCATAGAAATGAATGCTGTGGGTGCTATAAATTGTAAGAATGGAATGCAGTGCTTTGGAAGTGTAGACAAGTGTGCGCACAGCAATAGTATCAAACAGTAAAAAGCACTTACCTGGCTCAGTGCAGCATACAGGTTTTTCCAAAAGCTAAGAGAAAAAGAACAGAAAAAAATTCAACTGCAACACACTAAAGAAGGCATAAGCATATTATGACAAATGTATCTCCACTACTAGTAAAAACTTCTCTATGAGACATCCTCCTTATGAAAGAGCCGAATGTTGGTGACTAGCTTAACTGGGCCCTCCCATTGATCTATAAAGTATTCTGTGCTTCCGCACCTCCCTATTGGGATGCCCAATTGATGTCCTCTGCATTGCAGAAGTAGAGCGGAGGACGTCAAATTGTCTCTGTCCGCACTGTAAGGGTTAAATGCGTCTTGTCTTTAACATATGTGTTTCCTAATGAATCGGGCCTTCTGCCTTTGTTGTAGCTTTTCATAGTAAACATTTCAAACCAATGGAATTTGCATAACGTTTCCTAGTAAATCATTCAGGCCAATAGTCTTTCATTGACTTTTCACCAGAACTAACTCAAACTTACTGTACTGGACATAGTCTTTCCCACAAGGCAACCACTAGGTATAGGATAATACAATGACAAATACGTACAATATTTCAGTTGTCAAAACAATATAAAGTACTCAGCTAAGATGGCCTCATAGGAATTATTAAAGTGGAAATCTTCTCTCTGTGATTTTCTTGAGTGGGACGCCAGCACCAAAACACTTGCATGCTACGATAATCTACGAGATTATATGTAACAAAAGTACTGGTCTACATCCTGTAACTGTGATAACAATCCACTGTTAAAGGACTATTGGCTTTAGCAAATGTTTTTCACAATTTGACCTTTATCGAAACGTTTTTATAACAAACAGATCAGACCTGTGGCATCAGACGTAACTTTTCCTTGTGAACCAATCAGGGCTTTAGCCCTTATAATTGGCTTGTCGCCATAATCAACTCCGACCTGCTGTACTGTATCTTTTATGATGGCATCTGTTCATTTTGAAACCGTTCTTGTAGGTAGAAGACACTTGTCATTTTAATATGACAGGGACTGAAGTTAAAAAATAATTCTGTGTTCAAAGGGCATCTCTTCGCTAATATGAATAACTTAATATTGGTTATAGCTGCATATAAAGGAGCAGTGCCCTGACAGCCTGCACCCATATAAATAGTTTATCAGTGGGCTGCGTGATTGCTTTAATCTGCGCTAAATCGTGAGCTGTAGCTTGAAGTTGAAAGTTGTCGTTTGTTGGACGGGTCACTTTTAGTTTTACAAATGCAGTGCTTTTCATTTTATGGGGCTCAATCTACTCCCTTTTATTAGGTTGAAGCCTATTGCTAACAACTTTGCAAACCTTCCCAGGAAATGCATTCCGCCCACTGCTTACCATTGGTTTTGTGGTTTGTAAATCACAATGGCTTGCTTTCTTTTTGCTGCTTCATTTGGTTTAGGCTGTCCAGCTTGAGTTCGTACATTCCCTTGCCCAAACCTTATTTACTGCATGTATTCTTATCTTATCACA
Source organism: Lissotriton helveticus (assembly GCF_964261635.1). Classification (NCBI taxonomy): domain Eukaryota; kingdom Metazoa; phylum Chordata; class Amphibia; order Caudata; family Salamandridae; genus Lissotriton; species Lissotriton helveticus. Next base: position 1,632,676,008 of record NC_136063.1, read on the forward strand.
TTTGCTATACAGTGAAAGACAGATGTCAAACGTCAGGCTCTGCCTTCCAGGGTGCTTGCTGTTTTACTTTTCTTTCTCTGACTTCAAAGTAAGAAGTTTTGTATGACAATAATGCTGGCTACCCTCAGTGTGTTGGTCGGAAGGCTGTATGATATTTTCTTTTCTAGCACACAAAATTTAAGTATGTAAATGAGCTAGCAGGTATTTCAGAATATATCAGAAGTAGGACTGCACACATGAAGCATTTTTTAGGTCGAGCCTGGGCAGTCCATGTGCTGCTCTGCAAGACATGCTGTATTGGAGTATGGGCTTGAAGCCCCGCTCACTCTCCACACATTTTTCACTGGCCTGTTTCATTGTCCTTCGTAAACTCTGGCTTCTAATTAGTTAATATGGTTGTTAATCCCTCCTTAGTACCGCCTTGTCTTCATTTGTAACCTCCCATAAGGGCTGGCACTTTTACTTCTGTTACACAATATGCCTCATTTAGTTTGAACTACGCAAACAAATGATGGACGGAATCCAGACCGAAGTGCCAAGCCAGGTCTTCCCTGGACCGGAAACCAGCATCCTGGGGCCGGTTTCTGGGTATTACCCTTCATCAGCCAGGCTAGCTTGAATCCAGTGGCACAGTGAGCAAGGGACCCACGTCTGGGCATACCCATCCCACTTAGGGTGCAAAGTGCTACGCAAATAAATGATGGATGGAATGCTGAATAAATCATACATTCACCCCAGTCGAGAAATCTGGGTTAAATCCATCATTCTTTTGCTCGCCATGCCACCCCAGTTTAAACCCAGCCATATGCAAATCAGTCTTGACCCTGTGCCTCATGGGAACAGTACAGACCGAACTGCCAAGCAAGGTCCTCCCTGGACCGGAAATATTACCGGGGTATTACCCTTAATCAGCCAGGCTAGCTTGAATCCAGTGGCACAGTGAGCAAGGGACCTAAGTTTGGGCATACCCATCCCACTGTATGATTTATTCAGCATTCCTTCATCATTTCTTTGCGTAGCACTTATCACCCTAAGTGGGATGCGTATACCCAGACGTGGGTCACTCTGTACTGCACGGCATGCCATGCCACTGGAGTCTACGCTCCTTTCCACCTCTTCACTGTACACTGCATCACTCCACTCTACCTTGCTCCACTCCACGCCACTTCAATCTACTCTGAAACAAACTACTCGACTGCGGTCTATGCTACTCTACTTTAAGCCATTGAACTCCACGCCACTGCAGTCTACTCTGTGCCACTCTACTCTATTCCACTCTATTCTGTGCCACTCTGTCACTGAGCTCCACGCCAATGCAGTCTACACCACTTTACTCAAAAACTATGCACTCTACAGTACCGCACTCTACGCTGCTCTACTCTGCACTTTATGCCACTTCACTCTAGGTCCTCAACTCTACTCCACTGTACAAAGCTCTACTCCATTAAACTATACTCTATGCCACTCCATTCTACAACACTTTACTGCAATCTATGCGTCTCTGAGACACTACTCTACGGAGCTCTACGCAACTCCCTCTATGCCACTCCATTCCACTTTACTCTATTCTGCGACAACTACTCCACTCTACGCCACTCCACTCTGACACTCTATGCCACTCTGTATGCCATTCCACTCTCCTACATGACTGCACTCTATGCCACTGCAATCTGCACTGCTCTTCGCCATGCCACTGCACTCTACGCTAATGCACTCTACACCATTTTACTCCAAACCAATGCACTCTGCTCCACTGCACTCTGCTCCACTGCACTCTACTCCACTGTACTCTACGCTACTCAACTCTGCAAGACTGCACTCTTCACCACTGAACTCAGCCCTACACTACTCTGTACCACTGCACTCTACGCCAATGCACTCTAGGCCAATGCATTCTACACGACTACACTCTACATCACTCCACTCTATGCCGTTCTAACGTATTCTGCACGACTGCACTCCATGCCACTGCACTCTACTCCACTCTACCCCACTTCACTCTATGCTACTCTACAGCACTCCACTGTACCTTGCACCACATTACTCTGTGCCGCTTACCTCTACTGTGAAACGATCTAATCTACGCCATTGTAATATACTATGCACCACTCTACTCTATCTCACAGTACTCTACGCTAATACTGTCTAAATCACTTTACTCAAAACCCATGCACTCTACGCCAATTTACTCTGCACTACTAGGCCACTCGGCTCCACTCTGAAATTTCACTCAATGACACTCTACTATATTAAGCTCCACTCCGCTCTGTGCAACTTCCCTCTATATCTCTCCACTCTGCAACACTCTATTCCACTCTATGCCAGCCACCCTACAACAGTAACTGCTCTATGCAATATCCTCTATGCTACTCCACTCTATTCTACAACCCTTCTCCACTACTCACTCTGTGCCACTCCACCCTACTCTGCCATTCCACTCCACTCTGCCATTCCACTTTTCTACACTACTCCACTCTATACCACTACACTCTACAACAATCTAGTCCGCTCTACACCACTCTACAGCACTCTATGCAACATCCTCTATGCCCCTCCACTCTAGTCTACACCACTCCACGACACTGTACCACTCCACGATACTGTACCACTCCACGACACTGTACCACTCCACTCTGCAGCACACTACTCTACGGCATTCTACTCCCTCCTCCACCACACTCTACAGCACTCTATACCACTCAACTCTTGCCACTCCATGACACTCTACGGCACTCTTTTACCCCACTAGCTCTTAGCCATGCTGAACAGCAGACAAGCTGGTGTACAACATGGCTAAAACATATTGGCAAACCAATACCTCTTGCATAGGCAATACCTATTGGTTTTGCCAATGCTTGTTTATAAACTGACAACATTTAAAAACGAACCTAAATACCTCTCCTGGTCAATCCGCCCCCTCCTCCACCCTTTATGTTTTAGCAGATCCTGTTACTCCCTGGCCTCTTCAATGTATGTAAATGTAATAAGATCGTGATAAATTGTCTTGCTCTGTTAATAAAAATCTTGGTATATTACCGAAAGCAGAAATAATTATTTTCTATTTTCTGAAGTGCAGGTAAGTTGCGTCTCCCCGTATTAGCTAAACAAACCGCAATAGCTGCACACAGATTTTCCTTTTTCTGTGATACTTAAACTCAGTCTACAATGAATATAATGACGCCACCCGATGAATCATTGTTTTTCTTTTTTTAGGTCTGAAGTTTGTGGATTTATTTTAAACCCTCTAAAAGTAAAACCTTAAGAAGCAGAAATAAAGATGGGGACGCCTGGCCATGGAAGGAAACGCACTCCTATTAAAGACAGATTTTCTGCAGAGGATGAAGCATTAAGTCACATTGCCAGAGAGGTATGTAAAAATAATATGAATTATTCATAATCTTACTTACAAATGATTGTGAACGTTCCTCATCTGTACAATAAGCAGTTTAATAACTAATAATAAAGCAGAATTGTAGAAAAACATTATACACTAGCATCCCAATCCACATCCAACCTCACTTGTCAAGTGTCCTCTCTGGCATTGAGGCTACCAGGAGCCTAGTTTTGCACAGTGGAAAAAGAGTTCAAAATGGGAGCCGAGGGCAGGGCACCCAAAACACACCGCGTCTACTTCATACACTGAGGGAGCATGAAACATTCTGTTCGAGGCATATGAGCTGTAGATCACATGTGTTGCATAAGATCGCCTTCTAGTGTTGGGTCCAGATGTTTGCACTTTGTTTTTCTGGAGGCAATTTTCCCTAGTATTTTTCCGCCATCGGGTTCGGATGTACCTCGCTGCGCTCTGGTTCGACGTCGATTCTTCAGTCCTTCTCAGCGCGTATCACATTCACACTCGATGGTATTTTTTCCGTACTGTGTTTCCGTTCGCGTTCCTTTTTCTTCGCGGATCGTGATTGCTATAGAACATTTTAATCTGAGAGCTTGTGGTAGGCCGTCGGGCCTAGCCTCTGGTTCGACTCTCAGTTGATGGAACAAACTCCTTTCAAGTTCTGTCCATGGTGCCATGTGAAATTCTCACACACCGACTCATATGAGGTGTACAACTTGTGTTTGTCACCCGACCACAGAGACCACTGTGATGCGTCCCGAGCTTTCCGCTCCAAAAATACTTTTGGCGATCGTTGGGCCCAACGACGCGACCTGAAGAGACAACATGCAGGTTCCATTCCTGACCTCTTCGGACCTCGATTGGAATAGGAGGAAGGCGACAAGCCCATCGGAGCCGATGAGGAACAGGAAGACATCTTCGTTTCCAAACACAGCTCCGATGAGGATGAAGACATCCGTCGGGGACAATGTACAGTGAGTACAGCCCCTGCCACGACCCACCTTCCACTTCCATAGAAGTAAAAGGCTCCGCCCCAACCTGGGTGCCGAGAACAAGCTTCCGAAGCATAGTAAAAAGCCTTCCGGCTCTGAAAAGCCCAATGCCAAATCGGGCACTGAGCCAAAGACTTTGGAGACGAAAAAAAGTCAGGCACTGTACATCCTCCGTCAGCACCGAAACAAACTTCGGATCCGAAAACCCCAGCAAAGAAAGCGTAGTCGCCGAAACATTCAGAGCCGAAACACATGGAGACGCCAAAGTCACCCAAAAAACATGTTTTCAGTGATCCGATCAAAAAACCGGATCCAAAACAGAAAATCCTGGTTATACACACAAAGACTGGACTTATCACCACTAAAGTGATTCTAAAAAGGAGTGCGACTACGGAAGAGGAATACCATATACCATCAAAAGAGAACTGACGGAACACATCCTTCCCTGCCTCCTCTTCCTCTTCCTTCACCTTCTCTACCCTAGACTATACCTGTGCCAACTTCACCTGAACACTCAACCACCACATACACCTGACAATCAGGGTGATGGGGATGTGGATGAGGATAATAATGATGACCATCAGCCTGGAGACGTGTGGGATGACTATAATCCTGATTCTCCCACTGATAACGACCCGGACATGTATCCTACCAAACCTTCTCCACCAGATGACAGCATAGGATTTGTCGAGTTAAGTAGGGCTGCTACTTAACCATAGAGACCCTCTACACAGAGAATCCCTTGAAGAGGATTTTATTTTCTAGACTACAAAACACACAAGTCTACACACATGTTGCCCATGTTAAAAGGCATGACCAGACATTTTTAAGGATCCTGTTAGAGCATGTTTCCTTACCCCGAGGGTAGATGAAAAATACAAGCCTGCCCCTACAGATCCAGTCTACATTAAAGGTCAACTACCATTAGATTCACTAGTAGTTTCTAATGCACTGAAAAGGGCAAAGTTTCAGACTTCTGGAGAAGCACCACCACCACCACCAAATAAAGAGTCTAAACTCCTTGATGCTTCAGGGAAAAGGATTGCGTCCCAGGCTGCTAATTTCTGTCGTATTTCCAATACACAGGTGTTGCTAGCACGCTATGACCGTGCACATTCTTTTAAGAAGACCTGCCTGGCTGCACATATCAATCTATACTAAACACACCCTTGGATAAGGAACACCTTTATGGGCCGGAAGTAGACACTTCATTGGATAAAATGAAGAAGGATACTGAAGTGGCTAAATCCATAGGAGCACTTCAGTCTCCACAAGGGTTTGGTTCCTTTCGTCGCTCCTTTTATCGAGCAGGATCTAAAAATACTATCTCAGACACTGCGTCCACCTACAAGGGCAATAATCAACCCTCCGGTTCCAAGGGTTTCTATTGAGGCAATTGCAGAGGAAAGAATTAAAAGGGCAGAGGTAGAGGTTCCAATCCATGTACCTCACCATCCAATACAAAACAGTGACTTGCCCATAGTTCCCCCCCGACCACTTAATACCTGTAGGAGGAAGACTGTCACAATTTCTACCAAAGTGGTGGTCCGTAACAACAGACAAATGGGTTCTTCAAATTATCCATTCTGGTAACTGGAGGAATGTTTGGGGGAGTGTTGATGAACTCCAGGCAAAGTCGCACAGACTTCCACTAGAACACCTAAACATTCTCAAAAAGGAAGTAAAATCCTGCTACTAAAACAATCCATAGAGCCCGTACCACCGCAACATCAAGGGTCGGGCGTGTACTCCTTTTACTTTCTAATTCCAAAGAAGGACAGTTCTCCAAGACCCATATTGGATTTTAGAGAACTCAACCTTTACATACAGTTGGGCAACTTCCACATGGTAACATTTTAACAAATACTGCCTCTTTTGCAAAAGGGCAATTCTCTTTCTACTCTAGACTTAAAGGACGCCTACTTTCATATCCCAATCCATCCGGCTCACCGCAAAGTACTCAGGTTTGTGGTTGCAGGTAAACACTACTGTTCAGATTCAAACTTGAAGAAGCAAGACGAAGTAAGGTAGTAAGCTCTTTATTCTGATCATCCACTCAACACTGAGAGAGTGTCAACATTCTATTGTTCACTCTAGGTGAAACGTTCCATTGCACACAGGAAGGAAGTGGAGTACAAGGGAGGGAGAAATCATGGGATGGACAGGTAAAGGGACAGCAGTAATACAAGAAGATTACAACACATCTCCCTATATAGGGGAGGGAGAAATTTATGCTAAGTTTACAAGTCTATCACCACTCCATGTCTGTCCATTCTCCAGACGGACCATGTTTCTGCTTACCTTATCCAACCGGTGAAGAGATTGGGATTTGCTCTGACCAATATGCACATGGGTGGGTTTCCTCACTGGTACGGGATTGTTAGTCTTGAGGTTATGCTCCTTAACCCCATGGTTCTGGTCATACCAACTTTTATAATTCCTTTGATGTTGTTGGGTTTTTCTCTGACCTTCCCAGTGGTTGGGATCAACTTTCTTACCCCCTCCAACCACAGGGGGTTCATCTTGGTGCTAGGTTCTCTTAGAGCCACAAAAGGAGAAATCCATGTGACGAGATTCAGTTCAGTGTAATACGCCCAGATGCACACTCTAAGCAAATCCTCAATCTTGTGGCTATTTGTGATAGCTAGTTGAATATGTTCCTGTATCATGCGGTTTGTCCTTTCCACTAGTCCATTGGCCTTTGGAGAGTAGAGTGCCGTTTCCTCATGTTTGATGTTCAATTCCTCTAGGAACTCTTATCTCCTTGGACATGAATTGCACTCCACTATCTGTGACTAAAATTGCTGATATTCCTTCATTGCAAAATGTTTTTTAGGAATGCGATAAAACTGCTTGTTGTGGTAGAAGACGTGAATTTGAAATTGATCCAGTGGGAGGTATAGTCTACTAAAACAAACATGAACTTCTTTTGGGGCCCCAAGGCTTCCAAAGGACTAATTATGTCAATGGCTAGTTTAGTCCATGGCACAACAGGTACCTCTACTGGAGACAAAGGAACTTTGCGTAGGGTTTTGGTTGTTATCACTTTAGCACAGCTGATGCATTCTTTGACTTTCAGCTCCACAATTGAATCCATTTTGGAAACCGGAAGCAATTTCTCACGTTATTCTTTGTGATGCTCCTTCCTAAGTGCCAGATCTATTATTTTATTTCTGAGGTCAACAGGTGGAACAATTTTCTCATTGCGATACACTTTATCGTCTATAGATGTTAGTTCAAATCTTGCCTCCCAAAATTCCTTAATCGCTTCAGTGACCTCAGTACGTTTATCAGGTCGGCCATTGACAATTAAATCTTTCAAGGTGTTCATATTTACATCTTTTCTCATACCCTCTTCCCATTCTTCTCTAGTCAGGGACGGTAGTTGGATGACTAAGATGGGGATATCTAATTGTTCTTCTTGTGTACTGGCACATAGGAGGGACCTAGACAAATAACCCCGCCATCACATTCTCTATACCAGGTAAGTATTCCACTCTAAAGCAAAAGTTTTCCAACCCAAGCAACCACTTTGATATGCGCGGAGAACTGCATTGAATGTTTTTAGACTAGAACATGAATGTCAGCGGCTTGTGGTCTGTACGAATGGTGAATTTGGTACCCCATAGATAGAATTTAAAGTGATTAACGGCCCAAAATATTGCTAATGCCTCTCACTCGATGACCGAGTAGTTGCGTTCGGTAGGACTCGGAGAACGGGAAGCAAAGGCTATGATAGTTTCACCCCTCTCCCTTCTTTGAAGTAATGACGCCACCAACCTATTGTTAGAATCATCTGTGGTTAATATTGTTTTCTTTTTGGGGTCAAAATATCCTGGGGCAGGTGATTCAATTATCTCCTTCGTCAACATGTCCACCATTTTGCTGTGCTTCTCTTTCCATGTAAATTCTTTGTGTTTTTTTAACAGTTCACATAATGCATCACATTTCTCCCGAAAAATCTTTACAAACTTGGCTATATATTCAATTAGGCCTAAGAAGAATTTGAGTTCCTCTTTGTTAGTCTGGTATGGAGCATCACGGACTGCTTGAATTAAACTGTATGTCTGAAAGCTTCTTGGGAGATGGTGTGCTCAAGGTAGTCTACAGAGCCTACTTTAATCTTACACTTGTCACGTTTCACTGTCAACCCTGCTTCTGAAAGTCTCTTGCAAACTGTTTTAAAAACGATATCGTGCTCTTCAGCAGATGACCCATAAATCAGTATGTCATCTTGGAAGCACAGGGTGTTTGTGATGCCCATAAGGATTTGCTGCATTATTTTTTTTAAAACTGCTGCAGAAATATCTGATTTACTTATTTTTACACCTGAATCTCCCCAGCATTTTTTGTAATCATCCATATTGAGTAAGGTGAATGGAGAGCAAGAGTCTGCAAACATTTACACTGGCTTATTATCAAATAGGACAATGCCCTTAGAATAGTCAAGTTTGGAACCCCACCCTCACTTTTTACTTGAAATACAAACTTCTGACGTTAACCCTCTACATTGACCATTTTAACTTGGTTGCTGTCCCCATCCCTACAAACACTAACAAAGTGCCCTCTTTTGTTACATCTCTTACATGTGACACTATGGGCAGAGCAATGAGGACTGTTGGCCAAGTGATTACTGCTGCCACATCTAAACCATTTCAAACCAGAACTTTCTTTTATGGGTTTGTTGACAGGTACATCTTTGTTTTTTACTTTGAGTACTTCGCTGTGTACTTTGTCTACTTGGGCAGAGGCAACTATTTACTCAGTAACCTTCATTTCTTTCAAGCACTTGGCTGTGTGCCTAATGGATTGTGCTAAAGTATTTGAGTGTGGGGTTTCTTGCAAGTAATTTTTCTTGTATTCTACTACTATTTGTGCACCTGACTAATTGATCCCTTATAAGGGAGTCATTGAGTTCCCCCAAATCGCATAGTTGGGTGAGTCTCCTCAATGCTGCTATGTAGTTGTTGATAAACTCATTTTTTTCCATGCACACGGCTAAAGAATGTGTGACGTTGAAGGACTACATAGGGGAGAGGTGTGGTGCCGCAGCCAGGGCTACTGACGTTGGAATCTGGGGATCACGGTTTGATCCCCTTGCCGGCGGCAGATTAGCCCAGCACCATGTGACTCTGGGCAATAGCTTGCTTAATCTTTCTGACGGCCCTCAGCGCCTGGAGACCCTTAAGGGTGATTGTTTGCGCTTTACAAATGTGTATTAATAATAATAATAATAATAATAATAATAATATTATTATTATGTTTACTTTATCCCTAGAATGTATTTCTAATGTAACATCATACACATCTAAATAGTCATCTTATTTAACCTCTGGTCCTGGTAATGTTTCATATACTTTGCGACCATGCACTCCCAAGTTATGCAAAAGAATATGTTTGCGTACTGCCGAAATTCCCCCGCCCCCATGGCAATTAAATATGATTCAAATAACTTTGTCCAGTCTTTCCAGTGAATTTACGGTCATCAACTGTCATTTAAAAAGGATGGTGGTTGGCTAATACCTGGAGTAACCATAATGAAAGGACAAGTGCAAAGGATAAAGGAAAGCAACACAAAATATAAGAGGAACAATGTTGGATTACTATAGTAAAGACACAGTAGTGCTGGGAATGAAACACTGCAATGTATATAAGAACAATGAGAGTGTGAAAAGATCACAAAATCTCCTTATTGGAATAACCATGTGTGTGCCACCGATAAACGGGCACACTGTCACAGAGCATTAAAGGTGCAGGAATAAGGGGAATAGCACACACAACTAATGAACCTTTGTCATAAAGTACGAATGTTTAGATGGTGTGTATGTCACCATAGGTAGATGCCACACTGTGAAGGTGAGTGTACCACGATGGTTGAAATTGAAAATGTGAAGATGGTGTGTTTGTGTGTGTGTTTGTGTGTGTGTTTGTGTGTGTGTGTGTTTGTGTGTGTGTTTGTGTGTGTGTTTGTGTGTGTCTGTCTGTCTGTCTGTCTGTCTGTCTGTCTGTCTGTCTGTCTGTCTGTCTGTCTGTCTGTCTGTCTGTCTGTCTGTCTGTCTGTGCACATGGATGACACGCTGTGAAGTGAGTGTATCACCGATGGTAGAATTAGAACATTTTACCTCTGGAACCACACTGGAGGCACAAGGGGTTACAGAAGCTGTACAGGCATGCCCACCGTGCTGAGGAGATACGTCGACGAACGTAGCTGAGAATACTTCATGAGAAGTGGGCGTCGATAATTGGAAATGCCGGTTACCTCAGGGCGAACACGTTGACAGCTAGAGGGAGCTGTTATTCGAAGTGCGTGGTGTGGAGAAGAACAGTAGAATCATGGCTGAGGCCGTCTGTCACCACGCTGAGTTGCGATGGGATCCAACAGTTGTGTGCGGGTCTACTGAAGCCTGACAGGAAGGCAAACTGTCAGCACAGCGGGAACCGCACCTGTGAAGAGACACCGATTGTCAGAAGCAGCTGACAGGAACAGTGTCGCTGTGCAACAGCCAGAAAAGGGGGGGGGGCGGCTCCACACCCGGCTAATACAAAGAAGGCCAATGGGGCAGCAGGATTGCCCTCAGTATACTGGACTCTGCAGCCCTGCAACAGCTCGCTGCGAACAGACACGCTCAACGCTCCGGGGAATGCAATGGCCCTGGCTGAAACAGATCAGCTGTCGCACCACAGGACACCTCATACGTGTGGAGATGCCAAAAGTCCGTCGCAGCTGAAAGAACGGTGTCACTGGGACTCCGGAAGACAACTTTCGGCAGGGCTGGTTCCAACCACAGTGGTACAGTCATGAAAATTGGCAAAATGAATAGGAAGTTGCAGGAGTCCGCCAAGGTCCCAACGCTGGAGTGCTGAGAGAGACTTCCTCAGTCCCTACCTTGGCAGCAATCTTCACAGAAACGAAGCTCCAAATAAGCTGTGGCAACCGTAGATAGCGTTTAGCAGATCACGCCTTACATAATACTGTTGCAATAAAGACACCCAACACTGCGTGAAGTAAGCAACGAAGAGTGAAGAACAGCTCTTCAGCTTCCCGATGTTGGCATCCAGACGTAGTCTTGGAAAGAGCACTGAAAGGGGAGATGGTCAGCTGCCCCATGCACAGATCGTCGCCGGTGTTAAGATTCAAACTTGAAGAAGCAAGACGAGGTAAGGTAGAGTAAGCAAAGCGGTGGATGGAGACTCCAACCACCGCTTTGCTTACTCCACTAGCCCCATTTAATATCATTGTCATTTGTGTTGTTTATTTATTTCCTCTTTTTTCTACTTGTGGTCTAGTATGTCTTCACATATTTTTCTATAATGTTTGCCATTGATCTTTTAATGCAATATGTGTATATATATAAATAAGAAATGTTCAACAAAAATGAAGAAAATAATTTAAATAAAGCAAAAAAATTTGATTTATATACAAACAGCAAGTCTAGTTTTGATCAGTCCTAGCCACATGTCATAATACTTATTTGTATGGTTCCTTTGGGTTTGTTGGCTCATTAATTTAGCTCACTACTGTCTGCTTTATAAAAAAGAGTTCAAATTATTCCCTACAAGTAGTGACTGCATTAGTAGTAGGGGTCCCCTTCTTTCCAAATTGTAATAAAAGATTACAACAACTACCAATTCAAAGTGCTCCCATTCGGAGTCACCACGGCCCCCAGAGTCTTCACAAAATGTCTGGAGGTCGTAGCGGCGCATCTCAGAAGACAAAGCATTCATGTCTTCCCCCTATCTGGACGACTGGCTCATCAAAGCCTGCACATACCAGCAGTGTCGCAAGCACACTTCAGTAACCATTCAGCTGCTTCAACAGCTAGGGTTCTCAGTCAATGTGTTAAAATCACATCTTCAGCCAAGCAAAGTTCAGGATTACCTAGGAGCCAGTCTTGATACTCAGAAAGGCTCTAACGTATCCCAATGCAGCAAGAATTCGAAACATTCAGGCACTCATTCTCAAATTTCAACCCACTCAGTCACTTCCGGCTCGAGTGTTCATGCAACTCCTGGAAATGATGGCCTCTTGCATCATGAGCGTTTGCCATGCCAGGTTACACATGCGTCCACTTCAAGAGTGTTTAGCCTTTCAAGATCACCTATATGACAAAGCTGTGTTAGTCCGAACCAACAACATCACAGCTATGTATTACATACAAAAACAGGGGGGGGCGCACTCTCTCCATCTGTCCCACTTAGCCTAGGACATCTGGAGGTGGGCGATTCACCACAACATTGATCTCCTAGCAGAACACCTCCTAGGAGTCAACAATCAGATTGTGGGCCTCCTTAGCAGGCAGAGGTATCAAATACACTAGTGGGAACTTCTCCACCCATAACTCCAAGCTTGGGGAGTCCCTCACATAGACCTGTTCGCAACACCTGAAAACGCAAAATGCCACAGCTTCGCCTCCAGGTATCCACACCTGTTGTCCAAAGGCAATGCTGTGTGGATTAATTGGTCAAGGATATTTGCCTACGCTTTTTCACCTCTCCCATCAGTGGTTTGGAAACTCAGGCAAGCATCGTTCATGCTAATACTAGTAGCTCCAGCATGGCCACATTAACCCTGGTTCACAACCCTGTTGGAATTCTCTCTGGTACCACACCAAAAATTACATTTAACTCCCAGTCTCCTCACACAGTGCCATGGCGAAATCAAACACCCAGATCCCAAACAGCTGAACCTTGCCATCTGGCTCCTGAAGTCACAGTTTGGTTACCTCAACCTCCCACCAGACTGTATGAACATTATTAGAGAGGCCAGAAAGCCTACCACAAGGGCCTGCTATGCAGCCAAATGGAAGCGTTTTGTTATCTATTGCAATAACAATCGCATCAGCCCCCTTGATGCTTTCATACACAACATACTGTGCTACCTTTTGCATCTGCAGCAGTCAGCATTGGCCTATACATCCATCAGACTGCATCCTGCTGCCATAGCAGCTTACCTTCAAAATAGACAACATTTTTTGCTATTTTGAATGCCTGTCATCAAAGCATTTAAGGAAGGGCCAAAAAGGGTAATACCACCAAGACTTCCACCTGCCCCAGTATGGAATCTTAACATATTCCTCACAAGGTTAATAGGTCCGCCATTTGAACCCATGCACGAATGTGAACTACAGTTCCTTACTTGGAAAACCGCTTTCCTCATTGTAATCACTTCATTGAGGAGAGTGGGTGAACTACAGGCACTAACCATAGAAGAACCCATCTTCCAGTTACATAAAGATAAAGTAGTTCTTCGTACCAACCCTAAATTTCTACCTTAGGTTGTATCTGCATTTCACATCAATCAGTCGGTTGAACTACCTGCATTCTTCCCTCAACCTGACTCTGTTGCAGAGCGAGCTTTACATACCTCAGATGTCAGAAGAGCTATTTTGTACTACACTGAAAGAATAAAATCATTTTGTAAAACCAAACTACTCTTTGTAGCTTTTGCACCACCTCACAAAGGCAATCCTATCTCCAAATCAGGAATTGCTAGGTGGATTGTCAAGTGTATACAGATTAGTTATCAAAAAGTCAAAAGAACTCTCACAGCTTCTAGAGCACATTCCACTCGCAAGTTAGGGGCTACTATGGCTTTCTTAGGGAATATCCCCATTACTGATCTTTGCAAAGCTGCAACATGGTCCAAACCACGCACATTCACAAACACTATTGTGTAGATGTGTTAGCAAGACAACAAGCTAATGTGGGTCAAGCAGTACTTAAAGCGTTATTCCAGACACTTCCAACAGTTAGAGGACAGCGACCGCTTCGGGGACACTGCTGCATAGTCTGTGCAAAGCATGTGATCTACAGCTCACATGCCTCGAACGGAAAATACTACTTACCCAGTATGCATCTGTTCCTTGGCATGTAGAGCAGTAGAATCTCATGTGCCCGCCCACCTCCCCGGGTACCTGTAGCTGCTATAGTTCTCTGGTTTACTACACATACTTACGCATGGACATCTCTATTCTTTACTACTTCTCCCTTTCTCTTACCCTCTGCGGAAAACAATCTGAAGATGGAGTTGATGACCATGCGCACTTTCACCTAAGGGAGGAGTCCCCTACCTCGTGACTAGGGAAAACCTCTTCCAGAAAAACAAAGTGCAAACATCTGGACCCAACACTAGATGGTAATTGTATGCAAAGCATGCGATTCTACAGCTCTACATGCCAATAACAGATGCATACTCGGTAAGTAACATGTTCCTTCTTTTGAGGTGGTAAGGTGAAGGGACTGAAGAAATGCATTTGGAGAGACCCAGAAAAGTGGGGAAGCTTGAGGACAGCAATTAGTATTTTGTTTTGTAATGGTGCTTTGACTGTTACTCTAAGTTGCAGTGAAGAGTCCGGTATACCAGGTATCGTCATGCAAATGTGGTCTGATCCACTTGGAAAATGCTAAACTTAGCACTGCCTCCACTTAAATGGTTCTAAGCTGAAATATAAACTCTGTAAAAGGCAAGGACTAAAACTATTGGAGTGGGTTTATTGGTATACAGGGACTCCTAGTTTGTTACAGTAAGTCTTTTGAATACAAATGTTTTTGTTTTGGAGAAGTGATATGGATAAAGGTTGAAAATTATGTTTTTAACCAATCCGGAGAGGAGTTTTTCTGCACAGTTGTAAGGACACTTTTGGGTGTATGCTGAGGGCTACCGTTTACTGTCAATGCACTGTAATCAGTTCATAGATGTTGCTGCCCCACTTAATTTGCAGCAGCATGTGGGTTTGGTAGGTGCCTAATGAACACAGTATGATGTCCAACATGCCTACACCCCTTTTCCCCAAATACACATATCATACTCAAGAATAGATGAGAACTATTTGTTGAGTGTCTGAATGACAACTGCCCATATTTACTTCGGGGATTAGTGAGCGGATAAAGTTATAAAAGATGGAAAGTGCATCAGAAGGAAATCTGAAAGCATACATTTTTAGAGAATGTTATCAGGAGGTTTACTTCACCAGCAGAAAAAATGACTAACAACAAAGTGGTTATTTAAAAGGTTTAAGGCTATTTAGGTCTAGTCTTCGTAGGTCTAATCCGAAAGCAACATTCCTCTTTGATGACCGAGATCGAGCAGAGGGAGGTCTTCAATTCAGACGAATATCCGGGACCTAAAAGCTACACAGGCCTTTTTATATTTTGACCCTTTTACATCTTGATTTAATTGATATCTACACATTAAATAGTTCTGTGATTGGTGAGGATATATTGGTATTTGCGAAACGCAGAAAAATATCAATGTTCTTCCCATGGTCCTCTTAACTTCTCCGAGTAGCTTGTGAGCTACTGGAAGCTCTCCAGCTACTTATCAGTAGCTCTCCTGTGTGTGCCCCAGCCTACTTGCTTGGTTGAATTAATATACAAATACCAAAATTTGGAGTGTCTATTCGAGTAAAATATGTTTATTTTCAGAACTCATACACTGATATTTGAAGAATTATAATCTAGTTTGCAAAATATATTTAAAGCTGATATTTGAGTGATAATTCATGTGGCATTAGGGAGACTTTTTACAAATATTATTACCTTGCTGTCAGAGGCATTGCAGCTATGGCTGTTATTCATTTCCCATGCAGAGGCATTCCATACTGAGAGCCTTTTTCATATTACTTCTCACAGCCATGCCTAACGCA
The DNA here is from genome assembly GCF_964261635.1 of Lissotriton helveticus. Lineage (NCBI taxonomy): Eukaryota > Metazoa > Chordata > Amphibia > Caudata > Salamandridae > Lissotriton > Lissotriton helveticus. The sequence continues at coordinate 1,632,691,997 of NC_136063.1, forward strand.
CTTAGGTGATCGCTGGTAGTATTCATGCATATTGTGTCTACTAATGTTATCTTTTCTGATGTGGTCCGATTCGAACACTGATAATATTAGTAACACCCTATACGTTTAATTGAACTTAAGTAGCTCTTATTACAGAAAAGTTTGGGGACTCCTGTTTTAACCTAAATGCTAAGGTCTACTGGTAAATTCCACTTGAACGCTTAGCAGAACTATGTGAAGAAAACACAAGGAAAAATATTAAGTTTTCCTTTATATCATTAGATGTAGAGAAGGCTTTCATCAGATAAAGCTGTACATTATTGGTGAAAACAATTGCTTGTTTTGACCAAGGCCCATAATTCTTTAACATGCTTGCTAAAATAAAACCATCTGGACCTCCAGAAGCATGGCGAACTTCATCACTTCTTGAAACCATGTGTGTCTTATCTGTGAAGATGAACAGTGGTGGATGAGAAGCTGGATCAGTTGAAGTTCATGTGCTGAGTGTAGTGTGTTACTGATTAGACCCTGGATACTGTAGTCTACAGACAGGCCTGACTGTTACCCATCACTGCCTCAGAAGTGCATAGCAGCATTATCTACATTCTTTGCTACAGCCCCATTGATGAGGTGTTGGACCAGTTTAAGATGAGAGCAGATTCTGTCTTGGTCATTGTGATCTCTACTAAAGTTGGACCTAAAGGTTTTGTGTCCTTCGTGTCTGTCGGGGTCTAGCTCTTCCATGTTTTTGAGGCTTTCAAATCTGCTGTTGAATTGTCATTTCATAAGTTACTGTACGATTAAACACCCTCCAACACCTGTTTTTGTGCCACACTGCCCCTCTTAATTTTTCTGCCCTCTACCTTCGATCTATTTATAGGAACACTTCTGGGGATTGGCAGCTTTAAACTAACACTAGAGATAGGAAAATCAGTGTTTTAGTCCGTGTTAATGCTCCTGCATGTTACAAACATAATTATATTGACATACTATGAGCAAAATAATTGTCAGAGTCAATCTATCGTCGCAGGAGAATGAGGCAACAAAAAGTACAGCAGACTGTTTGAATAGTATGTACTTCAGAACTTATGTAATGCGCATTCATAATATATGTACTTATATGTATGTTATCCTTTCCACGTTCTAGGAGAAATGCTAGCACTAAATAAAACAAAAAGTAAATACAACTTTTTATCATCATCCTGGATAGGAGGCTTATCTAAAACTGACCTTTATCCATCAGTTCCCATGACCCACTTCTTCTATTACCCTTACTCGTTTTTAAATCCTCTAACCCTGCCCTGTTCACCTTGGTCCTTATGTCAGTCTTGCTTCCATGTGTTCCGAAGTGGTCTCTTGGCGATACCTTAGTACTATATATAACGCAATCAATAAATATATTCAGAGGTAAACACACAAAGTGTAATATGTAATTTATTATCACTATTGAATGTGGGGTGTGAACCAGGACTGGGGAGGGGGTCAGCAGCACCTTCCCTTCCTCTACAATGGTAATAACCTGTGCTTTACTTTCTGCAGATTTGCCCATGTAGTGTATGCCATGCTTTTCATCAAGTACATTAGTGAAAAGCGCACATATTCAGATCACAACCTAAATGACTTTCATTGCATACTCCTTTAGTGTGAGCAGTGGACATCCAGCAGCACAGATAATCCAGAAATGGATCGGTATTAAAGTATTGAAATACTGAAACGGGATTTGAACGTTGCAGTGTGGGAATAAATGCTTAATTATTCATTTATTGCTACACTTGTTCCAAATAACTTTAACATGTTTTGTTGATCCACGTTTAATTTAAGTGTCATGGTTTATGTAGCGTATTTGGCTGCTTTTATTATACAAAATGCAGTGATCTAAAAGCTCAGATTTCACAGGGAACCAGTTCTTTTCATCATAATGGCAACCCTCAACCCACCTACTTTGCAGAGTGTTATCATTGCCCACCCTGTAGAGCTTCACAGCTGCTAGGATTATGCAGCATGTAGGACTTAATTATACAATTGTTTTCTAAATGATGCTGCAAAAAAATGCAAACTGCTGCACATCAGTTGGAAGTTGCTTTTTCGTCTATTTGAGTTAAAAACCGCATTTTTTGTGAAATTTGGAATTTATTTTACAAATGCTGTACATTTTTGTAGTTATGTAATGATGCTGCAGCTTCAGAATCTCGTAAAGCCACTCTCCTTCGCCGTTCTCCGTTTTTGTTGTTAATTTATTAAAGCAAAACCTCTAAACATTCTAATTCCAACCAGTGGCAATTGTTAGCTGGTGTAGTCTTTCAAAATTACATATAATGTTTGTAAATCACGGAGCATGTGCTATAGATCAGTATTGATCGTTTTAGTTTTTAAGGTCGAGCCTAGGCAGCGCATGCGCTGCTCTGCGAGGCATGCTGTATTGGGGTAGGGACTTGTAGCGCTGTCCACTCTCCGCCCAACTTTTTCATTGGCTTGTGTCAAGGTCCACTGTAAACTGTGCCTGGTCCATTGGTCAAAGGGATTAGTAGTCCGTCCTAAGTACCGCCTTGTCTCATTTTGTAACCTCCCAGGACGACACCCCCGGTTACGTGTGTTGTTGCTCAGTAGGCTTTAATTATAGCCTCCGAGCACTATTTTCTCAAATTGCTTTGTCCCGCCTGCTGTTGCCGGCAGGTCTCGCATTCTCATAATGCTTTTTAAAACTTTTATAGCACGCGTTTGCAATGCATAGGTCTCGCATTTGCAAGAGTTTAACCCCTTTGCTCCGCGCGTCGGCCAATGGCCGTAGCGAGCACTACCTGGCCAGTGCTTCCCACGTCCGTTGGCCGACGCGGCCCTGCCCACACGTTAAACCACCGCACCGCTACAGAATTTGCGGCGCGGTTAAGCGGCTAAAACCGCTGCACTGCAGCGGAATTTACGCCGCAGTTAAGCGGTTGAGCTATTGGCAGTGTAAATAAAAATGCCTTTTATTTATCCATTTTAAAAACAACACATAAATAAAAGGCACACACTTAGTAAGAATGTATCTGTTTTATAATAATGTTCTTGTATTTGTAGCATTGAATGATGTCATCAGTGATGTCTTATATAAGAGCATTAGCAATGTATAGCAAGGGTACAAATATGGTTATTTTACCTGACCATACAGGACTAATTTCAGTGTTTTTAGATTGGTTTTTTTTTCAGTGAATGTGAGCCTTTTCGTATAAGCATAAGTTGAGATCTTAAAACCAAAGCTAACCAAGATTTGACTTTCATATGATGTTTTCTTCATTGAATTTCTGGGTTTTTGTTTAATCCTATACCACATCCAACTGATCCCGACACCAATGTTGCTAATTTTCTACTGAAGCCTTGCAGCAAACTACCTCTGGCTGTGTGGAGTACGGAGTTTGCTATAGGACCTCCGCCCAATGTGCCACAGGCTCTACCCCTAACATGCCTCAGGCTCTACATGTAACGTGCCGCAGCCTCCGCTCCTAACATGCCGCAGGTGACTAGCCCCTGCAACTAACTTCCGGCTGTGTACATCATGCCACTGGGTGCTTGCTCCCACTTTGCACAGCTGGCTATGTGCATTAGGAGTGGGCCACAGGGCCTGCGGCCTACCCCAGCAGCCAGTCTCTTGCCAGACCCTGTGTACAACCTGCTGCAGGTGGCCAACACTGTAGTGCCCGCCTAAGCCCTGTGTTTATCTCTACCCAGGGGTTTTGCATGCACAGCAAGGTTTGGCTGTGGCCATGTCCCACACCAAATCCAATACAGGGACAGCCAACACCCACTGCACAAAAATTCTGGGCATGTGTTGCTGAGGGTTGGACGCTGGCCCTGTACCCATCCCCGCATGGGAGGCCGAAGACTTGTTATGCAAGTTTTTTTTTTTGTTGTACTGGACCTTTTTGGGCAGAATTTATGAAAGCCCTTTTTATAATCTAGAACTTAGAGTAAGAAAATTTACTTTTCCTCTACTTTTACAGTTTCTACAGTTTTTTTCCTGAAATTCAGTCCTCGATGGAAAAAAAACATTTATATATTTTTTTCAAGTGACAAATGTGTGGTGTGTAAAAATGTTGCATTTTTTGTAATAAGTGGCAAATAGTTGAAGCCTTGGAGGGGCGTGGCTAAGACGGCTTCAATGGAGGTCGTGCCTTGCTGAGGCTCCACGATCGGTCAGGCATCTCGCCCGCTTCATTGCGTCAAACCCCGCTGCAAGACCGATGTTCAGGTATCTGAGCATGAGGAGCACTGGGTGGTGATCTCTAAGACACGTGGATGAGTGGCTCTGGCATATAATGAGACTTTATTAGTTTCGGCGCCCTGAATCAAAATGACGCCTCCCCGTCTTTAACCCTACCTCTGGATAGACCAGGTCAGCACCACACGTCATGCTTCCACGGCTCGACCCTCGGCGTAAGAGACACCGAGCAGAGGACTGAGGGAGCAAAGACCTGCACACAACACTGTGCAGGAGTCCACCGCGAGCCCAAGGGAAGCACCGGGGATCGGACAAGAGAATTGAAGCTGCCCTGACTCCTCCCCCATAGCGGCACCGTCTAGAGACAGATCGTGTGCCTACAAGTCGGCAATTTACTCCACGGACAATTGGTGATTACCTGTGGTGACGCCCTGCACCTGAGAGCGGGGAGTGTGATTTCACCCCCTCACTCCTGGCATCAATTGGGACACAGACAACCGCCGGGGCTGCCTGGACTTAAAATGGCACCTGAGAGCCTTCGCGGCTAAAACTGACCATGAGGGGGAGGCAGATCACCACGGGGACACTGCAACAGAGCTCGAGAGGTAGGCTTTGAGGCCCCTTAAGTTACCTGCAGTCCCCTCCCTATACAGACCTGGACTGGTCAGAGGCACTACAGGATGCCTTAAGATGGCCGCCTGGCTGCCAGGACAGCACCCATTTTGATCCAGCCTCCTTCTCCTCTCACTGATATCTTTGGAGTGAGGCCTTCCAGCGCCCATCATATGGACTGAGCTCCCGAGGCTCATCCTAACACGCGCACATTGAGTACCCACGGGGAGGTGGGGTGTGGTCTAGGCTGGTCCATAGGTGACTACCGAAGGGGGGACTACGAAAGGTTTCCTGGGCTGGAGGACCGCGCAAACGATGGACAGTACACAGCACCAGAACCTCAGGGGACATCAGCTCCACGCAGCATAGTGGGGAAGCCAAGGTTCTCGCAGGACACGATAGTACCAGAAACCGTGCCAGAGAACCTACTGAACACCCGCACCTCGTCTAAGACGCCAGCAACCCCCCTCGGACCACCCCATTTCAAACAAGCTCAACCAAGTCCTGGCAGCTATTGAGCTCTCGAGGAACGTCTCGGCACCCTGACCACGGACATTAGCCTCCTCCTGGACGACTAACGCAAATTAGCAGGCAGAGAAGAGGACGGAGAAAAAGTCATGGCCGAAGTGCGGCCCACCGTCAACATAGAACAAAAAACCCACCAAACCATCATAGGTCGCCACGACTTGGAAGGGCGCTCGAGGCGCTGTAACATCCGTGTGCTGGGACTTCGGGAGGGAATTGAAGGTATGGACCTGGTGAAGTACATTGAAGCATGGGTGAAATCCTTCACTCCAAACACAGGCCTCACGACCTTCTTCTTCGTCGAACTTGCCCATCGAGTCCCGGCCCACAGACCTCCACCAGGAGCCCCACCCCAACCAATGCTAGCGAAATTCCTGCACTTCAGGGATCGGGATACGGTGCTCCGGGCCGCCAGACAATCGAGCAACATAAGGGTTGAAAACAAGCAGGTCATGATCTTTCCAGATTACGCAAGGCGCGGTGCAATGGCAAAGATCATCGTTCCTGGAGGTGAAACGCAGGCTACGAGCAAATAATATACAATACTCCCTTCTATTCCCAGCCGGACTCAGTCGTCCACAAAGACTCCACCATTTTCTTCGCGACCGCTGAAGAGGCCCACGATTAAGCGGATCTGCACTGCACACAGCGCTCCAGGGAAGAGACCACACAAGATCGGAGATCAGGGGCACCGCGAATCAGGAGGCGCAGAGTGAAGCAGCGAGGTAGCGAAAGAGACAGTACAACATCACCTCACACCCTGGAATCTCCGGACTTGGAGCAAATCATGCAGGAGCGACGAAAGGCTCTCCATGCACTCACTGAACAGGCCTCCCAGCCTGCAGACGACATAGACCGGGCCCCACATCTCTTCTCCTCGGATGAAGACTGAGACAGTGAAGGGACATCTCCTAGAGAGGACTCAATCACCCCACCCTTGGTCACCCCCTAGACTGCTGACATAATTTGAGAAATGCAAAAAGAACAATTGATGGACAGAATGCCGAACAATTTCATACATTCACCCCAGTACAGATATCTGGGCCTAAATCCATAGTTTTTCTGCTCACCAGGCCATTCTAGTTTGGACACAGCCATATGCAAATCAGTCTTGACCCTGCGCCCAATGGGGACAGTCCAGCCCGAACTGCCAGGCCAGGTCCTCCCTGGACTGGAAACAAGCATCGTAGGACCGGTTTCGGGCTTTCATCCCTCATCAGCCAGGATAGCTTGACTCCAGTGGCATGGAGAGCACGGGACTCACTGATGAGGGTTATGAACCCGAAACCGGTCCCAGGATGCTTGTTTCCGGTCCAGTGAAGATATGGCTTGGCAGTTCGGGCTGGACTGTTCCCTTGAGGCACAGGGTCAGACTGATTTGCATATGGCCATGTCTGAACTGGGGTGGTGGATTGATCTAAAGAATGATGATGGATTAAACCCAGATCAGTTGACTTGGGGTGAGTGTTTGATTTGCTCAAGCGCTCTGTCCATCATCCACTTTGGTATCGACATAATTTGATAAACCTCCTAATGGCATATGGGGATAAAACTACCCGCTAACAGCCCAGCGCTGCCCTCCGCAGCCGAAGCCCACTTATCCCACACATGCAGCATTTCCATGATGGTTCCTAGACCAGATGACGTCCATTGATCCTACAATAGCCCATTCGGGGAACCACCTCGCAGGAATGCACGGCTGACCCCAAGTTACGTTTTTGCACTCTCCCCCTCTATGAGAGTCAGTTTGGACGTATCTCTCCCAGCGACAGATCCTCAGTATTGGGACTTTTTACTTCTCCCAGTTATTTGTTTACCTCCCCCATACACCAAGACCTCCCGCTTCCACCAACATGAAGGGCGGGGCGCCCACCTACAGATCCACGTTATATAACTGGTAACGTCACCATGCAATGGGAGGAAGGCCACGCATCTCCTGAGACTCATCGCCACAACAACGCAACCTATCACCCGCCATGACCCAAACAGATTTGACTTTTCTTGCATTAAACGCAAGAGGGATACACACGGCTAGGAAGCGCTATGCGATATTTGCATACATTAAACGCCAGCAGGCGCAGATCATCCTACTGCAGGAGACTCCTCTCACACGAGGGTAACTGGGCAAACTTCAGAAGAAGTGGCGGGGCGCACTCTGTGCCATAACCTACTCTGCGCCATAACCTACTCTGCATATGCGCGGGGAGCCCTAATCTCGATTCGACCGGGTGTCCCCTTCCGAGAAACCGGCAGGAAGATGGACCCCGAGGGACGATACACACTACTGGAGGGGTTATTAAACGGTCAGCCCATCCTCATGGGCAGCATAAATGCCCTCAACGCAGACCAGGCGCCATTTTGGGAGACTCTGCCGAGCACCCTGGCAAATTTTACATCCTCACCATGGATATTAGGGGGGATCACAACTGCTCCCTAGATCTCACACTGGACATATCTCACCCACCAGCCAGACACTCGCACGCCCACACCCACACTGCTGGACTGCGAGCTTGGGCCACCCATTGGTCATTAACGGACTTGTGGCGACACACACATCCGACCACTAAAATCTACTCATTCCACTCTATCCCTCACAACCTACGAGTCCGCTTGGACTGCTTTATGTGCACACAGACTATCCTCCCACTTATTCGACATTCTGACTACTTGGGTAGGGTTATATGGGACCACGATGCACATATCATGACTCTCCGGTGGCGTCCACCCACACCCCCAATTCCCACGTGGCGACTTCCAAAGGACTGTCTCACGGACCCAGTATTCTAACCTGAGCAGTCAGAAACCATATAGCACTATTTTTCAGAAAACACTGGCCCCACACAAGCAGAAGCAATTGAGTGGGACGCCTTCAAGGTGGTCTTACGGGGAGCATGCATCTGGCAATCACAGGGGTACGGCAAACATTAGAGAGGGCGGTACAAACCACAGAACAACAAGTGGCACGTCTTTCTAAAGCAGCAGACCAACAGGAGATCCCCCACGCACTTAGCTGAAGCCAAAACCAAATACGAGAAGGCATGTGTAGACCTGCAGTGATATAACTTTTGCACTTAACCTACCAGAGCCCACAATGTAGGAAACCGCGCCTGCACCCTACTAGCCTGGCTCATTAGACAGGACACGCAAAGCAGCCTATCACCGGCATTAGGAATACTGCGGGTGGGGTGGTATATGCACAGGCGGACATAATATCAGCCTTTCACGGCTGCTACACCACACTCTACAGGGAACCGATCCAGGACAGGGAGGAACATTTTCATAATATACTGGCCACAGACACCATAGCCCAGATAACAGATGAAGAACGGGAGTCTCTGGCCGACCCACTCATGGCGACAGAGATCAAACACGCCATCCATCACCTGGCCAAAAACAAGGCCCCAGGGCACGACGGCTTTCCCATAGAGCTATATGCTACATTTGCCAGATACTTGGTCCCACAGCTAGACACAGTCTATCACGAGGCGTTGGAGGTAGGGCAACTCCCCCAGTCTATGTGGGAATCTATACTGGTGACGTTCCCCAAGCCAGACCGATACCCTCTACGCCGGGCTTCATACCGCCCCATCACTCTCCTGACCGCGGATTGCAAAATACTCTGGAGGATTCTAGCAGACAGGATTTCAGAGGTACTCCCTAGACTAATACACTCTGACCAGTGCGGATTCGTCCCTGAGAGGAGTACTTCCCAAAATATACACCAGCTGTTTCCGATCCAGGACAGTGTGCGGGACAGGTTCCCAAACGTGGCGTGCCTTGTACTAGATCTCGAGAAGCCTTCGATACCCTGGCATGGCAGTATTTATTTAAGGTGCTACAGCGGGTGGGCCTAGGTCCCCAATTCATAGCGTACACCCGGCTCTTATATACCGTACTCCACACTCTGGTCAGAATAGGCCGGCACATCTCACCCTCCATTTCCCCCGTCCTATTTGCCATAGCCATGGAACTGCTGGCGATACGACTGTGAGAGAAGGGCGAGCAATGGGGTATACCACTGGGAGGCCGTATACATTGCATATCCCTGTATGCAGATGATCTCCTCATCTATGTCAAGGATATCACAGCAGACCTCACTACTCTCTGGTCCACACTAGCCGACTTCGATAACGCCGCAGGGTTGAAGGTAAACTGGGACAAATCCTCCATCTACCCCTTACAGCCGAATGCACCTCACAGGGCAATTTGGCTCGGAGACGTCACACTAGCATGGACCGGGGATGCCCCACGATACTTGGGGGTCAGACTCTACCACACGCCACAGGACCTCTTAGAGGTCAACCACTACTGAGTCCTCCGAGGACTAAAAGGCTAAATCAACTTCTGGCGAACTCTGCCCTAGCCCCAATAGGAATGGTAGCACTATCAAATATGATCATGGTGCCCCTGCTCCTGTACTATTTCGCCAACGTCCCGCTCATTCCACCACGTTCTATTTTTTTCAGGAGCTAAACTCATTACTAATCTCTTTAATATGGGGAAAGGGGCGGCGTAGAGTAGCCCTATCAACTCTACAACTGCCACGAGATAAGGGAGGGCTAGATGCCCCGTACTTCGAAACGTATTTTCTCGCAGCTCAGCTGCAGTGGTTGTCACGCTGGACAGCTCACCGTAACCTCTGGGAAACAGACACCCAAATGGGACAAGTGGCAATCCCGGAGTTAAGCCGGATGCTTCTCCCAGGGACCAAGCCCAATCCTGTATATTCCCTGTTGGTTAAAGGAGCCTGATCCTGCATTCTACGCATTCTGACCAGGACTACACCCATGTATTCCCCACTCCTGCAACTGGTAGGCCTTCCCAAGGGACAAGGGCACTATACTTCGAGAGAACTACAAATCTGGATAGAGTATGCGCTCACAGAGATCGAAGCCCTGTTCACTGACAGTCAGCTGACATCGTTCGCAACATTGACCGAAGAGAGCGGGCTCCCGGTAGGACAATTCCTGCTACACCGACAGCTGGTGGCAGACTGCAGAAGGATGTGGGACCTCACAGAGGGAGAACCCAAGACGCACCCAGTACATCACACACTCCTACACATGGTGACGGGAGGCATCATATCACGTTGATCTATAAATCCACTATGGAACTCACACGCACCCCACTGACGCAACTGCGCCTCCGCTGGGAGGAGGAGGTTGACCAAGCCCTCCATGACAAAGAGTGGCTCACAGCCCTAGAACACCACAAAAAAGTGTCCCGCAACCAAAGATTAAAAAATGTCCAGTTAACGTCCTACACCGCGCGTACCTCACGCCGGCTCGGCTTAAGCGCTTCTTTCCGACATCACTATTCGGTTGCCACACTCCTGATGCCCCCTTTCTCCACATGTTCTGGACATGCCCCACACTGCGAGATTTCTGGACAACAGTGCACAATACAATGCAAGAGGTCACAGGCCTGGCAGAACTTCATACATAGGAAGCATGCGCGCTCTGCATCTTCAGACGACATAAACAAAAAAGGTAGAGACCAAATTTGCAACTCTAGCCATACTCCTTGCTAAGTGCAGCATAGCTATGCACTGGCGATCACCGGGTGCTCCCCCGATAGTCGCGTGGTGGGGAGCGGTCAAGAAATGTGGAGCAGGCGAAGGAGATATAATCAAGCAGGAAGAAGCACGCGGTATAAGACGGAACCCCTTATCAATCGAATGGGTGATGATCCTCCATAACTTTACACAAACACAAGCTACACACGGGGAGACCCCCAGGCCACCCAGGGGGAACCAGGACATAACACACATTGACACACACGTACCCCATCCCCCCCCGCACTGGCCCACCCCCTGATCACCCACAGTAGACCACTCCATCAGCAGTGACAGGACCCCACTGCCTGTAGATAACGAACAATAGCGGAGCGATGACTCCTCCCCCCACAGCTTCCCGAGTTACGTTCCCAGTTTGGTTATGAATATGGATTACCCCTTCACATTACCACTTACAGACAAGCAAGGTCTAATAACTATCTTGAGGGACTGGGTGTCACAGTGGCCCTTTCGCCCTCACATACAAACATGGCTCCAATATACCATACATAAACAGAGCGGCACCCCCCTCCTATCCCCCCCCAGCCGCAGCGGACACACAATCATTACCTGTTGAAATGTTGCTACCACATGCAAGTCATTGAAAAATGTACCTGATTGCTGTACACCATGTATGATGACGTAAAAATCCAATAAAAAGTTAAAAAAAAATAAAACAATTGTTGAAGTCTTGGATCAAACCCTTCTTCTTTTGTGGCCGAAACATCTGGAGGAATGGTTTCTTAAAGTTCTTCCTCCTTGTCTGTGCTCCAGCTCCACCCTTAATCATACCTGTTTTGTCAGATGAGTACATGTCAGAGAGCTTTTGTGGGAGGATCTGCAAGCACAAAGTATGTTGTATGTAAACGTCCATTCCAGTGATTACTTTGCTGGATGTTCAGGCCAGTTTAAAATATGTGACATATGGTTCCTACGAATTAAGTAGGACTGTGTATCCGAACAAAATAACCATAAGAATATCATCATAGTATAATGGCCCAATCCCTAGCTAGCTCACAGATCCCCATCTCTACCAAAAGCCATACCAGGTTACCAGATGGTATCTGCACCCTCAGAACAAGACCACTCTATTTCCCCAAGGAAATTGTGGAAACATATCTACCCTTTTGTTACTCAGGCATGCCCAAGGGAAACACTAGAAAGATACAAATTGGCTTTTCAAACATTTATTGAAACAATTGTATTCTTGTGTAAAGTGTGTGCTGCAATTGTTAGTAGAATGAAAAGATACATTACAACCAGCATTACAAGAATGGTGAAAAAGCGAAACGGTTCACCATTATAACATTGTTGTGTGATATATAATTACATTTATACTTTCACTCCTATCGAATTCTACCTACACTAGTGAGTAGGAGTACCCTCTGCCAGATCTCTTGGAACAACCCAACACCCCATACCTGTGTACGATGTATCAGGAAGGCGATCTGGTGTAGACAAGGCTATCCCCCTTTGTAGGAGTAAGGTTCGAGTCAAACAGGGCTGCATCTCAGTCGCAGTGCTCAGCGTTCCAGGATAATCCAAGCCAAAGTGCTCCGCTTCAGGATTTGGCTCAAAGGCAGTTTATATAATAAAGCACTGTTCAATCACATTGTGTCAAAGGTGCAGCGCTGATGTGATTATTTGTCTTGAGATTCAGAGCTGTCTCAAATTGGACAACCAAATGTAAGGGCATCGCGCTCAATATTCCTAGCCTTGGACAGAGTGAACAGGTAACATGATAAAATGCGTACGAAGAAATGTTCTGCTATTGTGTAAGTGCAACTCATGTAAAAAGTCAGCGTTAGAAAAAGATGTCAAGTTTAAACGTGTAATTAAAATTGAGACTTGTGTGCGGGCCTGGTTGTACCTCACAACAAGCCTTCAAAACGATTCTTCCTCTTCTTCTGACAATGGTGTTCTCTCTGTGCTGGCTGTAGCAGCTTCAGGCTGGGTGTATTTGTCTCCAGACAGTCTTCTTCAGATGTCCACAGTATTCTGCTGTGTCTTAAGTGAATTTCAAAATAGTGCCTATTTGGAAGGTGGAACCCTACTTTCTATAGGATATGGACTTTTGCTTTCTGTTTGCAAATCCTGAAATACCATCACCGACTGCCTTGAAAGTTTCAAAGAGTTTGTGAAACCTGTTGATGTCAGAAGATAAGACTTTGTTTTAGAGTATCGCGGTACAGGGAATAAAGACCGCAAAACTCAGTGATTTGTTTCTTTTTAGGTCTCTGCCTGCGATGGCTGCGCAGACATGCGCAGTCAAGCTGGCGAGATTTAATGACTTGGAGTACTTTTCACTAGCGAGGTTATGCCCCACCCCCTCTTTTCCATTGGCTGGCGTCACCGTTCATGCTAAACGGTGGCCAGCCATTGGAAAAGAGGTACCAGTGACGTACTTCTTTCCCTTTTAGCCCCGTCCCTTTCAGACTGGGTTCCTTGACTTCCTTCTGCTGTAAAAGATTTGTTATCTTTCTGGGGCCTACCCCATAAAGATTAGAAACTTTTACAGCAGAAGGAAGTCTGGGGAAGAGAAAAGTCTACGTCAGCGTGGCACCAAACTTCTCTTGTATCCCTTTTCTCTTGCCCTCTGACTCGCCCCTCCCTGCTCTCACCCCCAACCCCTCTCTCAGGGCCCGGGGCGGGAGGGGGCCTGGTCTGAACTTTGCTCTTCGATGCCCGGGAGAGCTGCGCACAGAGTTGTTTTCCCTCTCCTCGCCTAACGCCCTCTCGCGGGTGTCCAGTGTCACTCCCTGTGGCTGGCTGGCCTGCCTCCCCTCGCGCAGAAGGCGCTAGGAAGCGCTGCTTGGAGGGACCCTGCAAAGCAAAACACTGGCCTTCTGCTCTCCTCATCAGTAGTTGTCTCAGCCCCCACTCCAGCTCACCTCAGGCCGCTCTCTTATTGTGCAGTCCCTCACGTTTCTCACTTCTAGGCTCTCCTGCCGCTCCCTCACGCCACTCACTGCAGAGACTTTCGCAGGGCTTCCAGCTGCTTATTTAAGCTTACTGGAGTTGCTGCAGGGGCTCCAATCTATTCCGTGCTACTTCTGTTTGACCACTCTGGTCCACGGCTCCCCGATCTGTCACACCTCCTACAGAATGTCCTTTGGGCCCGGTGTGCTTGATTCTCTCTTTTGCCCTTGTGCGTCTCCCTTTGCAGGTAGCTGCCCTTGGCGCCCCACTGCCACCAGAGACGGTGTCCGGAGACTCTCTCGCCGCCGAGCCACCGCTCAAGCTCATCCTGGCTTTGACCCCCGGGCTGCCTGAGCCGCCCCCGCGGACCTGCCCCGCACCCCCAATCTCCCCCGCCGAGCAATTGCCTGCTGTGCTGCTGCTGCCCCCGGGGAGCAAGGGCGCCCAGCCCCCGGCCTCTACCCTGAAGAGGAGCGAGCACCCGCACAGGCACCACTGGATTGTCCAAGGATGCGAGGCTGAGCGCAGAGGGGGGCTTTGGTGTGCCTGCTGGCGGGGCACACGATTGACAACTGAGGGGGGTTTCAAAGTGAGATGAAAGCAGCCCCCGCCCCGCCAGAAAGCAAGCCCCTCATTTTCACCCAGTGATCTTGTGTTTTGGCACTAAACAAAGCACTACAAAGTATCGGGATATTCCAAAAATACCACTGGGAGTGAATGCTAATCTTTCATGGAGGCCCCTGAACTCATGCCTGGGTGAGAGGCTTTCCTGGTGCTCGCGCTGAGATCTCTGCGTCTGCGGCCCGTCTGGGATGTGTGTGGGAGGGGAGGGGATGCTTTTCACCAGTAACAGTATGAGGGCGCTGACCTTCTAAATTACTTTGGCTTCTCCGCTATTGGGCACAGCAGGTTGAGCGCTTGTTGCAAAGTCTGCTCGTAACTGGCAGGTCACAGGAATGTGGGTTTACTGCTAGATTACCGAATTTGGTGCTGGAAACCAAGTTTCGAGTCTCGGGGTCGCGTCCACATCCTGTGATCCGGGGCAAATCACTTAATTTCCCCGTGCCTGAATGTGCCCTTGTGTAACATAACCCGTGCTTATGTAAAGCGCGCCAATGCCGTCGGGTCGAGTTCGCGCTATATAAATCTGCAATAAAAAAATAATAGATGAGTGGGTTGCGCATTAGCGCCAGAGGTCCCTTTCCAAGCATCCTCTTGAAAGCCTTTGGTAACTCCCTCTTAGAAAAGAAACACAAAGATAAAGAAAGCATCGTAATATTGCTCCAATTGTAGAAGGAGACCTTCAGGAGTCCATTTCCGATTTCTTTGTTAATCGGGGCCTGTGTGCTGCAGAGGAAGGACAGCAATAGTGCCACGCACTACTGAAAATCCCTAAATTTGTGAACATGTGTGTATAAACACTCAACGTCTACCAGTCTCAGGTGGAGGAGGGAGTTCACCCTATAAGGCAGATATGTAAAATAGATTTGAAAAGTATCCAAATTAAGACTATTAGAACGAGTGGAGAATGGTCATCAACCGTTCTGATCCCAACCATATTGGTTGCACGTAAACCAGATCGTCCAATTGTGCTGTTTACTGTACATGGTGTGGAGATTTCAGCTGGGAATCGATACGTGCTCTTCCGTAGACACAACTAATCTCCTGACATCAGGCAAGCAGCTTACTATTCACATATCTACACAAGTGCATTTAAAGCACATGAAATGCTCCCCTGCTCGCTGCTACTCACTGCTACTCTATATTAATAACTATTACTCCCTAGTACTCACTCTACTACTCTACTACACACTCTCTACTCACTCTCTACTACTCGCTATTACTCACTCTATTACTCACTCTACTCGTTGCTCTGTACTACTCACTTTCTACTACTCTCTACTCTACTCACACTCTACTAATCACTCTCTACTGTCTACTACTCACTCTACAACTCTACTAACTACTACTCACTGTACTATTCTACTCATTACTACTCATTCTCTACTACTCACTCTACTCTCAAATCACTAGACTACTCACTCTCTATTACTAACGCTAATACAACTCTATACTACTCTATACTACTCTATACTACTCTATACTACTCTATACTACTCTATACTACTCTATACTACTCTATACTACTCTATACTACTCTATACTACTCTATACTACTAACTCTAATAATCTCTATTACTCACTCTACTACCCTCTAGTACACTTTACTAACTCTTTACTACTCACTCTCTACTACTACTCTCTGCTACTCACACTCTACTCTCTATTCATTCTCTACTACTCACTCTCTACTACACACTCTTAACTACTCTCCACTATCTACTACTCATTCTCTACTACTCTTTACTACACTCTAGTACTCACTAACTACTGCTCTCTAACCTCTACTCAATTTTACTACTCATTCTCTACTACTTGCTCTACTAAATCTACTATCTACTACTCACTCTACTACCCTCTATTACGATCTAGTACTCTTCATTAATCTCTACTACTACCTCTCTACTACTTGCTATCTCCTACACACTCTCCTACTCACTCTATACTACTCTCTACTACTCACTTTCTATTACTGCCTACAACTCACTACTACTCTACTCTCTACTACTCTACTCTCTATTAGTCTACTACTCACTCTACTAAATACTACTCCCTACTACTACTCTCTACTATTCACTCTACTAATTACACTACTAACTCTCTAGTTCTCACTCTCTATTACTCTCTACTCACTATGTACTCACTCTCTATTACTTAATCTGCAAAAACAGCCTAACCTTACTCCAACCCTTTACTCTTTGCCTAAAGGCACTAGTGCACAAAATGCCATAGGTCTCATCTTTATTACACATAAAGCAATTCTGTTTGTAATCAGGTGGCTATTTAGCTTTAGCTTTATTAGTGTTTTCCACACTTTCATGAACATAACATGCATATATATGTGTAGATATATGTATGTATATATACACACATATATAAACATCTGCATATCTATATCAATACCAATATTAATGCATACTTACATATACATAGATGCACACATATGCATGTTATGTACATGGGACTTTAAAAAAAACACTAATAAAAGCAAAACTGAAAAGTAACCTAATTACAAACAGAATTGCTTAAGCTTAACTAAAGCCGAGACCGTTGCATTGCAAATGCTTGTTTTTCTAAACTTTCACTTTGATAAAATATTCTATATTGTAGTCTGAAAGTAACCCAAATTTGAATCGAGTAAATGAGACCTGGATGTGTAGAAAAGGTTTGTGGTGCTGGTTACTAGAATCCTGTGCCTCACCTGATCGCAGTGAGGGACTTCAATTCACATTACCACAAATCTAAAAATAAGCATTTGCAATGCAATAGGTCACATATTTGTAAAGTTAGAGCTACTGGTGTTATAAATGAGACAATCTTTTTATTTGTTTTATTTTCAGTGTTTTTTTGAAAGAACATATGTGCACACTATAAAGTATGGAAGCGTATGTGTAAGCATGAAGCCCAGAGAGAGTGAAATCGTATGTAGTATAGTTATGGGAAAGAATGGAAGTGGCGTGGCGACTTAGTGTGGGAAGGGGCCAACGTTCAAAGAGAAATATTAAAACTGGATGGAATAAATGTAAAGAAGAAACCCGAAGGTAATACACCAACATAAAATGTGCCCAGGGGTGTGGAATTTATTAAAATATCTACTTGTCCATGGGGCAGGTTGCTTCATAAATCTACTTGTCCTCTAACAAAATCTACTTGTCCCTTTGGTGCCATGTAGTGCTGCCACAAATTATGGCAGCAATCTCATTATATAAGAGCTCTTATATAGCCTCTCTGATTATGCCTGGGCATATCCCATAGTAGTGTTTGAATACTAGTAATCATTTTATGTTGCCACGTTTCTGCAGCTCCACATACTGGGACTGAAGATGGTGACAAGCAGTAGTTCCAGGCTTGGAATGCCCTATTGAGTCTGTGCAAACCTACTAACTTGCATGTTTTAGGGTTTTCAACAAATCTTCTCTAATCTTTCCCATACTGAGAAATGTTGGAAATGTACTGCTGAGAGTGGCATGCGTAAACCTTCTTTCAGAGTTGGGGAAAAAGTAGTGTGAGGGAAAATGAACTTTCAAACATCCAGGTTTTCACATGAGCAAATCTACACATGCATATTTGCTCATGCTAAAATGCAATTCACAAATAATTTGTTGAAGTACAATTTCTTGCCATACTAATGTAAATTCTTGTCAATTCCCGAAAGCCATATACCAAAGGTGCAATTTTGAGACTTTCTTTAATAATTGGGCCCCTAATTTGGTCTGACGTTAACCATGACCTTTTGTGTTTATTAAAATTCTCTCTCTCTCTGAATCGGCTGGCTCCACTGTGAGTGACAGCATTCTGCTTTTTCATAAGGAGCATATCGGTACACGAAGTAGCTTTGTTCAGTGCCAGTAACTAATGTGGCAGTGTGTGCTTTTTTGAGACCAAAAACAATATTTGCGTTTGCCAATGTTTGTCATAATGGTGAAGGCCCAACAGCTCTCACATCAATAAGGTTTTACAAAAGCCATGCCAAAACAATTCATGTATTGCCAAAACTAAAAAGCTGACCACCAATGTCAGACCTACTGGCTTTGCCAAGGCTTGTTTATTTTTGTTTCCCATAATTATTATTGAAACTAGTTATATGAATTTTCCAATATGAATATTTTTGGGAAATACTAGCATGCATCAACACATTTTACTAAATGATGCTGCAAAGAAATGGTACCTGAAATCGTACAGTAGTTTAGCATAATGTTATTTCCCTACTTTAATTTTTTAGGAACATTTTATATTGAAAGCAAAGAAACATTAATCTTGCTTTCAAGCTTCTGCAAATATTTGCATCTAATCAAGGAGCATTCTGTGAGCATCATGCATAGCCTTATGTTGCTAAACTTTGAAACCGGGTGTACACATTTTCATACTTGAACCACTGTCAGTAGTGCAGTCAGAACGTACATTTACTTAGAGCGCTCTACCTAATAATAAAGACTTTCAATTAATGAACCATAAATACAAGTTTGAACAGCATTAACACATGCACACAAATATTAACTAAACTACAGGCAGTACCTTTCCCTGATCCTTAATGTGGTGATGCAAACTGGCAGACAAAGGGTTTGTGCTGCAGGGGCTTGGGCCTACTTGTACCAAGGACAAAATACACATTAAAACTTGTTGCCCTTGACCCCAAACAATATGTCCTGGGCGTCAGGCTATAGGAATTCAACATCCCTGACTGTGCATCTATTGAAATAATACTGGTGTGTTAATTGTACCCCTGAACTTGAGGCTTAATTGGAAGCATTGGAACGCCACTGCATGCATGTACCCCGCAAACTGCCCGGCCAACATGTCCTCTGCAGTCCGGGGTTGTGTACAGCAGCCGGGTGGACTGAAGGATGCGCAGGTACCAGGGAGAGGAGGTAGAAGGAACATTGCTAAAAAGAAAGCTGACTTCTGAGTAGATGGTTTTACGTTCCGGTTAGTGTCCAGGTCCTGTGGTTAGTTGGCCATTTTGTTGCGCAGTGTGTTCAGGCAGTAGGAGTAGCCCTGAAGTACCGCATCGCATTTGCACGGAGCAGGCGCCCTCCTAACAAGTTTGTTAAACAAACAAATGCTAATAATTAGTGGCTGCCAATGTTCAAGGTAAAGTACAGCATACACAATGTGAGTGGGCACCAATTTTTCAAATCAAGGTGCCCTGTTGCACTTTTTAAAAAAGCAAACCATTTAAATATATTAAAAAAAGTTTTCTGAACCTTGCATAACTTAAAAAAAAAAGCAGTGGCTGCCGATATTAAAGGAAAAGTGTAGCATGCGCAATGCGGTCGGGGAAGGCGCACGCCCGCCATTCTTGGAGTTAAAGCGCAGTGTGTCGCGCTGCTTGAAAATCCTCGAATTGTAAAAGAAAAAAAGTGTTCTTTAGCGAGCCATGCATGTTGTGCCTGCTTCCACAAAACGTTAAATAGTGCTCACTAACTGTCAATGAAACCTCGAGAGTAACAACACATGTAAGAGGGAATGTCCTTCCTCGTGAGAAGTTACAGGAGAGAGGGAATCACTAAGGAAAGACTACTAATCCTATTCACGAATCAAAAGCCAACATTTCCAAAGGACAGTAAGAGGAGGCCAATTGAAAAAGAGTGTTGGAAAATGTGCAGAGCTAAAAGTCCATACCTGAATACCTCATGTTTTGAAGAGACGGTGCAAGTGCTGCCTTAGCAAGACGTAATGAGTACTGCAAACCCTGCATACATTTTGAAAGTTACTGTCGATTTGAAAACAAATTGAAATTTGTTGTGTGAATAATGGGTTATCTAAGGACAACTAACAAGTCCTTACTTGGACCCACTCTTGCTTATTTTCCTGAAATAACAGAGGATCCGTGAATCAGTTTGGGCTACTGCAGAGGTTTGATTGGTCTCTGAGTTATTCATTCAAATTGTTCACTTTTTGCAGCAGTTCATTGCATTCGTTTTGGACTGCTGTGCGGCAAGGGAGACATTACATATTTTTACAGCAGTTTTTAGGTCTCGCCTGGCGACGCAGCGCGCAAGCGCTGTCTCCAGCGAGATCTCTTGTCGCTGACTTGCCTCCCAAGTGAGAACAGGAGATGGGCACCCGCAGGACGGACTGGAAATGTGAACGCGCGCGATGTGCACATCTCCTGTCCCCCTTCCTCACGGCGTCAAATACACCAAATGCCCAAGACGTGGCAGCACACTTGTGCTCAAAATAAGAGATTCCCCCGATGGAGTGGCCCGTAATGGCAGGACCGCTCAGGACAGGCACTCACTAGTGCCGGCATGCAGACCCACTCACCGGGCTGCTGTGCAGAGACTCAGTTTAAGGAGTTCCCATGCGACGCCCTGCAGGGGCTCCCTCAGCATACGGGAGCCCTGCAGAAATAGACCTCGCCTCTCCACTTCACTCGGGCCCCCTCCTGGGACCCGTGACTTCTGAGAACTTCAACCGGTACCGCTGGGCTCTCCCTTTCTCATAAGAGCCCCGTATCAACGAGCCACACCAGCCTCTTCCGGCCGCGTCACAGGCCCCGCCCATGTCACGGGCAAGGATGCCGGACTTCCTGGTTTCGGCCCCCGGGCCGAAACCGTGATTTTCAGAAGGCTGAACGGTGGTGGGGCGGGCGGCGCCGCCTCCGCCTACCTGCCTGGGGGCCGCCCTCTTACAGCTCGCAGCGGCTGCCCGGCTCGCAGGGGGGGCTCCTTCGGCGGGCCCGAGCTGGGCTGGTTTAAAAGTTATATGTGGGTTATCTTGCTGATTATCACTGGTTGACATAACTCACGTGGTCCGGAGCAAATCCATAATCATACGGAGTAAGTTCTAGATAAAGGTTTCAGCATGTAGCACTGCATTTGTGTGTGCTTCTTGGCACTTTATGAAAGAAATAACTGATGGTTGCTTGCAGATTTTAGTTTCTCGGGGTAATCTAAGCGAAAAAAGCAGTGGGAAAAAAAAGTCTAAGAACCAAGATATTTGTATCTTTTTTAACGCTGTAAGCCATTAGATCCACAGCATGTCTCAGTGGTGTTATTATGGCGTGGCACAGGTGGCGTTCGTCCACGTTGCCCCATTAACCTGTTTCTCAAGCAAAGTAAAATATATTTAAAGTGTGGCAGCTGCTCGTGTGCTGCAGGGAAACGTGTGTCCACGCGCATTGCTGCTGGGGTTGGGGAGGAGGGGTGGAAATATGACTTCCAGGCTGAACCACTGAGATGTGTGTCTCGCAAATGTGTCATCATCCTCGCTGGGCTGGCAAAGATGTAGTTACAACTCTGAAGCAGTCAGTGTCCACTGGGTCCTCATTCCGTTAGGAATCCTTTGCATGGCATTGAGGCCGATGTTGTTAAGCACTCGCTGCCGACATCTGGTTTGGCCTGCAGGTTATATAATTTAATACTGGCTAGGCTAATTCAGCCTTTCATCCTTCCGAGGTCGATAGAATTAATAACTACTATTAAATTAATAGTAGCGCGTGCGATATATGCTCGCCATGCTCCAATTGTACAGTGCACTATTTTTCGTGTGGACTGAGACTCAGTGCTCTAACCAAGGAAAACACCTGGTGTGACTCAGGACTTCAATTCAGCGAGTCAAGTACAATCCCTCTTAGAAAAGGGCCGTGACCCGTTTACACTATTCAGACATTTGAGGGTAATAAAGCGCATTTTTATTATTAAAAAAAGGGATTTTTATATTAAATTGAGCTAGGTTTTCTATTAATGCTTATATTATGACGAAAAAAAGTGAAAATGAACAATAATTTTTACGTTTTTGAAACGAGTACAGACAATTTTTGGAGCGAATTAAATCGTTTCTC
This sequence comes from Lissotriton helveticus, assembly GCF_964261635.1. Classification (NCBI taxonomy): domain Eukaryota; kingdom Metazoa; phylum Chordata; class Amphibia; order Caudata; family Salamandridae; genus Lissotriton; species Lissotriton helveticus. The sequence continues at coordinate 1,632,714,191 of NC_136063.1, forward strand.
ATATAAAACCTGCAGAACCGCAGTGGACATGTGCCTTAACTGGCGAGCCTCACTGATACACATTAGAGAGGGATTAATAATATATTAACAAACTAGCTTGAAAGGTTTGTTTTGCACATTAGACAAGAACCTATTGGCATTGAGCTCAGAAAGTGGGCGTGGTCTGAACCAGAAAGACGCGTCGGCTGAAATCAACAGATTGCGTCTGGCATCCATATACCAACAGAAACAAACGCACAGATGGTCGCCGTGAACTCATTAGCGTCTATCAGAATGCCCCGACTCACGGTCAGTTTTGTCAGTCAGATTCCATGATATAGCGCATTGTCCACGAATGATCTATTAATATCTATTCCTTTGGGTCTGGGGTTGCGAATCATTCAGAAACCGTGAAATTAAATGTTGCTCTTTATTGATTACTGGCAATGTTATGCTTACATTTCTCCATCCCGCGCTAGAAAGCTAGGAAAGGTGCTAATGAAATGTTGAATATTCAGAACGCGCATGCTACTAAGGAAACATTGCACTGTGCTGGCTGTTTTAACTTTGAAAACTGCATTACTCACCCCTACATTACTGAGACAAGCATTTGCAATGCAATAGGTCTCGCAGTTACGCGAGTTGATCTATTTACATTGCAAATAACAATGCCTTTTATTTTTGTTTAAAAACATAAATAAAAGGCATTGTCATTTACAATGCCAATAGCTTAAACTTGCGTAACTGCGAGACCTATTACATTGCAAATGCTTGTTATTTTTGGGTGAAGCATAACTTGGAAGAAGCTCAGACTGAGTATTGCAGGTCGCCATCCAAATACGTTGTTTAGAAATATTTCACCATTCTACCACATTAAAAAAATGTAATGGTAATACGTGACTTACACTTTGTGTGAGAAGAAGCTGAGCGTGGGCAACAAAGGGGCATACAGCTTCAGAATCCTGTTGATGCACGAGCATGTTGTTGCACAGCTGGAACAGCAATTTATTGCTGCAAAAATGAAGATGAACACTGAAGAAGCTAGTACATCCTCTGCAACCATTCTGTAATGTCATCCCTGCAGGAGATTGATGTCTGAGGAAATTTTACTGCAACAGCATTAAGCCTTTGATTTCCTTTTATCAAACTGAGGGATTCCATTGTTTGGGGTGTGTGTGTGTGTAATAGTCTGCTTTGTACTTTTTCTGAGCAATATTATTGTTGTGAAACTAGTGCTTTCTGTTGTAAAGAAAAAAACTTTTACAATACACAATACATCTACAATTTTTTTTGCAGAACCAATCTTCATGTTAAGAAAAAAAATACAACACTCACATTCTTCCCTTTAAATGTTAGTGAAAGTGAATGAAATGAAAGAAGACAAGTGGTGGGGCATAGTTTGGCTGGGGTAGAAGATGGCCGACTAATTGAACAATTCGATGCCTTGGGAATTATCACTCAGAATCCTAGTTCTGACTCCAATTTGCATGTAGAAACAAAATCAAATATTAATTCCGAAGTCACCTGAAACTCTTTTGGTGCGAAACAGGTGTTGATTAGGGAAGGATTCTGGATATGCGTCTACTGCGATGTCCTTCATCACCAGGTTAGAGAATAAATGACAGATGTAAGCAAGGCTCCACTATCCTTATGAGTACAGGTCCGATCTTGAACTGTGAATAAATGCCAGCCGACAGCAACAACCGTAATAAAGTACAAATATACCCAGCTACTGTATAGGATACAGAAACAAGCGGAGTGATGGACACCGGATACCTGATTCTAAAACACTCATGCACCGCCAATGGATAACTAGGTTAACACAGTTAGTATTTGCAGGTTGTGAACTAGAAAGTTATACCATTTACAATCACTAAAATCACTTCACCCATACTAGTAGTATGCAAACCGTTGAGAGATTGCCATGTAGAGAAGATTGTGGTTTATATGAGGCATCAAAGACTGTCGCGTGGGAAAGCAAGAGGATAAGCATTGTGCAAGACTACTGTTGAGAGAGTGTGAGAATAAGGAAAGGCTTCTTAACTCCAGAGACCAAAACTGTGATCTGTGAATAAATCACACTCTATTTAGTTGATCCTTCGGAATTCAGCTTTTAAAGTCAAAGTGTACATTTTTCACATCCATAATGATTTAGGATATTTTCTTTGGAACCTTTCAGAATCCGAAGTGGACATAACTGTGCCCTAATACAAGTCAATTATTGAGTAGATCGACTTTGAATGTTAATATTCCAATGCAGTGATGATAGTTTGCAAGTAAAATGATGTAGAATTGGTCAGTATGTCTAAGTGCTTCGGATAAGTGGGACAAAATTGGGATCTCAACCTTGAGTGCATCTAGCAGGAACCTATAAAACGAGTCTGTGGCTATCCTTTCAAAACAATTCACACACCTAAGTAGAAGAAAAGTCATGCCTAACCCTTTGAGGTGACCACTGCTCTTCCGTTTTATAATATTGAATTGTAAAATGATGTAAAATGTTTCTTTATTTTTGACTAGCAAACTAAAGCAAATTTCCTTTCCCTTTCAGTGTCATGCCAAGCACTGTACATAATTTAACCCTCCACATATATGTATGTGAGGGTAGGAATAATAGTAGTGGTGTGTTTGAGTGTGGGTGTTCCACCAAAAATAAGCAAGAAATTCTGAAACTTTATAAAAAAAATATTGTGACCATGGTTTACAAGTAATTGGGTCGAGTTAATGGGGTTTTTGGTAATAACATCGATCTAGAGACATTATTTGGAGTACCCCATTCTCAACCAAAATGGAGCATAGTAAGAAGGTCCTTGCAGTACAAGAGCTCTGTGCATAACAACACACACACATTATGTTCATCTAATTTGTCAACTAGGCAGGAGTGCCCTAGAAGTTCAACCACTGATTTAGTTATCCCCTCCCGCCACTTCCAGGTTAGCCTATCATTCCTGAATTCTCTGACTTATGTTAATGTTTAGAATTAACTTTGAACTTGACCAGTACTGTCAGTTATCCGTATTATTTATTTGAGACGTCATTAACTTTCTCACTCATACATATTCCATCTGAGAATGATTACAGACATAGTAGGCTGTGTATGGGAGACATATTTACAATACCATATTTATCAAACACATGGGGTACTAAGTCATTCAAGTATGACATTATCTTCTATATCTAGAGACAATGCAATCTTGGAATACCCTGAGGTACTGTTCTACAGGCCATCATCACACCCTCCTCAGGTTCCATAGTGTGGAGAAACTGCTATGTCTTGGAACAAGTTATGTGCTCATGATAGGGAGTGTCAATGGATGATTTGTTCTTTTTCATGTTTGAGATTACAGTTATTCCTGTAATCAGTGTCAGAATATACATCCCAAGGAAGTGGAGAACATTAGGCATCGACAGAAAAGAGCAAAAGTTTAACAGATTTATTTAAGTATTCTTTTAAAAAGAATTCTGTGTTTCAGTACTCCATATTTTATGAACAGTCGCCTAATAACTCCTCAAACAAAGCACATAAAGCCCAAATGTCTCCACAAATTAGTTTCTCTTGAACACCTGTAGATTTGACTTGAATCAAACAAATGATCCGAACACTTTGTATCAACTGCTGGATCAAATCTAAACCCGATCCATCAAAGATAATTTGCAACTGCAGTTGGAAAATGAAAAGCGTTTCATGGATGTCATTCAGTTATGGATTCTTTAGACATGGGTCTCACTTGATGAACAGTAGCTACCAATCTTTATTTGCTGTTACTGTATAAACCAAAATGTTGCATTTAAGTGTACTTAATCTCTAATCCATTTGTGTAGCCATCTAGTGGATTTCCCCAAGCTTCAAAGGAATGGGCTTTTTCCATGGTTTTCATTTTGTGGTCTATATAGTTTTACCTTTATTACTTTAATCTCTAAAGCTTAAGTCTATATTTTCAAGTGGAATCTTCCCACCTTCTGCGTTCACAATTGTCAGTATAACATGTCTTTCCTATCACCATTCGTCTTCTAGCTGTGAGAAATGTAAAAGCAGTCATCTGAAAGAAACACTTAGTGATAGATTCCTCACCTTAGAATTACCCCCAGGCGTCACTGGATCCGGAAAGTTTGTCGTCAGCAGTAACCCTGTGCGTCTGTAGGCGTCGTTGTGCGTCTCGCGCGCGTCGTTGGGGCCGGGATGACGTCGTCAGAGCTACTTAGATGCGCCCACGCACGCTGACGCCAGTTCTTTCTTTTTCCGTGCCAGCAAGCGCAGATCTGGGAAGACCAAGTACCCCAGTCACTTTTTGACAGAGTTTTTTTAGGCCTTTTACCTCATCTTTTCGAGTCGATCGACTCCTGGTGTCGTAGGGATGCCCGGGTTCAAGAACTGTGGCGACTGTCACCGCATGATGTCGGTGACATATCCACACCTCGTGTGTCTCTACTGCCTGGGGCGTGACCACGACCCCAAGTCGTGCCCCGACTGCCGGGCCATGACGCCGAAGACTTTGCGGGAGCGGTTCCGAAAGTTGCTTGAAGTCCGGAAGTCGGCTCCGCGCCACTTGAGGTCCCGGTCCCATGGGAGGTCGAGGGACCGGTCACTGAGTTGTCACCATCATTCTTCTGTATCTACGTCTTCGCACTCGGTCAGGTAAGTCAAAGCATTCAAAGAAGAAGTCTTAGACTTCCCGTCGTGGCTGAGGTTGAGGGTGGTGCCACCCCAACTCTTTGGGCCTTCTTGATCCGCGCCCGGGTCCTGCTTTGCCATCCCCGGCGGCTCCAGCCCTGGTGTTGCCGACAGCTCCGTCCCCGGTGCTGCAGGCCCCCCAAGGATCCGGGATCAGATCCCAATCGACACCGGTTGACCTAGTGACACCTCCACCGGCGCCGATCTCCCCGGCACCGCTTCCGACGTCGCCTGCACCTAGGGACGATGTCGTCCCCAGGTTGCACCAGACATGGACCCGATGGGCCCTTTTGTGCCCTATGTCCCTCCTTCTTATTTTGAGCCTGTTCCACAGACTTCGGAGGAAGAGGAGGACTGGGAGGAGTCTGAGGACCCTCTAGCACAGGACTGTGCCTATCATCAGGACTTGGCAGAGGATTTGGGTGAGGCCAGTGGTCTTGACACCTCACCTGACCTTGGCATGCTGTATCCTCCTACCGTGGCTACGGAGGAGGGAGCCAGTTACGCAGTGGTGTTGCGTAGGGCAGCCGAGGCTCTCCACCTCGAACTTTCCTACGTGGCCGTCAGGACTAACCTCCTGACAGAAGTGCTCCAACCAGCAGCTACCTCTTCGGAGCCCTAGCTACCCTTTATTGAAGCACTATCTGACATTCTTTTGGGCACCTGGTCCAGGCCCAACACAGGGGTCCCTGTGGATAGGAGTGTGGCCCGACGCCATCGCCTGGCTCCGGGCGACCCCGTCTTCCTTACCCAGCATCCCACCCCGGAGAGCTTGGTTGTCCAAGCCTCTACATCCCAGAGCGCGTTCCCTACCCCACCTCCGGATAGGGAATCCAAGAAGCTGGATCATCTGCCAGCTTAGGGCTGCGGTCTGTGAACATCGCATGCCTCTTAGGCCGTCATAGCCACTCTCTGTGGGACACGGTTGCGCAGGTGCTGCCTAACTGCCCAGAGGAGGCCCAGGTAGACCTGGCGATTGCGGCCGGGAGAGATGCAGCAAAGTTCACCATACGTTTTGTGCTGGACACCGCCGACTCAATGGGCAGGTCGATTTCCACGACGGTGGTGCTTTGGCGCCACACCTGGTTGAGGGCAACTGGCTTCTCAGGGGATGTCCAGAACACTCTGATGGGCATGCCCTTTGATGGCATTCGCCTTTTTGGTCATTAGGCAGATAGTGCGTTGTAGTGATTCAAGGACTCCCGTGCTATGGCCAAGTCCTTGGGCCGGTCGACTTCGCGGCCTCCACCGCCTTCTGCCTTTCGTTCCTTTCATGGTCACGGTAGGGGCGCCCCACAGCGGTTCGCAGAGCCACAGACCTCCGCAGCAGCAACAACCTCAGCGTGATTGTACACGTGGGAACCGCCGAGGCGGTTCAGGGAGCCAGCGGGCGGGTCAGTCCACTTCTACCTCCGCAGCATCCGCTTCGAAGCCCTCCTAGTCCGACCTTTCAGGCCAGTGGGTGGATGAATACGCCATACTCTCCACTACTGGCGCAACATCACTTCGGACAAGTGGGTGCTGCAAATTGTCCGAAGGAGCTACTCCCCCCCCCCCGTTCGAGACAGCCACTCCAGCCATGCCACCTCAATACTACCTCACGTCAGGGGATCACTTGGCGCTTCTCCAGCAGGAAGTTGCGACCCTCTTGGCCAAGGGGGCCATGAAGCGCGTTCCGATGCCAGAAGTAGGTCGTGGTTGTTATTCCCACTACTTTTTGGTTCCTTCGGAACTTCAATCGCTTCCTCTGGAAGGAGAAGTTCAAGATGCTCATGCTGGCTCAGGTCTTGTCTGCCCTAGACCTGCAAGACTGGATGGTGGCGTTGGACTGACAGGACGCCTATTTCCATATCCCCATCCTGCTTGCCCACAGACGCTACCTGCGATTCACAGTAGGCCACACGCATTTTCAGTTTACCGTGCTCCCCTTTTGTCTTACCAGCGCCCCTCGGGTGTTCACGAAAGTGATGGAGGTGGTCACAGCTCATCTGCGCAGATCAGGGATTTCAGTCTTCCCCTATCTCGACGACTGGTTGTTCATGGCGGGTTGCCTCAGACAGTCGTCTCCCACCTCCAGACTACGGCAGACGACCTGCATTCGCTGGGGTTCTCCATCAATGTGCCGAAGTCGAACCTGATTCCCTCACAGAAGCTCCTTTTCATCGCAGCAGTTCTGGACTCAGCGCAGTTTCGGGTTTATCCTCCCGAGCAGCGAGTCCGTAACATTCAGGCTATGATACCGATCTTTCAGCCTCTCCCAGGTTTCGGTCAGGATGAAGCTTCGACTGCTGGGTCTGATGGCCTCCTGCATCCTGCTGGGGGGTCATGCCAGATGGCATATGGAGGCTCTGCAGTGGGACCTGAAGTTCCAGTGGGCACAGCACCAGGGCAACCTGTCCGATCGCGTCCAGATCTCGGAGGGCACTGCAAGACAATTGCAGTGGCGGCTCACGAATCGCGATTGGGTCAATGGCAGATCCCTCTCCCTTCCCCAACCCGAATATACAGTTATGACAGACGCGTCTCTTCTAGGATGGGGTGGCCACATGAGGGAGGCGGAGATCAGAGGCCTCTGGTCTCCGGTGGAGTCCAAGCTCCACATCAACCTTCTGGAGCTTCGGGCGATCCGGCTGGCACTGAAGACATTCCTTCCCTCTGTCATGGGGAGGATAGTGCAGGTGTTCACCGACAACACCACCGCCATGTGGTATTGCAACAAACAGAGCGGGTGGGGTTAGGGAGCCTTTGCCAAGAGGTTCTGCACCTCTGGGCTTGGCTGGAACATCAGGGCATGTCCTTGGTGGTTCAACACCTGGCAGGTTCCCTGAACGCCAGGGCAGACGAACGCAGCTGCCGGTGCATGATGGATCATGAATGGCTCCTGAACTCGGATGTGGCGCAAGGTCTCTTTCGACAGTGGGGAGAGCCTTGGTTAGATCTATTCTCCACCGAAGAGAACGCGCAATGTCATCACTTCTGCGTGTTGACATTTCCAAGGCAGCACTCGCTCGGCGGCGCTTTTCGTCGCAAGTGGAGTTGCGGTCTGTTGTACGCCTTTCCGCCTATACCACTTCTGCCCAGAGTGCTGAAGAAGAACAGGCGCGACCGGGCCCAAGTCATCCTTGTGGCTCCTGACTGGGCTCGAAGAGTATGGTATCCTGAGCTACTCAGTATGAGCATCGATCCCCCGATCCGTCTGCCTCTTAGGGAGGATCTTCTGTCACAGTAGAAGGAGACTGTCCTCCACCCGAAACTGTCCAGTCTCCACCTCCTTGCGTGGAGATTGAGCGGCAGTAGTTGACGTCTTTTGACCTGCCTCCTGAAGTCTGTAATGTTATCTTGGCAGCTAGGCGCCCCTCTGTGAGAAGTTACCCTGGCATATGATGTCCACTATTCTAGTGGGCACCTTGCACCAGTCTAATCGACCCTAATTGTTGTGGTTGTAAAGTCAACCTTCTAGACAAGCTATCCTAGAATTATCATGGACCAGCAGTCTTAGGCTAAGACTTTAGAGAGCATGTGAAGCAAGCTGTTTTACCAATTATAATCCCTTGAATACCAAATGAAAGCACACCACACAAGGTATATATCAAATATATATGTATTTATTTCTAACACAACCCCTCTGCACTCTTTATGAGGTCAGAGGTAAAAGTACATCACAAGTTACTCAATTAGCTTACGATAAGTTGCACAAATACACTTATACCCTAGGGGCCTCACAAACCATATACGAAGTGTTATAAGAACCACAACAGAAACAGTGAGTAGGCCTAGGGCCTAAGGAATCGCTGGGGCTACACTAAACAACCAAAGGTTACGAAGTAGGAGGTCCACGGGAGACGCGTGCAGTGTCTAAACACAGTCGCGAGTTACCATTGACTTATAATGGAGAACGAAGAAGTTACAAAGTTACTGTTTAAGGGCACTTCCGGATGGAATACGACCAAACCCCTTTAGACTAGGACACTTCGAGAGTCCAGACCCACAGGAGCACCGGAGTACTCAAGTTACCTCACCCATGGAAGCCGAGTGCATTGGTGCCTTTTGGTGTCTGGTTTCGTCGATGCTTTCAATGGAGATCTGCAAAGAAGTGCTGCAGGCAGCCAGAGGAAGAGTGTCCGTGTGGATCCAAGGGTGGATCGAAGTTGTGAAGAACCTGAAAGCAGAGGGGACAGAGTCTGGGTCACTAGCCAGTGACCAGGAAGGAACCAGGCAATGTCGTGATGCAATCAGGTGAAGAGGTGAAGCTTGTCTCTGCAGCCACGAGGACCAGGAGGTGTCGATGATGACCAGGAGCAGGATTCGAGCTGTTCCACGAAGGATCTAGTTGACTGCGGTGTCGGTATCCAGACTGGACCCAACAAGCCTTGGCAAATGCAATCCACGCAGGAAGTGAAGATGGGCTTCGGGTCAGACCAGCAAGGTCTGAGGAGCTTCTCCTTTGCAGGGAAGCTGGAGCAACCAGGAAAGCAGTTAGGTTTCAAAGGTTTGTCTTCAGGAGGTGTACTAGCCAACGGGCTAGCAACCGGGAAGACGCGTCGAGCTTGAATGCAAGAAGGGCCCCACGCGGCACTCGTGGAGTGTGGAGGGCTGAGCTTTGGTGCAAATGGTGCTCGGGTCTGGGGCTTCTCGTACCCCAATGCACAACTTCGAGTTACCTCAGGAGTCGATGCAGTTGGCAAAATGCAGGATGTCCAGGGTGTCCAGTCCCACGTCTCTCGTGTCTGCCACGGGTCTCAGCTTTGCTGTGAATGTGGGTCGGAGTCAAAGAAGTCTGGAAGTCCAGTTCCTGTGTCGCTGAGTCTTCGGGTTCCGGCGGGAGCGTCGACAAAGCAGACCGGCAAGTTACTGATGGTGCCTGGTTGCACAGGGTGGTCTCTCCTTGACCACAAGGGAGATGTCTTCAGTCTTCTAGTCGAAATAGAACGTCGAAGGTCTAAGAGTTCTGTATCAAAGTTTCGTTCCAGGATAATCTAAAGTCCTGGGGACACAGCTCCTATACTTATACTAAGAAAAGGGGCTGGATTACCTGCTAGGTCCCTCCTATGGGTGGACCTGGGAAGGGGCTGGTTACACCCCTTTCCCTTTGTCTAGTTTAGTTTCATGCCAGAGCGGGGCTGGAGTGCCCCAGCAACTGGTTTGAACCGGGCTATGCATGGAGCACCTTGTGTGCCCCAGGCAGTGTCTCAAAAAGCATCTGCTGATGCAGCCCTCCCTGTCCCAATACACATCTGCCTGCATCCAGCAGCATCCATTTTGTGATGCTGGGGCTCTGTTTAACTTTAACCGGGTAAAGCAGTAACATACATGTCTCTTCCCTCTAGAAGGGTGGAAAGCTACCCCCGCCGCCAGGACTGGCGGGGGGGGGGGGGCGGGGGGTAGTATTCCAAAGTGTTTGACACCTTACACGGCATGTTTTGATAAAGCCAAACCAAAGTTAGCATTAACTGCGAGGATTATAATGCACTTAAGAGTATATGGTATGGCTATATCATAGAACAGCTATAAGGAGATGGTTCTGAAAGCTGCAGAGGGGCTCAGCTCATGCTAGGGCACCCTCTCACATAAAACCAAGCACTCTGCCTCCAGGATTGTCAAGGCCTACCATAGGAGTGACTTATAGGTGCATATGTGTCTATAATATGGGTAGATATGGGGATACTATATGTAAGTAAGGGGTGCTTACACCACCTTACCCAAGCTGAGTGATCAGCCTGTGGTGTCAGTTTGGATGGCCAGCTAGGGGTGGCATAATATATGCTGCTGCCCCTGGTAGGCCTTGGATGCACCAATGCCCTGGGTACCTATGGTACACTATACACGGGCTCACAAAGGTGACCCAATACCCAATCAGGTATGTACCTAAAGAACATGGTATCAATTTAGAGAGAGAACAGCTGGGCTGTGGGTCTGATTAGCAGGCCCACAGCCACACTAAAGTCGAAAAACCAGGAAATCACAGCAAAAAGTGGGGGTGGCCATAGGAAGCAGACCCTACACTCCTACACCCTCCACTAAGACGGTATACGCCTGCAGGTGGAATACGTTTGTGGCATGGTGCACAGCAAAGGCTGTGGATCCTCTTTCCGCCCCTCTTTCAGAGGTTCTTCTTTTTCTTCTCTCTTTGGCCCAGCAGGGCTCTGCTCTGGGCACTATCAAAGGCTATCTCTTTCCCATTTCCGCCTTTCTAAGGCTTCCAGATCAGCCTTCCCTTTTCAAGTCCCCCGTTGTAAATAGGTTTTTGAAAGGCATCACGCACATGTTTCCTCCTGTTCCTTTCGTGATGCCTCAGTGGGACTTGAATCTTGTTCTTACCTTTCTGATGCGTGCTCCCTTTGATCCACTTCACAATTGTCCTCTTTGTCTCCTCACTCTAAAGACTGCTTTCCTGGTTGCCATCACCTCCGCCAGAAGGGTGAGTGAGCTCCAGGCTCTCTCTTCTAAGTCTCCTTTGCTCTCTGTCCATCCGGACAAAGTTGTTCTAAGGACTCGTCCTTCTTTTCTGCCAAAGGTTGTCCCTGCCTTTCACATCGGGCAGACCATCACTTTGCCCACCTTCTTTCCGCCTCCGCATCCCTCAAAAGAGGCAGAGAGGCTTCACCATCTAGGCCCATAACGTGCGCTCTCTTTCCATCTGGACTGCACACAACAGTTCCAGGTGGATGACCAGCTCTTTGTTGGCTACGTGGGCATAAAGAAAAGTCGGGCTGTGCACAAGCGGACCATCTCTCTGTGGGTCGTTCTGTGGCTTGTTACTCCTTGGCATAAAAGGAGCATCCGGTGGGATCGCGCGCCCACTCTGCCAGGGCAACTGCAGCCACTACTGCTCTGGGACGGGGAGTTCCCTTGCATGAGATCTGTCAGGCAGCTACGTGGGCCTCGCTGCACACATTTACCAAGCACTACTGCCTGGACAGCCAAGTCCGGAGAGACAGCTTCTTTGGCCATTGTGTTCTCCAGGACTTTCTGGTGTGATCTTGGTTCGCAGACCCACCACCGGGGGTGGTATTGCTGGGGTATCTATTCTAAGGTGAGGAATCTATCACTACGTGTTTCTTTCAGATGCACAAGTTACTTACCTTTGGTAACGATATATCTGTAAGAAACATTAGTAGTGATAGATTCCTTACCACCCCACCCTTCCTCCCCATTCTGCGAACTGATTTCTAGGGTTAAGGATATCCCATTCTGGGACCTAGTTTCATGGCACCAGTGGTCAGTTTCTTGCATGGCTCTGCGTTCCTGGCGCGGAAAGTCGTGTACAGAACTGACGTCGGCGCACGTGGGCACGCCTAAGTAGCTCCGACGTAATCACGGCGCCAACGAAGCACGTGGAGCCGCACGACGACGCCTACCGATGCGCAGGGGTACTGTTGACGAAAAACTTTCCGGATCAAGTCTGACATCTGGGGGTATATCTAAGGTAAGGAATCTATCACTACTAATGTTTCTTACAGATAGGTAACTTAACTTAATAAGGTAAGTAACTTGTGCATTCAAAACCTGATATATATATTGCTACCTACATGAGTTTAAAATCACAATCTACTTGCCTTCTTTAATTTCTTAAATAAAGTTGCTAAATATTTGAGTAATGCTAAAGTTTTCCTTTGCATTTGGTGTGCATATACATCCCACACAATATCACAGTGGCCATGTTCCAATTAAATGTAATTTGCTCAAGTGTAAAACATAATAGTTGTTACTTATTGTGCATAGAAGATATTCATTTATGAAGATGAAATAGTAAATACCGAACAGAAGATCAAACTTGAATTACACCAGTAAGTAACGTCTGTTTTCCATTGTGATGGTATGTGTCTATGTGTAGTGCTTTTGCTTTCTGCCCAACGGACCACAAGAGACTCATTTATTTATGAGTCAAGGCAATAGATGTTTAAATTGAAATAGCAGTACTACAATCACTGGTATTCACTTTTATTAACTTTTAGGCTGAAGCAAGACTTGCAGCCAAGCGAGCAGCCCGTGCAGAAGCAAGAGATATCCGAATGCGAGAATTGGAAAGACAACAAAAAGAGGTATTAGTTACAACTTTTAACACCTTCCTCTTTTCTTCAACACAGTGTATTGATTTTTTTAATGAACATATACATGCCCCAAGTGTTAATCAGTATAAATAAAAAATACATACGTTTGTTGGTTAGCATCTAAGTGTTCAGATCTTCTTTTTTTTTTTCTTCTTCAATTTTGTAATTTTGACAGCAATAGTGTGTATAGATCAGATTTGTCTATGTTCACCATGTGTTTAAACAACTTTAATGCAATAACAATGCAACCTTTCTAAAGAGGTCTACATGTCGGTTTCTTTCTGTATTAAAAAGGTATATCAAACTATTATTCCAATATTGACTAATGGCATCCCAGTCTAATGCGGTGTAAATGCAGAGTGATTATTGTATTTCTTTGTGTTAGAAATATTTATAATCCTCTTCTCAAAGACTCATTCCTGTCATCACAATCAATTTCCTGCCAAGTGTTAATAAAAATGAGTTTTAGCAGTTGATGGAGGAAAGCACATAACAAAGTATCCCTTTTGCTAATTACCATTTCCAAGATAACACAACATTGCTCAGGGTTTTGCCCAGAAGAAATGACAGTATTGGTTGAATTTTACAACATTTGAGAACTTTATGACCTAGCCTTCTCTGTGTAGGTAATATTATTGCTTATTGGGTTGCAGACCTAAAGATTGGTCATAACCCTTGTATGTTGTATAGGATCTATAGTATGTGGCACTAATTACAGACGTGTACATTTTTGTGTTGAGCCAAGGGAGAAGGACTGCTTTCTCCTAACTTATCTGAGAATAGAAAAAAGAGCACTACGTTTAAGATGGACAGCATTCTACAATATTGGGCAAATGGCTTTCTGCAAATGCTGTAACTCCCATTCTTTTGATGATCAGAAATGTTTGCGAGAACACAGGTTGCCCGTAATGTCTATATGCTCTGGTCACAAATTTGCCTCACTCCAGAACCGGCTTAATCTGACAATCTCCCAAACTGTGTATCGAGGCTCCTTAAATATTAATTGGAATACCTGTTTAAGTGACTAAACATTGTTAGAAGCCATCTTCTAGGCATCAAGTTATGTTCATTTAGCGTTCAGTTTACTGCAGTGGTTTATGGCTTAATGTTTGCTCATGATTAGCAAGTTGTTGCTAGGTTGCGCATTGATTTCCTCTGCACTTAAAGGTTTTTGTAAGAAAAATAACTTGGCTTTTGCATGCTTTTATTTGAGCTAACTAGCTAGTGTGCTCTAAAATGTCTTTCTTGGAAACCTATCCTATTTGCAAATTCCTCATTTATTGTAAATGAGTTTTCTTTCTTTGCCTCAATGTTATTTGATAGTGTTTCATCAAGATTGGTTTGTCTCTCTAACTGTACCTCCATGTTCTCAAATGTATGACTGTTTCTGTTACATTAAACGGTCCGTAATTTTGTAGCTGTATATTATTGTATGTCAATATTACACAGTTTACGTATTCTTTATCGTTTATTGGATTTTGGAGGCCTGTGTTTTTATTATGCATACATTTTGCTATTGGTATGCAAAGCTGCAGGATGTTGATTTTTGATTGTTGCAGATATGTTATATTTAATATTTCTAATGGTTTTGCCATTTTCTTGAAAAAGGGGTAACATTGTGCTACAGTTAACTAAAAGAAGAAAATAGGTGACAGTTTTGACCTATTAACTAAACTGTACTTTGCACGTAACATCTAGTCTTGGGTTTGTTAAAGCTTATGTTCATAAAATAAATCCCACCTTGATCTTTTGTCTTGCCTTTGGGGTACTATCCTGCTTTCATTTATTGGTAAAATCATTTTGATCGTAATGCATTTCCACTTTAGTTGCGTATTGTTCTGACCATTTTATTGTTTTCTGTTCATTCAGGCATTAAATGACTTTGTCACGCAGAGGTGGCAAATCATCACATGAACCATCTACTCTTTGTCTCACCGAAACGCATGTGCTGTCGCCTGCAAAACATTTTATTATTTTACAGTGGGCTTTCATCCCACCCATTGCATACCATTGGTTGGCTTAATCACTTTTCATTCCTTGCTTCTCTTTGGTCAGCGTGTGCCTGTCACTTCCTGTTTGTGCGTTTGTGCGTCCCCTGAAGCACAGCCCAAGTACTTGTATCCTTCCACTGCAGGTACTTTCAGAGCTAATTTTCTGTTAGAAATCATGTTAGCAGGCACTCACTCGTGTGCTTCTACTCTCCTCCCACTCTCATGTCCCTCTTTGTGTAGGTGTTGTCCCTCTCGTGTTTTTGGTCTCTCTGTATTGTTGCTTGACCTCCACCCCAAAACGTCCAGTTGCTTGCCATCTCCTGTAACTCTCCACCTGTTTGCTTGTCCCTCCCACATTGTCCCTTTATGTTGTCTGCCCCCTCCTGCCATGACACACATTGTTGCTTGCCTCTTACCATCCTCCTGGCCCATCCTGCGTTGTTGCTTGCCCCATCCAACTCTCACACCCCATCCTGCGTTGTTGCTTGCCTCCTTCCTTTCTACCAGAAAAAAAGCATTCGGAAAACCCTATAGATTTTGATCATGTGACCTATTGGCTTTGTCAATGTTTTTAGCCATGTTGCCGAACAGATTTTTCTTATTATTTGCTGATGGAAGGTCTCTCGGAGGGAAGGAGGGGATGGTGTGCACCATGAAGGTTGTTAATGCCTCTGTCCTGCTTCCGAACCAGCAATTAAAAAAGACAAAACACTATAGCTCATCAGTGCTGACTTTGATTTAAAGTTGTTTTTAAAGTTTTAGCCATGCTGCACAGCAGCAGCGCTTGCATAGGTGAGTCCTGTTGCCAATGCGTTTTGTACTGAGGAACAGCGCCTTCAATTTGCATGTGTTAGACTGTTTCGATTTTGACGGGGTGGCTCCATTAACTGTTACTGGTCAGCAATTGAGGTGTTCAGGTGGTGAGAGGTCATGCTTTGGTTTAAATCTTTTTGCTGTGGTTAATTCCATGCAAATGGTTTTGGCTGTTTTCCATCTGATGTCGGTGTGGTGCTCCTCATTTAGGCCTTTTTTTCAATATTGTGTACTTTTTTTATTTACACAATATTTGATGAGAACTTCACTAGTCAGGGAGTTGTCAAAAGTAGTAAAAGCCAGGAAATGGCAGTATTATAAACTCCAAAAGGTAAACCAGCATTTGCAAGGCCAATATGTCTCGGGTTGGCTGATGAGAGATAGATAGACAGACAGACAGATATCTCTCTCTATATATATAAATAGGACACATTGTTTCAGTACGCCCTAGTATTTAAGGAGGCATCTTATTGTTCAGGTGTGCACATTGTACAAGAGCAGAATGCAGTTACTAACGGTGAGGTAAGCCAGTGGCCAAAGTGGGCTGACCTTGTGCCCAATGTTATAAGGTAAGCTGTGGTTGGTAGAAGTGAAATTTCACTAGACGAGAGGATGATTAAGAGGGCTTACTGAAAGCTCCTATAAATAAACATGTATGCTATATTTATTTTGATTAATAACAAAAGTTCTTGGATGATGTCAAACTTAAAAAAGGCAATATAACACGAAGACATTCTCAGCCTGTTGAATCCTTTCCTCTGTCAGTTTCTTCATTTACATCATTTTCTTAGTGAGTTAAAAAGCTATTTACATTGGTTTTTAAAAATGCTCTTATGGCCCTCTTGCCAATAAATCTTGATTTGTTGTAGAGGTAAAATGGAGACTTTTAAATGTGATTAAAATAAGTACATATTTTTTCATGAATTCATCCTTGATACTTGGTGTTTGCATGCTGCTCTTCTCCTCATGGAATACTTTTTGCACACTACTAACTAGAATACAAAATGAGAACAGAGCACCGTTTCTTGCTAGGTTCACGAAAGTTACGATTTAAGAGAATGTTAGAAGATTTTTTTTGTTTCACCCCCTGGGTGTAAGATATGTCTTGTGTGCATTTTAGAAGCATTCTCATCTCTGCTTAAAAATGACTTTGTGGGGGCGTGGCTTCGGCGGCAATGGAGTAAGCAGCGACTCCGACGAGCTCCAGTGCCCCGCTGCCTTTTTAAGCCATCTCGAGCGGATTCTGGGGGCTACTCAACATCTCTGGGGCTAGGGGAGCCCCTGGCTACGTGGGGTGCAGTGTGAGCGACGACGGGGCCCCGAACACGGACTGCGAGGAGGCGGTGCGACGGCGGGGTCCCGGCTGGTGGTCGTGCCCGCCATCTTGCTCGAGCGGCCGGAGGCGAGCCCCTTCGCCCGGCCCCGGGCGACCTCCCCTGGGTGACTGTCGGAGACGACCTGGTGGGTCCCACAGAGCGGCCCGGGCGTGGTCTCTGCCCTAGCGCTGCAGCGCTGCGACTTGGTGTGGCTGCCGGTGGTCCCGGCCGGGGGAAGCCTAGAAGACCTGCAGTTGGGGCCTCGGAGGCGGGCTGCCACTGCGAGCGGCGGGGGGCCTGCGGGAGCAGCGAGCCTTGGCGCTGACCTTCCTGTGGCCATGCATCGGACCCGGAGCCGGGCTCCCCTGGTAGCTGGCGGAGAGGCCTGAAGCAGCGGCGGACTCGGGAGCTGAATTGTCGGGGGGGTGAGGCAGGTCCGGAGCGTAGCTGCAGCCGCCATCTTGGACGCAGGCCTGAACACGGATGGCGGCGACATTGATGAGGTGGGGAGCCCTGGGGCACTGGAGCGGGGGCGGAGGTGAGCTGAATCTGCTGGGGGCTGCGGGGGGGTGCGGCTGATCGCGGTGGGCGCCCCCTCGCCCCCAGTGCTGCGGGAGGGATGCGGCCCGTCGCCCTGCGCCCCTCCCCCCTTGTGGCCTGGGACCGGCGAGGGAGCGTGGGGGCCCTGCAGCCCTCTGAAGCGGAAACCGCATTGAGAGACGGAGCCTTTTGTCTACCTACTGCCCGCCCTATTACATGTCCTGGACTGCCTCGGTTGGGGACCTCGAGAGGCGGCCTATGTGGTGAGGCACGGTGGGACCCCACGGACCCTTCCTGTGGGGAGTGTAAATTGGCCTGGGGCCCCGGGGGCTTGCGATGCGCCCCGATTAGCGTGCCATCCCTGACACCAACGGCGGTGTACCATCACGCTCGGCTGGGCCTTGCTAATTACAGCCTGCCCCCCCTGACTGGTGGTATGACCTTGGAGGGGGGTGCAAGGGCCCTGCAGAACTTTTGAACTGTGGCTGGGAGCTGGTGGATGCTGGAGGGGGAGCTGCCTGCTGCTGGGAGTTGCCCGGTGCCTTGCTGCTCGAGAGCCCTGCCCTTGATAAGGTGGAGTGGACTTTGGCTTGTTTGGGTGGAGGAGCTGACCGGGGGGACTACTGGTGCTGCTGGACCCGGGCCCTCGGCGGCGGAGGTGTCCCTCCCACGGCCTGCTCGAGTGGGCTACGACGCCTTCAAGCGGAGCTAGGGAAACTGCATCACCTGGGGCATTGCTTCTTTCTACTGTGAGCGCTCCCACATCTTGCCTCCCGACCTGTGACCTTCGCGCCTTGAGTGCGGCGCTCTGGGCAGCACTTTGCACTGCTGGGTCCCGTCTGCTCCCTGCATTGCTTGGGGGCGCCCTCGGTGTGCCCTCCGCCGGGGCCTGTGGTGGCCGGGGGGCCCCACCCTCTAGCCACTGAGCTGCTGCCATTTGGGGGGCCTGAGGCTTCGACACACTGAGAGAGAAGCGAGAGGACTTGTGGTGACGAGGCCTGGTGTGGATCCCTCCCCTGCTGTATATCCCCTTGAGTCTACGGGGTTGCCGCCTACTTGCAAAGCTACGGGCTCATGGCCCTCACCTACAGGCCTGATCATGACATGGTCCAAAGGAGGCAACAAGGACCCGGCGGCGACGGCTAAAGACAAGTCGGTGAGGGCCATGTGGGGCAAGACTGGCACGGCGGCGCCGACCGACGGGCCCTCGGAGGCGGCAGCGGACTCGCCACCGGTAACTCAGGCCTTTATGGCCTCCTTCATGTCTGATCTCAAGACGGAGATAGGCTCACTACGCACAGAGGTGCAAACATGTGTCAAGGAGATGCGCAAGGAGGTCACGGAGCTGGGTGACAGAGTGCACGGCCTGGAGAAGTTAGTCGACGCGCGCACGGAAGACCAGGAACAGCTGTGGCAGAGAGTGGCGGCTCTGGAAGAGCAGAATATTGAACTGCAGGTCAAACAGGAGGACCTTGAGAACAGGAACCGTCGGAACAACCTCCGAATCCGTGGCATTCCCCTCGACGAGGAAGGGACGGATATTTTGACCTACGTGGCGCAGCTCTTGCATGAGGTATGGGGAGATGAAGACGCCTCCCCAGACTTTGGATCGTGCTCACCGGGTGTACGGACCGGCGGGTAGGGCGGGTCTCCTCCCAGACATCCTGACGCGGGTGCACTACTTCACGGAAAAGGAAGCCATCTTGAAAGCGGCCCGGGACAAGCCCAACCTCACCTACGGAGGCCATAAAATACAGATATTTCAGGATCTGGCTCCTAATACCCTGCGTCGGAGACTAGCTTTTCGGCCAGTGACTGAGAAGCTGAGAGCTCTTAACATTGCTTACCAGTGGGGTCACCCCTTTGCCCTTATCTTTCGCTGGGAGGACAAGCGCGGGGTCATCCGGTCGTACCATGAGGCAGTGCAACTTCTCAAGCTACCGGAATCGCCGACCCACAGCCCGTCACGATCACGTCAACGAGAGAGAATCCGTGCCCGCCCGGACTGGACCAAGGTTCGGCGCTATCGCCGATCTCCTCCGGTGGATGAGAAATCCGCATCGCAGGCCAAGCAAGACATTATAGAGCACATCTGCTCTCTGGAGGGTGACCGAGATGGTCGGTCCTCCCAACCGCCCACCCCATGATCTAGACCTCGTTGGGACGTATTCCTCCGTGACTCCCCCTGGCACTGTGGGGCGCCTCTTTGCCTCCTGCCCTGAGGAGCTGTCTTGACGCGCTGCCTATACAGCCACTCCTGGCGACGCCTGGACTTCCTTGCTTGGCTGCAGTTGCCGGCCAGAACACCAGTCTCCCTGTACTGCAGGCGGCCTGCTCCCCTGCGGCGCTCTGCCCTGCCCTGCACTTGGGAACCCAGCTACTCCTGCCTACGGCGTGTGGGCCTCCTCTGCAGCCGCTCCCGCGGTGGACCTGGACCTGTAGGGGCTCTCCCTGTAGTACAACAACTGGTTCGCCATGAGGACCTAAGCGATGGCCGCTGATGTGCCCAACTGCTCTGCCCAGCTGTGTGGTGCCCCTGGACTTGGTTTGAGCGGCGATGCTACCGGGGTCGGGATCTCCTATCCTGCCTGTGAGTACCCCCTGTACTGCCCCATAGGGAGTGACATTCCTGTGTGCGTCCAAACCCTCGGGTAGAGGATGCCTGGTAACTGGGGTAGTTTGAAATGGCCCTGTTGGCCGTTGTTGTTCTTGGTAAACGCGAGGCGTGTTTGGCCTCCTGCTGTTCTCTCTCTCCCTCTCTTTCTCTTACTCTTCTTTCTTTTGCTTTCCCTCCTTTGGTCTTCCTCTCTCTTCCTTTCCTCTGGGCTGGCGGGTGATGGGGCGGGATTGGGGTGGCGGCTACCCTCGGGGGGGGGGGGGGCGGATCCTTTGACAGACCCGTGTGGGCGCCTTTCCCTGCGCTGGTGGGTGCGGGGATAGTGGGCGGTTCTGCTTGTCTCTTGTTATGGCTGCAATTGTGCCTAGAACCCTGAAGGTCTTGTCACTTAACGTTAAGGGCCTGAACTCCCCTAATATGCGCAAGCAGGTTTGGCGCTATCTCCTCCAGCAGCAACCCGACATTATTTACCTTCAGGAAACCCACCTGCTACAGGGCGACACGCCTCGCATGGCCCATCCCAAATACCCTCTTCAGTTCTGGGCGGCTGCGGACACTAAAACTGCGGGGGTGGCCATACTATGCAGAGCTGGCTTCAGGCGGGGAGACTCCAGACCCTATAAGAGTGGGGATGGGCGCTTCCTCAGGGTCACGGTGTACGCGGAGGGGGCGCAGGTTCACTTTATGTAACGTGTACGCTCCTAACCAGTTGCAGAACCGATATCTTCAACAGCTCCTGAGGGAACAGATACCTTGTGGAGACCCGCACCTGATACTGGGGGGGGACTTCAATCTAGTGTGGGATCCTGATCTGGATCGCTGTGGTGCTGCCTCTAACGCCTCCGGGGCGATGTCCTCAGCACTGCGCAAGCAAATTGCAGATCTGGGCCTACTAGACGTGTGGCGCTATCATAATCCGAATCTAAGAGATTCCTCATTCTATTCACACTCCCACAGGTCTTACTCCCGTATTGATTTTCTCTTTGCGTCACTGGGAATACTCCGAGATGCGTTGGGAGCCTCCATCTCGGACATTTCTCTGTCAGATCATGCCCATGTGGAGATGTCCCTCCAGGATCCGGCGGCGCGCACTGCGCATATCGCCCGTTGGTCTTTTCCACCGAGCGTTCTTCGGGACGCTGACGATGTGGATAGCATTCGGGTAGCCATAGACGCCTACTTTGCCTCTAACGACACCCCGGATATGTCTTTCCCGGTGGTCTGGGATGCCTTCAAGGCCACGACCCGGGGGCACATCACCTCCCTCGCGATTGCACGGAGGCGCGCGGCCTGTAAATTAGAAGCTGACTTGGCAAGGACATTAAGAGGGCCGAGAGGCAGGACCGAGAGCGGTCGTCGCGAGACACTAGGAGGAGATTGGCTAATCTCCAAGGGCAACTCAGACTGTCCTGGATGACTACGAAGGACCGACGGTACCGGCTGGGGACGCAGCGGTGCTGGAGGGCCCCATTACGGAGGACGAGATCACGGCGGCGATCCTCTGGGAAAGACGCCGGGTCCAGACGGTCTGCCACTGTCTTTCTATCGCACGTTTCAGACTCCGCTTCGACCCTACCTCCTGCGACTGTTCAACTCTTTCTCTGCAGAGGTGGGTCCATCCTATGATATGGGCATGGCCGAGATAGCGTTAATACCGAAGCCCGGGAAGGACCCCACACTGTGTGCGTCCTATCGCCCTATCGCCTTGCTTTGTACGGATCTCAAAATATACACCAAGCTCCTCGCTCAACGCCTAGATCCGTATATGCAGTGGTTTGTGGACCCCGATCAGGTCGGATTTATCCACGATCGTCAGGGTGCGGATAATGTTCGCAAACTTGCGCACCTCGTAGGGAAAGTGCGACACTGGCACATCCCGGCCTGCCTTCTCTCCCTGGACGCAGAGAAGGCGTTTGATCGGGTGGACTGGGCCTTCCTCGGGGCGGTCCTTTGTAAACTCGGGCTGGGCCCGAAGATGATTGCGAGGATCATGGCTCCATACCTAGGGCCCCAAGCCCGAATTCGGGTTAATGGAGTCTTAACACAGCCGTTGGCGATCCACAGGGGCACTAGGCAGGGGTGCCCCCTCTCGCCCCTCTTATTCGCCCTTGCAGTGGAACCCCTCGCAGAGCAAATACGGCGTGACTCTGGCATCCACGGGATAGCGCACGGTGGGAGGGACCACGAGGTGGCGCTGTTTGCGGATGACCTGATCCTTACTCTCAAGCGCCCGCAAGAATCCTTGCCGGCTGTTCATAGGGCGCTCTGTCTCTTCGAGAGAGCTTCCGGCCTCAAGCTCAACCACGACAAGTCCTGGGCTCTTAATCTTACCATCCCGGCGAGGGACCTATCCGCCCTGAGGGGAACTGTGCCCTACCAGTGGGCTGAGCGCCATATTAGATATCTAGGCCTCACCCTGACCCCCTCACTAGAAGACTGGACCTCAGTCAACTGGCGTGCCTGCCGAAAGGAGGTCCTGGAGGACCTGCGGCGGTGG
This sequence comes from Lissotriton helveticus, assembly GCF_964261635.1. Taxonomy (NCBI): domain Eukaryota; kingdom Metazoa; phylum Chordata; class Amphibia; order Caudata; family Salamandridae; genus Lissotriton; species Lissotriton helveticus. The sequence continues at coordinate 1,632,736,667 of NC_136063.1, forward strand.
ACGCCCCTGATGTTGTCCTGGTTGGGCCGCCTTCACGCTATCAAAATGTCGATCCTCCCCAAAATTCTCTGTGTTCCAATGCCTTCCCACTCCCATCCCCCTTCACTGCATACGCAGCCTACTACGGGAGCTCACCTCTTTCATCTGGGGTGGTAAACGTCCCCGTTTTCCCCAGAAAGTCCTCATGGCACCGAGAGACAGGGGAGGACTAGCTTGCCCCAACCTGGTCCATTACTACTTCGGTTCGTGATAGAATGGGGGGTGAGAGACAGTGAAAAAGGGTGCCTGCACATGGACAGGGCGGTGACGGTTCGTACCGTCTGGGACCTGCCGTGGCTCCATCGGGCGGCCCGCTCCAGAAGTGCCTAACTTGCAGTGCCCACGAAAACGGTACTGGATATTTGGGACGCTACTGCTGTCTCCAGGGGTCTCACCACCTTCCCGTCCCCGCATACCCCCATAGCGGCAAACCCTCACTTCCCGCCGGCCTATCAAACTCTGGCATTTGAGAATTGGGTGCAGGGTGCTCTGCGACCTATTTGACGGGGGCTCTTTTAAATCGTTCGATCACTGTCGGGAGGAATTCCACTTGCAGCCCACTGCGCGGCTGCAACATGCCCAGCTGCGACATTGGGCCTCCGGTGGTGATACCTACCAAGCTGCCACGCGCGCCTTCACACCCTTCGAACGTCTGGCGCGCACCCTCGGGGGGCTGAAACGGCTTGTCTCTAAGATTTACCACATTCTACAGCATCCACCACTCACACCCGTCCACCCATATCAGCGCCAATGGCACTTGGCGGTCGATACGGACATTACACCCTCGCAATGGGAAGCGGTGTGGAGAGACATCCCCAAGGTCTATCGGAGCATCCCGCAGCGGGAAAATGCCTATAAACTTTGAACTCAATGGTACTACACTCCCCTGCGCCTTCATAAGATGTTCCCCAACGTCTCGCCGCTGTGCTGGAGGTGTCGAACTGCCACTGGGGACTTTGTGCACGTATGGTGGACATGCCCGCTCCTCACTGTCTACTGGAAGGAGGTCCTTAGCCACATAAGGGGGGTGTTGGGGTTCCCCTTGCCTGAAGCCATAGATACGATCTTGTTGGGTGTCAGGCCGCCGAACCTTAAGGCCCTCACCCGCAGTGACTGGATTGTAACGCTGCAAATGCTAGGTGCGGCCAAACAGCTCATAGCCTTGTACTGAAAGAAGAGTGAAACACCTCCCATAGCTGCCTGGTTTGTACGGCTGTGGCATGTCTTGGCAATGGAGCTTCTCACGCCGCGGCTACAGTTGCGTCACACTCGCTTCGAGTCAGTCTGGAAGCCCTTGGTGCGCTACCTGTGCTCAATGGAACATGCACAACACATTCCCACTAGGCTTCGAACTCTGCATCTCTTTGAGGACGCTGTCGTCCCTGCAGATCCCACTAGGTTGCTCCCATACACCACCTCCATAACACCTGAGCTCTAGAGGCTGACCCTCACTGCCTGATGCCACCCCTTAACAGCGGATCGGCCTGACCCACCTGCTAGCGCGTCATCTCCTCTATCTCCTGTCTCTGGCCTCCTTCTCCTTTTCCTCTCTTTTCTTTCTCTCTCCTTCTCCTGCAGCTTCTCTCTGTGCCCATGGGCCTCTGTTGGGTCGCTCCTGTGTGTTGGGGTTGTTAACCTCCTATTTACCCTCCCTAACCCGTTCTTGGGGCTCTATTGATGCTGACCAATTTTAACAGCTTATCCTAAGCCACGCGGCCGGCCCTCTTGGGGTTGTAGGCAAGGCGCTCTGTTAGACAATTAGACTACGCAAAATTAATTGCCCACTCTTCACGGCCGGCCTCGGATAGAGGTTGTAGGCTTAACGCTGTGTTATTGTGGCCCTCCCAGGGGTCTTGTTCTAAAATAAAACAGACTTATAACAAAAAATGACTTTGTAAACTAAAATAGCACTGGTTTAAATGCATGTGTTTTGAAAACAATCGTTCCTACTAGAGAAAAAAGTGTATTTTGAATTCAGAAAGGTAAACCTTTGCCGAAAGATTTTAGTGAAAGTATCTTTATCATCTCGTTAATGGTAAATGTTAATAAGTGGTTCCCATTAGCCTTAGGGATTTCAGTGATGTGGAATTCGTACCTCCAGACGCCCCTGAACGTGATGTTTGTGTTGAAGGACGGCATGTTTTCTTTTATTGGCCAATCGACAAGTATGTCCAGTCCCCTGCAGCACAAACCCTTTGCCAATATACAGTACTACGGTATCGATATGTGAAATGGGATTCTCTCCCAGTTAAGCATTGTTTGTATTCATATGTATGTGATTCACACTTGTATGTACGATTCATGAGTGCAAATCATTTATCACCAGAGAAAGCTCTTGCATTGACAGTGGTTACAGCTGAAAAATTATATATGCTGGCAAAAAGTTATAATTTGAGGCAGCTATGTTAATGTTCTGAGATTATGACTTTAAATGACACTCTTTTGAGGCATCATTTACTAAACCGTAGTTGATACATTCCAATATTTAACAAATAGTTTTATCAATGGAGAATTGGTGCGGAACTCTTATGGATGAAATTAAATTAGTGGCCCCATTGTTAAAGCAAGTCACAAAAGTGCACCCACAAGCATATGTCCTTAAATTGGTGCAGATGTATATCTTTCAGAAAGTAACACAACTTAACAGATGTATGTCTTGAAGTCATACTCAAAGCAAACTTTAATGAATTCCATGTTCACATGAGCAGAAACGCACACTTCCATATGCTCATGTGAAAATCTGCTGAGCGATTGCAGATTCACTTTTCCCTAAAAAACTGTTTTCCCCTCCCTAGAAAACGTTTTTACTTAACGTCAGGAGTACATTTCCATCTTTTTCCAGATTGCAAAAATGTTGGCATGGAGTTGATCAAAACTGTCAAACATGATAGTTTGTGGGAGCTCCGAGGCTTACAGGACTTTCCAACCAGACGCTACTACTTCCTCAATACTTTCTGAATACTTTAAACTCCTTCGTCGATTTGAGGAATTGTGGCAAAATCCGAGCCTCTCTAGAATCAATACTTTGATCTAATATGACCCCTACCGTAATCCAAGAGGCTTCCATCTGAGCTTTCATAACATGCGAACGCTGCCTTAATTTGTCAGCTCACTTCGTGGTACCGAAAGGGGCATTTTTTCACAGGATAAATAGATGTCTGAAGCTTCCTGTCCACACTGTCCGCTGGACAAGATGATATTTTATAAAAGTGCACACCTCTGAGATTTTCTTTTGCTTTTTCTGATGGAAAATGGTGGTGCAGGTATTTGAGTTGATTGTTAAGATTGTAACATATGTTGCACTGTCAAGTTGCAGAGATCATTTCCTTTTCAGTGCCCTCACTTTTGCATTCTGCTAGATCACTCTTTTCCCCATAACCGATACTGAGCAGGAGCATAGGAGTGGTACATTATGACGGAATGACCCAGGTGTGATGCGGTCTACTTTAAAGAGCGTGAGGGAGAGAATTAAGTGGTTGTGTAACCAGCTCTTTTGTTTGGTTGTAAAAGAGCACATTACTGGCTGTTTTTTACTTTATTATTAGCAGTGCTTGGCTCTGAATTAGTAATGTTGTTTACCAACACAAACCATAATTTACACATATTCAGTTTCAATTGTATTAGAGTGTCAGGGATGATCTAGAATAGCTGACCACGGTTGATGCTCTCACCTAATTGAATAATTGCCATCCCCATGATTTTCCATTTCCTTTTTTCTATGTTCTCTTTCTTTGAATTTGATGCAGGATTACATTGGCTCACTAGGTAACCATCTGGTGTGCATTTGTGGTGGGCTGCCTCTTTGTGAGATATATACATTTTCAAAAGAGTCTAGATTATTGATTAGTGCTCCCCATTACAAGTGACATTAATTGAGCTGCCGCTTGCATAGGTGTTGTGATATGAATACAAAGCAACGTTTCTTACCTATTGCCTTTACTCCACTCCCTGAAAGTACTAATGGTTTGCTTTTTCAGCAGTCATGGCTATCATTTAGAAATATGCGATCACATTAAATGGTAACAATCTACATAATATTCATTTCTGGTTGCATTTTAATACCATGGGTACATTTTGCACCGATTCTTAAGCAGCACTTGCGTCTTTCCTCTCATACCTATGAAGTGTAATGTTGGTGTATCATGCTCTGTCATAGTCACTTGTAAGGTATCAAATATTGAAGCATCCACTTGTTAAAACATGACCTTTTTACCATTTTGTAGCTTTCTCATCGTTCACATGATAGAAAATGGGGACAGATCCAAAAATGGATGGTAGGCCAAATGTGCCTGTTGTGCATGTACCAGTTCACTTATAAAACTAATGAGTTGGGTTGTTGTGAAGTACTACTAACTACTCATAAACTGCAACTTGTTGGAACACATGTTGTGACACACTTTACCCTTGTGGATTTCTTCATGAATTGCTGTGCTGTGTGTTGGCGCAACTATTAATCTGGTATTAAGAAAATATTATTGCAGTTGTGATCACTTAGACATGGATTCTCTATGCTTGGTAATATAGGAAGGAGACACCTTAATAACAACACTGTTCTTCTGGATTTGGTAAACTTAATGAAAGTTGCACTACATTGAACTTAAGATCATTTTATAATTTTAAATGTGAGTCATACAATACGTATTCCTGGTTGTGTGCCTTGATTTTACATTTATTCTAAAATCGTTGCTTGCGTGGAGATTGGCGTATATTCTGTCGGACATCAACTCTCTACTGTGAGTCTTGTTATTAGATTGTTTGTACTTATTGTTTCACTTGGTTTCAGCCACACTTGGGACCTGGAAATATTGGAAAGCTTGACAAAATGTGTCGTATGTTTTTTTTTTAAAGCACCACTGACCATTAAAATTGTTTAAATCAACAGAACATAAATGCAATAATGCATGCTATTGTACTTTTTACCTCAAGGTGACTTTGGGGAAATGTGTGGCAAATGCTGTTTGTCTTGGTATATTTCATCAAACAAAAAAAGGATAAATAAGTGGCTTTTTAAGAAATTCTGTGGCCCCTCTTGGGCCATGTCTGAGGCGACAGTCACCCTGATCCCCAAACTCTACCAGGATCCTTACAGATGCTGCTCATTCAGACCAATCTCTTTAAACATAGAGGTGAAATATTTTGGTAACGTTTGGCAGACTATCTGTAGGCTTTATCACCCACTCTTGATACATGTGGATAAAACAGATTTTATTCCATCTAGGTCTACCAGTGCCAGGACAAAGAGAGCTCTTTATCTAATTGACCTAGCCAAGAATTAACATATGAAGGCGGTTCTGCTGCTGTTCGATGCAGAAAATACCCTTGATATGATTGTCTGGGGCATTATGAAGCTACACCCTTTAGCTCCATACTGGGCAATAGGCTTAGAATCTGGATCAATGCACTATATTCCTCTACTTGGGTAAAGGTCTAGGTAAATGGTCGAAACTCCCCTGTGATAGAGATCTAAAGCGGCACTAAGCAGGGTTACAATCTATCCTTTATTAATTTTACCCTTTATCTAGGACCGTTCCTACAAAAATAAGAGTGAGGGGAGGTTCAGGGCACTCCTTTTCACCATGACAACTTTAAGGTGTCTGCCTTCCCAATATTTTACTATCTTTCATTAAGTCTCGGGTCATGGCTAGTGGCCACTCTTCAGGCTGATACTCCCTTCCAATGATCCATGAAAAGAATGGCATACTTGGGCATCAACTTAACCCCAGACCTTTATGAATGCTCCAGACACCGCTTCAGACAGTAGATGGCGCTGGTGTGAGTGTTTCCTTTCCCGGCCTCTACGCCACTCACAACGCGAGGCTGACCTGAACGGTTGGACTTTACTTTGACTCGGCGTTCTGACCAAACCGCTCCGGCAACTGACGTACCTGAGCGGATGAGTGGGCTTGTACCGCCGCCTGCCGCAACTGAATTCCGGGCTCCACGAGCTTCAACACATGCTCGGCGCAGCCACAAAAGCATCGGATCACGCGTCTGGGTTACCGTGGTCTTGCACACACGGTGTTACGCTGATTTTCCTTTAACTGCGGACCGCTTTTCTTCCGCCTTCGTTAAAGCACTCCAAGTACTACAGGATTGTCCGAGATTGCCGAACGCTACCAACGGATGCGGCGGAATCTCTCCTATAAAACGGAGCAGCGTGAGGGCAGCAGAATGACTACACGGGGCCAGAAAGTGCTCAAAGCAAAAGTAAACTCGAGCCATGAAGAACCAAGTGACAGAGATAAACCGGAAATGGCTCCTGAAAAAGCAGATCATCTAAAAAAAGGTAAAAGGGAAAATGGGGGGGGGGGGGTTTAAGAAAACAGGCAAGCCCGGAGGAGCGAGCAACTTAAAAGAACATTTTGTTGCAGGCGCTGTAGCTACTGGAAACCCTTCATCTATTGGCAGACAATTTTCCTGTTGTTAAAAACCCCCCTGTCCTCACCCCTGCTCCTGCCCTCATTCCTATTCCTGCTTTAGCTGAGTCTAGTAGCGCGCCTGATATGGCCCAAGCCTTAGCTCCAGATGCCGCTCAACCGTTGTTGCCACTTGTACAAACACCTATTGATGAACTCCGAGGAGAGTTAACTGAAAATAATGAAGCAATGCCACCAGCTTTTACTCATGGCGTCCAAGCCACTATATCTATCACTGCCGCTGCCCCTGATGATAGTATTTTACCTGTTATCGCTATTGCCCCAACCTCCACCGACCTTGAAGCTACAAAAGGTACCTCCAACAAGGATAAAAAGGGTGCGGAAAACAGTCTTGAAAATGTGAATCAGAGACCTATCGATCCGCAGACCCTAGACCTAACAAATGAAAACGTATTTTCCGTCTCAGATGGCTCTCTGTCGGGGACAGATGACGAGGTATCAAGCACACCCAAAAGCAGCATGTCTGAAGGGGGACAAAGCGATTCAATGATGAGTACAATAAAAAAAAAAATTAAACACCGAAGCAGGAAACAGAGTCAGCTGAAATGGGACCATTCAGACTTACTAGGGCCTTTATTCTCGGGGGTTACTAACCATCAGCAAGGGGCAAGTCCACAGTTAACCTCCGCAAGTACTCATGTACCATCTCTACTATCAATCCTGGAGTCTATCAAACAATTCCGAGAGGAAGCTAGAACAGAAAGTTTAGCTACAAAAGGGGCCTCCAAAAACTCCAGGGCGGCATCAGAAAATTAAGCAAAATTTGCACCGATATCGGAGACCGGGTCTCCATGGTGGAAGGAAGAACAGAGACTCTCGAGACTGAAGTGGTGCAAGTAAAGGAACAATCTGCAACCCACAAGGCTTGCCTAACTGATATGATGATCAAGCTGGAGGAGCAGGAGAACAGGATGCGGAGGAACAACCTCAAATTACTAGGGATACAGGAGTGGGCAGAGGGAGAAGATCCTAGAGGGTTCATTGAGAAATTTCTCCGGGCGACTTTCCCCTCAGTCTAGCTGGAATTGGGATCAGGAGATCCAAAGAGCTCACCGTTTCCCTTTTAATTTGAAAGCAAAGCGGGATGGTAGTAACCCCAGAAATGAAAAATGAAAAACCAAGAGTCTTTCTAGTTTTTTTTTCTGGAACTTTTTGTTCTGACAAATAGTCTACAACCGCGCCAGGCTCAATTCTCCTAAGGAAGTAGACTGGATAAAGTGTTTCTCTAATCCAGACTTTGCTCATGCAACAGTTGAGCAGAGGTGGCGGCTCCGCCAACTGATAACACCGTTACAACAACCAGGTGCACAAGTATACTTGATAGATCCAGCGAGATTGAAAATCATATTTGAATGATCAACCCGAGTGTTCTTGTCTGAGATCAACGCTGGAGAATATTTAAAAGAACTAACTGGAAGGAAGAAATCCTAAACCACACACTCTAAGTCTCTAAGACTCTGGACTCTGGCTAGGACTCTCCAATTTGATATTTTGAGCTGGGGTTGAAGCTTGACTGGCGCTCCTAAGCCTCACTTTTTCTTCTTCTTCTTGTTTTGCTTTTTGAAATGGTTTGTATTTCTCTTCTCTTTTCTTTTTGGGTCGCCAGGTTAGTTCAGATCAGGTCACCAACTGACGAGATATTAAATGGGGTGGTGGCCGGGACCTCACATGTGCTCACCATCATTCAGGTGTATCCTGACTGTCTATTTTTGTGGGGGGGGTGGGGGAGGGTTACTGGGTCCGTGGCAAACACAGTAGGGTCAAAGGTTAACAGGTTGAGCTCAACTGTATTTAAACTTTAAATTTTTGTATCATAGTAGCTGGATGGGTGTGTTTTTGGGTGGGGGAGGGGGACTGGGGGTGTGAGCGGGGGGGCGATGGGGGGTGGGGGACGATCGGAGGTTGTGGGGAGGGGAGGAGTCGGTATGGTGAAGGCCTCAGTCGGCGCTAGTTAGATACGGGCCACCATTAGAGCCAAATAATGGGTTCTCTAAATAAACTTAGGATTGTGTCATTAAACGTCTGTGGTCTGAACGATCTATCAAAGAGGCAGAGAACCGCGCAGACACTATGTTTGATGGGGGCAGACATAATATGTCTCCAAGAGACCCACATTGAGGGGGGCCAGAAATCTTTGCTGAATTCTCTTGGGTTCAAAATTATAGGGGCAACGTCTCAGGGGGCTAAGGTGAAGTTGTTGGGATTCTGGCCCGGAAAACCTTACCGTTAGTAGCTAATCAAGTTAAAACTGATGCATTAGGGAGATGGGTCATAGCAAGGTGCACTTTATTCTCTAAATCTGTATTTACGATATGCTCCGTCTACGCCAGCAACCTGGACGACCCAGGGATAATACACCAGGCAAATGAAGAGCTTGCTTACTGGCCACTCCCGGTAATTCTATGCGGAGACCTGAACTTAAACCTGCCTAATACCTGGAATTCAACAGGGGTATGGGTTTATCAGGGTAGAAAACCTAAAGTGTTGCGAGCGCTGCTCGGCCTGATCAATACTCACGGTTTAAATGATGTCTGGGCCTGTCTGAAGCCGGTTCCGAACGGTTTTACTTTTTTCTCCGCTCCTCATCTGTCACTAGCCAGACTCGATTATTTTTTCGTATCGTCTGCTCTAATCCATGATTGCTCCATTGATGTAGCCCCCCGACTACTGTCGGATCACAACCCCCTTATCTTAAACTTAGAAGGCTGGGGTAACCAGGAGCCAATCTCGCACTGGACTTTCGAGAAAGCACTAATATACGATAACCGCTATCGCGAACATATGGCCGGGTGGATACAAGAATTCCTGAATATAAATAATGGGACTGCTTTCACTATGGTTGTATGGGACACTCTCAAGGCAGGTATAAGGGGCGAGACATTGCGTTTCTCTGTTAGGAGGAACAGAAAGGAGAGGATGCAAACCAGCCTGTTACAGGTACGGATGATAGAAGCGGAGAAAAAATCAATATGCGCGGTCCAGACAGGAACAGGAATTGATGAGGCACAGTTCGCGGTATCAGTGGCCAAATCAGAGATGGGTACAGTGTTGGCAGAGAAAATAGCCATCAAATGGGCTGCTTCAAAAGAAAAATGCTATGAGCTGGGAGAGCGTATTGGTCATCAGCTTGCCATTGCTACTAGGTAGCAGATAACTGCTAATCCATTACCACAATAAATATAGAGAACGAAGGAACAACCTCTGACCCTCGAAAAATAGAGGAAGCATTTAGGAAGTTCTACAAAGAACTCTATTCGGAAGCAATCGAAGGAACAAAGTCGGATATACAGATTAAAGTTAGGGACTACCTAGCGACTATACCCACTAGCAAACTTAACCCGAACGAATGTGAGGCAATAGAAATCTCTCCAACGTGGGATGAGATTTTAACAGCACTTACTAGCCTCCCGGACGGCAAAGCCGCCGGGACTGATAGTATACCTGTAGAACTTTATAAGGTCTTTTCATTGCAAATAAAAGAGATATTTACCGAGGTGGTAAGATCTATCTTCGAGGGGGCCAAACCACCAGACTCTTGGTCATCAGCCAAAATAGTAATTTTCCCCAAAAAGGATAAATCACCACTGGAAATGTCATCTTACCGACCCATAACCGTAATCAATACTGATTCAAAAATCTTTTCTAAAATCATTGCTACTAGACTCTCTGCCAACATCGAGCCATTAGTCTCCGATTGGCAACACGTTTCATACCAGAAAAAGGTACTACAGAGCACGTCCGCCGCACTATTACCTTATTTGATGCTGCACAGGGGTCAGGAGATCGATCTCATTAATCCTTTTAGATGCTGAAAAAGAGTTTGATCGGGTCTCATGGCATTTCCTCTGGGCTATTATGAGGCGGATCGGTTTTGGCCCAAGAATAGTTCAGGCAGTGTAGGCACTTTATCAAGATCCCACCGCTAAAATTGTTATTAACACTCATTTGACAGAGCAAATTAAGGTCACGAGAGGGACGAGACAGGGGTGTCCCTGTTCACTCCTGCTTTTCGCTCTGTATATCGACCCCCTGATAAAAAGAATTGGGCTAAACCCCTGTATCTTGCCAGCTAGTAGGTTCGGTATAGATACAAAAATGATGGCTTAATCCGACGACCTAGCCATAATAACTCCCGAACCTGAGTCTGCCATTAGGGCCCTAGAACAAGAAGCACAGGAATTTGGATTAATCTCTGGCTACACCCGGAACAAATCAAAAACACAGATTGTCGTTAACGGAAAAATAAGCTGGGCAGACAGCAGGATAACCGAGAAGGCTAAATATCTAGTAGTCAATATAGTCTCAGATCTGGACACTTTAGTATTAGAAAACTTGACTCCTCTTGCTATCACAATGGAGGAATCACTCCGGAAAATCGATAACCTGCACTGGAACTTGGCTATTATATGCAAGTCCGATTTAAGACTATGCTCAATGCTTACCGGGTCTTCAGCAATGTTCGCAAGGTTTTTGGAATATCTAAACTAAACTGTTACACCCCCATTAGATAGATCGATAACCTACCGTTGATATTTCAAAACTCACATCTCCATCAATGGTACTCAGCAGGTATTGGTAGACTGGGGGATCTCTTCTACTCCGGTTGCATCCGATCATTTCAAGACTTGCAAACTTGCTATAAACTGGGTAATAATCATATCTACCAATACCAGGCTATCACAAGTTATTTAACACATAAAACTGGGGGGTCTGCAGGGTTCACCTTATTGATAAGTTATTAAGCCTTAACTTGCCAAGGATAGGAAGCATCTATTCTACCCTGAACGAACAGCGGCCAGACGATATGAGTAAAATTGACGCTAAATGGCAGCTCAAGTTGAATACTCCACCGAATGCTTTCAGCTCTGCTTTGGGCCTAGCACAAAAATATCTTTTATCTTCTAAATTGCAAGCGCAATTTTATGAAATCGTTTTTTTTCTGTATGTAACCATTAGCAGAGATGCTAAATGGACATCTGGCTCCGGGGCAAACTACCCACTCTGTACAGAGTTTAGCGCGGATGCAGTACATATGTTTGCTACATGCCCTAAACTTAAGCCATTAATCCAAGAGGTAGAACAATTTTTTAGCAGAATTCTCTCCTTAGATATTCTACTCGCACCCTGCACCATCTTGTTAGAGTTATATGACCGATTAGATCCTAAAACTGGTGGGGCATTACTTTTCGTTGCAATGTCCGTTTTGCGGATATGCAAAGCTACCTACTGGAAAGATCTGAATCCTCCATCGTTTGGTGAATGGCAAGCGAGGCTACTCGCTACGTATAGGTTGGAGTGGGCAATTTATGCCAAAAAAAGCCGGAGGGCAAAGAAAAGGGGCTTGGTAGTCTAGGATCCTATGATCAATTGGCTTGAAACTATGAATACCCAGGCTTGATAATGTATTGGCCTCCCTTTCTATTTTTACTTTATTTTGTAACCCCCCACCCATCCCTTGTCTCTACCTTGGGCTTTGGCCCCCGCTCTCCATTCCACTCGCTATGCCCCCTCCGTCCTCTCTCCCGCCCCCTTTTTCTTGTTTTTTCTACACGATTTACTTCCCACTTATGCCTCTTCCACAGTCTTTTTTTTGTTTTTGGTACTATGTTTACTTTATTAGATTTATTTGCTCTCAGTTAATTTTCTCTGACCTAATAACTATTGCTGTGCTAAAACACGTATCTGGAAATTGTAAATGTTAACAGCCTGAAACAATATCTTTCTTTTCTCTTGCTTTTGTTTTTCACGGATCCAGGGTGGGTGGGGGGTCGCTGTTTGAAGATGTAAATATTGATCTTGTAAACTGTTGGAAAAAAATAAAATCCTTAAAAAATAAAATAAAGCCGTGCAGAGCTAGATAAGGAGTGTCGCTGGAAAATGTTTTGGGATCCTCTAAAATCTTGAGAAAGATTTTGGACCTGCTCCCTGTGACGGCAGGGAAAATCATAGTACGTTCACTGTTAACTTCACAGTTAGACTACTGCAAGTCCTCTACCTTGTAGTGGCAAAAGGAAGCTTGAAAAAACTTGAAAGGGTGCAGAATGCCGCAGTGCGTCTGATACTAATCCTTCCAGAAGTACATCAGCCAATGATGCCCCCGCCACTCTTCATTGGCTACCACTGGAGAAAAGAATTACCTTCAAAGCCATGTGCATCTGTCAGAAAATTCTTAATGACAGGGACTCTAAATACCTTTCCTCTATGGCGCAGTCTTACCATCCTCCATGTAATCTGAGATCCACTGGGGCCAACCTAGTATCAGTACCTCATGTTTTTAGGGGCCTGCTCTTTTTGCTATTGGGGAGCTAAAATTTGGAATTCCTTGCTGGTTCACCTGAAAATGGAACCTTGTGAAACAACTTTTCCTAATAGGCTTAAAACCTGGCTGTTTAGATCTTCTTAGCTACATTGACGCTGATGACTAGCTCAGCTTGTCATGAGGTACACCTCTCGTATGCTCATGACGAGCTGAGCTCGTCGTGAATCGCGGGTTTTTTAAAACTTCAGCGCACAGCGGGAAAATGCGCCGCACCGATGCGGTTAGGGTAGGCTCCTGGTGAGCTTCGGCTCCTCTTAGCACTCTGCTTCAGCCTTGATAGGTCTGGTCCCAGCGCGGGGACACACTGTATAGTGTAACCATTGCCCTTTAGAAGTTGCTTTATTATTATTATTATTAGTTTTATTATTATAAATACTTAAAACTACTGAAAACTGAACTATTTCCTGGAGCTTCCATGCAATGTCTTGGTAGACTAGCTTCACTCAAAATGACCATTCTTCCCAAGATCATGTACACGTTTCAAGCTCTCCCACTTCAGTTTCAGAACAGTAAACTGTCCCAGCTGCAGGATTCATGTACGGACTATATATGGGTCGCGTGAAAAGCCATGATTATGCAAACAAATCTACCACACTCATCCGAGACAGGAAGGTCTGGGGATTCCAAATATACACTGCTACTATGAAGCAGCGCAATTCAGATTATTGTAGAATGGTTGCAAGATCTGGTGATGCATAGAACAAAATTTAACAGCATGTGCGCTGGCATATGTTCTGTGGATTCCTAAGCGACAGATGCCATAACCTTGATGTGTCACCAATTTCTACGGCAACACCGGAGGTATGCGATAATATTTTACGATATAAGGGTATGTCTTACATCTGTCACCTTTAACTCTAGCCATAAAAGGAAAACCACTGACTTCTACCTGATGGGACTGGACAAGCATCAGTTTTGGGTGTGGTGATTCCTAGGGTTGTTTCAGATTGATAGACATTTATTTAAATGACAATATTAGACAATCCATTTGTTAAAAACTTGTAACAGATTCCGGAAAAAGAGCGGTTTAAATATTTTCAGCTTAGACAAACTGGCTCACACAACCACAGGTCAAGGAGGCAGCTACACGTCCATTCACAACCTTTGAAAAGTTTCAAAAGAGTTAGTAGAAAGACTTGTGGGCTGTCTACTCGAGATCAACCAACTTTGTGCACCATGCTCAGTGTCGAGAAACATTGTATAGGATCACATTTAGGTGGCATTACACTCCAGTATGTCTCCACGCTCTCAACAAACCCCACTTGGCAATGTGCTTGAGCCTTTCCAGTGATCCTGGCTCTCTGCTTCACATTTTATGGTCTTGCAATAAAATGGGGAGCTTCTGGAAAACAATTGTCTGCACAATATCTTACATAGAGGTAATGTAGAGGATTGACATTCCGGTGGCCATCATGCGGGGAATACCCATACTCGACATGTATCCACTCCATTCTTTAGCCTATGAAAATATAGCGTACCATCTATGGGGTGAATCTCGTCAACTCACAAAGATGTGAGATCCAGTCCTGACATTCCTAAAGGAAGACCTTTGGGAGCTCACATGCTCTAATAGGCTCTGGGACTTCAAGACCCGCAGATACACCTCCAACTTTCAGCTGATGTGCTTGCAGGTCCTTTACAATCTAAATAGGATGGCCGGGCATCCGTTGAAATATAAATAAAGCCTGTAGCTATGAGCGCACAGACCATATCCGTTCTAAGTCATGCTGCCACTACCTGTCAGCCCTTTTCTGAGTGCACCTCTATCCAATGAGAAAAGTCTCAAAAGAATTGTAGGCAGTAAACGAGGTAGGCGTAGGGTGTTTGAGGAAGTCATTCACTGATCATGGACGAGTTTTGCGATGGTGCCACTTTCATTTGCCACAGGAACGAGAATTAGACCGGTAGTCATCCAGTCATTGTTTCACATCCTAGGTGCCTAATACTTTTTTTTATCGGAATGTTGTAGATGGTGGGCACCAGAGCTCATTTTTAGAGACACGTAGTTAATTTTCATCATCCGAGTTTGAACAAGACAAAAGAGGCAGAAACTGAAGAAAGATGGGTGAAGAAAATAATAGGAAAACAAATAAAACTGAAACTAGGAAACAAATGTAGGTTGGTTGAAGGAGTTATTAGGTTGAATCAAAGCTATGCATCCTTGGTATTCCGCCACCCCAGCATTTAATAATGCTGACGCTAGCCTCCTACGAAAAACTTTGGCTTATTGACTTTTTTTGTTTATTAAAGAAAATAATAACTGATTGGTCCCCACACCACTGACTGTGAATGCAGACCCTCACTCTACAGACTTTTCTTTCACTCTGTAGCTATCTGCACAGTGCTTCCAAATTGATTGGACAAGTGGTAGGCAATGCAGTTAAGACGACGAAGGCTCACAAGTGAGGAGAAATAGAGCCTCTCTTCTCTGAATGGAGTAGCCCTAATCTGATTGAAACCCCAACCCCCATCCCCCACCCTAATATCTGCACTGTGACAACAGAAAGCATGTGCTCCCAGTCCTGAAAACTGAAAAGGTGTATTCTGGGAACTCGCATTGTCTGAGGCAGACGTTTTAGTTATGTTGGTCAGCCCTGAAGGATAGTAGTTTGTTTAAGCTTATAAGCTTCTTCACTATCTAAAGATTAGAGGTTTGGAATTATAGCGGATGGGCAGCATGTGTCAACAGTATTCCCTTTTGAGTTGGATGACTGTTAGAGAACATTATTGTGTAGTTGGAACCATAAAGTTATTTGCTCTTATGCCCATGGTATGTGTGTCTGTGGCCTCCTAGTCTGTGTCCATGCATTAAAGTCCCTCTGTCCTCTTGTCCCATTGTAAGGGACCATTTATACATTTGCATGTCCCAAGTCAGTGTATCAGATTCCGTCACAAAGTCAGTGTCCGCATGCCAATCTATCTGCCATTGTTAACTATCCACTTAGCCTTTTACCAGTTTCTTCGTTCCTTCCTTCTTCCCAGTGCCAATAAACCCATACCAGTGTCATGTTTATTGTACTAAGGTCACCATTCCTTTGTCATTGTCTCCTAGACGTTTATCTGTCTGTGTCATGGTATTTGTGGATGTGTCCCAGTGCCAGTGATGGGCTGTCTGTTCTAGTGTTCCAGTGTCCATATCAATAATCATGTTCTCCTGTGTCAATGTACCCATATCAGTGAGGCAGTGTCTTAGTGTTGAAATCCCTGTCCAGTGTCCCCATCAGAATGTATTTGCAAGTCTTGGTAACCCCCTAGCATTTTTGTCTATGTTAATGTTTGCACTATCCTGTTGGTACCCCTGCAGCTTGTCACTTCCTAGTGTAATTTAGTGTGTCATAGCATCCCAATGTCTTTGTCCCAATGCTTGTACCTTTGTCTCATCATTAGTGTTTGAGGACTTGACAGTGTCCTAATGTCTTTGTTTGTGCATACGACTCATTTTCTCTGTTTGTTTCCCACTGTCTTTGTTTCCAGTATTATTTCAAATGTCCCTAATTGTTCATCTACCTGTTTCCCATTGTCCGTTTCCCCTTGAGAGTGCCTCATTGTTTCAGTGTAAGTTATTGTGTCCCATTGCCCATGCGCCAGTGTCCGCATCCCAATGTCAACACCCTAATGTTGGATTCTTTTTCAGTATGTATTTACCCAGGGATTGTGGCAGTAATATTCTGCATTGTTTTCATACCCAATGTCCATGTTAAGGTCCCAGTGTCTGTATCGGTCTCTATGTACCTATATCAGTGTCTGTTAGTGCCCTTGTGTCACTTTCCGAGTGTCAGTGTCCCCATGTCAGTAACCACGGGTCAGAACCCTGTTGCTTTGGAGCTTCAGTCAGTTCCCTCTTGTTAATGTCCTTTGTTGTGTTACTGTCCTGGTGTTCTGTTCAAGCGTCTAAATGTTGATCTCCCAGGGTTACTCCCCAAACCCATTGTCTCAGCATCCGTGCTTGCATGCTCTGTTAGTGTTCAGTGTCATTGTGCCCAGTATCACCATGTCATTGTTAGTGCTCTTCAGTTTATCAAGATGTATGTCCCAGTATTATGGCTAGTTCGTTGGAGTCTTTGTTGTCATGTCATTGCAAGGGCACCTCTGTCAGTGTCTTAGTGATAATGTTTATGTCGCATTATAACCTTGGAATGTTACCATCCATTAGTCAACACCCCTGTGTCTGTGTTGGTGGCCCATGGCTGTGTTCTAATGTGCTTGTCACAGTGGTAGTGTCTCGGTGTTAAAATAATGGATATCCTCTCGATTCTGAACATGGCCAATGACTTTGATCCCACGCAGGAACTAGCAGATAACTTTTCAAAATATTGTTGAGAGTAAAATAATAAAATCTGTATTGACCAAATAAAAGCTCTACTAATATATTTCACAATGCTGAACCTTTCTACTGAGGAACAGCAGACTGGGAGGACCACAAACCATTTCTGCCGAATCAGAAGACTAGTCTGGCCCTTATAAACTCAAGCAAGCCACCCACCTTCTTCCCCAGTCAATAGCTGCCCTGCCCGAACTTAAAAAAAACAACAACAACAAAAACCACTTAAATAAAATCTTTGCATTGATGGTCAGCCAAATAATCTGTGCCTCCTTTAATGAAGGCATTGTGCCTCTCCTATTTACAAAGCTATACTAAGACCTAACTTGATTATTTATTTTTTTAAACTAATATGAGCCCTTCTGACTCTACCAGCTATATGCCAATCTCACTATCGCCTTATGTGGCCAACCCGATAGAAGAAACAGTGACAAAACAATTAAAAGACTTTGTGGACCAAAGCAACCTCCTAGAAAACGCCCAGGCTTGTTTCACACCAGGGTTTTGTGCTGATCATGTTATCACATCAGAAATTAATGGTATAAGACAATTAGTCAACAGTAATAATAATACTCTAATTACTCCTAGACTTATCCATTACTTTGGCACCATCAATCGGCCCAACTGCCTTAAAGCTTTGCCAGATCTTGCAGGTTTGGCGCAATGCCGGTGCCCGATGGTAGGGGCCTCTCCCCACAGCCCCCAGCGTAGGATTAGCCACGGGGGGCCCTGGGTGGGCACTAGAGCACCCCATTTAAAAAAAAATAAAACATTTTTAATTAAAAAGGAGAAACTAATTTTGGTGTGCCAGTGGGCACCAGGGCAATGCACTTACAGACAAAAGATGCTGGCTCCTTCAGGAATAGGGAGTCGACTGGTCCCTGGGGCTCCCTCCCCCTGTGAACCCTTGTTAAAAAAAAAAAATAAAGGGGGTGTCCTGGGTGGGACTTGGATACCCTTAAAACATATTAACAGACACACACAAGTGAATAATAAATGAGCGGCTACAGGATGAAGTAATGCAAACCTGTGTGTTCTAGTTGGTCGTGCTAAGATATTTGTGGGAGAGTAAAGATCGAGACACTGATACCCTGTGCTTTATTATGTTAAAAACAATATAAATGTTTTTAATAAATATTTATAGTATAGAAATAATTTAAAATTTCATTTTGAATGTAAATAGAAAATTAAGAGGTTAACTAAATATACTTGATAAAAATAATTGAAATTAATTTAAAGATCATAATTTGATACTAAAATGCAATTTTAAAATACATTTTAAAGGTAACTAATTTTAAAATGTATGATTAAACATTCAATTTTAAATATATATGTAAATACTCAAACTGATATATCATAATACATATATTTGATTAAATCACAGGTGTATGTGTGTGTGTATATATATGTGTGTGTGTGTGTGTGTATATGTGTGTGTGTGTGTGTGTGTGTGTATATATATATATATATATATCGCAGTGAGGTCAAAATAAATCACTGCGACCTTTTTAATTTGGAAGTTACGCTGTGGAATCCACTGTGGAGAATTAATGCACACAAGTCCCACAATGCAAAATACGAAGCAGGCGTACTGAATGCCATATAAACGCAGTGAGACTTGTGAATGGCTGCAGCAACTTCCGATCCCCTGAAGAAAAAGCAGATAGCTTTGAAACGCGTTGGGAAAGGGAAACAATTACGGACGAATTTTCACCATCGGGCGCATGAATAAAGGTGTTGGAACCTACCTGCTGTGAGTGCCTCTTCAATTGCAGAGCCATTGTTTGAAATATATATATATATATATATATATGTGTGTGTTTCTATATAGTGCACTATATATTGTATCTTATTATATTTAAAGGGGGACTGGGGAGGTTTACCTGCCCAAAGAGAAACACCAGATTATAACAAAAAAGAAAGTTAGGGAGAAGTTAATATCAATATTTCCTGGAGAGGAGAGTGTTTTAAAAAAAAATAGTTTGGGGCGTGGGGGGGGGGGGGGGACTCGTGCCCCAATCCAATGAACCCACACATATACATATATGTATAAGAATTGAGTATATAAGTAGTTCAGTTTTCATTTAGTTTTTGTAAATACATTTTAAGAAAAAATGTATTACATGCAGTGAACAATTAAAAAAAAAAAAGTATTCCAAAGTTAAAGCTGAATAAGACATTAAATTAACAATTTCATTAGAAAATATACCAACTTTTAAATTAACGTCTAAAACAAACCTATATGTAAATCTATTAAAAATACTCTTGCTTATCTTTAGTGAAGCAAAGTAAAAGCACTCCAAATGTAAAGACTGATGTAATTACCACAAAGTAATGACTTCAGATGTAATGGTAAACAAGGTAACGACCGCCATTTTTGCAGATGAGACAGTCTATAACGTTCTAATAAGTTTAAATCGTATAATTATTAAAACTTTTATAGTATTTTGAAAATACTGATAGTTTTGTAAGCTCTGCAGTGCTAACCTCCCACATTCTTCTATAGCAATAGACATTCATCCAAAGATGGAACCGATATGACCTTGAAACCTTCTGTCCTTTACGGTCTTTGTACCAGTATTTTCATTAAACCTAATGATGCATCATTACCTGTAGCATGCAAATCCTGAAAAAGGTGATTTGGAGGTTTCGGAATTAAAGACCTTTGTGGCTTATTTTGAAGTTTATTTGCATTCAATATACTTGTATTGGCCCCTGACTTGAAAGGTCCTCAAGTTTTTCTTTAGAGTTGAAATATTTTCTCTCATGGAAACATTGCTTCAGATTTGCATTTAATCTAAAAGACATTTGTCTAACATTGTCTGCTCCCGTGAGAGTTAGGATTGCAACAGTGTGACCGTTGTAAGTTTCTACAGCAACAGCAGGATAGAGAAAAGGCAAAGTACTCTCCTTCAGTTGATGCCAATCCGACTCCCCTAACTTCACTAGTCTGTTGGAAGGTGGTCTGATTTAGATGGTTTGCAGGTTCAGTCTCATTTCCATTCAGAGTCAGAAAAACAGTAAAGGGAATTGTTGAAGTGTGCTGATTTGGTATTCTAATCTGTGAATAACTTAACACCCAGCTTTCTTTGCATGTAGTTTTATGGTGGGGAAGCGATGGAGAAAGCATGTTACATGTTTCTGTGCATGATCCATCTTCATCCAGTTGCTCAAAATTCCTGTACTCTGTTCTTTGTCAGGAAGATTCAGAGCGAGCCAAGTATACCAATCGATCCAGTCACCGTCCTTATATGGTTTGTTACTTTGCTGATTATATATTATTCATTTTTGCATTGCTAAATCTTTTTCTCTGAATGATTGTAGTTCAATTGACTGTTCTGATTTAATTTATTAGGAAACTGGTGCTTCTTCTCGCAGTATCAGCGGTCACAGGGTTAGTATTTTACTTGGGTATTTTGTTTGCCTATGTTGATGCATGACGTGCATTTTATTTCAAATGACTCCGCGTTAACTCCACTGCTTTCTACACATTGGCTTTCATACAGTCCCCAGTTTTCTGTGTTGAACTGGGGCACCTCACCTGGTCCCATAGTGGAGTTTACCATCAGTGGGTGAGTGGCTTCATAATCTATTGCGCAACACTTCTGTAACTCTTTCAACAGTAGGCTTTGGGGCAAGACTACTTTCTACTTTGTTTTTATGAGAAAAGGTTATCAACGTATAAATGTTTGTAACTCTCTGTATCGATATAAAGAATGACAAGCATGCATTCTTACTGCATGTATGTCACAATATACTGATTCATAAACAGTGTTCATCCAGTTATCATATTGGAGGAAAAGTGGTACATTCCTATAAGCCTTACAAATGCATCCATTCTTTTTAAAACACGTATTAAGAATATTTAAACAGTTATGTATTTCAATTACTACTATGACTCCTTAAGAATTTTAGGTATATACCAGAGCAGTTTCAAGATCTAGTCCACATACAGGAAGAGGAGTCTTGGGCAGACAGACATATTTAGTTTCATAAACTGCAGACAAGTATTTACCCAGATTAGATTCAGTGACCTTGCGTGGCATTCTGGGGGAATGGCATTGTAAGCTGGGGTCATAATGTGTGTGTGCGGAGCTGGCTATATCATTAAATGGTTGTTCTAGAAGGCCATGCTGTGTCTTGAGCTAACGAAATTGGTGGTGCATTAGATGAATGACTGTCCTGTTGGGCCATGTCACCAAAGCTGTGTTCTCTTGTGAACTGGACTACAGAAATTAAGTATAATTTTAAGCGCGGTTTTCTTTTAAAAACATAAATGTACATGCCTTTTACATGGAGCCATCGGCTGCCATTCATGTGTGGTAAACAGGTTTCTGTTAATCTGTCAGACTGAGGTCATGTTTGCATATCTGTGTACATGTAGCACTCACATTTATAATTTGTAAATTTTTAGCAAGTTGTTGCATATTTATGTCAATAGTACCTTAAACATAACCTGTAATTCACGATCCAACCATAACATTTCTTCTTGTTGGATCACTTCACTTTAAACTTTATACCAACCTGTAATATGTTATGTGCACTGATGTGTACATATGTAGAATGCAAAAAAGCAGGGCTTATCTAAGCAGGAAGTGGTGGGTCACCAGAACACGATGTAAGGAAATGGTACAACCTGGGCACTAGTCTGGGACAGGTTAGTGTGTATATTGTTTTTCAAAAAGACTACACGCTAACAGTTTTTTCTACTATTCTGTGCTTTACAGAAGCATGGACACAAAACCACCCTAAAGCTAGCCTCACAGTACAGTTTTGTTGTAAATGGTGTCTTCAGCAGTTGACCACCGGATCAACATCACTTGCAAGTTTATCTGCTGCTCATTTAGCTTAGAAAAGCAGTGCAGCTGTTGTACACGGTCTTCGTTATAAGTCCAGCTATCAAGACCTCGAGTGACCAGTAGAAGTAGTATTGAGATGCAAGCAGGACAGGTGGAGCCCTTGCACTAACCACTCAATCATGAGAACACATGGGTGTGGAAATCCACGTGGACTATGGTACAGGACATTTGATGGACATTGAAAATCGTCCCTCAGAACTGACATGGGCAGCATTGCCTAGCAGGTCCCTGTTCATTCATTTCTATATATACTTCATCAGCCGTCAAATGTGCATGTTAAATGATTTATTATGTTATAATTCTTTTGACAGGGTGCTGTCTTGGGGGAAGGCATATAGAAGAGAAATGACCTAATCGCAACGTTACTGCTTGGGTTTTGTTGACCTATGCTTTTGCAGGTTTGCTTTTCGTCGTTGCTAAAATATGCTTGGCACTGAAATCTTAGTGTATGTGATACGTAGAAGGCAATCCATTCACCACTGATTTAAATGAAAGCTGAGCGTTGTGTTAGTTAACAATAGGTTGTCATTTATAAACCTGTATTTTATTCCTAAGAGCTCATATTTGGACGTGAGTGGGGGACACCGAAGCAGAGACAGTACCTCCAGAAGGCGAGATCTTGTGGTGTGTACAAAAATAACAGCATGTTTTGTTTGGTGCCTGACGTATGCCTCGAGAAACCGTTTCTTTCCATCTTTGCAATACCATTTTTAACCACAGACGAAATGTAATTTTTTAAATTCATTATGCTTTGGGCAATATTTTATGATATTAAGTCATTTTAAATTAATTTGTTCTCAAATGCATGTTTACTTCTCTTGAACTGTGTGATGGTGATACTAACCCTCACTCAGTTTAGTGTGGCCTTTTGCTCCATGCAAGCTGAACTTGCTCCTGGGCCATTTATTTTGCTGTAGATATATTAGAAGCACTGTGACCTTCTTTCAAGCCAAGAATGCAAGTGCCAGAGTATGATGATATCCTTCTCGGCCTTTTTTTGGGCAGATAATAAATGGTCTTTGGGTTCACTGGCAGCAACAGTGACGGGTTGATGACTTTTTTACGGGCTGGAATAGACCGCTTTTTAGTGATTCTGCTTCTTCTACACAAAAACTTCAAAACCGACTGGTTAATGCTTGGGGGTAGCTTGTGCTTAGCAGTCAGCAGAGTAAAGCAACAAGCTGCAGGGGTGTCCACATGCAGTCCTAAGAGTGGCAAACACTGAGCGTTTTCAGGCTATGTAATCTTTTTTAATTCGTTGGTATTATTGGTCTCATACAAATGTCCTCCAAGTGGGGTGACTGCTGACCCAGCACCATGGTTGAACCATACTGCATTAGCATTTTGAAAACCTTTAGGGCCCTGGATACGATGACCCCCTTTAAAATAAAGTTGTGCAATGTGCTCATTGACTTGTTTGCAAATGTGTATGTAACCTGCAATGCTATATAAGTACTACTGACAGAATCGCAAATTGCACATTCTCACGAGGACTTGGCTAGGCATAGAGAGGGGCATAGATAAGCCAAACATGGTGTTGAGTGTGTGATTCCAGAACTCCTCACCACCTTGGCCCCCAAAGTATATCATCCTTTTAATATGGATGAAAATTGCCCTGGGAACTCTCAGTAATATGTCACTGCATCAGAAGATTGCTCAGAGCGGGCTAGGAGCGGTGAGGAGAAGCTTGGATAACTGGTGATTCTGTTGGTGAGTCTAGCTGTGCATCTGTGGCAAGATAGCAGTGGCCTAGTTGTCCAAGTAGGACAGGAGCCGACACAAAGAGAAGAACAGGCCTGCGGCAACAGAGCACAGGTTCAGCCTCCCTCTACCCCCTCCTCTCTTCACTTGTTGCAGCAAACACTGTGTCGAGAACCAATGGCCTGGGTTCAAGTGAGGCTAGGCCAGTGAGTGGCGGATGTAGCAGACCTGAAGCTCAGAGGAATTCGCAATAGGACAAGGCAGCAGGAGTGAGACTATTGTTAGAGTGCCAGACACGGACAGATGGTGAGCTTTGTGGCTGTCCACTAACGGCGCAACATGATATGGCTTGGTACTCCCCGAGTCCCCTATTTACATTTTGTACCCACAGCCCTTGTACGGATGGATGGGGTCTCCCTCCCTCCTTCAAGGCAATTAATAAGACCACACCAACTTTTGGATTAGGAGGTGTAACCCCCCGGCCGTATTTATTACAAATTATTTTTTAAATTATTTATTCACATTATGTACAATTACACAGAAAGTCTGGGTACATTGTTAGACAGATGATGTAACCTGGTTAACCTTAAACTCTAATACACACAACACTCCTACCGTAAATCTAACCATGCCTATATTTACTTTCTGCGTGTCCCCTCTAGAGCCTACGGCAAGGTCAATGACTGGCAGCCTCTAGATCCCAGAAAGCTACAAATTACTCCGCCGGAGTAGGCTTGAGCGGGGGGTACAGCTTATTGGACGGATATTCTCCCCCAGGCCCCCCCCTACGCCCTGTGCCTTAAACTCCATAAACGGGGCTGCAAAATTCTGCGGACTTGCGCCCAGATGCGCATGCGAGGGTGACCACAGGCCCACTGGGAAGAGTGTCTTCCCCGGCCCCCGCACCCTGACAGCCTACCTACCGGCTGTCACTGCTCCTGGAGTTACATGATTCTGACCGCTAAGGACCGAAGACTATGCTTACCAATCATGACCTTACCGCCACAGGACAGCATAGTTGCCTGACTATCTGTTCTCCCCCCTCAACCCACTAGGAAGGTCATGCCCTGTAACTTGCTTGCCCCTAGACTCAACTAACCCTTCGTCCCAAGCGAGCCAGGTCGTTACCCCCTAGGAGCCGGGTAGTTACCCCCTAGGAGCAGAATCAGTATTGCTTGTGTTCCCTTACTGTCTTTTTAATGCGTGGCTCACCAGGTCCCCGCATTGCCCCACTCAGTCTGCCCTGTCCATGAAACTCTATTCTTGTTCCCAACTTACGCCCCATGGCCTCGTGAAACTGTATGCAAACATGAAAATAAAACATCCGTCAGTGTATTGCCCTACTGATGACTAAAACCGACACTACTGCACATAATACTATCTAACAGTGTACTGATGTAAAAATTCTCCCTGATTCACAGGATAAAGAAACTTGCAATTCATGTGAAACAGACCCAGTGGGCTACAGCAAGTCCGCCGAATCCAACCCGGCGTCGTGGATGGCGAAACCCATGACTCTTGAACGGAACGATAATGAGGCGTGACCCATCGCCACGTAGCAGAAGTGGCCCTTACAGCTCGCCGTCATTGCGGTGTGGGTCACCTCACAGGTGTCACCTTCATGGATCCCCCATACATACAGGAACCTATTACACAGATGATTAGTGCTCCTAGCCTTTGGGTAAAAGAAGCGTTTTGCATGCCAGGCCCATTGACTACCTCATTTCCACCTCCACCCCCGGTTGCAGAGGTACGATGTGACCATGCGGATATCGAATGCGCAAGGAAAACGGATGCATAGGTACTGTGCGTCACCCCATACGTATCCAGTGTGAAAAGTGTAAAAACACAGGGTGCGTAGGTCTTGCATGATACGACCTGGGCATCTAATGCCGGAATGCGCCCAAGCATAGGTACCGTGACACAAACCCGGACATCCACTGCATAAGTGTTCGGGCGCCAAGGCGCTGAGGTACTGTGTGGCACAATACATTAATAGTATAAGTGTGCGAGCACAAAGGGAGTGAAGAACACCAGGCATATAAAGCTTGATTGCACAAGCACTAAAGGTGCATAGGTACCGTGTGACATGACACGGACATCCCAATGCCTCAGCGTTCAGGCACAAGGGTGCCGAGATTTTGCATTACTCATCATAAGTACATGAGCACAAAGGGTGCATATGTACTGTGTGACAATCCACAGGCATAACTTGCGTACGTGTACCAGCACACAGGTGCAGAGCTATAGTGTGACCTAACCAGCTTCCAATGCATACGTGTACCTGCGATGGGTGCGTAGATGCTACTTGACAAGACTCCTAATTCATATTCGTAACAGCACCCACTTGCCTCTGGCACTCTTGAAGGTGTGACCACGAGGCCTGGGATGCAGTGGCATAAGTACTGTTAATGGATGTAAGTGACCACACAGGGGCAGGCGTCTCTCGAAACTGACATCAAAAGACTTGTAGTATATTGACGTGACATCACCCCAGTTTGAAATGCCTTGATGTAATGCCCATAGTAAGCAGTCATGCTTCTACCATTCCGTTATTAGAGCCACCTACCCAGGCTGTCTTCACGCTTTAACAAACAAGGATATGTTCGCATTCGCAAGGCTCTGTTTGTGGGACTAAAAAAATAACGGGTAATATACCATATATATACCTTGCTGGTTGACCGGAAGCAGGGCTTTTAAACTTTACATTGACATCAGACTTTCAATTCTGACCGCTTAGCATAGCCTCAGTTCCATTACATAAGGAACATTGCATGTGACTTTCCATGAGAGTGCCTAGCATAGCGCCCTTTGCATTAAGTGACGGAACATTGAAAATCATATTACTAATTAAGAGCGCCTAGCATAGCACCAGTTCATTTACCTGAATAATATTGAAATCAGACTTTCAATTCTGACCGCTTAGCATAGCCTACATAGGAAACTTAGCATGTTATTTTTTTATTGAGAGCGCCTAGCATAGCGCCATCTGCATCAAATGAGGACCATTGAAAATCATATTACCAATTAAGAGCGCCTAGTATAGCCCCAGTTGCATTTACCTGAGGAACATTTTAAATAAGACTTTCAATTATGACCGCTCAGCATAGCCTACATAGGACAGATTGCAAGTGACTTCCAATTAGAGTGTCTGGCAAGCACTCTGCACTTTTCTAAAGGGTTTTGCCAGTAGATCCATATGCCACCAGATAGGGAGCATATGCCATATCGGCACTGCTCAGTAGTGCCCCTTAATCTAAGGGCCTCTTGCCTCTACCCATAATGTTGCTTTACATTAAAAAGCCAGATAGCGAGGCACTGTTGTGTAGAATAAATTACCTTTTTCGCACAGTATTATCCGTATTAAATTCATTTGCTTCCCGTATTGTTTTTCAGAGCTCGCGTTCACCAGAGGGCATCTTGGAGCTGAATCACAGATGTTTATTGTTACCCAATTCAATGGTAGTCAGTTTATCAACCTTAAAAGGATAAAGGCTGAATGAACCCACCGAGATTTGTACCTGGGACCATGAGGTCCAGCACAGGCCCCTAAAGTAGACCCATTAGTCCCTTAGGCCCCCAGGCCCAACTAAATATTGAAGACCGCTGCAGATCACTAATAGTGCTGCCAAAATTACCCTCTGAGACCCCTCCCATTTCTTTTATATGACGTCCTGATTTTTATCTAAAAGAACCTTCTTTATAAATGTTGCGAAAACAACCACATTTCTCCGCACCATGTTCATACTGGGCTCTTGCAAGGCACCCACACGAGATAAAAGGAACATTGCCTTTAAACCATCAGCTTGGCAGTTATTCACGGACATCGGGGTGAGGGAAAGCAGACCCAACTTTAGTCTGCATTAGAAACAAATCCGCCATCCTTATATGATGTGTTCTCTGCACAGATTCACTAAATAGCTATACAAGCATTTACAATGCAACGGTTTCGCCTTTGTAAAAGTTAGAGCTATTGGCATTGTAAATGACAAATTTTGTATTTATGTGTTGGTTTTGAAAACAGATAAATAAATGGCAGTCATTTACAATGCCAATAGCTTAATCTGTCACAAATGCGAGACCTATTGCATTTGCACACACAGACTTCATCTGTACAATTGATTTCTTTTTTAAACACCAATTTCTGTTTTTAGATTCTTTTTGGGGAAGAGGACAATATTGAGGTGGTTTTTGGGGAGGAGAACAATATTGTGGTGTTTTTTTTTGGGCAAAGGGCAATTTTGTGGTTTTTGTAAAAAAAAAAACACTAAGAATACAAAGCTTGATTAAACACCTTCATTTTTTTGAATGCACAAGGAGCTTGGTTTTTAGATTCAGAGGATAGGGTTCTCTGAAGACTCATTCTTCATAAGTATGGACTTTCTGTATTTTGTTATTCAGTTACGGGTATACTCGTGCACTGACTTTCAGGAGTTCCCTTAACATGCAACACCAAAAGCTCTTTATTCTGGGAAGACACCAAGCGATTGAAAAAATGTCTGCTACCACCCAACACTCCTCGTCCTAGAAACCAACAGGAAAGCTTTGGGAAGGCTTATTGAGGAACCGCAAAAAGAAGCAACAAAATGTCCGCTGACAAGGGAATCAAGTAAGACTGCAACTACGAGATACTGCAAAACTAAAATGAACGAAAAGATGGAACAAGAAGAACCAACACCCCTGCTGAAAAAAAATGGCAACATTGTGTTAAAAAGAGCTACAGAACACAAGGATTCACTTTGAACAACAAAAGGCGCATGAATACACTGCGGTCCATCCATGCACACGTCATCTACGTCCTCTTCACCACTGCCTTTTCACTCTCCCTGCATGTACTTCCTTGTGTCTCTCTTGGCCATGCTCTCTCACAAACTCTCTCTCTTAACCTGAAATACAGCATCTTCTTTCCCTTAATTTGGTGGTCAGTATATCAACAGCTATATTTAAGCTTCACAAAAAAATATACTTACAATTGGCAACCGTGTTACTCTGCAGAGAGGCAACGCATTGGATGAGTATATAGTCAAAACAACTTTGACCCACCAACAGGCACTGTGAGAAACTTTCCCTGACTTCAGCTTCAAATCCAGAGCTCTCAAATGTATTCGGTAATGCAACTGGCCAATACTCTGAATATAGCCAAACACCTCTGGTCACAGTATCCACAATTCAAAAATTACATGCTGCATGTAAAAAGAAAAGAAAAAAAATCTGGAAAAATCATATACTCTCAGGGAGTGCAAGATCAAGTAAAACGAGAACTAAACTGGGGCTGCATCACTGGCACGGATTGCCTTAAAGGAAGGGTTTACCATTGTTCTGTGTGCTCTGTCGAGACACCAATGGTTTGATAAGCGTGTGGTCTGAACACCTTCATGAGCCACCAACAGTTACTGTGAGAAGTTTTCACTGCCTTAATCCTCAACTCCAGAGCTCTCAATAGTTCTCTAACGTTACACTGTAATCACAAATCGCATGGAAATAATCTACAGACACGTCTGGTAAAGCATGTACACTTGGGGGAGGCAAAATGTAGTAAAATGTGAAATGTAAAACAGAACAGCATCTCTCACAAGAATCACCTGGTTTAAGTATACAGAAATCGACATGGCTAACAGTCCCATCTGCAGACTGGCTGCACCGGCCGGGAAGCTGCTCTGTGACTTATTTGTCAGACCTAGAACCTTAGAATGGTGGTCTGGACAGAGAGCTGTGCGCCTCAAACGGATTGGGCCTCAAGGCGCAGAGTACTTGGCTGAGCACCGGTCCCGGCAGCATGCAACTTAAAACCATGCTCTCAAGATCTGCATGCTGCTCTCCATGTGTGCCTCTCCAGTGACACAGAGGTTGCTGCTGAGATGTGCCAGACACAAATTGAAACTACCTGGGACCAGAGTACGTTTCCAACGAAGTCAATTTCACCATTCTATGGGCGAGACTCACACTGCCTGGTGCATTGCAGAACATTTAAACAAATGAGCGCAAGTCACACTGAAATTAAAGGGCATCGAGTAATGCTATGAGGAGGCAAATATGCATGTCAATGTATTTTAGTGTAGTAATGTGGGGATACGCACTAAAAAGCTTTAGAATAACCCCTGACGCATGGTGCTTCACAGGGATTAACACAAACATGTTACAACATAGAAAAACCCACACTCTACCATGCATACAAAGGAAAGAGCAGTTTCTTACTTCACCACCTTACCCTAAGAAGGTCAGTCTTCCCAAGCGACTTCCGGTTTGTGTTCCCTTACACCCCCATCACCTTCCACACCGAGTCAGGGAAAAAGATGAGTGAAGTAGAGGGAGCACAACAAGCACATGCAAAGCAATGGAGAGGGGTGGGAACGAAGACACGGACAGCGGGAGGGGGGGCGGGGGAAGGCAGGACAGCAATACAGCCACGAGCCACGCAAAGACGGAAAACAAAGACGACAGACACGAAAACGCACAACAATACAAGGAGACAACAGAACACCAGAACACGGAGGCAAAGACGAAGATGGAAACGGAAAACAATGCTGCTTACCTGATTGCAATTTGAAAGTACTTCCTGGCAACTTCAATCGCGCAGCTCACTCCTGCAAAAGACACTTTGAAAAAGACCAAAACATGGCGAGACAAAAAAAAAAATAACATCCGGCCACCGCCGCATGACGTTGTTAAAGGGGCGGGATGAGTAAAAATCGTCAGAACGCCCACGAATCTGCTCCGGCAATGACGGACAGATCTCTCTTCCAATGGCTAGCCTCCATTTATGGAGCTAGCCAATGGAAGAGCAGGCGGGACAAAGCCCCCGTATTGCTTCTCAAAAGATTTCGCCTGCGCGAATGCTGCTGCGCAGCGGACGCCAGGCGAAACCTAAAAAGGGGTGGTGTATGTGGTGGCCACCAATATACCTGTATATCCCCTGCCCAACCACAGTTAGACTATCCATAGGGCTCACCTTATTGCTTGTTGGTACCTTTCTTATTTCAAAAGCACTCCCACCAAGTATTACTCAAAAATTCACTGACAACCCACTCTGGCCTGTATCGTTGGGAATTACATAGGTGTCCAAACAATCAGCCGTGTGCGCTGTCATAAACCGCTGTATAGTCTGCCTCACCACAAGGTAGCACGCTATCGGGATGGTAAATTGGATGACTCCAATATGCTCTTATTAAAGTGAATAGTTGCGTACTCATGTTATGCGCTACGAAGGCAGCCTCCGGTGCGTGCGGAGAACACTGCCGTTTCGAATGACATCCATACTTGTATGTGCGTGAAAGCGTGCTGCCCTTCTGGAACCTCCTACCCATATCACACCGCTTGATATGATACTGTGCAAAAGCTCCCCGGAGCCGGCATGACATCCCACTGAGTCACCTCGCCCCTGTATCTAGCTAAAGATAACGATATTAAAACCATTTTATTTCGGTTGATTGCGGCGCGCGTTCCGTAAATTGCCCACTTGTTTCCATGACGGCATTATGTCATCGACCATAAAATATATTAACCTGGCTGATTTTGGATCTATTACTCCTCCGCATTTCACTGCAGCCTAATTTTCCGCGGAGCTGAAATATTTCTCGGAAGCCGCGCCGAGTACATATTAAAAAAAGGGGCCACAGACAGAAAACTCGGGGTAGCATAACCCTTGGCAGATGTAAAACTAGCACAATTCTATCAGATCTGACATCGATCCGACACAGGATTTAGCTTTCTGGCTTAAAAAAGGCTGTCCATATCAACGGAGTCATTCGTAATTCATAAGATATAGCAGCACTTTTATAAGCTGCAACGCTACTTTTGACACGCTAATCTTCCGCCTGGGTATCCTAACAACAAAACCCTTAATGTTCAACGCCAATACGGTATATTTCTTAACGTCAAAAGTGTCTTGATTAATAGCTGACTGATGACTGAATCGCTCCTAGAGCTGGAGTTTGACGTAGCAATTGCAACGCTGAGAAATACTTCCTAGATATAGTTTCTGTAAAAGCCGCACGTGAAACAGCAGCTGAATGCACCAGAAAGGACACTGGAGCCCGGGCAAGGCTAGGTTAGTGTTTCCCACAAGCAAAGTGTTACGTATATAAAGAGCTTAATTCAAGACGAGAGACACGTACCATTAGAGTGTTCCACAAGACTCGCTCTGTGCGAATGGGGGGGGGGTATTTCCATCCTCCCACATGCAGTGTCACAAAAACTCTTAATCTCTTAAACTGGCTGAGTCTCCCTCAAACGACATCGGCAGAGGGAGCGCGGCGATGCTTACAATCTACTCGCCGCCAATGAACCAAAGAGAACAACTGCACAGTCAATACAAATTACCCATGCATTCGGCCAGAACGGCATCGGCAGAGGGAGCACGGCGATACTTGCACTCCGCTTGCTGCCAGTAAACCAAAGATCGCAACTGCACAGTCACCACAAGTTATGCATGCATGCGGCCAGAACAGATGCAAGCGGTGGGGACGTGACTACTTAGCCCCCGCTCGCCGCCAGTGCAATCCAAATACCCACAGTCAAATACAAGCTGCACGCGCACGTAGCCATTTAGAGTCTTGCAAACCCATTTCGGCTAGAACGTCTACTGAGACAGCAATGTGCGATACACAATAGTGCTAATAACAAGCCTCAATGCCCCAGTCACCACAAAAATGCCCACTTGTTGGCCGGCAATCTGGCCGAGCACACATTCACCTGGTCGTGTACTGTGCGCCTTGTGAGCTTTTCAGTCGCTCCGCCATCCCGCAGCTCCAGCGACCGCCGCTCCCCGTAGACATACCCACAGTTGGTCCCCCGCTGTCCTGCATGGCTGCAGCTTTCACAAACACCACCTCAGCATCGCAGTTCTCATGCTTCTCAAAAACAGCAAAATCCTCACGCCGTCGTTGGCCACCTGGAAGAAAAATTGAAAACACATTACAGGTCGCTGGTGGTCCGGGTGCTGTGCCTGTGGGGAGGAAAGGAACAAGAGACTGTTCTGCTCGCCACACCCCCTTTCAAGGGGAGGCACGGGCCAGGCCAGTCTAAACTGGTCTGACCCCATAGTTAGGCGTCCGCGTGATCCGGAAGCACTAAAGTGCTTCCTGTTCACGCCCCCTATTGTACTCTATGGGGAGGTGGGCGTGCTCCCTCCTCCTCCTTGCCCCCAGGGACCGGTGTGCCCGCCATATTGGCGGCGTGCGCTAGTTTAGCGCTCGGCCTTGCTCAGTATCAGTGACCTGGGGCAGACACAACGGGTGGTGAGAAGAGTCATATGGACCGGTAACCCTGCTCATTCATACACGAATAGCATCAAATCCTGACCACAGCTCCAAACAGGCATAGACACAGCTGTGGACGAGGCAAGGAATATCTTGACTGCGGTGGTCAAAAGTGACCTTTAGTTTATAGCGCCTGTAGATTGGAAAGTAGATCGGGCGGCAAGAAATGATAGTGGTGAAGTAAAAAAGAGAGGCCCTGCATCACCCTTCCTTGTGTTTTTCTAGAGAGTCTAGATGTGAGTCTAGATGTGTGATGCACTGACCTGCACAGTAGTTCCTCTGACACATTTGGAAACAAGACTGTTTAGAGACTCGTGCTTTAAATGCCTTCTCTTGCACCTCTGGCCACTCCCGGTCAGTGTGCACATTTTGAGACTGCTCTTAAGATGTTTATGCTGGCATACCTTTACTCTTAAAGTGCCCTGCAGCTGCTTTGACTTGAATGTGGGTCCACATACGCACATCTGCGGCATGACATTCTTCTTCATCCATCCTGTACCTCTGACTCTTAGTTACTCCTTTCCTGGTTACGATCTCTATTATCGCTCCCACAGTACAACAATATTATTGTGGCATGCACCTCGGCGATCTGACACAGCTGTTCCAAAGTACCTAATTAGACATTTAAGCATGGGATTTGCGAAGTGCCTGTAATGAATGTAAGTGTTTTATTAATGTTCACGATGTCTTGACCTCATAATTATTAGATATTAGTGTACAGTAATATGCGTAGCAAGTAAGATTACCCAACATCCTTTGTGCAGTGGCCGTGCCAGACATGTATTCACTGTATTTTATTTGCTTTATCTTATTTATTTTCTCTGTTGCGGTCATTCCCTTTTCAGTCTGATCTTGTGAGAGATAAATCTTCTTCAAAGTACACCCGAACAACATCAAATGTATGTAAATCAGTCATGATTATTTTTAAAACTTGCATGCGTTTAATACTTTTTTCACTTTGTGATGTTTGTGCTACACAACTGGTATGTAATTTGTCTAACATTGTTTTGGGAATAGTTTCTACTACCTCGAGGGGCGAATACTGCTTGTGACGTGGTAGAGGGAGGTTTTTGCTCCTTCAATACCCTTCCCGCCTTCTCTCCATGATTAATCTCCTTACCACAGCGTTTACAGTGTATACCCCCTTAAACACTTCAGAGCACATTAATATCTACATTGATCAAGATGATGCATGAACATAGTATATATTTTGTTGATAGAAGTGTGTGAACCCAGAAAATTGTCAAATGTGTTTTCTAGGTTTACGTTTTGTGTTTTCTGAACAGTTAATCTATGACTGTTTTGTTCTTGCTTATGATGAAAAAGGCTTTCTTAGTCTTTCATACAGTGTTATTCTGAAATGTATATAAAGCTAAAATGTTATACTACTGTGCCAAGCATTGCTATTACAGTTTACTGACACCAGCCACTATCTCGTACTGAGAATACAAACTGCACCCAACCACTGCACAGAACTGCTATTGTTATTTTGCTTATTATTTTATATGATCCTTACGCTGCCTTTAGGCAGCTCCACAACACTTTTAAGCTGTTAAGGGTGTTGAAGTTTACAGAGAATAACAGGGTGGTGTTCTCGCACATCATGCACGGCTGATCTTTTGGATATATGCAGAGTCAATGTTCATTCCTGGGTGTGCTCAGCATTTGTCTCAAGGCTATAATCAGTCTGTTACAAGGAAAGTCTGCTAATGCTGTTCTACTCTCTCAGGAGAACTTGTTGGGCTGTGAACTCCTTAATAAATTGCTGCCTAGTGGACAGAGAACTGGCAGTACTCCATAGTTCTCAGTCACAGACGAAAAGGCCTGCATTTGCGTTTCCTAAGAAACAAATTGCCCACTGACTCCAACCCTTTATAATTGCTTATTCACTAGAATCTTCCTCAAATGTGCCCCCTCTGCTATATCCATAATCCTTGCCAGTGGCCTAGTATATTCAACAACCTTTCCTGAAATTTCTTCAAGGACCTGAATTAATGAATTAATGAATATTTACTTGTAGAGCAAACTGCTACTCTCAAAGGAGCATCCTGGTGATAAGCGACAATGAGTGTGGCTTCATAATTCAAAGTGACCCCCACCCCGCCAGAGGAGTGTACATCCGAGGATAAGCGAGTAACACAGGGCATCAGAAATGCCAAAAAGCCATGTCTTGAGCT
Source organism: Lissotriton helveticus (assembly GCF_964261635.1). Lineage (NCBI taxonomy): Eukaryota > Metazoa > Chordata > Amphibia > Caudata > Salamandridae > Lissotriton > Lissotriton helveticus. Next base: position 1,632,771,777 of record NC_136063.1, read on the forward strand.
GCCTCCTAAAGATGACTTAAAATTCGATGAATCTCAAATTCCTTGGGAAATGATTGCAAGTCTTTGTACCGAAGACTGTGGAGGATTTTCCTCATGTTTTAAGTCTGAACGCAAGACGTTTCAGCAGGTTGGCTTGTGAAGACCTAAGCATCCTTAGAGTCGTATTGTGAGTGACTCTAGAAGTTAAGTATTTTTGCCTCAGTACTCTATAAGCTTTACAAGCTCTTTAAACCCTTCCTGGGGCTCTTCCAAACTTGAAAATAAAATAAATTAAGTTTGGATCTAAATTGGGTGTATAACATACCTCTTTCCCTATCACGGGCCTTGAGCATTCTGCCCGTGATTTTTTTGTCCAAACTCTTTCTAATCCGCTCCTTTCTAAATCTCTCTACATGTTCCAAAGGCCACCAATCAGTGCTACATGTATGCCAAGTATGCATTAGATGTTGAAGGCTTGTCCAATTCCTCATCATCCCCTCCAAAGGCATTGTCATCATTTGGCAGATCTAAAACTTATTTATCAGACTCCTCATTTTTCCCATACTGGACAACCCCTTCCACATTCTCTTTTAATCCGACACTAGAGGCATCTCCTTGCATGCCGCTATTGACACCTTTTGTTTTTATGTTGTACAAGCCCCCTTTCTCCTGGGTGTAGCTTAGGATTTCTTATCCTGGTCATCTTCAATGACCACTGCCTCTGTACTTAAGTTTAGTTTTCAGTTTTTTTGGGCAATGGAACCTTCTCCATGTATTTCATTTTTGGAAGACACTTACCCTTCTTAACCTGTTCCTCATCTGCAACATTCCAATTCTCATCCTCTAATGAGCCCTTAGTTATTTCCTCATTCATTAAACTACTTATTGTCTCTCTCATGGCAGGCCTTATCTCATTCTGAATAAGTTTCGTCAAAATCTCCTGAGACACAACATCTTCACTTTTTCTTTCATCTGACATCTTACACTTCCACACTACCTCACTATTTGTAACATTTCTAAACAACCCTCCCAGTATCAAAGATTGCACCTCACCTGAAGCCACAATCTTTTAATTCTGTAATTTTCAAAAGCTCACCATGTACTAAAGACCCTTCATTTTTGGGGCGCTGGCCTCCCACACGTTTTCTTTAACTTCAATCATTTTTAATCCAAACTGAGATGGCTGCCCACATCTTGCTCTCTTTCGCGTGAGACTAACCCCCCACCTTGTTTCTAAAGGTGATTGGGGTTTCCACATAAGAGCGCTCTATATATATATATATATATATATATATATATAGTATGCTGGTTGGTCAAATCTTGCATGATTCAGTGCAAGACTAACCCCCTGCCTTGTTTCTATAGGCCGTTGGGGTTTTCACACAAGCGCGCTCTGTCGCGCTTGTTTCTACGGGCGATAGAAGTCCAGGCGTCTGATCCTTATGAAATTGGACTCTTCCTTTGTGAAATACAGACTAAATTTACCCCATGCTAGGGCGGAACCTACAAAAAACTATTTAAATACCTTACATTGTAAAAGTACTGATTTTACAACTTCATACAAATTGACTGTTATACAACACCTATTTAATATTCAAACTATTATATTATCTTTCACACTCTTCTAAATATTGGAAGCCTCAATTAAAATCTTACCATATATTACCACACACAAAAAAGATTACTTAATTGTGCAGGAGCAGCAATTTAAAGAGGGAGAAGATTCTACGTTATGGGCTTATATAGTGTGTTTTGTTTTCATTCTGGGATGGTTGTTATGGTGATAAGTGTTCTTTAAAGGAGCTGTTATGTGAGTGTTATTAAAATACTTAATGCATAATCCTAGCCGCGATCTTGTTATGAAATCTGGCAGTTCTCCATAGTTCTCAGTCACGGGATTTATTCTACCTGTGGAGATTTCTCAATCCACAGTGACTTAGTGTAATATTCTCAAATTGAACTATCCTTGCAGGACGAATTTAGTTTTGGAAATTGTATTTTATTGGTATATTTTCTCTATACTTCGTATAATGAAATCCATGTATGCATCTATGGGACGAGCACCATCGGTCACCCTTAGGGTGTCTAATATAACACCTCAAAAATAAATTGAAACGAACAGTATAGCTTTTAAGCTAACATAAGTACCTTTAGGAAGTTTTATACGTTTTGTTTATTACAAGAACACTGGGCAAAAATGTAAAAATAAATTGGATACGGTTGCCTTAAATTGCCGATCAAGTTTACTGCTTTGAAGCGCGTTTCATTGTTCACACGCTTGTTTGCAAACCTGTTAGCTTTCATTAGCCATGTGGTGGTGGGGTAATGCTGTATTTTTTTTACATCATACAGAGGAATGCTTACAGTGACTTGTATGGTATGAAGAAGGGAACTTCCTCTAGCTCCTTAAAAGAGTCTTCGGTTAGTTCTATGATTGTTTTGCTGCATGTTTCTAATAGTGTGCCAGCAGCTCACCTTCTGAGACTAATCAGATACTAACGGTCAATATGTTTCCTCAAGAGTGCTGGACAAATGTCCGGTCACACAACGTTCATTTTAAGCAGGTTTAATGGTTGGATGGATGAGAAAGTAAATCTATTACATCGGCCATGTGCAATTTATAAATTCACATTTTCTACGGATAGTCTGAGCTATAGATTTAAAATAACTTTCTCTTGATCTGATGACACAAACAACCAAAATGTCAACTATGAAGCAACACTTTTAAAAAATTGTAAATGTATTTATTGTTTTTATTTTTACTTGAAATGAATTACTAAAGTTGCTCACACCTTCAACACCTCAAGCAGGAGATACCAATACCTCCCATCTTCATATTAGCAATAATAATCCCAGTATTTTGCTAGTAACCAAAACTGATAAAACATGTCCAAAACTGATAAAACATGTGGTGTGCCCCTTGAAACCGTGTCCTCCTTTCACCACTTTCATAGTCACAACAAGGGATATATATATATATATATATATATATATATATATATATATATATATATATATATATATATATATATATATATCATGATTTATTAATTCCTCCATGTGCCATTACATTATCCCACTATTTAGAGCAGTCTTGTCCTTCAGATATTGATTTCTGTGCGAGCATGACCAATCCATGCCTCTGATGTGTTGCTGACCCCATTTTGGGTTGTGGCCAGCCATCGGACCCTGAGTATAAAGTCCATTTTATATCTAATTTTCACTATTTTTTCCCTTCGTCCCCAGCAGTGCCACATGATGAGTTTAGTGCCGCCTGGACCCCCAACACGTCTATCAGTTCCATGTAAAATGTTGTCAAACATATAAGTACTACAGGACAGTCCAATATTGTATGCACAGATGTGCTTGATTCCCTCTGACACTGTATGCATGCTTGGTTGCAGGTATTCCCCTTGATTAAAGTCCCGGTCTATGATGATCTATTCCGTGCACCGGTTTTAAGTGAATTCATCTAAACGGGGGCTGAATAGACACCTCCTCAGATGTGACAGTGCCTCGTCCCAAACTTTGTTCTCTCTCTGCCCTCACTTTTTCCTCAGACCCTGTAGTTTATCCAGTAGGTTAATAAAATGTTTTGTCCATCTCTTCTCACAGTTGTTCCATCAGTTCTCTGGCCTTTAACGGTGAGTGGTCTAAGACTGCAGACACGTTTATTCAATGGCTATTTAGCTCCTGCTCTGCCTGCAGGTATCAAAAATATTTTTTTGTATGCACATTAGATCTGCAAGTCAGAAAATAATTGGATCCAATTCGCCCAGCTTTAAAATATTTGTAAGGCCCCAAGCTTTATATCACATCAGATTATTTGCTTTACGGGAAAGCAAAAAGATTGAACATAGATGTTAAGAAGTCCTATACATCCTGTACTTAGTTGGTGAATGAGGGCTACCTTGTTTGTTCCTTTAAAGTCAAGAGACATTTTCAGTTACCTGGGAGAAGACTTGCTAGCTATTCTAAGTGAAAGGCCTAATCATTTAATTATTATATATGGAACAGAGTACCTCCTGCCGTTGATTATAACTTTACTTATAATCAGTTACTTTATAGAGTCATGGAACTCAGATGTGAATTGCAATAAATGTCCTTTTAAGGTTGACGAGTGCATACACCAAGACACTGCCTACAAACTGCTTAAATTCTTGGGGTCCTGCTCCTTCACGTGAAAGCAATAGTATAGTTGCAGATACTAAGAATGAATGCAAATCTATAGAGCAAAACTAAAAACACCAAAAAGCAGATTTGTTGCAAAAAAACCTTTTAGAATACGGTTTAATGTAATGTTTATTATAAATCAGATTTTAAAAATGCTAAATCTCAGAATGTGTAGTAAATTGCATTCTTTCATTCCTGACCTGTGGGCAAAAAAGACACGCTTAATCTTATTTCTGCTGATCACTTCGTTTTAGAAAAACTGATAATAAGAATGAAAAACAGTTCTCAGTTTCGTTCTTTAAACTGTAGCTACAATAATACTTTGTGACATGCCTTTTCACAGTGGCTGCTGACTGGCCACACCCATGTTGACATTACAACTCACCTGTAATACGTTTATTACAGTTGAAAAGCTACGTTGTCTTGTTTGAGGTGACTAACAACTTCACAACTTATCTGCAATAAGGGCATTTACAACGGATTTATATACTGGGAATACATACTTCCACATATTTAAAAAATAAATCCATTCATCCATTCACTAATCTTGCATGTTGCTTTTTATTGGTCATTTGTAGTGTTGCACATTCATTTTACTCTGAAGAATTGATGCTGGAGTACAGTGAATAAAAATAAATGTGTTTTGGCACACCGACTCCAAAAGCTAATATTCACTTGTTTACTAAATTTAGATTAGATTTAGAATACATTTAAGGATTTGCTACTTGACAATTTTAAGACGTCTGATGTTTTTCTACTTGTAATATTTTTTTTTTTTTGTAATGATACAGCTTCACAGTAATAATTGTCTTCAAGGCTCTAATCCATATCGTTTATCATTTTGCTTTCAGAGTGGATTATATCATGATCAAAGAAGCTATAGCAGCCTTAAGTATAGTAAACCAATCTCCACGTACCAAACCAGGGTTTGTCTATTATTTTTCTGCATTTGGTAAATGTGTAGTTTTATAACCGGAAGCGTCTGTTAAGCTGCTTGAGGCGCAATCAAAAAGCATCGCCCCATTTTATGCACCCACCTAGTATTTGAATATTAGCAAGTTTACCTCATACCAAGAACGTTTTGTCCCTTCTAGAGAATGTAATGCCCTTTGTGGTATATCTTGAAACTAGGATTCTATGTATCCAAATTATGCACTCCTAGTAACGATTACAGTAGGTAGTATGTTTGTTCCAGGTTGATATCTGCTTGAAATTGGAAAATACCGTGCCCCCTCAGACTTTAGGCTTGATTTAGAGTTTGGCAAATGGGGATACCTTGTCACAAACGTGACGGATATCCCAGCCTCCTAATTACAAATGCCACAAAATATAATACACGTGTAATATGGCGGACGGGATATCTGTCACGTTTGTGACGGAGTATCCAGTCTTCCAAACTCTAAATCGGGCCCTTTGTTCCTGGAGTCAATACAAATTAAGTTGACAGAACTCTTAAAACTGCTGCCATTACAATTTTTGCCTTTAGAGAATCCCCTCTTCCCACCCTAATTCGTGGGAAGGGGTTACAGTGCCAAAGGCTGAAATGCTGCAGCAAGATTCTGGACACTCTGCACTTGATTTAGTCGCTCAATAATTTCCCCCATTACTTTTGTTTTCTGAATAGTTTCACCTATTGTCAGCGCAATGATGTTAGTGCACAGTCGATACTGGCCACAAGGTAGTCTGTAAACTTTCAGATCTAAAATATTCTTAGATCCGGTCAGTACATCCATCCATCCATCCATCCCTCCCTCCACTTTCCACTGTTCAAACCGGTGTGGCTAGAACTCTTAAGCAGATAACCTCATCTAGTCATCTAAGGGAATTCCCTGCCCCATTAAGCCCTGTTTACAGGTATCTAGGGTGTGATTCAAAGTGCAGTTTGCACATCTACCTTAAACTTGGGCTCACAAAATAAACAGTGACGGCTGGCTTATACAGAGGGTGGTAGGGGATGGGGCACACAAAATAATTAAAATAGATTTACCTTGGTGACTTGCAGCGCGACGTCCTCCTTACTCGGGAAATATGATGATAATGTATGCTATGTAAAAATGCCATAAACAAATATATGAAAAGAAAGGCATTTCGAATTTTCCAACTTCATGTGTAAACATAACTCATTTGAGTACCCAGAAATATACCCATTCTTGAGTGCTCTGTGTAACTAATGAAATCTGTGAATGTGCTCAACCAATGATAATAACTGCGCGCACAAATTCATAGTATTCAAAGCCCAGAGCTTTGTGAATCAGACCCTTGTTGGCGTTATCCTTGAAAAGTAGTTATATTGCTGTCAAATTTGAAAAGTGACCTTAGTAATGCCAAGACGTACTGCCAGTTATTTACCTATTTACTTGCTTGGTCACCCAGAAATAAATGACATGTATAGCCGAACTCCATTTTATTAATGTATCTATTCCGGAGTAGAAACCGGTTATAACCTTAGGCTGATTTGACTCCAGGGATTGTTCTGTAAAATATGTTAAATAAATGTTTCAATTCTACTTTTAAAGATGTGCATATTTTTTCCATACAGTCTTCATCTCTATACAATGATCCTTTACCTACCACCAGGACTCTCAGGGTTAGTATCTCAGAAGAGTATATATTACTTCTTGTATATTTCTTGGGCATATACATTAATAGCCTCTTTTTATAGGCCTCTCCTAGTGTATACACGGGTTTGCAGCGAAGTGCCAGTTTGGTTCGTATGCAAGACCTGCATGTGTATTTTTGTGATTGAATATGAGTCTAGTGTGTCTTGTTATTTTAAGTGTCCAATGCATTTGTGATTTTACTATAAGCATTTTAGCAAAGCTTGCAAACCTAACAAAGCAGTCCAGCCTATTTGCAGAATTTGATAGCAGTGGAAAACTGCTTGTCCCGTCCAGTGTATCCGTTTCCTGCCTGCTATTACAATCGTAGCCCATGGTCTCCTGCATTAACCTTGCTTGCCTGTGTATTGCCCCGCAAAGACCTCTAGTTTGAAAATTAATCTAAACGGAAATATACCTGCATATTTTATTACTTTTTGGAATTGGAATGCCTGTATCATGTAGATGCAGCTTTACTTACCTTCCGAATATACATATTTAAATTGTTACGCCTATTTTTCGAACTATTAAGTTCACCCATCCCTTTTCTTGCTGTGTTTCAGAACTTTCATTTGAATTATTTCTGAATATATGACTTAACAGATCTGGCTATTCTAAATAAGGCCTTTAGAGTGATGTGGGACAGCACAAAAGTAATGAATCGAAATGTGTGAATCGGTGTGCTTCTCTGGGAGCATTGCATTCCATTGTATTTTAGCTCATTAGTGATTTGTGCAGTGGGAGACCCCCGCCCTACTCCATACTGATCCTTGTTCTCACTCATTAAAGGGTTTTGCAGGTTCAAAGTGCAAGACCACTGTGTTCAAATGGGAGAACGAGCAACCAGCCGCATTTACTCCTTACTTGGTCTTATGTGTGAGGTAGAGCAGGGCACGTTTGCACCTTTAACTGGGCATAATGAGTGAATCACTTGGCCAACACAACACTGAATGGAAATGTGTTTAATCAGTAAGAACCATTGTGCGATCTTAGTCGACGTGCACAATTTTAAATGTCTTAGTTTTGGCTTTAGTTATTATCCTCACTGTATTCCTCCCAGTATTGCAATGATTTTGTCACATCATTTAGCAGGTTTGTAGTAATATGTTTGGATAACCATAAAACCTTTTATTTTTTAACTGTAAGGTACCACCTCGATTACTTTGTTGCTACTCTGGAATTCTTTGCCATATGGGCACTCTTTAGTACTAGCTAGCTTTTAGGTCAAGCTATCACTACGCCTAACATAATTGCAGCTTTTCTGAATGTCTATTTTTACTGTACAATGTTCATCCTTATGATGAACCTTTGTAGTGTCTTCCAATCATCTCGAAAACTAAGTTGCTTTTGTTTACCAGGAAAGCCTAACTAGGGCAGTTGTACCATGCTGCCTTCTCTGGTTAAAAAAATTTTTTTCAAGGTAGTCTACTGTTTTATTTCCCTTCTAATTGGTTCTGTTCCCCATGACTGTTAGGCTTAACAGGTATTTAGTTGCCACAGTTATTCCTGCCTCTAAATCCACTGCATCGGACCTTTTCTAGTCCAGTGACCAATTTAACTGGATGCTTAAAGGCAGTATAGGCGCTTGTAAGCCACATTAACATTCTACCGGATGTCTCTTTTGAGTCAGATTGCCTTTTCCACCTGAACTCGGAAAAGCACTTCAGCAGGTCTATCTTTTGTATACGGTTTAGAGTCGACCCCTCTTCGGTTCCCTACACACTTTCTGTGGTTCTTGGACCAGTCCATTTCCCTTTTGGATGTGAAATCTGAGCAAAAGTGATTTTTTTTTGTTTAAAAAAAATATTAATCTTTTCTTACCTTATGCTTCACTGTTCAATACCGGTACTGAGGACCCATAGGTTTGACATGCAAACCTAGAAACGGGTGTGTCTGCTTGATATTTGCACCATAGAGCATAATCACAATACAGATGCACAAGCAGTGCAAGTAAACACGGGCTGCGCAGTATTCCCGACAGTTCTGCTCTTTCACCCACCCACCTTCACTGCCTCTCTCTGCTTTGTCACATGTTCCTATGTGCCTCTTTTGCTGATTCTTATACTACTGAAATGTAAGCCTGGTTGTCCTTGCAAATTCTGTAGCATTCTGCACATAGATATTTGAGATTCCCGCACAAACTGTCCGTCTTTCCAATATCAAAGAAAATGCCTAAGAAAACAAACTTAAGGAAATTTCCTTTGTAGACCAAGTTGATATTCCTGAAATCCATTGTGGTTTTTGTATGCAGTGGCCGCTACTATTCTTCGTTTTTTAACCCTACTTTTATTCTTTGTATGTTACACTGCCTTAACACGGGCTATGCTCCACATTTTCAGCTACTCCCATGCATCTCCTTGCCAATGGGTTCTGTCTGTAGTTGCTTGAGAAACTCCCTGCAGACAACCACAGTCATCCATACTATTATTTGCCTGTGCAGTTAGTATGCTCCCTGCAAGTGTGGCAAAAGTACACCATCAGACATAGACCCTTCTTAACTACCGTCTTCTGAGTGGTTTCAACTAAGTATTAATTCAGGTCATCAAATGAAAGGTGAGGTAATCACTTACCTATTCCTTTCACTGTTTCTTGGCAAGGCAGTATCCCATTTTGTAATTTCTTGGTAATGGCTTTATCTATATTATACTTCACTGTCGAGGCCTGAAGAGATCAATTTCTATCACTCAGTCTGGTGGTATTAATGTAAACATACATTTTCAAGATTCAAGTTTTGCTTTAGTAGGAATGGCCCATATTTCTTTATCCCTTCCCTTTCGTTTCAGGTTGGGAGAAGGTTTTACTTCGAACAAGTTTCAGTGGTGAAGCTTTTTTGTATGGTATGATGTGACAGTCGGAGGATTTACAGTCCCTGTTTTACATCTTCACTATCCTTTACCTCATTGGAAAGCTGCACAATGTGTACTAGTAGAGTATAGAATGAAGCATCTTGTTTGTTATAAGTTACTATTAGTTTTAGAAAAAAGTGACTACAAGTAGGATTGGCATGATGGGTGGGCAATACTGCAAATTACTAGCTGTAGTTAGTATGTAGAGTTTTACCATGATCCTTAAAAGATGTTTTAGGAGGATACTACACTTTAAAGGATGTTTGCCAGTTTCTGACAAGGATGCGTATTTGCGAAGCTCTGCCCCTTGGAATAAGATCTGCTTGCTCAATGATGGTGACGTTGTGTAAACCAGCCTTTTGAAGGCGTGCTAGATGGTCAGACTACTGGGGACTACTAACTTCCGTAGTGGTAGATGCTGCAGGCACCAATGCTTGAAAAGCTCTTTCATAAAAAAAAATGAATTGTCTGCTCTTTTCCTCAGGCCTCGCTTTATGATGGTGATACATATAACCCGTACGGTTCCCGCACTGTAAGTCTCGCTCATTTTGTTTGTGTGTGGAAATTATTTTTAACAATGTCAGTTTGTGAACTTAATCAAAACCTTTGTCTTTGGCAATTTTACTATTAGCCGTCCGAGTACAGTTCTTATTCGTCCAGAGCCAGCTCAGCAAGAAGCAGCCCTGTGGTGAGAGCTCCCTTCTGCATGACTTTATTTGAGTGACCTAATCTGAATCACAGGGAGTCTGTAATGTGGACCACTTGTACTTACATATGCATGTGCAGCTTTATTCATCTGTTCCAGATTCTCTTCTGCTAACTCCATAATGGGGGCTTCACCTTGGGAAACATTGTATGGGCTCCCAAAGGCCTTCTTCAGTTACATGTTTGTTTTCTTTTTAACTCCTTTCAACATGAAGGCTGACTTTTTCTTTTTTCTTTTTCTTTAAAGCCACATTTTCTAAAGTTGTGGACAAATTGTCTCATATAGATGCAACCTTTAAACAGAAGGGTTCAGCTGCTTAACACAAGGGGACGAAAACCTAAATCCAATCATTGCTGAATCACTTCAGAGCTGTTGGATTTTGATCTTAAGCCTCATGCAGCTCGTCTTAACCTAAGATATTAGAAAATGATACACACGTGTAAAAAGCGATATCTTTAAATGTAAACACAGTGGTGGAAAAGAAAGGTGGATCATCTGTTTCTGCACTTAGACATTTATTCCTTATTGTGACATAATGTTGTTGTTCCGGTAGTTGCATAGACTCCAAATCAGGCAAGTGTATGCTACATTGAAGTGCAGAATAGCTCATTGAGGTGGCCAAACAAGAGAATTCATCGAAAGAGCAGAGGCTAGACATGAGCCAAACACACTCGTACACACTTGTGCTCACTCTCTCAATCACTTTCCTACTCTCACACGTTCACTCTTTTTACTGCCTCTGACTCTTGTCACTCAGACTCATGTCCCTCACTCCTCACTCATTTTCTCAATTCAATAACCTTTATTTCGGCCTTTTTGAGCCATGAAAGATGCATACAAATGTTCTCATTCACGCCTTCACTCACTCTTTAACTCAGTGTTTGGCATTAGCTCTTACAACTTTCGTCCATGTTCTCTGCTCTGCCCTTATTGTAGCTTTCTAATAATGCCCCTTTAGTTGTCACTCGCTTTCTCTTTCTTTCCTTCACTTCCTTTCTCTTTCCTTCTTGCTCTTTCGTTTCTGCTTTCTTTCCTTTAAGTCTCTTCCCTACTCTTTTTGCCTTTCTTTTTCTTGCTCTTTCTTTTTCCTTCTTGATGCTTAAATTCTCTTTCTTGATGCTTACTTTCTCTGTTCCTTCCCTTCTTTTACTCCTATCTTTATTTCTTTCTCTCTCTCTCCTCCCTGTGATTTAGTGACACTCCTTAAGCCAGGAAATGTTTTTAAAAATGTCACTACCGGGAAAGTCCATGCCTACGAAGGAGAAGCGATGAAGTCCTTGAATTGCTAATTCCTATGTTACATACACATTCCCAGTGTGGCAACACATCCGTGGTGCTGGGGTCTTCCTGGCTTGCGCTGCGGATGTTTTTTTAAAACATTTTCAGTAACAGATAATCGAGATTCAAGTGGTTGTGGCTCTGGCCAGCTCCCACTCTGCTGAAAAATAAAATGTGGCAGCAGGTTAGAATGAATGGACTCTGGGGCGGCAGAGGCGACAGCTCAATTTTCCCAGAGGGTCCTAGAGGACCTTGGGGCGAGCCAGGGCAAGTCATCTGGCTCCAACATTCAGTAGGCCGCCACCTATAATAGCTAATTTCCGTAATACTTTATAGTGAAACATCCCATTTTTTAAAAATAGTTTTTATTGGCCTTTTGTAGTTGAGTCATAAGGGAAAAAACACATCGGTCATATAATTGGCTATGATAAGTATACATTAATACAGGTGCGCTTCTCAAGCATTTATAGGAAAACATCATATGTTTGTATCTTCTGGGTCATCATTTTCAGCTTTTATCATTGCTTAACAATTACTGTGTGATGCCCCTTCATAGAGAACGTGTTAGGAATGTATAATCTTCGTGGTGCATGCAGAGTAGAAACCATTGTGTTCGATGCTGTCTTCTCTGGGTTACCATAGTCTTTTAAACCGGTTTTTCTCGCTCGCTGCCTATGGTTGTTGAATTCTTAAATATTTAGGGCAGCATTGCAGAAAGCCCATTAAAACTGTTTTAGAATTTGCATTATAATACCTATAATCATGGAACGTCTACACTTCCAGCATGATAAAACTCATGATTGAAGCATGTGGCCCACTTGTTGAAAACATCCTTGAGCTCACCCATGCTCCCAAACAGTAATTTCTTGAAAATAAGTTGCTGTGGAATACACACATGTTCATGAGACAAATTATTTGAGATAATGCATGTAATAGAACTAGCGCCAAGCATGACATACTTGTGTTTTGTTTGTCCTTTGATCTTTTTTACCCCATGCCAACTCTTTCAAAACTGTCAATATTGGGAAAGTCCTTCAAATCTACGGTAAGTAAAAATGCTTGCTTTGTAAAAAACCCTGCACCAGCCACAGTTAAACATCCAAACCTTCACTGAAACTCCTCACTCTTTTCCTGTGTGGCAATCCTCCTAGACCAGTTTTCAGTGCCCTGTATCTAACTCAAGGTCTAGGAATGAAATCAATCCATTCTACTAACTGAAAGGGGAGTTGTGGCGCAGCGGCTAGAGCAGCTGACTTCGGAGCACTTAATATATAATAGCACAATCCCAATAATCGAATGCAAACAGGTGTCTGAAAGAGAAAAGGCATATAACACAAATTTTGTATGAAAATGCGTTGGTTTATGTAATGTAATCTCATTATTTTGAATCTACGGCATGGTGTCCCAAGTGATTGTGAAACCTATATTGACTCTTTGTGACATAAAAAACAGAGTATCATCAAAAGTGTGCAAAATCGCCTTTATCTAAGTCCATAGATAAAGGCAAAGTACCAAAAATGCGTCTGTCAGTGCGAGTTTGGACATATATATATATATATATATATATATATAAATATATATATATATATATACACCCCACACCCCCTCCGACCTATTTTCCATAGGAAATCCGCAACATTCTATTTCAAATAACTTTTGCGGCGGTTGATGAATCTTAGCGAAACTTTTAAAACTCGTGGGGTGCTCCAGTCCGCTCCTATCCTGAAAGTTTGGGGGTGATTCGTCAAGCAGGGGCTGAGAAAAAAAGGGGGCTCCCAAAACGTGTTTTCCCCATGCAATTTCCCATAGGAAACTTTAGCCGCAGCTACAGCCCGAAATGCTGAACGGAATTACACCAAATTTGACAAAAAGGTAGCCCTTGGTTCAGAGTCGTGCCTTTTTGTTAAATGGTGTAAATCTGTGCGGTAGTTGCTGAGAAAATCAAAAGTAAAATCCCATATATGTCTATGGCCGCGCAGGATCCTCCCGATGACAAGCTCTATGGTAATTGGCTTTCAACACTCCAAACCAGGAAGTGTTGGCAGCCATCTTGTGCCCAGGTAGAAACACCCTGACCCCCTAGGCCTGCTTAGGGGGTCTCACAAGGAATCGGCAAAATCTGCACAGGGTGCGCAGATCCTGCTGATTTAAAAAAAAAAAAAAAAAAAACGAAGCGCAAGAGCCAAGTCCCGGGGGCATGCTAAAATAAAAGTGTGGGGGCCCAATCCCCCCCACACTGCCCCAGGGACCGCCAACCCCCCGGGCAATGCTGTAAGAACACGGGTTAACCCAATAAGTCGCTGGGACCTGGGTGAATAAGTGATACAAACAAAGTGGTCCCAGATACTAGAATGAATAAAACAGAACTAAGAGATTTTTAGAAAATATAAACAACATTGTTTTTATTCACAACGTGTAACATACAAATTATTCATAAATTACATCCATAAATGATCACATTTAATGCCCCTAAAGAAAAGGACAAGGGAGGGTAGTGTTGGGTAGTGAGGGTACTGAGATGAATACAAGAATGGTCACTATGACCTCAATGAACCAGGAATAATAATTGATTAACACACTGACGAAATCACAATTCCTAAATTCATTCAAACAATATCATGCCTAGCAAGATCACAAATGATAAATCAGAAAAAGGCTGAAAATGAAGAGGAGTGTCGACGTTTCGACCCAAAATAGTGCAGGTGTGGAATGAAACCTTGCTAGAGGGTCTTCATCAGGACAAGGGCACGGAAGGGGGCAATGAATCTTATTCTAGTGAGCGTAATCAGAGATGGAGAGTAATCCGTCACGTAACTCAGGATCCTGAAAATCTTAGTGAGATTATAAGACCGAGGGGGTTCTTATGTGATTGGTCTCTCCGCTACAGCACTCAATCTTGTTCTGACACAGTACAGAACGCTGTACTTTAATGCGGGGGTCTGAATAGATAATTAATCGTGGTTGATGGTATCTGGCTTCTTAAAAAATTCACCAGCTATCTCACGGATACCTCGTGTATAAAATCAAAGAAGTCACAGCCGTTGGTAAAGGATCTTCAAGAGATAAACGTGCGTTTCGACAAGGGTTCTGTTAGTCCACATCAGTCGGCGTTCCCCGGGGCAAAGCATGAATAATTGCGGGGGGGGAGCACCGTAGGCGTCCCAGCGCTAAGAGAAGAGATTAGACCAGAGCTAGCGGAAGTGGCGGAACCTTTAAGGGAAAAGGAAGGTTTTCAACCGCTTGTGAAACTTCTGAAGGCTGGGTTCAGTGCGAATCTTGAGGAGGAGGGCGTTCCAAAGCTTCGCGGCGTTAACGGAGAAGCGATGTCCTCCTGTTCGAGCCTTCTTTACTCTGGGGCGAATAGCGAGGTACAGGTGGTCGGATCTGAGTGTCCTATTGGCTTCATAGGGGCACGCGACCCCTTCCAATTTTTCTTAGTATTTGTTTTAAAAAAATTAGGTGGCAGGCCCTGGGGGATGGGGTCCTTCGGGCCAAAAAATTAGAAAAAGAAGGGGGGCTACGCAGCCCCCCTTCTAAAAACAAAAAAGATCGGCACTCTGCAAATGAGCCCCCTGGCACAAATTCCCCTTGAATACTAGGGGTCCCTGGGGGCCAACTAGCCCACCAGGAACCTCCAGTATGTCAATTGAGATGTCATCAGTGATGTCATGAGTGATGTCACTGACCATGTCATGAGTGATGTAATGTGTGACGTCATCAGCAGTGCATTTCGGGAGCGCAAGTTATAGGTAGCTTAACTAACTATAACAGGGGAATTTAAAAGGGTTTGTTCGAGTGAACTGTCCAGCTAACTAGAAAGCCCCTGAAACTTATTGTTTTTTCAGTGAATTTCTAAGGTTTATTAAATGCTAATTTGTAAGTATAACGTGCCTGAAACCTATGGTTTTTTCAGTGAAAGAAAATAATTATATATATATATATATATACATCCTGGTACACAACGCTCCTTCTGGTCCACTGAGTCCCATGAGAGGTGGCGCACATGCCGGCAGAGCACTCCGGGTGAAATATCCAGTCTCAATTCCAAAGTAAGTGCGCTTATGACACAATGAGCCGGGACAAATTACAGATGCAAAGCGATTTATTAACACTGTTAATAAATCGCTTTGCATCAGTAATTTGTCCCGGCTCATTGTGTCCTGAGAGCACACTTACTTTGGATTTGAGACTGGAGATATATATATATATGCTACATATATATATATATATATATATATATATATATATATATATATATATATATATATATATATATATATATATTTCGCTCCAACAATCCCTCCCCGTAATCCACGGGAACCAGGAGGCAGCACTCCAAAGGCAGGTTACACAAATCAAATTTATTTTCTCTCACAAAGCGCTTTCGGCACTCGGCCTTCGTCAGTGATGAGACGCTGACCATCTACATCATCATGTATTTAAACGCCCGCGTTACTCGGGTAATCAACACAAAGATAGGACTATCAAAAAATCAATAAAGTGGCGGTCGCCATCTTGAAATGGTGTATATCGCAATGTGTAAATCATGCCACAGTGTATCTAATTAAATTGATTAAACAGCGTACACAATGCGAAAAAATGCAAATCATGAAATCATGCCCTGTATGGGCTTTTTTGCAATATACTTATACTATAGTCCCATGTTCTTCTTTTTGTTAATAAAGCCCTGGATGGGCATTCATTTGTCATTTATATACAACATACCACAATCCTCGTGGAAAAAGTTCAATAGGAATTCGTTCCTCATAATTATAGAAACAAATAAACAGATAAGGAACGTGAAGCAATGTAACTGTCAATTCGACTCATCCCAGGTGTACAGCTAGGTCCTCATGCATATTCAGTCCTGTTGGTGTTTTGCTCAACAGGTCTATAATGTACCGTGATTCCAGCCTTCTTAATTTTAAGAGTCTGTCACCCCCCCTGATACTCACAGGGATGGAATCCAGGCAAAAGAAAGTGAGCAGTTCTCTGTTGCGTGCATGCTCTTTATCGAAATGTCTCGCAACAGGATAACTTGCATCTGCATTCTGGATCGCTCTCTGGTGTTCTAGGATCCGCAATTTCACCGGATTGGTAGTACTCCCCACATACCTTCTGCCACAAGGACATGTGAGGCAGTATACCACATAAGGCGTGGTACATGTGAGGAATTTGGAGATTCTCTTAGGGTCCTTGACACCCGGGATGCTGTACTGAATTACACGTTTGCTTCCCTTGCACGCCTTACATCGTCCGCAGGGAAAGAAACCTTTCATAGGTTCAATTTTAGGTTTGGGTTTCAATTCATCATGGTGGCTATGGACTAAATAGTCTTTTAGTGCTCTTGCTTTCCTGAATGTAATCAGGGGATGGGAGGGCAGATCTTGCTTGATAACATTGTCCGTCATCAGGATATTCCAATGTTTACGTAGGATACGTTTAATATCTCCAGAATTCCGTGAGTAAGTAGTTATTAATCGGAATTGTCCGGTTTCGGATTTGTTATCCTTTTCATGAGTTTTATCTTCCAGCAGCTTGCTTCTGTCAAGGTTTTCAACTTTATTCAGTGCTTGTTTGAGTGTGCTTGCATTATATCCTCTTTCCTTGAACCTTTGTATGCAGTTGCTTGCTGCTTTTTTGAACTCATTGTCTTTAGTATTGTTCCTCCTTATCCTTAGAAGCTCACCATAGGGTATACTATTCACCAAACTTTTTGGATGCCCGCTAGTAGCATATAATGTTGAATTTCCTGCGGTAGCTTTTCTGAAAAGTTTGGTGTGCAGATTACCTCCTTCTATGAAAATAGTCAGATCCAGGTAATTTACTTCCTTTTGGCTGATTTCTCCTGTAAATCTTAGATTGTTCTCATTGTTATTCAAAACCTCCAGGTATTCCTTAGCCATCTCCACTGATCCTTCGATGATGATGAACAGGTCATCGATATAGCGATACCAACATTTCACCAGGTTGTTCCATTTGGTGTTGGTATTGGACCAGGCTACCCGCTCCTCCCAATGCCCCACGAAACATTGGAATATCCTGATGACGGACAATGTTATCAAGCAAGATCTGCCCTCCCATCCCCTGATTACATTCAGGAAAGCAAGAGCACTAAAAGACTATTTAGTCCATAGCCACCATGATGAATTGAAACCCAAACCTAAAATTGAACCTATGAAAGGTTTCTTTCCCTGCGGACGATGTAAGGCGTGCAAGGGAAGCAAACGTGTAATTCAGTACAGCATCCCGGGTGTCAAGGACCCTAAGAGAATCTCCAAATTCCTCACATGTACCACGCCTTATGTGGTATACTGCCTCACATGTCCTTGTGGCAGAAGGTATGTGGGGAGTACTACCAATCCGGTGAAATTGCGGATCCTAGAACACCAGAGAGCGATCCAGAATGCAGATGCAAGTTATCCTGTTGCGAGACATTTCGATAAAGAGCATGCACGCAACAGAGAACTGCTCACTTTCTTTTGCCTGGATTCCATCCCTGTGAGTATCAGGGGGGGTGACAGACTCTTAAAATTAAGAAGGCTGGAATCACGGTACATTATAGACCTGTTGAGCAAAACACCAACAGGACTGAATATGCATGAGGACCTAGCTGTACACCTGGGATGAGTCGAATTGACAGTTACATTGCTTCACGTTCCTTATCTGTTTATTTGTTTCTATAATTATGAGGAACAAATTCCTATTGAACTTTTTCCACGAGGATTGTGGTATGTTGTATATAAATGACAAATGAATGCCCATCCAGGGCTTTATTAACAAAAAGAAGAACATGGGACTATAGTATAAGTATATTGCAAAGAAGCCCATACAGGGCATGATTTCATGATTTGCATTTTTTCGCATTGTGTACGCTGTTTAATCAATTTAATTAGATACACTGTGGCATGATTTACACATTGCGATATACACCATTTCAAGATGGCGACCGCCACTTTATTGATTTTTTGATAGTCCTATCTTTGTGTTGATTACCCGAGTAACGCGGGCGTTTAAATACATGATGATGTAGATGGTCAGCGTCTCATCACTGACGAAGGCCGAGTGCCGAAAGCGCTTTGTGAGAGAAAATAAATTTGATTTGTGTAACCTGCCTTTGGAGTGCTGCCTCCTGGTTCCCGTGGATTACGGGGAGGGATTGTTGGAGCGAAATATTGTGTCGGGTGCACCCCCGACTGGCAGGCACCCGCCTCTGTGTGCGACAGGCTGGTGCGAGTGGAGCGGTAATATATATATATATATATATATATATATATATATATATATATATATATATATATATATGCTACATATATATATATATATATATATATATATATATATATATATATATATATATATATGCTACATATATATATGCTACTCCACTAGGGAAATGAAGACGCACACACTCGTCTGGAAAGTTAATTACAGGGGTTTATTTTCTCCCTTAACCCAACTCGTTTCGTTTCTCACGAAGCTTGCTCCGTTGATTTGACAAGGGATGGAAAAGAAGGTTACTGTTGTAACTTTATTCCTAGTCAGATATTTTACAAACATGATCACCTTTAAAGCCCACAGAATCAATTCTGTGAAGTTGTGGGATTTGTTTGAATAATGACCGAATTATAGAACAATTTGGAGGACAGCATTTCTGTACTTTCTTGTCTCAACTGCTAATATCCAAGTACATTTTGTACTCTTTTCTTGCATTGTGATTGTCTGAATCTCAAAGCACAAAAATGTGTATTCGAGGAGCAGGACAGTTTCCCTTTATTACCTACAGCGAGTTACATTATAACACATAATGTCCCTGGGGCATACAATGCATGCGCACACATCTCTCGCGCTACTCAAGACCTGGCTCTTTGGATGAGCGGAACTGCTGACCTTTTATCTAATACATGCCCAGAGCTTCACTTTGTTGTACTTTGTTGAATGGTTTGGTTATCCTTTTCTTACTCTTTCCTTTTGCGCTGCGATTTTGATTGAAATTGATCTTATTGCAGTTTCCATTCTGTTTGAACAATTTCCTTGTTATGGCACTTTGATTTTGGTTTAATTCAGTACTAAGTGAATATTTAAAAAAAATCGTATTATTCTGCGAAGGCAACTTTGGGCTGCTCCCAGTTGAGAATTTCTTGTAAGCTCTCTATCTGATAGACTATTAGTTATAGATTCCTTACCTTAGAATTACCCCAATGCGTCAGATTGGATCCAGAGAATTTTTTCTTCAGCAGTATTCTGTGCATCGGTAGGTGGTGTCGGTCGACTCCGGATCCGGCATCATGGTCGCCGGACGATTTAGATGCCGCATCTGCGTGCTGACGTCAGTTCTTTCTTTTTCTGCGCCAGCCTAGCGCAGATCCAGAGAAAGCTTGCCCCTTAATCACTTTTTGACTGAACTTTTGTCAACATTTGTCGACTTATTTTTTGAGTCTTCGACTCCTGGTGCACAATGACTCATCGTCAGACCGACTTCAAGCATTGCGACTCCCGTCGTAAGCTGATATCTGTGAAGGACCTGCTCCTCGTGTGCCTCTGGTACCTGGAGCGCGACCACTACCCAAAGTCGACTGGCCATGAATCCGAATTCTTTGCTTTAGCGGTCCCAAAAGCTTTTGGAGGTCTGGCAGTTGGCTCTGCTGCGCTCCTGGTCTCACTCAATGGGAAGGTCTCGAGACTGGTCACAGAGCCACAACACCTTGTCGAAGTCTTGGTACTCCTCGCGTACGACGAAGTACAATAAGAAGGCAAAGCATTGTTGCTCTAAGGCTCCGTCTCTGGCACCTGACTCTGGGACGACTCCACACCTCCCCCTGTTTCCGGGAGCCGGGTGTCCCCTGCCCAACTTCGTGCATTTTTCAAGGCCCTCCACTATGTATTTGGGCAGCCCGACTCCGGAGGTGCGCCTTTGGACCCCTCGGCGCCAGACAGCCCCCATGGATCCAGGCCTGGATCCGGATCGACTATGGCCGACCTTTCCTGGCGCTGCCCCCATCCTCATCCCCGAGATGGACCCAGAGCCAGGCCAACGTCGGCCGATGTTGAATCAGACGCCGGAGGTACTTTAGTTCCCTTATTCATCCCATGTGTTCCCTAACGCCCTGAGGGTGTTGATTAGGACTGGAAGGGGTCGCTGGACCCTTTGACAGACCAGCTGGAGGAGCCAGACTTCAGAGAGAAATTTGGTGACGCCAGTGATCTGGACACTTCCCTAGACCTTGGCATGCTTTCTCCCCCTACCCTGGCTATGGAGGCGGGAGCGTCCTATTCAGTGGTGGTGCATAGGCCAGCTGAGGCCTTGGGCCTGGAGCTCCATACTGTGGGAGTCAGGACTAACCTCCTGACAGAGGTGCTTCAGCCAGTGGCTACTTCCTCTGAACCCCTCTTGCCCTTCAATGAAGCACTCATGGACGTCCTTCTGGGCAATTGGTCAAGCCCAGCATAGGGGCTCCAAAGGAACGGACAATTGCCTACCACCACCCCCCGGCTCTGGGTGATCCCATTTTCCGCATCCAATACCCTTTCCCCGAGAGCTTGGTGGTCCACCGAGAGCTTGGTTGCTTGGGAATCCAAGAAGCTGGATCGTCTTGGGAAGCGCATGTTCTCTTCCTCCAGGTTGGTACTGCGGTCCGTGAATACCGCGTGCCTCTTGGGCCGATGCTCCCATACCATCTGGGATACAGTTGCGCAGGTGTTGCCTCCGTGCCCGGAGGAGGCCCGGACCGTCCTCTCCCAAGCTGTGGCAGATGGGAGAGACGTAGCAAAATTCACGATTCGCTGTGGACTGGATACCACTGACTCACTGGGCAGAACGATTGCCACATCAATAGCCCTTCGGCGCTCTGCCTGGTTGAGGACGTCTGGTTTTTCGGGGGATGTTGAGTCCACTCTGCTGGACATGCCCTTCAATGGCCGTCGCCTTTTTGGTGACTGGGCAGACTCTGTTCTGGAGCACTTTAAGGATTCTGGAGCTGCGGCCAGATCCTTAGTCCTTTCTCCTTCCTCCCGTCCACCACAGTCTGCTTTTCGCCCCTTTCTTGGCTACGGAAGGGGCAGCCCACCACGTCCGACCCAGCCCAGCCACCAGTCCACACAACCTGCCCAGCTTCAGCGTGGCCGCGGACGTGGGACCTAGCGACGCGGGTCTGGGAACCAGAGGTCGGGCTTTTCCCCCCCTTCGTCCCCCCCCCCCCCCCCCCCTCGACCCCACTGCAGCAGCCTCCAAACCGTCCTTGTCTGACCTTTCAGGCCCATCAGCGTCCAGTGGGTGGTAGGATTCACCATCACCTCCCCCACTGGCAATCCATTACGTCAGAAAGGTGGGTTTTGCAGATATTCCGAAGGGGCTACTCCTTCTCCTTTGAGACTACCTGTCCATCCATACCACCGTCTTTCGATCGCACGTCGGGGTATCATTTGGCGCTTCTCCGCCAGGAAGTATCAGCTCTCTTCACCAAGCGAGCTATCGAAAGGGCCCCGATGCGAGAAGTAGGTTGTGGTTGCTATTCTCGCTGCTTTCTGGTGCCCAAGAAGAACAAGGGCCTGCTTCCTGTCCTAGACCTCAGGGCCCTCTACTGCTTCCTCCGGAAGGAGAAGTTCAAAATGCTAATCTTGTCTCGGGTCCTTTCTGCCCTTGACCCTGGAATCTGGATGGTGGCGTTGAACTTGAAGGACGAATATTTTCACATCCTCACCCTGCAGGCGTTACCTATGGTTCATGGTAGGCCACAAGCATTTTCGGTTCACCGTGCTCACCTTCAGCCTTACCAGTGCACCTTGGGTGTTCATGAAAGCGGTGGTCGCAGCTCATCTGCGCTGATGAGGGATTCCAGTCTTCCCCTAACTCGATGACTGGTTGTTGAAGTCTGGCTCGCTCCAGGCTTTCGTCTCCCGCCTCCAGACTACGGAGGACCTCATGCATTCGCTGGGATTCCCTTTCAACGTGCCGAAGTCACACCTGACGCCCTCCCAGTCGCTCCTTTTCATCGGATCTGTTCTGGACACAGAGCAGTTTGGCGCCTATTCTCTGGAGCAGCGAGTCAGGGATATTCAGGCTATGATACTGCTCTTTCAGACTCTATCCAGGGTTTCGGTGAGAATGACTCTGTGGCTGCTGGGCCTCATGGCTTCCTGCATCTTGCTGCTGGAACATGCCAGATGGCGTATGCGGGCTCCTCAGTGGAACCTGAAGTTCCAGTGGGCGTAGCATCTGGGGAATATCTGACTACGTCCAGATCTCGGCGGGAACTGCGCAACAGCTGCAGTGGTGGTTAACGAGCCAGGATTGGGTCAGAGGCAGATCCTTCTCCCGTCCCCCAACCAGATCTCACAGTGGTGACCGATGCATCACTCCTGAGATGGTACAGCCACTTGGGAGAGGCGGAGATCAGAGGATTCTGGTCCCCAGCGGAGTCCTGGCTTCATATCAACCTGTTGGAGCTTTCGGGCAATTTGCTTGGCACTGAAGGTATTCCTTCGCTCCCTAAAGGGGAAGGCAGTGCAGGTGTTCACAGAAAACCCCACCGCCATATGGTACTGCAACAAACAGGGCAGGGTGGGGTCGTGCACCCTTTGTCAAGAGGCTCTTCGTCTTTGGACATGGCTCGAACATCATTTGGGGCATTACCCTAGTGGTTCAGCGTAGGTATGCATGAAAATGTGCAGTTCCTATAGATGAGAAGGTCGGAAGAACCTGAAGGATCAAGCCAGAGGATCCGATCTTTCAGAACCAAGAGCCCTCACACACCCCAAGAGGTGTCATGCTTCATCACAGGACAGCTCCTGTTTCGGCCGGCGCTGCAAAACCCAAAAGGCCCCGCAGGGGGGCACTTTGTCAGAGTTCTTTTAAACTGCCGTTGTGATGTATAAGGGTAAGTGAAAGTGTAGTGAATGAGTAGAGTGGTGGGTTTAAAAATAACTCATAGGGAATTTAAGTCAATCGTTAATGTATGTAACCCTAGGATATATGAAAAACAAATATAGGTCAGAGTGGCTATAATGGTCCACAGTTGTTGGTCAACATGTTTCTTGCCAAAAATGTCATGAATGATCTGGGCAATTCGTCAGGACAGTGGAATGTGAAAAAGCTAACTACTAAAAGGGAGGACGGTCTGGGGTGCTAGTATCACCTAGTGCCGTGCCATTCCCAAGGCAAGAGAGTATATGGTCTATCTTAATGCAATCGTTGACCACTAACAATGGAAGTGAATACTCCAAGACCAGAAGTGGAGTCGCGCTTGAAGAGCATCGTCTCGCGGTTTGGGTTCGCCGCAGATAGCATGAGACCTGCCCCTGGCTCGGCTAATGCTGGTCTGCGTGGTGGTTCAACACCTGGCAGGTTCTCTGAACTCCAGGGTGGCAGATTTCAGCCAGCAGTGCCTGGTGGATCACGAATGGTGTCTTCATTCTGAGGTGGTGCAAGGTCTTTCTGCAGTGGGGAGAGCCTTGGTTAGATCTGCCACCGAAGATAAATGCGCAATGTCAGCAGTTTTGCGTGTTCGAGTTTCCAAAGCTGCACTCGCTCGGCGACGCTTTTTCGTCACGAGTGGAGTTGCAACCTCCTTTGCGCCTTTCTGCCTGTATCACTTCTGCCCCGAGTGCTGAAGATGATCAAGCGTGACCAGGCCCAAGTTATTCTTGTAGCGCCAGACTGTGTACGAAGAGTCTGGCACCCCGAGCTCCTGAGAATGGCTATTTATCTTCCGATTAGACTGCCCCTATGAGAGGATCTTCTGTCTCAGCAGAAGGGGACAGTCCTCCACCCGAACTTGTCCATCCTCCACCTCCTTGCTTGGAGATTGAGCAGCTACAGTTGACCGCTTTTGACCTTCCTCACGAAGTCTGTAATGTCAACTGGGCAGCCAGGCATCCATAAGACTGTATACGCCTGTCAATGGAACACGTTTGTGGCATGGTGCACAGCAAAGGCTGTGGATCTACTTTCTGCCCCTCTTTCTGAGGTTCTTTTGTTTCTTCTCACTTTGGCCCAGCAGGGTTCGGCTCTGGGCACTCTTGAAGGCTATATGGCAGCCATATTTGCTTTTCTTCGGCTACAAGATCAGCCTTGTTTGTTCAAATTTTGTAAGGAGGTTCTTTAATTTATGCATCTTTTTCCTCCAACTCCTTTCATAATGCTTCAGTGGGTCTTGAACCTTAGTTTGACTTACCATATGTGCGCTCCCTTGAGCCTCTTCATAACTGTCCTCTTAGGCATCTCACTCTGAAAACTGCTTTACTTGTTGCCATCACCTCTGTTCACAGAGTGAGGTAACTTCAGGCTCTTTCTTTTAAGCCCCCTTTCTTCTCAGTGCATCCGGACAAAGTGGTGCTTCGAACGAGACCCTAGTTCCTACCTAAAGTTGTCACGCCCTTTCACATCGGACAGACTAACTCTGCCCACCTTTTTCACACTTCCGCACCCTTCCAAGAAGGATGAGAGACTCCACTGTCTGAACCCTAAACGTGTGCTGTCTTTCTACCTTGATTGCACAAGGATTTCAGGGTGGATGATCAGCTCTTTGTTGGCTATGTGGGTGCCAATAAAGGTAGGGATGTGCAAAAGCGTACCTTCTCTCGATGGGTCATCCTTTGTATAAAGATTTGTTACGCTTTAGCTAAAAAGGAACCTCCATTGGGTCCGCGAGCTCATTCCACTAGAGCTACAGCAGCAACTACTGCTTTGTCACATGGAGGTCCACTCCTTGACATCTGCTAGGCGGCCACGTGGGCTTCTATGCACAAGTTCACCAGACATTACTGCCTGAATAGTCCAGTCTGGAGGGATGGTTACTTTGCCCATTCTGTTCTCCAGAACTTTCTTGTGTGAACTTGCTTTGCCGTCCCTCCTATGAGGTTGGTATTGCTGGGATATCTATAGTAAGGTAAGGAATATATAACTAATAGTCTCTTTCAGATGAACAAGTTACCTTTGGTAACGATGAATCTGTAATAGACCTATATTAGTTATAGATTCCTTACCGCCCCACCTATCCTCCCTGCTCTACGAACTGACTTCTAGCGATAGGAACTCCCTTGCAGGGCCATAGTGTGGTGCACCAGTGGTCAGTGTCTTTCATGTGCGCTTCTGGCATTGAAAGTCCTGTCAGAACTGACGTCAGCACGCAGGGGCGGCATCTAAATATGCACCGCAACGTCATCCCGGCGACCACGATGCTGGATGTGGAGTCCAGTTTGACACCTGGGGGATAATTCTAAGGTAAGGAATCTATAACTAATTTATGTCTCATACAGACAACTTGGATTGGCGGGAGAAATACACTGATATTTGAGTAGTATGATTTGCACGAGATGTGTAGGACATAACTTTGCTACATCAGACTCTATTTCACAATCTGGAATAGATCTTACTAAAGTGGGCATATCAAGTGTTAACTGCTTGCAACTCAGACATGATACTTTTCAATAGAGCTGTATTGTGTTCATTTTCAATTATGACTACCAATGCTTCAAATATGCTTTGCTACAGCCCGTCGAGATTTGAATAAGCAGAGGAAAGAACTGTGTTCAAACTTTTTATCAATTCACTGTGAGGTTTATATTTGATCTCGTCTTTCAGATTATCTTGCGTGATGTTTCTTGTCCCTTTCTTTAGATATACTAGTATCTAGGGCTTTGAGTCCAAGTGACTCATACGACCAGATATGCTTACAGAGCAACGGGATAAGGAGAGACGAGGGCGCTTTCACAATGAAGGAGGAGGAATTTGTTTCTTGTATTGACACCGCCTGATAAATTGACAGACCTGTGGCACCACTGTGGTACTCCAAAATGTAATCCATCAAAATTGTGGAAGTGTTCATTCAGTTGTAGCTCTTGAAGTTTTAACCCCTTACTTGCTACTGTCGGCCAACGGCCGTCGCGTGCACTACCTTTGTAGTGCTGCGCACGTCCGTTGGCCGACGCGGCTCCGCCCACTCCGCTAAACCGCCGCACCGTGACGGAATTGCCGCTGCGGTTAAGGGGTTAAAATGTTTAGTTACAAAATTACATATAGGGCCGTCAAGGGAGGGTGGCACTTGATTCTTTGCTGTTGGACCTATTAGATGACGCCCTAGTTATAATTCTGCTAGTTCTTTTGATTGTCAAGTAAGAGACTTGCTCGTCTAGACTAAACCCAGAGTTTTACCAGACCTTTTACCCACTGTTGATCTAATTCAGCAGTCTGGTTTATTGGTTTGGTTGGTTTATCACCAATAAAGTGATTAGCAGACGACTTGTATGGTAAGAAAAGTAAATTAGTGAAGAGAAAAAATTTTCAAAATAAAATGTACTCTTTCCATTCATTTATTGCATAAAGGAGAGGTAAATGGTTAAGGTGGTTAATAACCACACTTAACCCTGTCTTCTCCCACTGCCGCCACCCACTCCCCAGTAGCTGATGTTCGTCACCTCTCGCATCCCTTTACCCCACTTCGACTTCTCTACACTTAACGCCAGGAAGTCTTTTACCAGGATTTGTGTCACGTTTTAGCTGCATTTATGTATTGTGTGACGTCTTTTAGAGTTCTTCTATAATAATAATATACTAGGCGGAAAGCCTGGATTTGGAGCCATATTTCGATTCCACTAGGAAGATTGAATAGCTGACTGTGTTCTCTTGACTAGGTTATTTTATTAATACACATGCAATATTGGTTACAAGTACCTAAGCTGCTGCCTCCCAGTAATGCATTGTTGTTTACATTGTTAATCTTATTTACAGTAGGAGAGGTTCCCGTGATTCTATCTTTCTTGCTTTAACCACGACGCTGAAACCCAAGTCAACCCTGTGAATCCGCAAAGAGGCTCTTAACTTTGGGATCCAGTTGGTTTTCCCCGCTTTTAGCTAGCGGGCTGAATTCAATTGGCTGTTAGACAGTGTGTTGATATAAATATGGCCCACACTGAGTTTACTGCTGCCACACCAGATGCTCGATAGGCTTTGGGAAATTCATCTCACCATGCCTAGATTTTTTCACGCTATAGGAACCTCTCCACTGGTCTGAAAAAGCAGTATAGAATGTATCATCACCTTCCTTAAGATCCTTGCTTTTTGTCTAGAGGAGGCCTTCTGAATTATTAATATACACTGAAACCTATCGTCCTATAATGGAGGCAGTTTCTTTACAAATAATTAGAAATGATCGATCAACATTTCTTTTATAGACCACTCACAAAGAATGCAGTAAAAACTTTGTCCACTCTCCACTTTTAATCTGGGCTTAAAGTATCAAGCATATTCGAAACGCGCAAGGGCATTTTCTTTGAGTGAAAGTTATAAAGACATTTTTAATGTGTGCTCGGTATTGAATCATGTAATAAATATTAACCAATGCGGCATAATATTTGATTCATCCTAGTGTTCATGTGCACCACAGCAGTATATCTGTCTCTTATTATGATTGGATGTTACAAAGGTACTCGGAAACCCACTGCTGTAAATGGTAGATTGCGATTAAGAATGTTTGAGGGTTTTCCTTCGAGAGATGTTTTTTTTTTGTTCAGGTCCCCCATCTTTTGGGGGGTTTCAGAGGGGGGTCATACGCCTTGTTTGTTACAGTATATTTATAGTCTAAAAACAAACCTTTAGGACTGGCCTATGATTTTTACATTTTAATTACTTAATACCAGTTCTGCCAAACTGTTTTCTAGAACAGTGCGTGTTTGTGATGTGCATTCAACTGAGTGTTTACCAGTTGATCTATTTTAATAATTTGCATTTCATATTTAAAGTCTACAGATGATGAAAGTGAAAGTACTGTCTCTTCAGATCGTGCCAGTCGAGGGCGAAGGGATAGTGTGGTGAGCAGGATTCGCATGATGATGTTTTCTTAAGTGTTTGCCAGAGTTGTTTTTATGCATCGGTCACCGCCCGGAAAGTGAGTCCTGTGTTGTCTGTCTGAAAAAATATCGCACTTTTCACGTTCAGCTGCGGGAAAAGTGCAAGTGACATCTTGAAAATAAACAGTTTTAAATTCCTTTGTGCATGTCTTGGATGACCTTATGATCTAATTTAGACTGCGTCATGAAATTGGCAAAAGACAGCCGGTGCGAGTTTCATTTTCTAGAAAAACATTAAACACTGAAATTGCTCTTTGAAGGTACATATGAAGGCCGTCAAATTAATTTTTGTGACAATATTGATTATTTGGTGGCTGTCATCTCGAGCCATAAGAAAATTAGCATGAATGCACGAAAAATAAAATATTTGCACTAACTCCATCATCATACAGAAGGAACCATTATTACCATTATTATTGTCTTGCTGGACTTTGTGATGCCCTTTCATTTTGTCTAGGGTAGGTTTTGTTCAAATTGCACAACTTGCCTACTCGACTGTGTGGGTGAAGGTGTGATGTGTGTTTTGTTGACCTTATGCGGCTATGCAGAATTTCCCTCCAACAGTTAACAGTGTGTATACATATTTCAAAAATACTATGGGTTGCTCTACGTGGCTACGAAAATCAAGCATGCCAAATGTATCCTTAAAGCAACCTTTCATGAATACCACAGTGATGTTGCTAGTGGCGCAGCAAACCATTTTACATTTTTAAGGAATTTCTGCAAGCAGTGGACGACACATTACCCACACTCTAATACCCTCAGCTTCATTCTTACTCAATTTTATTATTTGGCGATTCACTTAGAATGAGCCATAAAACATCTTATTTGTTTACGTAAATGTGCCTGCCTGGCCTTTTACTCCTATTTTGATTACAAGTTGAATTCATTAATAAAGTACAGGCTACATTTTCGAGTTTCGTGAAAATGATCGATTCCCGGGTGCAGATGATGTTGGCATATAAATAACCTTATGACCGTGTGTGTGTGTTTTGTATCTGATGTCGGGTTGGACAAATATGACATGTGGATTACTCCGTGGTGTAATAAAAATATAAACACCAGCCACACACAGTAATACGTATGTAAATATGTGTTCAGTTTTACAAATATAGAGAGATGACGATTATGTTAATGCTTTAAATACTTTAAAGATCTCTACAAACACAGTTGTTAGTTGTTAATTGCTAGACGCTAATCCCGAAGGAAGAGTTGAGTTTGTGTGCTGCTGCCAAAGTTGTTGTTATTTTTCTAATTTTGGACTGTATTTCGATTACTGGTTTACGTGCACACATCCTCCCAGGAAAAAGGCATAGCTCATTTCTCTACTATGAAATGGCAACTTAAGTCCGGAGATAGCAGATTTTACTGCTTTTACCTAAGCTTAAAATTCAGACGCCAAAATGCAATCTATATAATTTTTATTTGTTCTATTTTTTAGTAATCCAGTTCCTTTGTCATACCAGATGAATGATCTAGATTATAGGGTCTTGATAGCTAAGGATATTTATTTGTATTTATCGTGTTTTGTATAGCGCAGACTTGACCCTAAGAGCTCTTTACACGAGTTCCTAAAAAGAGTAAATAAAAATACATTGTAACAGTATAAAAAGTGTACGATGTACAGTAGGATATGCAAATAATATAGTTCTGAGGTAGTTATGGTAGGGAGTTGCGAAGGTGGGGAGAGTAGAGGCGCAGTTTTTTCCCTGAGACGGTGAAGCTCAAATTTAAATGGAGGGTGTGGAGTAGGAGCATCGGGCCCATCAGATCGTTTAGTGGGGAAGGTTTAGGTATTTATTGAGAGGAAGTTTAAGTTTCTTCCTGAAATGGGGAAATGAGTGATTGTCTGTTAAATCCTGAGGTAGCAAGTTTCAGATTCTGCGAGCGTTCCAGGAGAAGGAGCAGTGCAAAATTAAAGTGTCCTCTTCATAGAGATGGTTGCCAATTCTGGCTCGTTTCAGATCACTGCAAGGGGTTCTATATAGAAGTTGAATAGGGCAGGAGACTGGATTGACCCTTAAGGAACTCTTTGTGAGGCTGATGTTGCTTTTGAGGTGGAGTTGTTTAGTTTGATTGTCTGTAAGCGATGGTTCAGGAAATAAGCAAACAACTGAATGAAAGTTCCATTAATGCCTGTACGCTGTGAGAGGGTGTTTAGGTGGATTTCATGGTCGACAGTATCAAAGGCTGCCGAGAGGTTCAGGAGGACTAGGAGGCAGGCCTGGCCTTCATCCAGAGATCTGTGTATGTCGTCTGTGATGTACAGTAGTACAGTCTCTGTAGGGCAGCCTTTTCTGAACGCAGATTGGAAAGTGTTGTGCAGGTTGTATTTTTCAGTGTGGATGTTGAGTTGTGCCAGCACAGAGTTGTCAATGGCTGGCCAGGAGAGGGAGGTTAGTTATAGGTCTGTAATTTTTAAGGACGTTCTGGTCGGTATCTGTTTATCTTTAAGAGAGGGTTGACTTGGCCGAGTTTGAAGGAGGCCACATGGAGCCGCTCGATAAGGAGGAGTTAATGATTTTGGTCCATGTAGAAGAGATGATGTGACTGAGAATTGGTTAGAATCATTTTTATTTGTTATGGATATTTTTCATGAGCGAACATGTGCCACAGATTGTGGAACATAACTGGAGAGGATCCAAACTGCTATTTTTGAGGGTTTTTCTTGCTACGCATAATTTATGGCGCTCATCAGTATTCCAGATTAAGAGCGGAACAATATTAATTGATTATGCTACTTGATTAGAGAAGGCTTTAGCACACCTGGATTCTACTGATAACGCGAATGATGAGCAGATTGCAGCGTAATGAACAAAGGGAATGGGCTGTAGCATGGCAGTAGAAAGTAGCAAATGTGAAAGATGGGCTTGCACCAGAAATGGCACTTCAGAACAAGTTTGGATGTGACTCTGGATGGTAGTTTAAGTTTAAGTCCCTCGTTCCTTAAGTGTGTATCAGGAACACTTACTCAAAATAAACCCAATACAAGATGCAGCAATAATTTGCAGAAAAGATTTGTGAAAGAACACCTCCTTTGCTTGTAATCGTTTTCACCCTCCAAAATGGGGGCTATAGGAATGATCCTGGGTAGTATACAACTTGTTTGACCTAAATGATGGTTATTTGTTACTACTTGGGTTTGAATCACCAAAGAGAACATTGCATCCACCAAGATTCCACCATTGTATGGCCTCTATTGGTCACTTTTATAGACACCAATAGAAGAGCTTTATTTTAGCAGCTATAATTTCCTAGGCCAGTAGAGCATTCTTGAAGGAGTCAGTTGCACTTGATGGGTACTTGTCTAATATTCACAGGGTGATAGCGCAGTGCTGCATCTTATGTTCCTCTAATAAGTTGATGTGAATGTGTGTGTGTGTATCATACACTAAAGATCTGAATGAAGCATTTAGAATCCAGGCCATCGTAATTTTAAGAGTGATTCAAAAAAAGCAAAAAAACGTAGCACATGTTGAAATCTAAGGCCTAAGTTAAAATTGCCCTCTTGGCACACTGTCAGAGGCCCTTTGTGACCATTGGCATGTTATGTATACTTAATAGTGGACGTATGAATTCATGTTCCTTTAAAGGTTTGAAAAGCGTGCGACAACCCCTGCCACTTTAGTCACTCTTCAATTTTTTAGCCCATGAGTGTTCCTAATTAATTCCCAGTGCTGATGATGACCTTAAAACAAGGTCATCAAGGTCAAACTAAATTTGCAAACATCTCACGGACCCCTACCCCCATTATTTATGTATTTTCTTGGGTTCAAATTCATTTGTTTATATATACCCGTCACTCCCTTAGGTCTGTTGCACTAGGATCAGTTTTTGAGCACTCAAATGTTATTATTGAATAAATGTTTAAAACATGTAATTATGTGTATGGATTGAGTGTTTGTGTTGGTCAGGCAGACGTTTGTTCCTTTTAGTCACTTTTTGGTTGAATCATTCATCCACTAATTGATGATTGTTCATTTACACAAGTCCCCAGTGATTCACTTTTTTGTGCTACATAAAACAAATTGAGCCCCAATTGCTGGGCGGTGAACAGGCTGCAACCCACACCCCATTCGACCCCCCCTCACGTAGTTCCCACACTGTAACGAATATTTCACAGGTGGTTCGTTTCAAAGTCGTTATCTTGTCACAATGATTTTAATGACTGCTATTTTCCAACTTCTTTTCTACTGGGCAAGGTTGGTAATGCCAGAATATTTTTAAAAGAAACTATGGTCAGTACTAATCTTCCATGCATGTTTAACAAACCTGTGAACTCACCTCACATACAATGGCTCTTAAATTGATGCAGCAATGTGTTTTAAGATTATATGTAATCTAATTTTATAATTTGGGAATTCACCTACTGCACGGAACAAACGTCTATATTCACTATATTGGAAGTGAACTTCTAAAGGATTTTATAATATGCTTACACATAACCAAGAAATGTGACATAATTGTGTAATTTCTTGTATGTTTCTTTCGTTCAAATGATGAGCATCTTTCCGCATGTTTGAATGATTTTTCAGTGAAAGTGCATTTACTCTGCTGGTGGAGTCATTTTCTTTTTTATAAGTGTAGGGATGAATATCATGATCAAGTACTAACCTGTGTATTTGCATGTTACTCTACATTCATTCACAGCATCATGGTTACTATTTGTATTGGTACGCTGGTGATTTATTTAGCTACTGTCTGTTATTTCCTCCATGCATTCGATTCTTCAGTCGTCCGATTTTTCCGATCCCAGTGAATCTGCTGCTGATTACTTTAGCCGGTCCAATCGCAGGGGGAGTATTGTCTCAGATGTGGATGATGTCGGTATACCAGATTTAAACAGTGTGAGTCTTGCATGTTGTGCCATCAAAGTGACCAAAATGGCACCGAATCCACGTTGGTTTTTGGTTTTGGTTCTGATTTTTATGTCTCGTGTGGACATGTATTTTATGTTTCGCCTAAAACAATCCACTCTACCTACTTTATCACCCTTAACCCACCTGAATTATTGTGCACAGTGTTGTCTCTTTAAAATTTCAAAATAATTGACTTAGCACTGTTTGTAGCTGCCTACGCTCGAGTGACACAAAAGACTGTATGACCAGTGATCTGCCAAGGGTTTGTGAACATGACGTCACCTTCCAGGTTAAATGGTTTCCACTCCTTCTAAATGAAAGAGCAGACGGTTGATTTAACAGATCAAGATGGAAAGCAGAGCAGGCATAAATCACGGGAGTGGGTTTGCAGCCAAATACACTGTTCCACGCTTCAGTCCTAGGTGGATCATTCGTTCAGTATTTCACTAATATATTACATAATGCAACACTGTTTTTACTTTTTGTATTTTACTTGGTCCCATGAACTGTTGCGTCTATTTTCGATTTGATTGCGGACAGTATTAATAATATTATTTTCAACTTTGCTAAAACTGTTTTTTTCTTGTGTGACAAAAAGTTAGAGTTTAACTTCAAGATAAGACTGTTTCAAAAGCATATGTGTACTTATGTGACGATGACTGCAGGTTATGGTCTAATCTTCATTTTTAGTATCGGACTAGTCTGTATTTTTCACCATTGCCCTTTGATTATTTCAGTTGGAACAAAAGGTATTCCAGTGAAGTGTCATAACGACCACTGCTGTTGGGATCACATTACTCTCTGCTGATTGACATTTGAAAATTCATTAAGATTGCAAAGTTCTATAGAAAACTTAAAGTTGTTAAGAACACATTTTTGCACAACAGTAGTGGGACGGACCCTCCACTTAATGACCATTACCATCCCATTTGGGACATAACACAGTGCTGACATTGGCAGAAGCCAGCTGGGGAAGCCAAAGGTGACCTAACACTCGTCCTGAAAGGATGTGCTTTATGGCCCATGAGCTCGAAATAGTCCTCACATTGAAAATTGGTTTGTATGCTTCTTTTTAATTAATTTCTACATTCTTTGTCACGTCTGAGCAGCTTTTGTTTTAGCAATAAGTGTGTCTAGGTTTTATTGACCTCACATTAAAATGCAATAGTTTCATTTTGGAATTTTAGGGGCAGGGAGCCAGCAGAACAGAAAGAGGGTTTCAGCTGTAAATTAGTCCCTCATGCAGCTATTAGTATGGAGGCAGGCGGATACGCCCAAACAGCAATAGTATTAGATGAGTGATAAATTCTCCACTGGGCTGAGCCAGTACATGATTGACACAATTTCAAGCAAATGGATCGAAAGGCTGTTCGAAGAAAGCCAAAGAGTTGAAAGGGCAGAACCAAAAGCCCACTTTATGTATATTGTTAAAAGTAGGTCTGACCTAAAAACGCAGCTTTATTGTTATGTGCAGAGCAGATCTCCAAAACATTTTTTTATATCCTAACATTAGGCTAGTATGCACTGGTCCTATACCTGTCCATAATAAACACTCGCAAATCCAGTAGGCCTAGCTAGAATATTGTGGTGATTGTACACATCCACACAGAATATTTCAGAATATTTATGTAGTGCAGGAGGTTATCCTCCTGCCTGGCACGGTAAGCATGGGAAACTATAAAAAAAAACGAGTACAAGCATCGAAGGCACAGCAAGAGGCTGTTTACACTGACACAAGGCTTAAATAGTCTGCGCACGCTTGTATTTAAATATTTTATCACGTTTACACTTTAGATGCCCTCGTGACATATACATATCACGAAAAGGTGACCCTATGATACCATCATGCTGTGTATATGTACGTCATAATTATTATGCCTCTGAGCCAGGCTCCTGTTTTTTTTCTTTAATTTTTTTTTTATTTCAAACAGCTAGGAATAACTAGCGTTATATTTCCAAACCGTATTACGTATTTTGGTATGAGTAAGGCACTTAGTTATATTACCCTTACCCAACTAGCGCCTTCCATCCCAGCCCCTCCCCCTCCCAAGCCCTATCCTATCTCTTTCCCAGGTGAGTTTATAATAATATCACAGCAACACAGTACACAGCAATAGCTCAATCTAGAAGTTATGAAGCACCATGGCTTTGTTATAGTCTTTTAGCTAATAGTTCATGTTGGCGAGACGTATTGGCTTTGCCAGTGCTTGTTTTCCTCCGTTCTAAAGTGGCAAGCTTCCGTCCTCCCGCATGTTAAAGCATTTTTTTCCCCAAACCTACAAGTCCTAAGATATATCTACATTGGTGTGAAGTTCTAGCGTAGTCAGTCATAGAAAGGATTGAAACATTTGTCTATATGGAAACATACATGCAGTAACTAAAATTAACTTTTAATTGAAAGATATGATAAAATTATATTGTTATTTTACGTTTTCAGAATTACTAAACTGAAGAGCCATGTAGAATCAGGTTCATTATATACGCTTACGTAACTCTGTTCAGTTTGAGTGATTAAGTGATAAAAGCTGTATACGTTGACTTAATCACAAATGATGCTGCAGCATCTAAAGTAGTTACTTCAGCAGCTTACATCCAAGACATTGCATGAAGTCATAAGTAACAGTGGAGATGATGGAATATAAAGAAAGATTCGCCATCTGCAGTTTTATTAGGGAACACTGTCAAACCTTCATTCCTCAGATTTTTATACTAAATCTCTATTTAAAGCGGCAATATGTGCTCAGCATTGTTTGTAAGACACAGAAATGTTCGTGAAAACATTTGTACCCTATTCAGCGACTGCAGACTCATACGATTTCAGCGGACATAATACCCAGTCACTTAATTTTTTAGTTAGTGAGTACCCTGTTAGTGTTATAATCTACTAGTCTATCTTTTTGAGTTTATTTTTACAGTAGTTGTAAAATTCCCTTTTTTCCATATTGTTGAGGCTCTACCCTGCCATGGATTTAAGACTTGTTTTTGAAAACACTTGTTGTTTTCTGACATGGTTTGATTAATTCCCAAATAATCTGACATGCGAGGATGGCCATGGCCGAGATGCCTACTGTTCTGTAGTTAAACCTCTGCAAATTATGCTTGCTTTTGACACCAAGAGATTTGGCAAACTTATTATTATTCCTAAAACTTTTCATACAAGTTAATTAATTACATTTTTATTGCAAGATCATTTTATCCTTTCAGGATCAAGCTTCTAGTTGAGGCTTCTCCAACGCTCGTCAGCTACTGGTAATACTTCAGCTACCTGTAAGCAGCTCTCCTGTGTGCAAACCAGTAAACCAAATAAGAACCTTTTGCTTGGTTAAAGTAATATATGTATATCAAAACTGAAAAGTATGTATTTTAAACTAAAATATCTGTATTTTCCGAATTCATAAGATGATGATTGGAGGAAAAAAAGTAGCATTTCTAAAACCTAAAGCTGACATTTGAGTTCTAAAAATCAAACTATGTTCGGGAGACTATTACTAACATTAATAACTTTGTTCTACGAGCACTGCATTTATGGCTGCGTGTATTACCACGTAAAGGCATCCCACATTGAAAAACCATTATTTTTTACATTACTGCTGGCAGCACTGCCTGATGCACAGAGGTGATCACTGATAGTAATCTTACATTTGGTCTGATGTGGTACTACTACAGCTCTAATAAAATTAGAGGTTCGGGAGAATTTCCTTTGAATAAAAGTACCTCTTATTACAGAAAAGTATGGTGATCCCTGTTCTAGTTTGATTTAAACAACACTTTCTTTTCCAGTTCTCTTTCATGGAACTTCTGTGTTGTACCGCAGCACTGTTAATAAAGATCATGAGTAAACTTAGTTTCCTGGTTTAGTTGGAAGCTTCTTAGAAAGTGCCTCCAATTGATGTTAAGGTATTTCATTAAGAGGAGATGCACTTTTTTTTCTTTTTTTTTCTATTTTATGTAGTTTTATTTTATTTATTTTTTATTTTTTTATTTTTTTTGTAAAAGACCTTTATTGCACAAATTTACCATTACACCACGTAGAGCCTACAACCCCAAGGGCCGGCCACGTCACAAATAACGTCTGTCAAATAGCGTTCAATTTAACACAGCCTTTCAGCCGATAACCCTGGCGTCCGGCGGCGTGGTTTGATAAAATGCATATCCTTCAATCAGGGTGTATCCCGCATAAATCCCAGGTCTAAAGTTTTGCTTTAGTCTTAGAACTTTTCAACTGAATGCATCAACTATAGTAAGTAAAATACATATATGGAGGGCACTTCTGTAGGCAACCACATCAGTGTGAACAAAGCAACAACTCGTGGAGATGCACATTTTTGATGCCTTCGATTGATATGTCTTTTAATGTAATACTGTTGATAGATCTTTGAGGTGATAACTCTTGTGTCGTCTTGCTTTCACTTTGGAGTAATAGTAACATAAGTGTACTTTATTGCATTAATGGAAAGGTTACAATAAAAGGTATCAAACATCACAATCAGTACAAGTATCAGAAGATGGATAAAATATTTCTAAAATAATAGTATTATAAAATCATGGCATAAGAAAGTTTCTTTGCAATGTGAACTCAGAATTCAGTGTGGACAGAATATCTGAATCACATAGTTATTAGTTTGTGCACCTGATCTAAAAGTTAAATTAGCATATTATTGCACTACTATCCTTAGGGCCATCATGGTGGCAGGTGGGTTAAACGGTAGATCTGGTTTTGCCCTCCTGTAGAAAAAGAAAAATTGTCATTTCTTAAATACAAATTCACGGAAATATACTAATGTCCAGAAACAAATAATTTGCAATCCGTATTTAGGAGCAGTTAGCATGAATCTCGATACAAGCATAGTCGAGTATAGTTTAAACATCTACATGT
The DNA here is from genome assembly GCF_964261635.1 of Lissotriton helveticus. Classification (NCBI taxonomy): domain Eukaryota; kingdom Metazoa; phylum Chordata; class Amphibia; order Caudata; family Salamandridae; genus Lissotriton; species Lissotriton helveticus. The sequence continues at coordinate 1,632,809,936 of NC_136063.1, forward strand.
TTTCGGTAGAGACTCTTTATAAATCTCAACCAGTAACATTACTAGCCTTATTATTGCACCTTGGCCCGGACACTTTCACAATCTGAAGCAGCCTCTTCCGTCGATCTTATTTGACCTAACTTTTTCTTTAAAAAAAAAAAGAAAGGAAAAAAAAGCAGATGTAGTGCAACTGTGCAAAGTGTGCAAAATAGAATACAGATTAAGATAGGTTGTATAAAAACAGGTTGGTTAAGTCCAGATAGAAAAGAGACAAATTCGGATATATAAATGAGTGATAAAATAATGCTTTTTTCTTAAATACAACAGTTTAGGGCAAATACATATGATGTGCAAAAGAGATTCAGTTGCATGCCCACAAAGACAACAGACAGTTTTATCTTTAAAAGCTGGATTCAATTTCCCTTCAAGTTCATAAATCAGTACATAAAACAATCTGAACCTTCAAAATTGCTTATTAACATAGTCAGGCAAATTTGACCCTAGTGTTCTTGACTCTGCAGAGAATAGGTCTCAAACACTAAGTCCATATGGTTGTATTGTTTGGCCAGGTCAGAGTCCCTCTGTTTAAGAGTAAATGTAACACGAGTTAGGAATTTACAGGCTGGTCTGTTCATCTGTGTCAGTGTATGTGGATCAGGTAAATCCTAAGTTTCTAAGGTTGCCGATATGGTGTGCAACTCCAAGTCCCTTGTATGTAGTTTTGCTTACTTTCTGAGAGAGTAAGTAATGTAATGATGTTGGATCAGCTTTTGCACAATCACAGAAGTAATTCATGGTGCTTGTGTATTGGACCGATATTGGAGATTTTAGGCTTAATTCTAGTCTTATGACACAGAGAAGGGTTGCTGTATGAAGGTGGAACAGATTACTACATGTTGCATAAAAATGTTATCAAGACTGAAAATGGTCTTGTGGTTCAACGCGGGAGATGCATTTAACAAGTATGGAATCAATTTCATGTTTAAGCTTTCAAAGATGGCCTGATTGAATTCTCACCGAACAGATTTACAAATCTGAGCACCGATTTGGGGATCATCACAGACTTACGCTTTCTAATTGCTAAATCTTTCAATCCCGATAATTTGCTGTCAAATATCACTCCGAGATAATCATATTGTTTCACTATTTAGATTAAAGTATCTCCTAGGACCCACCCCACAAATTTAGTTTTTTTCCCTTAGGTCATATCTTTTGTTTTGGACAGATTGACAGTTAACCCGTTCTCCAAGTTATACTTGTGCAAATGATTTAATTGATGTTGTAGGCTTTTGGAGTTTGTAACAGGATCGTCAAGTGATTGGCGTAGGCAAAATGTTATTTTTGTACCTCCCAGCATGGGAGGAATAACCTGATCTGACTCCAATGACATTGTTAAATTGGCAATGTACAAACAAAATAATTACGGGGCCAAAATACAGCCTTGTTTGAGGCCGTTCTCGGTGTGGAATTTAGAAGTTAAGGTATCATCTATAGATAGCTTTACCTGTAGTCATGTATCGTTATGCAATTTAATGATAAAATGCAGAAGATAGGGATCAACGTCCACTTTAAAAAGCTTGGTCGGCAGCCTTTGTTGGTTCACTTTGTCAAATCGCATGGAATAGTCCACTAAAAAGGCATATAACGTTGATTTCTGTATGTGATTTCTTTGCTAGTGAGTGAATGTTATTATATTGTAGGTAGTTGAACAACTGGTGTGAAATCCTGATGGTATTTATCATTTTTCTTCTGCCCAATTCCTTAGTTTGTTTAGTAGGTGCTTAGCAAACAGCTTCCCTTTAAAATCTAAGAGTGCTATTAATCTGAAGCTCGCTGGATCTAGCTTTGGGCCCTTTTTGTAGATTGGATACGCTTTCGCACCTTTCCAAGAGAATGGACTTGATTACGTAAGAAAATAGCTGTTCCAAAAGTGTACTCCAAAAGACGATATCTAACTTGGCCAGATCGATTAGTGTGTTGTTTGGACTGGCAGCTTTGGTCGAGCGTGAGCTTCTTATTAATTTTGATATTTCACCTGAGTAATATCCAGATACGAATGAATGAACGTTTATTGTTATTACTTCATAAAAACCATCACAATACAAATTAGGTGTACATATAAAAGAAATCCTTTTTAAAATAATCAATTTGCTGTATGTCTCTTGCTTCATCAGAGTACTCTGTGGGGGCAGGGTGCAGTGTCTGGAAGAGGCAGGGCATGGGCGTGGGTGCGCTACATGCACTGCTAGTGAATGGCACCCAATGGTGTGTTCGGTACGGTCGGTCCAGTTTCTCGCATTGATTAACATGGGGGACCACTGGAAAGGCTATTGAGCAGTATTTCCTCCATGCAGAAGAATAGCAGTACAGTGTTTGATATCAATGAGTTAATAATGCCAAATCCTCACCGGTCGTGCAAGTGGATTCAACATTACTACTGTGGAAATACTACTTTGAGAAAGTGGGCATTTCTGTGTTTATGGCTGTGTGCCTATCTCCAGTCCACATCTGGGTGCTGGGGGGGGGGGGTAGGGGCAGCTACATCTGTGCATTCCTGATCGAAGGCCATAAACTAGGGGCTCAAGGGAAACTGCAGACCTCGGACTCTGACGGGCCTCTCTGGGACAGATACGTGGGGGTGGAATTGGCACCTGCATTCCAAGGGGCAGGGTTTGGCCCCACTAAAAATATTGATCAAGCCTCCAAGGGTAGAATGGCAGACAGGACAACATTTAAAGAGGCCAAGTGGCCTTTTGAACTGATCTCATCTTCAAAGGACTTTGTGGTTATAACTACTAGGACTCTGTCCTCTGGAGTTACAGACGCTTTTGGAATTTAAACCATACTACTCTGGTTCAATGCTGTAATATCGACAAGAGGAACTATTGGGGCAGGGGGGACTGCAACTGGATTACCCGCAGACTTGTGGGGGCCTGGGGCTTGTCGTGCTCCAGGAAGGGGACTATCACACAGTGTGTTTGCCTGATTGTTGCTTGACTGCAGCTAATTGCCAACGGTCAAATGCCCTGGTCTCTAAGCACTCTCCAAGGGCTGGTTGGCTGGCCTCCTCTCCACAAGATCCCTAGGGCAAAAAGGATCTCCCTGTTTCCATAAGATAGTAGGGAGCGTGCAGGGTGCTGCCGAAATGGGTGGAAGTGATTGTCGATTGAGACAAGGAATGCCCTGACGAATGCCGTAATCACGCTGTGCCGAGGAGTTTGCTCGTAAAGATCAGCGGCCCCACCTGGGGTGACGGAATGTGAGGAGTTCGAGGGGTGCTGGGAAAGGGTGCTTTGTCCAAAGGACCTATGCTTGCAGCTGGAAACCTGTGCTAGGTCTCAGTCCAAAGCGTGTGGTGTCCAAGGGGTGTTTGGGAACGTTTGCTGGAATACGAGACCCGAGCTGGAAGCCTAGACTGTCTCCGACCTCCGGATCAGGAAGATGACGGTGCCTGACATCACGGCCTCCGTCCGAGGTTGTCTGCTCCCTCCCCACGGACCCACGCCACAAGGTACTCTGTTGTGTAGATTATAGTGACTGGACACGAGGGGGATCTCGTTGTGCCTTGTGGGGACCCACAGCTGGCTGCCCTGAGCAACTGCAGCTCATACCTCCGCCTGAGGGGAAACATTTCTCCAATTTGGAAGCGCACCAGCTTCTGGTGTGTCAGTCTTTTGCTTATGAGGGGAATAGTGATCCTGCACTCGTGAAAGTGCAGCTGGGTGCCTGAAGACTTCATCTGGATGGAAGAAAACATGTAACTGCTTCCTTTAATTTTAGGCAATCTCAGCAATCTAATCAAAGTGTCGCCAGCGGTTGTAATGTGTATAGCTGGCTGCTGTAGTTTGAATAGCTGTGGGGCTGGGTCACAAGGCATTGTCAAAACCTCTGATTCTTTTGACCATTACAACTGTACAGGGTATGCATATTTCTGTTTCTGACACTTTTGATGTGGGAGGCATTGCTTGGATCGTGAATACCTCGTGGAAGTATGCACATGGGTTTATGTTGCTTACGAGGCTGAGGAGATAATGGGACAGCTGAATACTTATGACAAGTACATATATGTTCATGCTATTCTGCTGCCAATAGGAGAGTTCAACAGTTGCATATAACTGTACAGCGCATATCCAATATGTATGTAGTTTTGATTTCAATGCATGTGTAAATCAAAGACCAGTGTTTTAGTCATACGGTGTGAAGTCTTTTTGTAGTGTCCTCAGTGTGTTGCGAGGGTGGTGTGGTGCCAATACTTTACACTTTGACCTTGAGGATAAGCCTGACTGCTCTGGTTCAAGCTACTCAATGGTGAGCACAGATTATCGGACAAGTGTATCATACTCTTCCTATCAAGGAACGTGGATTCTGTCTTGCTTCGATGCGTCCCAGCCAGCCAGAAACCACTGGGTCAAACCGTATCCTTGATAAGAACCCTTGATAAATATTCTTGATAGTCTGATTTAATCCCCAGTGCCTTTTTGTTTTAAAATAAAAAAAAATCGTGAACTCCTTTTCATTTAAAAACTAAACATAATTGAGAGGAACCAGTGGCTGCTGCTGCTACACACAGACCCCAAGTATCCCCTGTAAAGTGTTACGTTTAAGTGTAAGGAATCATCCCTTTAATGCCAGGTAATGTTTAATTTTCACATTATTGGGAATTTCCTCGATGGAGAATTGTCAATTGTAAGCCCTTTTCCATTTAATAATTGAAATTTGTGTACATCCTTATTTATTTTCTGTTTTATTTCCAGCTGGACGAGAAGGCAGAAAAGCAAAACTCAGAAACGTTTTCTAGGGTGAGTAATGTGTTTTTAGGTTCTTGTCATCAACAACATGATTGACGTACAAAGAGATCTACCAAATATATGTTGAATGTTGGTTTTGAAATTGTGTTTTTGTTGCATGGCTTGTTTTGACAAATGTATGTTGAATTACCCTTGTATTTGTTCCTGGGCGTCTAATGGTGTTTATTAGTCTTCAAACGTTTAGCATCCTTCACTTTGTGGCATCTAAGAAACCTGTTACAATCCAAATTCTTTGATGTAATTTGACTAAGTGGCGAAGCATTTCTAGCAAGTGGCAAGTAATTTATTCATTAGGTAGTGGCTGGGTGGGCTTTTAATTATTCGGCGTTCTATTACAGAGCGAATGCAGTCCGTGGCTGTTTCTAAAATTAATGTTTACTGCAGTCTTTTGTCGAAGGTCGAACTAAAAAATGGACCATAAGAAGTATTGCCTAAGCGGATACTAGTGTGGCAGTGTTGACACAAAACTCGCAGAGGTGCTTTGTTTTGTCGTAGTCTGAATGTGTTGTTTTGTAGATCCACCTGTTAGATGTGAAGTGCTTGGATTTAAAAAGAATGAATAGCAAATAGCTTATCCAGTTTGTCGAAAAACTGGATGGGCGACGATCCTACTGGTCAAGACAGACCTTCTGCACTTGGTAAAAGAACAAAGTGAATGGAATTTTGTGGGTTGCTGATAATGTTGGTGGTAGTTCTGTCACTGCGTGAGCCGTTTATAGGGACACCAGTTTCAGCATGCTTCCAATAAAAACATTTTGTGGTTGAACATTAGTATCCCCAGCCATTCAAATGGGGTGGTACAGAACAGCTATTATGACGTTTGGGAGGTTGGCTTGTTTGAGTGATTTATTTAAGCACATTTGATTATGTATTTGACTGTACTGGGTGCATTGTTCAGTGCTTTTAACAATAAAAATAGTTTTACCTGTTTTATCCCTATTCCACGGCACCTAATATATATCACTCCATGCTGGTAACATGGAGCATCTTTCAATTGCCTTTAGGTTTGATAATATTGGCTGCAGCTTTGTCGGGTCATTTGCCATTGGAGAGGACCGTGTGGTTGAGAGATCCAAGAGATACAACTCTGTGTATCAATACATAAGGATAATGAGTACTTGGTTTCTTAATTAGTCTGGGCATTGCCGCGGAACTTGATTCAGAAAACAAAGGCAGAGCTAAAATAGTGTCTGCCAAAGAATTCCAATGATCACCATACCAAGCTAAATCTACTTTCTGTAAGTCGAGAGTCAAGAGAACAGATGTTTCTGCCATATGTGGATAAAAATGAGGGAGTTCAAATTATCCTTGTGATGAGAGCCTGAAAATTGGAAAGTTCATCACTGGAGCCAGATACACATACAGGATATTTTGTGACTGTTACCAGAAACTATACAAATGTGAATGGTTTCTTCATAGACAGACATAGAAAATGTCATTAGGGACCTATAAAAGTGGTAACCACCACGGTGAGCAATGGATAGACAAGACATCAAAAGTGCCACAAAGGTGGGGCGTGGCTTGGATAGCCAACATGGTGGACGCAGCCTAACCAGGCTCTGTGCATCCACGCCAAAATCCGCCATCAATCTTACTGTAATCCTGTTCGGAGGTGCTCCATCTGCAGGGAATGTGCTCCGGTTTTTGTGGGGCGTATCATCTGCCGAGGTGCGGTGTCTGGAGGGCGAACTCCGGTGGGGTAGCGGCCAAGTCCCCCTTCCTGCGCCCGGACCGCAACGTGGAACCACCCAGATAGAGCTCAAGAAAAGGTTCAAATCCAATAAGATAACTCAAGATAGTTTACTGTGTGTGTGAAAATTATTCAGAAACATACATTTTCCAAATAACTAAACACATTTAGCATATCGTTTTTTAAGTCTGGCGTTAGCTAAGATATTTTGATTTTACTTAGTATAATACTAACTACAATAATATAGATATTTCGTTTAGAGGCTCTCAGCTAGCTCGCTTCGTTCGTTTGCCTATTGATGTCATTCACATTTTTCTTATGCCCATTACAGTGCACAGCATGGGGCCGTTGGTCTGCGCACTACAGCTGTTGACTAACTTCACTGTGAGTGACAGTCTTCTGCTCTTTCACAAGATAATATCCAAATAAAGTAGTTCCATTCAGTACAAGTGACTACTATGGCAAAGTATGCTTTGGGAGGCCAAAAGAATATTTTGCTTTTAGCTAATGTAATTAAAAATATTGGTGAGGGCTCAGCAACTTTTCAAGTATAACCTTATACAAAATCCAGGACCAAACAGACCGTGACTACGCCAAAAGGCTGACCACTAAAATCACACATATTGACTTTGCCAATTGTTTATTTATATGCTGCTTACCACCCTTGACAAGGCATTAAAGCGGTTTTTGGCGAGTAGCACACTACTCCGGAACCCAAAAAGTATTAGTGGTGTATTATATAGAGAAAATATGAGTGAATTTGAGAGGTGGACATGCAAGTCTGTTAGTTGGATTTATTAGGATAATGGAAAGTGTTATTTTGTGGATCATAGTAGTAAGATAATATTTGGGCTGAGTAAAAGGAGAGATGCGGGGGAAAGAGTCTATAGAAAAGGATTAGGATTAGGAAGATCATAGTAGTAAAATGAGGTTTGGGATGGGTCAAAGTGGTGATACATGAGGGAAGAATTTAGGAACAGTTGTTTTGGAGATCACAATTGTAAAATGAGGTTTGTGGTGAGCCAAGAAGGGTTAAAGGACGGAAGAGTCTAGACAGGGGTATATTGGAGATCATATTAGTAGGATGATTTTTGGTTTGAGTCTGAGAGTGGAGGTAGAGGATATATTGAGAGTGTTATAAGGTGAGACAGAGTAGTGCATTGGAAACAATCAAGGGTTATTTTGTTTTCTTCTGTAGTAGGAGTAATGCAATAAATATGTAAATAGTTATATAGAAAGGGTGTACATGTATAAGGAAGATAATATAATATATTGAGATTTAAAGTTGTTTTGTATAAACTCACTTTAAAGTGTTGCTGTACTTGAAGCTTACTTATTTCTGTATATTTCTAACTATTTGTTATGTAAATGTTATTTTTTGTCACTATTTCAACAGTGAAGCACTTGTAGATAAAATTGTTATATTTATATATTGTGAAAGATAAATAAAACAGAGACCCATAAGCATCTAATCAAATAACTTGCATGAAAACTATGTAATTACCTATAAAGCTGTTAAGCATAGAATAATATAATGTACTTTTCAAAATGTAATTAATTTCTAAAGAAGGCAAAATGAATTTGTATCCATATCCAAGAATTAATTTGATGTTGTACAAACAATGCACAGAAAGTCTTAGTAGTACTTGTACAGTTTGACGAACCTTCCTTTAAATGTCTCTTGTTCTATTACTTGTAGCCATCGTCTAGGAATGCTAACTCTGGACTGCCTGGGTCTTTTACTCCCCTCAGTGGCTCTTCCTCAAGACGTGGCAGTGGTGATACGAGCAGTTTGATAGATCCTGATGCTTCTTTAAGTGAATTACGGGTATGTTTCCTGGAGTTTTTAACATTGAGCATATTTTGTTACAATTTGATCTCACTGGAAAACATTGTGTCCAATACAGGACATTTCTAACTAGATTCTCTCCAGTCAGTATGCTTTCTAAAGATCACATTTGATATAGATCTATTGTTTGCAACAGTGTTCTCTTAAATAGAATTTGCAGGTTCTCTGTGCATAGTAAATGCAATGAGACAGGTGCGTCCCGAGAGATGGCAATTAAGAACAATCTCTATATGGTTGAATCAAGCAGCATTATTGCCATGAATACTCTTCCCTTGGTCTTTAAGAGTTGTTTTATTTCTTGAACTACTTGAAGTGTGTGTTTAAAAGGGTTTGTTTTAGCACGTTTTTTTAACATGCATATTAAGGTTGTTTTATTTCTTGCCCTACTCAAACAGTGTATTTAAAAGACACTTTTTTCCCACCCAATTTTAACAACACATGTATTAAACTGCTATCCGTGTCACCGACAATAAATATTGCTTGTCCCTCCACAGATGAAGATTTGTATTGGAAACATCCTCAGCCTAATTTTCAACAAGAGCAGGGTGTTTGTATTGATGTGACGCACAAGTACTGAACAAGCAAGTCATTTTTTTTCGGCATCAGTCAGAGCATGAATTATTGTGTGCCATGAATCAAAGTGAAAATGGTCAACCAAGTACTTTACACACATCTGAAGTATTCTAAAATCCCCATCAGCAAACACAAACTTAATTTACTTTAAGAAAGTTCTGACATAAACTTAATTTACTTTAAGGAAGTTCTGGCGTTGAACCAGAAACAATATCCTGCTCTTTGTCATTTGGAGTTGGTGTTTTGAAACCGTAAGATTCAAACAGGTGTAGGATATCTCACTGTGGGGACATTCCTGGGCACATGTTTTGCATCAGCAAGTTTTCCCGTGTTGACTAAGCTTGTTTATTGGCCCTTTTACATCTTTCCCTTCATACCTCTTTTTTGTTGTCCGTATTTCCCAAAAATGCTTATTTTTGCTGGGAGCAGTAGCATGTCGACTGCAATTTGTGGGTCGGCTTTGTTCTGGCATTGAATCTGCATTAGGCCTGCTTCTCATGCTTTTTTTTTTATTTAATGGGTGGTACCTTTTCTTCCCTGTCTACTTTTTTGGGAGGTGGTGGTGCCTTGCCCCAACTTTCCTCCATCTTCTTCCCTTCTTAATTTTATTTCCCAGTCTGCTGCAGTCACTCTGACATCCTGCACTGTAATTCAGGTGGGTAATTGCCAGATCGGTTAGTAACTCCTGAAGTTATGTTTTAAGTTTTAGGCCTAGCAAATTACATTGTTGTGACTGCTGTAAATGTATTGTACCTAAGCACTGAATGTTTTTCGTAGCCTTGGTAAGGGCAAAATGTTTAAACCTATTACTACCTGATCACTTTAAATTAACATGTAATTTGGAAATTGCTTGTAAATGAGAATCCTGGTTTGCTGTCTTCAGTGCCATGTCATGCCATATACTAGTAGAATTTTCACAATACGATCTAAGTTTAACCATATCTAATTGCCAACTACAAGCACCATATGCAGCCCTACACCAAATATGTATTTCTCAGATCAATAAGTACATCAATGAATAAGAAGGATGGGTATGACTTCATATTTGCGATCTAGTTTTTTTGTTGCTTAATTTTCTTTTTTGAAGATGTGCTGGTAATTGTACTTTCATATGGTTTTGTAACTTGTTACTGACTTATCTAAACCTGATCTGTATTTCCTTTAGTAAATCTTGCACAATTTCAGGTTTTGATTAACTAATGAAAGTTGAACATTTTGCCTGATCAGAAAACTGCAGATTTTGTAATGCCGAGATTGGTATGCACCCTCTGAAAATGCATACTAACTGCAACATGTTAGAATATCTTCATACTTTTCAAATTCCACATAAAATCTTCTGAATCCCATTGTGTGTCTCTTTGCCTAATGGCTAACACATTCAAGGTGAGTTTTCTGTAAATTATTATTGTATGGTTCAGTGGCAGTACGTGGCTGTTTATGCAGAAGTGCTGTCAGCTTTTACAATGACATGATTCTTAGTGTGTTACTTGACCTGAGTGACCAAAGTAAAAAGATGACGGCAGTCCTGCAATTGCAGACTGCATGAGCAGAGCAAACTGCTCAAACTCATCTTTGCCTTCACCACGAGGGACAACTTCACAGCACTTTCTTTAATGCTTGCCAGTCACCCATAAGGTAGGAATCCTGGACCCAGGAGGCAGGGTGCATTATATTAAATGTGTGGACGTACAAGTGCAGGGTTTTATGTCCCTATAGTAGCCTCCTTCTATTAGGGGCTACTTTAAGTGTTTAGGGTGCCATGGGTTTACGTGGACTGGCACCTGGTCCCTACCAGGGTGCCAGCTCCATTATGGTACCACTGAAAAGTGTCATATTTGTTATCAAACAACTCGTCTCATCAGATCTGACAGATTTTATGTGACATGCACCCAGGGGGCTACCTTAGAGGTTGCTCACCCGGTTGCCCCAGCCTTTCCTGTGCCCTGGCTGACAGCCTACAGCTTCTGCCACTTAGACAGGAATATGCCCCCCTGCCAGGAGGTTTGAACCCTCTCAGGAGTCAGAAACAAAGGCCTTCCTGGGTGGGAGGTGTCGCCTCCCTCCCAGACAGGATGCCTAGTGAAGTGGCATTTCACTAGCTTCAAAGCTCTCACCGCCTGCGATATGCAAGCTGACTTACTACCAGAGAAGGAAAAAGCCAACCCCCTGCTCCATGCACATTTGCAAACCCAGGCAGGTGGGAAAATCAGGTAGGCTGGAGGCATACACCCCTGAAAGCTAGCCACTCCCCCTAGGGTTAGCTACCTGGTCTGTGCAGCCAAGGAAGTGTTCTGTCATTTTTAAAGTGACAGATTAGAGGCTTCTGGTTAGAAAAGGTGTCACCCTCCCCAGGAAGTAGTCACCTCGGGGGCAGATTAGCCACTGGGGCTAGTAGCCCATTGACTACTAGCTCCCACAACAACCCTAAGTCTAAGATTTAAGGGGCTCCCCTGGCACCAGAATCACTTATCTGATCGACTTATAACCAAAGGAAAAAGAAGAGACCAGAGTCTGCGTCTTCAGAATGTGCACAGTGAAAAGGTGCAAAAGACTGCACCTGTGTTAACCACCCTGTAACTGCACGACTGTGACTCTGCCTGGGCGGGAGACCAGTACCAAAGTAAAGAGGAGCCCCTCTGCAAGCCAAAGACAACTCCAGAACTCCCTTGGACTAGAGGTACTAGTCACCTGCAAGAACCACACCCAGATGCAAAGAATCAATGGCCATTGTGCCCGCCAATGGAAACACCCAAAAGTAAATGCTCTTGTGCATTGTGGGAAACGTAATCCTGACTACCAGCAAATTTCAGGAAACTGCAGGTTTCCCCCAGACTCAAGGATGTCAAAGTGACCAAAGGCTGAGCTTGCCACTGCCAAGGCTTGTTGGTAGCCAGTCCTGCTACCACTGCCTTTGTTCGACGTTTTGCATCGCGGAAATCCTGCAGCATCTTCTGCTTGTGGCCCTGTTGGGATTTTGCTCCCCCTTCCTCACCACCACTATCTAAGTAGTAAAACTAGCAACCCACTGCTCCCGCTTTAGCACCAAGGACATTTGGGACAAATCTGCACCCAGGCCGTACGAGCCAGGTAAAAATCAACTGTCCGAGCCTGGTCCTGAGACCCACCTCACACTCAGTGGTTTCCACTGCTATCGACCTGCAAGTGATGATTGTCATTAGTGCATTTCCTCATTGACTGCTACGTTAAAGTTTTGAAGGAGTGAAATGCACAGAGTAATCTCTCCTTTAGAAATCCATAACACTGGTTATAGGCATTCTATTTTGTTTGTATTGGTGTTTAAATGTATATAAAAAGGCTTTGTTTTTAATAAATGGTGTTGGATTTCTTTCGAGTCGTGACAATTACTTACCCATGATAGTACTCTGACATGCTTAACTCATGTTCCTCCAGTAAAGCCAGAGTGTTCTGTGCCACACTACCAGGCCTGAGCTATGGATTTATTAGTGCGAATCCAAAGGACCTATTTGAGGTATTGTCAGATAGTGAAGCCTAACCAGCCTTGCAATGACAATGAGAAAGGGCATGTAACTGCCAAAATTACCACAATCACAAGCAGCATTGGGTTTCATTCAGTATGAAAACATGGTTAGTAAATATTCCTTCTGTGAATACCATTAAGCCCAGCCTCACTCTGTGTAAATTCATGTATTTAGCTAATGAGGCAGTAAAACACAAATCCCCTATTGACATACAGGATGCAAGGAAGGCCTACAACAAATCTCTAAAAATTGCTAGGAGGGAGTGGGAAGATAAGTTCTGGGAAGACCTGCTTAAAGCTAGTAAAAGTAGGGATACAAGGGCTTTCTGGAATCTTATAGGTTCACGGAATAAACCCGCTGCAGCTATGAGACCCTGCAACATTCCTCCCCAAAATTGGGTAAAACATTTTGGGGCTTTATACCTCCCTCCAGAAGGAGATATGAATGCCGGGTTGACAATCGCACTAGTGACCGAGCCTCACGCCTACGATCTCTTCACTCCCTTAGAAATTGAAGGGGTTATTGGGTGGGTAGCTCCCCGCAAAGCAGCGGGTCCAGACGGCCTCCCGGGGGATCTTATGAGGGCATACCCAGTGGAATGGGGAAGGGTGATTGCCGCTCTACTCAACGATATCATGATGGGAGGAGCAGTGCCAGAATCGTGGAAAGGGGCGGTGGTGGTCCCGATTTACAAAAAAGGGTGTAGGGAATCCCCGGGGAACTACCGCCCAATAAGCCTGATAGACTCCACCCAAAAGATAGCTGGTAAAGCTATACTTGGAAGGATCCAAAATTGGGTGGAGGAGAATAAAATCCTATCGGACTTTCAGGCAGGTTTTCGGGCAGGAATGGGGACAACAGAGCAGGTGTTCAGGTTGGCACTTTTGGGGTGGAAGGTGGTGGAACTAGGCAAGGGTAGTCTTTATTTGGCCTTTATAGACCTGAAGACTGCCTTTGACCTAGTCCCTCGGGAAGAACTATGGAGGGTGCTTTATGAGCTAGGGTTACCTCCTTATATCTTGTCCCTCCTCACTAGCCTCCATGCCAATACCTTTGCACAGGTTCGCTGGGGTAAAAACGGAGAGATCACGGAGAAAATACCGGTGTCTAGGGGTGTAAGACAGGGCTGCGTCTTGGCGCCCACGCTATTTTCACTTTATGTGAATGGGGTGGTTGAACACCTCCAACAAGAACCAGCCGACGCCCCCTCTCTTGGAGGAGTCCGGATCCCCACTCTGCTTTTTGCGGATGACACGCTCTTGATCTCGAAGTCACCCCAAGGCCTCCAGCAACTGCTAACGCGCTTCCAGGATTTTTGTGCTGCAAAAGGGCTAATAATTAATGTGGACAAAACCAAATATCTAGTCCTAAATCCACCAAGGAAACTGGGCCGTCCACCTATGCTGAACTCAGTTGCCCTAGAGAAAGTATCCGAATTCGACTACCTTGGAATTCGGATAACGGACAGAATGACCTGGGCAAACCATATAGACAAAATGGTCCTCAACCATAAGAGAGTAGGAGGAGCTCTTATGAGGGAGTTCCGGGCTTCACCGAGGAGATCGCTCACCCCTGTAATCGAAATCTACAAGGCCAAGGTAGTGACATCAGCCTTGTACGGGGCAGAACTATGGGGCCACTGTCGATTGGATGCCTTGGCGACAGCGGAGACTAAGCTATTGAAATCAATTATTGCTATCCCCCTGAGCACTCCTTCTGTACCAGTGTTGTTGGACACAGGCTGCAAGAGCATCAAAGATCAAGCTCTGCTTCGACCACTCCTTTTATGGACACGAATTTGGAGGGGGGAAGAGTTAAAATCCTACGCTGATGGCCTGGGGGAAATAATGAGCTTGGGGGGCTGGGCAAAAATAAGATGGCTACGTGACACAAAAAAACTTATGGAGAAAATTGGTCTGGGGGACTACTGGTCATCACGTTCAGCCCCCCCGAAAGAGGTTGTAAAGGCCCTTTTTTGGAAATGGGCTGCAGAGCGCCTAATTACAAACTCGAACCACTGCAAGTCCACTGCCTCCTTTTTACTAGTTAAAGACATTGTGGTATTTGAGCCCTATTTAGATTTAATTACCCTTCCCTTTGACCGAGCGCTTTATTTTAAATTTAGAGTTGGTTCCCTCCCCATTGGTGCCCTGGTATTAAACTGGAGTTCAGCGGCCCGTATGTCCCCTAATTGTGCTTGTTGCCCGAGCAAGATAGAGTCCGTTGCTCATGTCTTGTTTGAATGCCCGGACTATGCAAGGCCCAGGAGTATCTGGTTGAAGCCCCTTTGCCGAAATATGGGTACACGGAGCCACTTAGTAGCTTTACGTATTTTAACCACGGACACATCCCCCCCAATCGTATGTGGAACAGCAAAATTTTTAAAACAGTTTTGGCTTATTCGTTGTAAGAGATTGTCAGTAGCGATTTAATCCTTTTTTTAGTTAATTTATTATTGGACATCTTTGTCCTTTTATCTCTTTTAAATGTCTTTTTATACTGACTTCTTAAGTAATGCTTTTGTAATTGAAAATGATTGTATTGTAAGTGTGCTTATAAGATATCTTGCATATCGAATAAAAGCTAATGACTGACTGACTAATTAGGGATATTTTAAACCTATGTTGATACCTTTCCAGTATACGTTTTTGTTTAAAAAGTCACATTTTAAACAATATATCTCGAAGTCAACCGATATTTGAATATAGAAAATATATTTAAGGATTGATATTTAAATATCTGAATGACAAAAATATATATTCTATATTTAAAAATAACATAATTACTAGAAACAGCATCTTAATAGTTTAGCAGCTTTATTTAAGATGACCAATAATGGTGCGAGGATGACCTATATTAATGGTACAAGCAAACATTGCAAAAGAACGAAAGCAGTTTAATACATCATCCAATATCTCATAAAGGTTAATGACATTGAAACTATCAGCATAAGAATAAAACTTCTGGGTAGTTAGAGGTGCTGGTAGCTTTGGAAATATTCATTTTATCACATTAAGTATTGCTGGGTGGTAAGCTGTTCAGTTAGACCATAAAATATCTCCCTCTATTGATAAAACCAAGAAACAGTACCCTGAGTTCGTGATTAGGACAATGTATGCCATTCCTCCAGGCTGGAGGGCAGTAGATAGTAAATTGTTCATTTTACAGTTTTTTACATAGTTTTTAAGGTTTTCCTCTGAATAGTAAACAACATGGTAACTCTGACAAACTATCTAATAAATTAGTTGAATTGGGTGATTTGTAATAGAATTATCATTTCTTTAATTTTCACCAAGTCTTTTACCCAAAATTCCGTAAAAGTATGCCCAAGAGTATGTGTAATAGAGAACCTGTTGCAGAAGAGCAAGTAAAAACCTGACCTCAATATATGTTCTGGTTTGGTTAATCAGCCTGGAAAATAAGAGTAGTTTCATCTGCCTTAAATGTGGAGTCATTCAGGTAATTCACACAATCAAGTTCAGTTGTGCTTTTCACTCTGTGTCCGTATTACATTTCAAAGATTATAAATGGAGGCTTTTCGACTAACCCAATATTGATTAAAAAAATTGGATTGTCGCCATGTACAAAGTCTAAATAAATATGTATTTAATAGCAAAAGCATTGATTACAAACTGAATTGGGAAAATTAGATGTCTCCCGTAAGTGGGTCAAGACCAAAAAGTATTATCAAAGATCTGACCCACCCATAACAATCCCCTTAATCTCCATAATAATCTCATTTGTCTCCTATTTGCTCAAATAAATATCCAGTTTGGTTTAGATTGAAATCAAAAAATGTACATAAAGCTTTTATTTGACAGATACATGCCTGAACAAAAGCAGTACTAACAGACAACATGGGTTGTTAAAGTTAACTGGTGAAAGTGGTACTGGTTTCTGAGACATACAAATAATGTCTTTAAATCAAAATGGGATCGAAGTGCCCTTTGTTTGTCCAATAATATACTTAAGTTCTGTGTACTGTTATTGACCAGCCAAAAAAGTCTGATAAAGCAGAAGCGTCAGGAAATTCTGGAATGTTGTCAGTCATTACACATTGTAATCTAGCTAAAAAGGTCCTTGCCCATGTGTTATTTCAAAAACAATTAGATCAGTGAGCGATTATTTAAAAACAAATAAAATGTTTCTGATGGATACTTTTAACCACAGATTCCTCACCTTAAGAATGTTCCCCAGGTGTGATACTTGATATAGAATCATTAAAACAGTACTCCTGCGCGCCACATTGTGCGGCTCCGTGCCAACATCTTTTCTCAGTGGAAGTGACGAGGGGAGCCACATGTAAGAGCCACCCATGCGTACTGACATCGGTTCTTTATTTCCGCACTGTTAAATGTGGAACTGCAGCTACTCCTTAGTCTTTCTAAGACTTTTTCTAAAAGTATTAACAAACATTTTTCCAGTGTGCAAGTGAAAATGCATCTTCCCAAGAAGAGAGGGTACAAACCATACATGGACTGTCGCAAGCACATGTCTGTGACAGACCCTCACGAGGTACGTTTATGGCGCCTGTGGCAG